>NC_092026.1:6578333-7215000 GCF_042242105.1 Pempheris klunzingeri
AAGGCCACCCTTTTTGATTCATTTTATGCTTCATATCATAATGAAACTGTGAATTATGTTGCAGATTGTGCAGACCGCCCCTGCTGCCCCTTCCTCAAACTAATAACAAGCTCGCCGGAGAGCTAGACATCAGGGAGAGGAGAGGGGGGTGTGCAGAACAAAAAAAATTGTGTTTCATTTTAAGAAAAACTGTCCAAAACACCAGAATCCAATTACAACTGGCCTGACAGGTTTGTGTTGAAACAGGCATTTTATAACAACAAAAGAGCAATATCACAACATGTGATGTTACAGCCAGATATTTTTGTTATTTCTAACATTTCTAAGCACCTGGCAGAAAAGGAAACACCTCACTTTGTTCCTGGAATCTAAATTGAGTCGTCTTACATTTAAACAATGTAAACAAAAAAGAAAGAGCATTCCAAATGATAAAAAACAAAGCAAAACTCATACAACTATCTTACAAAGTAAAAAACAAGAAAATCAAACAATGATATATCAATTCTACAAAAGGAAGATCCTTACAACAGGCTTTGCAATTGTTCAAAATGGGGAAAAAGAAAACAAAAACACCAAATGCTCAACACGGAGCAACAACCACAAGTCAGTCAATGGCGATTTGAGTAGATTCTCCACAAGGTAGCGGTAACACTCATGATCCCTTTCAATACTCAATTATGTCTGTCTTCTTGCAATATGTCATTTACCACAATACAAATTGCTCTGAGACTTGTGTTAAGTGAGTTCACCGTGCTGCGACAGTGTCTTTAGGTGTGATTTGACCAGCTGATGTGACGCTGGCAGAGGATTCAAACTGACCACACGGCTGAGAGCGACTTCCTGATGGTGAAGGATGCGAGCAGTAAGGACGTCATCCTTATGTACGCTCGAGTCCCACGGCAGCCTCACAGAAGGAATCGCTGCAGGTCATGGATTTGCGAGTCTTTGCTCGTGTTTGTCGTGTCGGCGTCTCTCCGGCAGTCTCTCTAGTCCGCTTGCATGGCCCGGACAAAAAGTGGTGTACAAGACTTAAAAGGTCAGCATCAGGGACCCACAGTTAGAAACAAACAAGAAACAACCCACCACATGCGTGAGTCGGTAACTGTGGCACCTCTACAGCCAAACCTAGAAATTTAAAAATCCGGCCAGCATATCAAAAAGAGAAGTCAGCTCTCTGATTGGCCAGTCAGTGGCTAGATCTCTCCAAACCCACACGTGTATGTCAGTCATCACATGAGAGGAAGGATAGTGAAGATGGCTATTTTTAACTTAACCAAACACTGTGCATTAGACCTCTTCCAGGCACATGCTTCATCAGGTTTTGTTCAATCATAAGATATAAGCCAGGGTGTCCCTCTTTGCTTGTGAACAATGTAAGACCTTCTATTCAGATGGGAATGCCAATAATTATCCAACGATACAAATCCTAACTCTGCTCACATGAGCAATTGATCCAAAAGTTTTATTTGATCCAAACAAGTTTTGCTCCCAACTTGTAAAGCAATTTTTCAAAATGTCTTACAAAAACATGATCATAAGAACGTCCTTATGTCCAATTTCCACCGTTTCCAAGCCAGTGTCCTCGGTTCAAAGTATTGTCATGTAAAGATTAATCATTTTCTCCTCTTTCTGTAAGAGTGTGCTTGTTACGTTTGTATTCATCGTCAGGAATGTGGCCGCCTGCCTTGTCAGTATTGAAGGTGTGTGTGTGTGTGTGTGTGTGTGTGTGTGTGTGTGTGTGTGTGTGTGTCTGTGTGTGTCTGTGTGTGTCTGTGTGTGTGTCTGTGTGTGTGTCTGTGTGTGTGTCTGTGTGTGTGTCTGTGTGTGTGTGCGCTTTCCAAAAGTTGATTAACACACACTGAGATGCATGACAATGATAGATTAAGGCCACATGTTCTGAGGGCTGTACAATCAACAGGAACTGGAAGAGAAAGGAGAAACATTTGTGAATATCTCGCCACAAAATAAGCTAAAGATAAGCAACAAGAACATGGATCTCTATTATCTTGCAGACCTGAGAGTTACATATGTCCATCTCCTCCGAGACCAGGGTGACCCCCGCCAAGCTGCATCTGGGGGTCCACGCCTGAAACTTTCTCCTCTTCTCTCCGCTTGAGGCAGGCAGCCTTTGGGTTCAAATTACGCTCTTTGAAAAAAGGACATATACATCGATTAAAAACAGCAAGGAGATTATCTCATAGAGCTTTGAACTCAAATCTGTTACGGCATTAAAGCAGAGTTTTGAACATATAAAAAGGTAAAAATAGACAGAGGGAAAACAGAAAAGGGGAAAAGCAAGACAGGAAAATGACAAGTAGGATGACAACTGCAGGTGTTTGGCAGAAAAGCAGGGATATAGTTCCTCAAAGATTCTCTCTTTCTTCTCTGTGTTCTCGTCATTTTTTAAGTGATACAGGCAAATAGCAAAGAGAAAGCTACAAGAGGAGGTGGTTGGTTGTTTCTGTGGATCAGACCTTTCTGCATTGGCTGACCTACCTCGCACCTGCTTCTCCAGGCCGATTATGACCTGGACAGCCTGTTGCAGGATGACAAGCTTGGTCTGGGCCTTGTCGCTCTGCAGGTGGACCTGACACATCCTGCCCAGCTCTCTGAAGGCTTCGTTAATGTCTCGCACACGCACCCTCTCCCTAGCGTTGTTAGCATGGCGGCGCTCACGCTCCCTCTGCTCCTTCTCCTCGGCAGTCAGGTTTTCATCAGTCACAGAGACAACGCTGCAGCCAGGAGGAGAAGGGGGGGTTGGAGGGGCTGGTTAACAAACCCAAATCACAACCCTCGCTGAACCTAGGCTTGACGTTCTCATTGAAACTGCAGTTATACAGGTTTAAACCTATGATACTGAGTTCAACTTTATATCTACTCTATATATACTATTGTTGTGCTATTCTGGTAAATATTTGATCTTCCATGTACGTCTATGTATGACGCTAACGTCAAGCTCTTGGTCGAAGACGAGATGAGCGGAATTGCGGAAGAAGATCCCAGTGGAGTGGGGCTGTGTTGCAGGAGAGCCAGTGGAGGGGTGGACAGTGAAAACAAGTGTTTTATTAGATCTATAGTACGTAAATGGTAAATTGTACATCTTTGTAAAAATGAACAGACATATTGTCATTCAGTCATAACTTTAAGTTTTGTGGGTTGAGCAAGCGTGACACTACATGAGCCAAGAATAAATATATTAGAGGTCAATAGCAACAGTTGACCTGAGTGACCAGATCTAATGGATCTTCCCTGCACTGAGGTCTAACCAACCAACAAAGATTTTCTTTGGTCATTGGGGTCCAGAATGGAAGTCGAGGGGATATGGTGACTGTCCAGCAAAATGAGAGAAGTAATGAGGAAGGAGAGAGAAAGGGAGAGAGAGGAAGCATAACCCTCTGCCGACAGAGCCACAGAGAAAAAGCCAAGAGGAGAGACTGAAGGCATCATGTTAAATACATCAGCAGTGGGGGATGTATTTATCTGAATGTGAGGAAGAGAAGGTCACTGTTGCCATCTGTAAAAAGAAAATGACAGAGGACGGGGGCGCAAATGGAGAGAGGGAAAGGTTTGTCTTGAAAATAGGGTGGCAAAAATAAAGGGTTAATGCTTGAAAGGCTGGAACATGCATCACAGAGACACTGCAACAAAGCTGAACACATGTTAATACACACAACAACAGGCAACCCTGCTTTCATGCTAGCCTGGGGTTCCCAGTGTACGGACAAGTATATTATGATGCGGAAGTAAGTTATTTCAAAGCAAAATGACTTCATAGTTTAATACAAGCGAAACAGTGGAAACAGCAAATGAGCACGTGAAAAGATGTGTTAATCTAGTCAAAGGGTGAGGCAGAGAGACGTGTAAGCATTTCGACAGTGGAGACAGACAGCCAATCATAAGACAAGGCAACACATACTGCACCAGAACACACAGAAGTCCTGGATGTG
The DNA here is from genome assembly GCF_042242105.1 of Pempheris klunzingeri. Classification (NCBI taxonomy): domain Eukaryota; kingdom Metazoa; phylum Chordata; class Actinopteri; order Acropomatiformes; family Pempheridae; genus Pempheris; species Pempheris klunzingeri. The sequence continues at coordinate 6,582,281 of NC_092026.1, forward strand.
TTACCAGAGGACGAAAACCTTAGAAGATGAACTGAAGAATGGGCATGTCTTAAAAACAGCTTCAGTCACACAGCTTCATTTCCCTATCCCACACTTAGCCCTTCACTTTTAGGATGGGCTAGAAGAAGTATAATACTTTAATTCATTAGTATTAAGCAGGTATGATTTGTTTGCCACCATAAGTGGAGTAAAACGAACCATGGGTAACTTTAAGATTTTAAATGGCTAGCGGGACATGTAAGGAGCTGAGAAGTGAAGCCGTGTAGGAGCTGTGTTTTGTAAAAAGGCCCTTCCCCTCCTCTTCCTTCCTCCCTGGACACCCACTGACCTCGAACTTGCTGCTCCAGGTTGAGTATAACGTTAACGGCCTGTTGCAGCACGATCAATTTGGTCTGCGGTTTCTCATAGCTCAGATGGAGCTGACACATGCGGCCCAGCTCCTTAAAAGCTTCGTTGATGTCCCGCACACGTAGCCGTTCGCGGGTGTTGTTTGCCATCCTCCGCACTTTCTCCCGCTCAACCTTAATCTCCACTGGCAAATCTTCGTCATCCTCGTCATCCAGTCTAGCGAAGAGCCAATGGTAGATGAGGAGGGAAGGAAACAACAGTATGGGTACAGTTCACTGAAAATTACTTCCCAATTATGGTGTGCAACAAACTTTCAAAACTATGTCATAAGGAAAGGTTTGATAAACACTGCTACAAACGTGGGTCACATTTGTCAGTTTTTATAAGATAGTGTGATTGACGGCTGCAGCAGTACTTACATCTGTGATTTTGTTCCATCCATGAAGTGTAAAACTCCTTTAAACCTAAAACCTTTCAATTCCGTAAACCAGATTTTCTCATTCATTGGCTATGTGGCATTTTTGTTCATTAACTTTTATAATTGATGTAGATGTTGTTATCTAAGAGAATGTCAGGTTTAGAAGAGGAGTTTTTACTCAGCGATTACTGTTCTTTTGGTTATGTAGTTTCCTCCTTAATCCTCCATTTCCACTTGGACTTTTTTTTTTAGGTAAAGGACAGCTCTAACTAGTGAGATATCCTACTTAACAGCCAATGAATCTTTTAACAACCCAGTAAAAGCAGATTAAAAAATTCAACTAAAGGTGTGCAGCTTAAATGACTGAATGAGGTCTTGCTCAACTTAATGTGGTGATGAGGTGGAAGATTTTACAAGAACATATTCATATCTGAGGAGTCTCTCTTACCATGCGAGAAAAAACTAGGGCACAACTGATGTCCTTCCAAAGTGAATCATTGTCTGTGTAAGTCTTACTAGACTAGTGACCATTCATCTATTGAATTAAATAAGAAACTAATGACTGTAAAAAGGTTGAAAGAACATTTCCTGAACCATATTATCCTTAAGCAACTGCAGAATTATGTCATGAAATCTCATGCATTGACGGATGAGTATGTTACGTGAAAAAAAAGGTTTTAGACACCTTGATTGAAGGTGACTCTTCATGTCTTTTTTCTCATCCTCTGACTTGTCGGTCACGGAGCAGTTCTCATCATCTTCCTTCTCCTCTCGTTTGACATCACTGGATCGATTTAGGCTACTGGACAGGCCTGCACAGAGAAACAAAGATGCTGAATAAGACACAACACAGAACCAGAAAATATTAACAAGTTAAGTGCAGGCTGCTTAAGGGTTAAATATTTCTGCCCTCTCAGACACGAAGCATAAATAGAAGAGCCCAGAGCAAGCAAAAGACTCACCAGTAAAACCTTCAGACTGAGCGCCGGGCCGGACAGATGTGGGGATGTGGAGACCATGCATAACTCCTCCACTGGAGGGCAGACCAGAGTCCTCGTGGTGACTGGACATCTATAGGAAACCATTTTAACATGATCAGTGTTTAAATTGCCTTGTAGAAACGTATTATAATATTAGCACAAGAGTGACAAAAGAAGTATATTGGTCTCTTTCTCTATTTACTTTAAATATTACTGTACTATTATCACTTAATCTCACCAGTCCTCCAGGTAGGCGACTGGTCAGTCCAAGTGCTGCACTGGTGAAGGCTGCAGGTAACCCTAAGCTAGATGAAAGCAGATTGTGCATTTCAGCCAGGCCTGCTCCTCCTTGTCCGCTGGCGTGACGCTGAAGAACATTGATGGCTTCGTCAAGACGGTCCTCCATTTTATTCTGCTACAGAGAATGAAGAATGGGCCGTGAGATGGCAGAAGGCGATGTATGAATAACTGTAGCATCCTGGATTTGCCTCTAATCAACAACAGGCTTTGGCTGTCTCTCACATGAAAAATAAAAAAGAGGCATGTTCACTAACCATGGACTGAATTCCACCTTCAAAGTTGGGTGAAGGTGTGGCCTGACCAGAGGACCGAGTCCACTGGGATGCAGAGCCTAGAAAAAGATCACAGGTACATTTGATAAATGATGCATGCTCAATCAAAGCCAACTACCTGCTCAAGAGGCAACCGTCAAACACAAAGGAAGCTTTTATTGTTTGTAAAAATCATACTCACGTTACGTGTTGAACATTAGGAACATGAGATTGTGTTGTGTATATTTTTACCACGTGAAACTAATGTGACACACACCTTACGCTAGCAGCAATATTTGATGATATTTGATTGAATTGTGTGATGAACTCACTCATGAACTCAGTGCAGAGACAAATGGAGAAGTGACCCCACCCTCTTTTTATTTTTACTGTATTTTCCCTTCCTCTCTCATGAGCTATATTTGGAAGGGTTTGCGTGTGTGTCTGAAAGAGCAAGTGGAGGTTAAGCAATGAATGGACTAGCACGAGTTACACTTACAGTGCGTACAGATAAAAATTCCACTGTCTGAGCCATATTGCTGCAAGGTTGTTTTTTTTTTTTTTCAAAGAAATGAAAGAAATCTCAATAAATATCTAGAGAGAATACAAAACACAAGTAGCCTTTGAATCGATTACCTGAATGTTAAGATATGTTTCCCAGACAAAATTATAGAAAATAAAGAATTTTAACATAATGCTTTATTTCCATTTTAACCCAATAGATGGAGCTAAGGTCACAAAAAACCATACAGGCTTAGTCAGAATGAAAACAACACATTTTTAAAAGATTTTATCACCCCCTTACACAACAGGAAAGACCCTGCATTGAACAAACAAAGCTACAAAACATCCAGCTGACCTTGAGGCCTGAGGAAAAAATGACTAGAGCTATTCTCTCACCTGATACAGCCTGGGGAGAGCCAGAGGGAGTAGATGGGGACGGAGGGAAGGTGTTACTGTTTGGGTCTGAAGGATAGATCTGGACACAGAAGTTTGTCTTTTTAATTAAATGAAATGCAACTTATTCCTTTACATGTATTGTGCAACAGAAAGATGACAATATATAACACTTTGCCTATAAATATGTATTTTATTACTACTTACAGATGCCAGGGCTTTTCCTATCTCATCACCTGAACTTCCAGGTACTGCTCGATTGGCTTTTGGGGGGAAAAAAGTGTGTATTTATTAGATCCTATGCTCAATAACGATCCTGCTATGCAACAATATTGAGTGAAAACATAGAGAGCACTTTTAACCAACCAAAGGGCACACATTAAAAGGCTTTACCCATGATGGTGTCGGTGCCAGCGATAGGGGGTGTGTGGCTGGGGACTCCGAAGCTGCTGGAGCCAGAGTGGAAGCCAGCGGGATGAGCCCCGTTCACCTCACTGCCATGCAGGGGGTAGTTTTGGGGAGAGAGGGGCAGTGGTTGCCGTTTCTTGGAAGAAAAGAAATCCAATTATTTAAATGTGCAACCAGACAGAGGCCCTCAATGATGCATTAGTCAAAAAGTGTCAAAGACCTCATTATGCCTTCATAGACAAACAAGTCCAAAGTGAAAAGGCAGAGCTCACCGGTCTGTCTTGGGGGTTGATGGCAGTGAAGGGGCCGTGCTGGCTCAGATGGGGGGAGTTGCCCAGCATGGTGGAATAACCAGGCTGAACCATCGACCTGGCAGAGTCCCATAGATTGGAGGGCGGGTGGAGGCCTTCTGTCAGGGGGCATCCAGCGGAGGAAGGGGGAGCAAGAAGGGCGAGATATAACCAGCAACAGGAGATGGGAAGACAACAATGGCCACATATGAGACATGTCACATTACTGTGACGACTTCATTCAACTGTGATGCACTATTCAGCACCCAGGCACCACAGGCTATTCACTGGCATATACGGCTGCAGCACCTAGGTTCATCTGGACCTCCATATTATAATATTATGGGGAGCTAAATTGACAACCATATTGGCTATAAAAGAATATTCCAGGTCATTATAATCTCTGTAGGTGTGCAAGTGTCTCAGACTGAACTTTTCAACACAATAAACAAGCAGGGTTGTGTAGAAAAACTGACCTTGCATGTAAAATGGTGGTGGGTAGACATTTCCTGCCTTGGAGACGGGGTAGCCGGCATTGTCCCTGTTAAAATCCTCTCCTGAGGCTGATGCATAAACCTACAGAAGAAACACAAAAAAAGGAGTTAAACTGTTCGGCCCAGCCTTGAAAACTTTGTCACAAATCACTATGTAACTGCAAACAAGCTATATGGTGTTTCTTACTTGTTGCATGAACGGCACATAGTGCATACTATATATGAAATTTTCCCTATAAAAATAGCATCTGGACTTGGTAAGGTTTCAAACTACAGAAATAAGATCATTAAATACCTGGTTAAACAAAGCTCTTAAAATATGTGTTCCTTCCCAGGCTTGAATCTATTTTTACAATCCGGTTTTACTACTTAATTCAATAAACAGACAGTTGCAACATCTCTGCAGACTGGAGCGCTGAGCGTTTTGTATTGAATGTGCAGTGTCAGTGATTTTATGGGGCTGTGTCTCCCATCTCTGTAGGGCTTTTACATATTATCCCGTTAAACAGAAACACACTGAGAATGGCTTACAAAAACATAATTCAGTCTTTAACGTGGTGAGATGTGACCACACAATGGGATGTGTGGTTGGATTTGGTACATGCTATAATGGGCATGAAGGAACCAATGTTCTGAACCACCATATCATCTCAATCAAGACTATTCTTGACGAAAATCAAGTATCAAACTGTGTCTGCAAAACTCAAATCCAAATGGACTGAAGTTTTCTTCTGTAATTTGATTAAACGGAGGGAAAAGGGAGAGGAAAAAGAGGGGAGAGGAGAAGAGGGAACGAAGAGATGCACTCCTAATTACTGAACCATCTGCCGAATCCTGGACGGCAGCCAACTCCACTGGCAGCTGGGATAGAGGGATGGGGGAGGGAGAGAGAAAGGGGAGGGAGGTGGCGGGAAGGAGAGGGAGGTGGCAGGAGGGGGGTAGAGAGGGAGCGGAGGGGGGAGAGAAAGGAAGAACCAGAGAAGAGGAGGAAATAGGGTGCCCAGAGAGTGAGAGTGGGAGGGAAAAAATGAGGTGGAGTAAGAACCATCAAACCCCAGTATGAATTCCCTTCAGCGATCCAACGAGTATTCTTGGCAGAGGGGAAGAAATGTGGCCATAGAGTAAAGGGCCTTCAAATACAACACACTATAAATACATGCTGCAAATGAGTGACTGGGTGAATGAGTGGCTTCCCCCCCTTTTCCCTTTTTTTCACTGCAGATACACAGCTGTAAGAGCTGGATGTCCTGAATTGCAGATATTTTACTGCTTTGCAAGCCAAGGAGAGGCTTAAGATGCCAAATGGAATGTGAAAATGGGCGGAAAACAGGAAAACACAGGCTCCCATGGAACGACTGCAAGGGCTGACATATAGTTCAGTGTTGCAGCATATCTGGATGCTAAATACTCACCGAGGAGGGCAGGCCAGGGGGCACCTTCCTGATCTTTTTTGGCTGTGACTCTGAAGGGCGGAAGACAGTGAAATCACATAAGCATGCTTGCACACACAAAGATCCTAACTTATTGCAGAAGTGACTATACAACTACCAATGGAAGGTTTCATTTATGCAAACGCCTTCCTTCTGAAGTCCTGCTGAACCTATCCAATCTAATCTATCCATCTGTCTTGTGACTACTCATTAATGCCTCATTAAAAGGTATTCTAGTTTGATGTTATTCTTAGACTGATTTCATTCTCTAACTAAGTGGAAGTGAGATTTCTAAAACACCTCTTAAAACCACAATGGGAGAAGTGATAATACACACAGAATTAAATATATATCAGAACAAAGAAAACTTTCTGAAACGACATCTGTGTTCTACACGGTGCTTGAAACAATCCTTTACAATCTCACCAAGGGGGTCCTGTGAGGGTCTCCTGCGAGGGTTGCTTCCCTCATAAGAGTAAAACTGGGAGTCGGACTTCAGGCCAGGTGGGGAGAGGGCATTGGGACTGGGCATGGGTATCTCACTGGGCATAAAGCCCTGCTAAAAACAGTACAAAAGAAAGCATAAGCTCATGTAGTGTAAAAACACAGGTAACAAATAAATATAGGAGTAAATTCAGAAAAAAACGGGGGGTTACTGCAGCAGAACACCTCTCTTTCTGACTGATTTACCTGTGTTGCAAATGACGAGTATGGTCCTCTCTCAGGCTTCCCTGCTAGGGGAGAGGAATATAAAATCAGGTCATTATTGGGAAAATTGGGCTTTTATGTCAATATTAAATCACAATCTGGCCATTCCCCTTTCTCCATTTGGGTGCCTCCCATCTGCTGTGTGGTTGTATATGATGATGTGTGGTATTTATGGCTGTGGACAGCAAAACAACAACAAATTGGCCCATTATAAATGGTTCAGGGGCAATTCTGCCCAACCTCTGTCCCCTCCCCTGACAGTTAAACAGAAAAGAGCTATAGGCCACTGTAGTCCCAAGAGAGAGCCTTGTTTGTGCATGGGTGCCCTTTACATCTCCCCAACCCCCTCCTGCCCTGAACACACAAACTGCAACATACAAACAAACCCCTCCTCCACATCCTCCCTGATTACCCTGCTCCCTTCATCCATTGCCATCTAAGAATAAATATGGTTTGCTCTAAAGTGGAACATTAGTGTCTAACCTGTGAAGGACTGCTCTCTTGAACAAACAGCTCATTGTTTTGGCTCAGTCACACACTACATTGATATAAACTTGCACATTCTTCTATCATTGAGTCCTATTATTAGATGTATTGGTCCCAAACATCTCTGATTCTCTTTGGTTTGAAAAAAAATATATATATAATGTGAAAGTTGTGGTGTCTTCAACAGCTTAGCTCAACTCAAAACTTCTTACCAACAATCCCCGATCCAAATATGGGGGCAGAGGCAATACCCTCCTGCTCATTGTAAAGGCCTTCTTCTCCATAGCCCTGTGGGAAAGACACCAGAGGCATTAAAGATGTAAAAATGAATAAATAAAAGTAAATTAAGCCCATTATTACCATCCCTTTCACACCATGGCATCTGTGTAAAAAAAGAACTTTGACTCAGAGACCCTGTATCAGACCTAGTTTTTAGGCTCAGTTTTCTGATGAAAAGGTGAATATATGGGATTCTAGCAGCTACATGCGCTCTGTTAATTACATCATCTAGTTGTGCCCTCTTCTTTTGCAGTGGTTTGATGGTACCAGAATGGCGAATTAGCCCCACTTAATCATGATGAGCCCAAAACCTGATATTCACATAACAGTAGTAGATGGAAACATACGAGTATGTTAATGCTGTTGTTCTTAGATCATTACTTATGCTCTCCATCTTGATTTCTACCTAACTCCCACAATCTCTGCCTGGTTTTAGCAGTCAAGTTTATTTAACTGAGGGTGTGAAACCAGGTGACATCTTCCTGTGATCAGACTGCTGGTGTGTCAGTTATCAAATGCAGGTTGAAAAGGGGTATAAATTACTTGATCACCCAAACTTATGCTGTTAAGCTCAATATGACAACATCTACGCGGCCAGATTCATTGTAGACAGTGAGGATATACTGTACCCTTCCCTGGTTGAAAGATGGACTGCTCTGTTGTCCTGGCCCCCAGGGACTGGACCTCTCATCCATACCTGGAAGACAAAGAGCTGGGTTAGGCCTATTAACCACAAAAAGGAAGACACATTCTGAACAGGGATTTATGCTTAAGCTTTGCAAAACTAAGTCTAACTTCAGAGAATGATGAAGTTGACCTGCTTTGATGCAGGTTTTTCAGGCTTCTCAAAGTAACCTCCATTGAAGAGCGTCACTTCACAGCTCACACAGAGACAGCATAGTGACAGCGCTGTCACATAGCGTGGATATGAGCTGTAGGAAGTTTGAATAATTAACACCCAGTATGAGGCTCCCAGAATCATCCTCGACATTCTTCATTCTCCCACTCCACTCCTTTACATTTTCCATGGCAACAGTCACTCATCGCCCATCTATTCTCTCACATTTGGCCTACACCTTTGCCTTAACACAGACGCGTGGTCTCAATCTTACATAGCTGACACACGTTATCCACGGCCGGAGCACTGCAGCTTTCAGAGAGGTGAATGTGTTTGAAAGGAGTGATTTTAAAGATTGGTGAAGCAGAAATTCCTGCCCGTCCCCTTTCTCTCAATCTCCTCTTGCACTGCAACACAGCATCTCTGGGGGAAAGCTGAGGCTTAATTGTGTTCTGATTTGCATAATTGTGCATATTAATGAAGCTCAGCTCTATGAATATTCATATTTTTGTTTTGTTGTCTAATTAAAAAGCGGAGAGGGGAGAGGGGTGGGGGGTGGAGGCGGGCTCGAATCATGACAGGATCAGCAGTAGAACAGAATGATGGGTCCACAGCGCTGAGAGCTGCTAGATTGCCGTGACAACTGTGATCTATACACACGACACCAGCAGAATAAGAGATGAAGGAGACAATGTCTTGTCCCCTCTCTATGGCTGACTGTCACTCTCCACGTCAATCAAAGACAATAAAGAAAATGCATGAACCATTTGTTTCCGCTCTACGTCTTCAGTATCCAAGCTCTGCACAAGAAAAGGCTCCAATTCAACATTTTGTGTTTGTGACAGCAGTGCACTTTTGTTGACATGTGGATTATGAGTCGGTTTTTTTGGACAGAGAAACTGACAAAAAAAGTGAGTCAGAAACTGTACATGCAAGGAGTCTACTTTACCTACTCTGTTATAAACACTACATTCAAATAAGCCATCAAACAAACTGTCTGTTCCAAAATAAAACGTACAGTTTACAGACCAGTGGACCAAGCTCTGATTTTGGGGTCTACTGTAACGAAGTGGTCACATTTCATCTGCCACACACCTACATTATCACTGTGTATTCAGAACCATGTAGCATATCAGAACAGTCTGAAAAAAAGGAGAGTGAAAGCTAATTAGCGAGACACGAACATGTGGTATTTTCCCCTCTTTAGCAGGACTGAGGATTGTCAGGCACTTGAAAAATAAACGTGAACTGTCGCCATTCGTTCCACAAATAGCAGGGTGTATGTAACACTTAGCAGAAAACCATTTTCCCTGGCACCAACGTGTAGATTGAACAGATTTATGAATTCAGACAGAATCAGTGGATTGTGTGGAGGAAATAATGGGAGGTTTGACATGAATATTCACACTTGTAGGAATGGAATTATGGGAGCATGTTTAAGATAAGGAAGTATGGACATAAGATAAGTGTTAAAGAGTAATTTCAACTAATATAAATTAGTGCACATTTTAAGCAGACGATAAGCAGATGAACAAATCTGAGTAGACTCACTTAAACTGGTTGGACATTTCAGTGGGCTTTCAAAATTGTTTCCACAAATCCTGACAACTCTATTAAATGAGGTTTAACACTAAAAATTTAGATTATACAAGGGTTCATTTTATTCTGGTCAATGTACAGTGTGTTTTCACGCTGGAACAAATCTATTGTGGTTTCAACCTGACAGTAAAACCTAATGTGGGTTTATATGTAACATGTCACTACAGTGATGTTACCTTGTCTGAGCGACTACCTGACAGATATCATTAAAATGAACAATAGGCTCTAGTATTCACAGGACACCACTTCAGCATTGCCGACTTAGCAAATATGTTGCTTTGGTCTGACTTTGAAAACCCATTTGATGCCTTCATTTCACAAAAGAATCTAACACCCACTTCAAGTTGTTTTCTTGAGTCTTTAAGTTGCTTTCTCTTGAGCTTCTGTCCTCTTTGGGTCATCAATGCCTCCTTACTCTCCTTGAAAAGTAAATATTTTACCACAGAACATGACCCTTTACTTCCAATATGGGCACAATGGTGTTGTTGTTGTTTTTTAAGACCAGCTTTTTAATTTAATTTTCCCATTTAGTTCGGTGAAGTTAAAGGAAGACAACATAAAAGACAAAGACCACAGACTCCATAATTACATACCTGCAGACATGATACATCAACATCTGTCTTTGGTGAAAGCAACAACAAAAATGGCCTGTACCCAACTACCCACCCCTACCTAAAATGCAAGCATCATCAAATTATTATCACGTGTTTAACACATGAAACACATCTTTGAAACAAATGCTCTAAACGAGCACACATAGTTTTTTCTTTGAGAACTGGCATCGGATAAGCTTGTTTCCTCTTCCCTACTATCTTCAGAGTTTCCTCGATTCTGACTAATTTTGTTTTTCCTTGTGTTGCTTTTCCTCTCAACACATCACTCAATCGTCTTATGCGCACACACATTTTGGTGTTCCATAACTGGGAGTGCTTGATAAAAAGGATCATACGGCTGTTGTGGTTCGAATCATTATCATGTATCAACGAGATTTCTACAGAGGTATGAAATTAAATCACATTTTGTATAACAACATTTTATGAAGGATTTTCATTAGTGTCAATGAGAAGTGCCAAAACCACTACTCAGACAGACTACCAGGACTGGAAAAAGAAAAAATGAAGAAAAGGGTGAGATAGATCTGACGAATTCTCTGGTGAACCCCAGTACATTTCTCCTCCCAGCATGCAACGCCCATTTAAGCATGGCTAGTCTATAATTACACAGGAAGAGATACTGGGAACAGACAGCCAGCCTGACTCATGGGCTTCATGAGCAAAACTCCAGCACATACATTGACCAAACTTGCAGACATGTCTTATTTTTTACAGGAACACTGCCCCAGGCACCTATAACTGATTGTGCCATTTTGTCTACACACCTTCTTCCTTCCCTTAGCAAAATGAGTCACACAGACACAAAGCATGATGTCAGATCAAATCCCAAGAGAGTGAACACTGTTAATGAAATACTGAACAATGTACAATAACACAAGCATGGCTGTTTTAACCTGTGAGTCACCGGAGACTTCTTAAATACAAGTGTGCTCTCTAACCCATTAACAAAGAGCTCTGAGTGACCCCCATCTGGCACTGTGTGAAATAACATACGTTTCAACAGCAATAAGGGCCAGGTATTCAAACTCTGAACAGTCTACATGTGAGAGAAATCTTCATATGAGTTTGATATCTTTGATCCTTTGTGATTCACGAACACATCTGTTTGATGAAATGGAACATTTCATGCAAACTTAAAACTCCTCCTCTTCTGCAAGTTTAAAAATACATTTTGAATTCTCGGTTTCCAGAGACCAAAAAATGAAAGTGCACTGAAAATTACTTTAAGTGACTAGTGAAAGGGCCTAAACAGGCACATAAGACCAGAGCAGAGATATTATCACCAGTGAAGGGTCTAAAAGGGAGGTTCCCCATAGCCACACATGTTAAACCTCCACATATCCCAAACCTTAACCGTACAGAAAAAAGGCAGAGGAAAAAAAAAAGGCACCCAACAGACTCTGTAAGGAAAACACGTGGCAGCTGCTTCACAAAAAGCGGGAACACAGTTTGATCAAGTCAAGTTCTTTGTAACTAATCATATGGCAGCACATCTATGGTGAAATGCTTGGTCTTATGCTAATAGTTAAACATTTTGGGAAATGTGCTTTCTTTGTGAGAGTGAGATGAAAATAGTGACATTTCTTAACTACTGTCAGGAAGAAACAGCTACAGTATGTAACCACCCCTAAAACCACAAACTGTAGTTTATAAGTTATATACACATTAAAAAAGCAAGATAAAACTTGTTAAATAGTACACTTTAGAGTATTTTTGAACTCTGTAAAGAGCCAGACTAGCCATTTCCTCCTGGATACGACACTTTTTTTTAAAGCACTTTTAACAGCCAGCAAGAGCGAGTGTTCAATACTCAAAGGATTTTTTGAAGGGGGGGGGGTTATAATTTCAAGGTTGAGGGACAATGCTATGAGCAGCCGTTGGATTGATAACATCAACGTGTCTCTTTTGTAAGCACACACCTTGCCGTGACAAAAGAACATGTAAGTGGCCCTCAAGTGAATAGAAGAAATAGAGCCCCCTATACTCTACCCTGCCATCGCTTGCCTTGTCTTTCATCTTGGCTTCAGTATCCTGTTTCATTTCTATTGCTAGCTGACAGACCTACTGCACTTTTAGAGCTACAAGGGTGCCAGAGAAAGGTTCGTGTAGGGCAAGTGGATCTGCTACAGTAGAAATAGGGGTGGATAGAGGGACATTTTTAAAAGCCAACCACTTTTTGTGTATGACATCATTACAAAAGGGCTCAGAAACGCCACAAAATAAAGGAAACAGTCTAATCTTCAGCATGTGTGGGGTTCTTTGTGAATAGTTAACTGTATGTATGTCTTAAAACGGACAGTAAGGGCCAGACGGGATAATAGCTCTAGGTGAAAATTAGTTTTGTGAGAGAGAAAAGTAGGGTGGGAGATACAGGAGAGGGAAATACACTTTGTCAAAAGGTAAGCAGAGGAGATTAATTGGGCTGTTCCCATCAACCCCCACCCTCAGCCTTTGTCCTAAAGTGATTGAATGGCAACAGCTGAGAAGGTGAGGGAAGGAACACCTGCAAGGCGAGGATGAGGAAGTGTGGAGGAGATGACGCTTGATCTACATAACATGAAATCACCTCTTTCTGAGGGTTTTTCTAATAATCTGAAACACAATTCATAAGAAGAAGTGGAGAACGGGAGCTTTTTCCTTTTCTGCAACTATTCAAGACACCATGAATGAATGTGGGTGACAACAAGAAGCTCTCACAGCCCATTAATGCCATGCTTTACTATGAGGAGATGCACTAGGAAGCATTACAAACCCCTGACGACATTTCAACACCAGCTTTAGGCGAGAAGACAGAACGGTAGAGAAAGTGACATTTTCTTTTTTTGTCATTACGTTTTACTGATATTTCTTTTTTTAATCAAAGACAAAAATGGGAACATTTATTTTATTTGGCGTGCAAAATAACAGAAAGTCAGAAAGGAAGAAAATCATAATACCAAATCATTTGTTTTTGTCTTACCTGAACCTCCAAACTGACTGCTGGCGAGAGTAGTTGGCCGGTTCTTGCCATTTGAAACTGGAGGCTCAAACATCTGTAATGAGAGAGATGAAACTGTAAACAAACCAGAGCATGTCCATCTAAGACTTTGCTGAGCTGTATCCTCTTCACTTGTGCAAACGCTGATTAGGTGGTAATTCAAACTATCCTCTCCTGTATCCTACTCTATTTGGCCGACAGATACAATGGACGTGAAGCAATCTACACGTTCCAGCTTTGACTGCTAAAATTAAAGTGACACAAAAACAACACTCTCGTAAAAAGGTGGCTGATGTAATCGCGCTGCGTGTCCTTCAGACCCAGACCCTGCCCTGATATTCATTCACATTTCGACCTTCTTGACAGCTGTGAGGGACTTAATATAAAGGTTTAAGTAATTTGTAAATTCTGTGACCACAGAATGAACTGTATAGGATGCATGCTCGACTAATTCAAGCAATCTTTAGAGAGATCTTACCGCACTAAAATCCAGCAAGTCGTTGAGTTCCTTGTCTGTCTCCACTGCAGCCATTCTCTGCTGCTGTCCACTTGACCCTTTCAGTCTCAGCAAGCGACTACGAGCAGAGGTAAGGAGAATATATGAGTATATTTCGCCTGGTTGTAAGATGGTTGATTATCCTGACCAGCACAGGCACACAGACAGGAGTAGAACTAGATAATCCCAAAGTGGCGTATTACAAATTGGGTCTCACTGTCATTATTTCGTTTATCGTCCCCATCGTTTATGACAACATTTTACTCACCATCTGCTGAGATATAAGGACACACCGCCACCAAGAAACGGCCATGAACACATGGGGCAACCACACAAGCAATGACGCACGTTTGAACAAGTCCAGTTTAAAACATTATCTAAACCACTCTCACCAGAAATGAAAATTCAGGCTAACATTGCAGTGATTGCCCCAAGTGTCCACTCAAAACACCTAGTGGCAGAACTGACTCTTGTCTATTGTGTTTATAGTAGAGGTGCAGGTGAGCAGTTATATAACGCAATGGGCAACTGGACATTAGAGGTGTCTTCCTTTTCACAAGTAGGCCAAGTGGCACAGATAATATAGTTAAACTGGAGACTGGTTTGAACCTGTCTGTGTTGTTGCCTCTTCCATTGTAAAGTTGTGTCTAGTGGTGCTGATGTGTTAATATTCCTGATCTTTGGTTATGGTTGATTCTGACAACTTTTATTTACCAGCTTTATTGTTGAGATATGGGGACACAGCTTCAGACAATGTCTAGACTGTCAATGTCAATCTAATATTGATTTCTGGCAGCTTTTAACAGTACATAATGATTCAGGAAGATGACTCAGAAGCATTCACGGTGCTCAATACGACAGTTAAAGAGTCAATTAAATGACATGAGCCCAACATACAGTACACAGCCTTCAGTGCCACACAGTCAGCTTTTCATTGGACTCAGTCAATCCTTCAACCAATGATGCAGCTGAACCTGAATTACTAACGCCGCCATAGAAAAAAAAGTATTGCCATGCTAGTAGCACATTATTGCGAGACCATCAGAGTATTAACCAAGTAATGAAAAATCCAGCCAGTTCTAAGAAATTCCCTGGTAGGCCACATCTTATATGAGTGACAGGGTTCAGCCACAGGCCACTCTGCACTCGCTAGTCAGGTCCAGGACTCAGGCAGCTTCTTCTACCTCAAAAACCAACCTGCTCTTTCGAAAAACGTACAAGGTAACATAACATGGCCTTGTGGACTCTCAAAAAGGCAATGTACTGTACAACCAGCCTGAATCAAAGCAAATGCAGGCCATGTGTGTAAAATGTCTCATTAAATATCACTTTTACATGAGGTGGGTTAAACAGCAGAGACTCTACAAAACAAAAACTCTGGAAGTAAATACCAGCTGGGGGAAATCATAAGGCTATGATTTTGTTGGTTGTTAGAGGTGTTGATTAAAATTGAGTTAATTGTTGAGGCTGCAGTTTTTGATGCTATCAAGCAGATATTCAATTAAGTGTTGTTGAGTTAGTGTTGCTAACAGTTTACTTGTGACCACTGTTCCTCTAAACTGATGCAGATTTCCTGAGTTTGAAGTATGATGTCATTATTTTTGAGACTTTTGCTGTGATCAAGAATGATGCATACCCTGTCTGTCTCTTTAAATTCCCCTGGTAATTGACCTCAAATGCTAAAAAACATCTACTAATGTTAGAAAAATGTATTCAACTTATTAAGAGTGTCTGAACTGCTAGTGCTTCCATTACTTGGACTGCAATTTTTGTGTGTAATGTAAAAAAAATCAAAGCATTGGGTGAAGAGATCTGTCACCAACACTGACATAAAGTCCATTAAAGTAATGTTTAATAAACAAAACTACAATCTATAACTTTAAATTAACAATCAACATCAGCTACTCCAATTATGCATCATATATTGGACTGTAGCATGTTTCTCATATTTTTTCTATTGTTATCATTTTGTTGCAAGTAGTTTAATACTATTTGCCAAAATAACCACTACAGCAAGCATACAGTATCTTATACAATGTAAATCATTCGTGGCTGTAGATAAGTAGACATAAAAGCACATTTTGAAGATGCCACTGAGATGCTTTCTCTGTTGAGACTATAATAACTCGAGGTCATCTTCAAGGGATACCGGAAGATTTACTTTCAGTCTAAAACAACACACTACAAGCAGTAAAGGCTGAATAGTGTCAATAATTTGAGCTATTCGTGGCAACTACAAAAGCATTGTGAATTTCCCCCTATGGGGGATCAGTAAAGTAAAAGTAAAATAAAGTCTATTACGCATCACTTTAATGTAATTTTCATGCCAATGTTGTATTCATTACAGGCATGCTGCTATTAGTGATACTCTTGGAAATATTGTGTTTGGTGTCACTTCCTTGTTTATAAAAAATAGATCGAAAATTAAATAGAAAACAAGAACAATTTGTCTAAAGTGGCCCCCTTTAAAACAACTATCTGATTCTGAATGCACGAAAGGATTCAACTAACAGGCCAAGTCTAACGGGAAGAGCCATGCAAAAAAAAAAAAAAAAAAAAAAAGTGGTGCAACGGGTAATAATTACACAAGTAAAGACTTACGACTAATGAGAAATGTGTTATTAGACACGAACCAGCCAAAATCTCTTGGCACCACAAAACCTAGTAGTTTCTGTGTCTCGTTGAGCTGAGGTCAAAATGGGGGATAAGTGTTTTAGCCCCTCCTAACAAATGGAAGTTGCATACGCTTGTCTTGAGCACCCCCACCTCCGGCCTGCCCGTTTGGAGAAAAGTTTATAGGCACAAACAGCCGCACATCGTCCCCTACCTGGGGTTAAAACACACAGACAGTGTGGGCTATCAGCAGCATGTGTTTTCATGGCTCATCTGCGGGGTAAAACCCTGCCCTGTCGGATGTTTAAAAGGACATAAAAACCTGTTGCCTGCCCTCTCGTCGAGCAGGAGAATGGGCCAGTGATGAACACAAAGACTCGGCCCAGCAAAGTTTCAGTTGAGTGGCCAAAACGCGACAAAACAGGGATAAATGTCGAAAATACCTTTGCGGAAATGTTCTTAATGCATTTTAAAGTGTGCGTGGCGGAGTAAAAGACGCTTTAGCTGCATTCTTGGTTGTTTGCGGTTGGTGGATGAGATGGAGGAGAAGGAGGTGGTGGTGGAGGAGGAGGTGGAGGAGGAGGAGGGGGGGGGGGGGGGGTAAAAAAAAATAATACCCCCCGATCAACACTTCAAACTAGGATTTTACTATCATCGCTCCATTTTATGCTTCACACATTGCGATTACAGCGACCTAAGCTATCTCGACGAAGCCCTAACATCTTGATAACATGTGGGAGAGATTAGCATTGGAGCCACAGCCGTGAATGTTGTGCGCTAGCTAAGACAAATCAACAACGTCCGTATAACGTTTCACGGCTGATGTTCATGCATTTGCGCCTAGAAAACCTCCACATTAGTGCCGCAGACAGATAAACCCCGGGGGGAGACAACTCGATCTGGCAATATGCTAATGTGCCGTACGGTTATAGCCCACTGAAGTGAACAAAGAAGTCTTTTCCACCACACATTAGCTTGTAATACTCCGTAGTAACACTGCAGGCAGGCTCAGGCCGAGAACACCGAGACCCCGCTTTTCCCGGCTGAGACTCTCGCTACAACTTGAACGATGCTCTTTAAAACTTGATCATTACTCCGGTAACAACGCGCCGGAAAACTTCTGTTTGCCGCGCATATGCTTGATATGAAGGCGTATTGGTGCGTGTGTGTGTGTGTACCTGGATTCAGTTATGTGGCATCCAGCGGGGAGAAATGTACGGCTGGAGAGAAAAACAAAGTTAGGGATAGGATCCTTCCCCCGTGGTCCGGACTCTGGGCTTGGTGAAAATGAGGAAAGGCGATGTGAAGCGCTCCTCCGCCGCCGCTGCCTCGTCTCGTTTTAGTCTTCGTCACGAAACTGAAAAGACGTCTCTACCGTAAACCATAACTCTTGTGTAGACCCCGTGTTCTTATTGTACGAGAAATTGTAGGCATTTCATTTTCCAAGTAGACATTTTAACAGCCTCCACATTGTCGGTTCACCCGGAGTATCCCTCCGCAGCACAGCCTACGGGAGGACATGAACGTAGAGACATCAGCGGGGTCCACTCCGGACTAAAACGAAGAAACCAAGGGACGCGGGTTTGGACAGTCCGTGTACTAGCGCGGAAATTATCTTAAACGCCAAAAAATGTCACTCTTGTGTAGCTGCGAACGAGGCACGAAATGATCGGGGTGACGATCCGCGGGGTCTATATGGAGTGGCGGATGAGGACAGCGGAGAGCCCAACAGAGCGGAGCAGCAGAGGATGGAATGATAATATCAGAGGGAGGACCAATAGGAAACGAGTATCATTTGATTGACAGGTGGGACGACCAAATATATTCCACCATCAACCTCAGGGGCTGTCTCATTTGGCCTGCGGGCTGTTAGCACTTTAATTTCCTCTCTGACAGTGCCTGAGATATAATATATATATATAAAAATATATATATGTATATATGTGGGGGATAAGATCATAAGAAAGTTTTTATTAGGATGGATTATGTTCGGCCATGTAGTCTAAATTCATGGACAAACACAGCAGATTATGGGGTGACCTTGCTATCAATAAATGCTCCATTACAATGGCAGACACATGATAATATGTACAATTTTGTAATAGTAATTGCAATGCTATTTTTGCCACATAGTGTTAGTTTAGTGTTTATGGTGGGAGAAACATATGCAGCTTGAAAATGCTATGATTATAACGATATTCTATGTATAATAATGTTTGCAATTATATCATGCAATTAGATATTTTGCAGTTTTAACTATCATGATGTATTCACTATGCCCTTTTTCTCTAATCGTTCTATTTCAGAAATAATATGAACACATTTCTGAAATATATTTGCAGCCTTCAAAGTGGCCTTTATATGTGATAATATTTGAAATCTTACAATATTTCATTATGTATTCACAATGAATCCAATAGTTTTAGCTTAGCGGCACAAAAAAAATGTGTGTTCGAAAATGCTCTAGCATGTTGAGTTTAACTTATGTGAATGTAGAGTGTGTTTTTCTCAATGCGAGTCAAGAGAAAGAAAGAAGGAAAGAGGCAGAGAGGGAATAATGGTACAGCTACTTTGTGTTGTAGAATCAAAAGAATTTACAACATGAATCAGCATCTAACTCACTGAAAGAGGCTGCTGTTTTTCTTGAGCTGTACCTTGGTGGTTATGTAAACAAGACTGCAGTTAATGTGAGTGTTTGTTTTTGAGACTTTCTAACGAAAAACCTCAACTGGTTTGAAGGGAAAAAACCTAAATAACATCTGTGCTGGCCTTTACGAGAAAACTCAGCCATCCACTTTGTGGTTCACAAACATGCACTCACACAGACACACACATGCTCAGCATGCATTGCACACATGCAGCTGAAGCACAAAGCTGTATGTCATTAACAGTGGGACTAAAGTCTGGTGATCACGTTGTCCTTTTTGAGCTACATAAATGTATAAAAATGCACCACAGAATTGCGCTGTTAGAGACAGATGCAGTTAATTAAGGCAGCAAGGGTTCAACTCAGCTCTCTATTTCTTCAACGGGAGCATCCAGTCAGTGTGAGCGGATCAACCTCATTATGACAAAACTGATCTCATGTCACAGATTCACTTGTGAAGCTCCTTCAGTACACCTGGGGGAAGAAGGCACGAGTATTCGCCGTGGAAGTGATCATATCGCATCTCCACACAAAACATCAAACAATGTTTGGTTTGCTGCCTTTTAAAAAGTAGGGCGAGCGGCATGGAGGCAAAACAACATCAAGGTTGTACGGTAAGGTGCAAGACACAGAAAAATCTATATTTAGAGTGGAACTCCATTTTCCTAACCTCCAAGAGTGTGCCCTCCCTTCCACCCACTCTTTCCTGGGCCCTCTTCTTTTATATGAGCACTATAGCTTTGTAAATGGGTTACCCCCATGCAGCCACCCACGCATCAGGTACAGTATGAAAACCTGGGGCATCCTGTTATGACTTCTGGTTTCCTGTTTCCTGTAAAAAATACAGCCCCCTCTCTCTTTCTCTCTCTCTCAGACACACACACACACACACACACACACACTCGTGTACTGCTTTGCTCATCATTCACCAAACAGGTCTGGGATCAGCTGATAACACCCCACTCAAAATATACTAGATTGAGTGTTTGTACTTACAATCCTGGCTTAGGCATTTGCAAATGTACCCAAAATATAAATATCATACTGCCAGTTGGATTCAGCAAAACAAACAGTGATGTGCTTTCTCCTTTTAAATGATTCCCCACAAGATCCAATATTTCAGGGTGTTTTTGACTAGGTAGCACAGACAGTGACATTGTTGTGGTCAGAGGTCCGTCCTGTGAAAACGTACAAAGCTGCAGCATTGTGACAAAGTCATTATTCTGTAAGGTGACAAGAACAGCTGTTTTCCCCCCATTCTTCACAACACATCATTTGTTTTTATTCCTTGTATACATATCCTCATTTCACATGCCATGGAAGGAAGATGCACAAGTGTCAGGGGACCACTGAAACAGCAATAACAGTGGCGTGTGTGCTCGGGTGTGAGCTGTAGGCCCCCCGTTTGACAAAAATATGAAAATAAGACTGTTTGTGACTCACAGCATGCTGATACTGCACACCTCCTGCCAAGATACCTGAGCATCTCTCACAACAGGGGTCAGCCACATCACTCTTAATGAGCAGAAACCTTCCTGTGGTGGCTCTAGCCCGCCATGCTGAATGCTCGCTGACGGTGTGCATGGTTAATTGTCTTGGCACAAAGTCATAGCCCCGCTTTCCCCCTTTGATGCCGTGGCTTCTGTTGGTGCTCAAACAGAATTTTAACATACTCGTTTAGTGTATTCTTCATACGTATGGTTAATTTCATCAGTTGTCATCTTTTTTTTCATATGTAACGCTAAAAGCAGCAGTGTTCAGTATTTCTTCTGTCCAATGCGGCGTTTACACTCTACAGACCACTCACTCTTTTTCTCGTCTTTTTTTACAAGATAAAGCACAATACCATCCTGTTCTTTTTCCTCATTTTCAGCTCATCATCCCCTCCCCCTTTCTTGCAGATTTGAATTCATTAGCAATCAAAGAGCCACTGACAAACGCCCAATCTTAATTACCCTCTCATTTGCATATTTGCATATTAATGACTGCAGACTTTTCTGTTTTTCTGCCGCA
Organism: Pempheris klunzingeri; assembly: GCF_042242105.1. Lineage (NCBI taxonomy): Eukaryota > Metazoa > Chordata > Actinopteri > Acropomatiformes > Pempheridae > Pempheris > Pempheris klunzingeri. Next base: position 6,603,367 of record NC_092026.1, read on the forward strand.
GCAGTTCCCCCTCCCGTCAACACCGTGCAGACTTAGCCTCCACACATGCTGCAACACTACGTCTTCCTCTGAGCTCAAGGCCTCACACTTTCAGGCTGAAGTTGACAGACATTCAAGGGAAGACATTTCATTATCCCTCCAGACAAGAGCCAAACAGATGAATCATTGTGCTTGTAATTCAAATGGAGGACTAATGTGTTTCAGCAGGGCTTTAATTCAGTGTCCTGCCCTTGCCTTCATTTGGTATAAGCACGAGTGAACTTAGTCACAGTAATGTATACACAATATACCACACACACACACAAACACATACATCAATCATACTTAGGTATTTCTCTCTGGGAGTGTACTTTAGTTAGTAATTGTACCAGAATTCCTAAGTGCTATCCACCTGATATGCTTCCCCCTTCTGGTGAAATGGGTGTAACAGTGTGAAAGTGAAGCCAGATTCTGGCAAATGAAGACATCATGTTAGCATGTTACAATACATACAATTTATTGACAATGAGGACAAAACGTTCACTGCTTTTACCATAAAAAACATCAATAGCTTTAAACTGTTACTTTAGGGAGGAAGTAAACAAACAGAACAAAACGAAGGAGCCAAATGCCCAAATGGTAGATCGCTGTCCCGATGTTTACAGCAAACTAATAGAAATAAGTTTCTGCTGAGACTGCTCAGTGAGCCATGATGCAGCTTTTCCAGAAATAAATGCAGTCTTGTTACAGTAGGTACTGTCCAGGGAGTAATTTCCTCTGCCCCAGTGTAGTGAATCTGAGGCGGATGGGGCCAGTGCAAGCTGAGGATGCTGCTTTTAATTAATAACCCCAACATACAGAGGGAGCGGAGGGTGAATTTAAGGTTGTAACCGTTTTTATTTTTGGCTTCGACATGAGGGTCATGCTGAAATGTTCCAAACATTGTGCTTCACCTCAAAACATGTCACCATTTGTAGAAATCAATTGAAATGCAAAAAAAAAAAAAATTCCTAGACATAATTTCTTGCTATCACAGACACACATAACCCGACCTGCTTCGTAAAATAAACATATTCTAACATTTCTCAATGTGCCTGCATAAAACATACAAATTCATATATGTATCAGCCTGTACAAATGTACAGATGCTTAGCCATGATTGTAATAACTGGGATTGACACACTCGTGCTGTAAGCAGCAGAACAAGAAAAACAGAAAAGCAGAACTGAAAAAGAAAGCGTGTTATTTTATGCATTTTAATTTTCTTTTAAGGGGAACCTTTTTTACAGTATGAATACGTTGTACGACTGTAGGATAGTGGGTGAAGCTGAACAAAAGCCTAATGGCAATCATGAGCCAAACAAGGAAAAATAGTGCAGCGGTAACTAACACCAAGCATGGTTGTGATAGCGGTGACAAATTCAAATCCAAAGGGGAGCATTAATTATAGCATTCCAATCTAGCAGCGGTAGGTTTGTTAGTCTTCAAATAAGGAATTTACAGGCCCAAAATTCTGAATTGAATTTAACACAAATTAGTGAAGTGTGATGTTCTCTGTGTTGCCAACAAACATTGAGAGAAATTACATTTTAATTGATTTAAGGGGACATTTTTAATGGATAAAAGAATGCCTGTGCGACAACTTTCCACACAAAGGATGTAAACTGTGCACACGGTGTCTTTACTAGCATGTTATCAACTGGCTTACATGTCAGTCGAGCTCATGTGGCAGATGGAGACTTCAGAGGTTCACCTGAGGGAGAATGAGGCAAACATGGAGTGTATGTGGGAGTGAGGTTTTAGGCAGCAGCTTCTCCATGTTTTTACATATGCATACTGTGTGCGCGAGTGCGTTGAGTGTGTGTTCAGTCTGCAGGGCGCGTGGGAGTTCTAGGTTGGTTCAGCCCCATGGTTTTACAAAGCCAGCCAGCAAAGTCTACCTCCTCCGCCTCAGACCGCTTGATAAACGTATGGTTCTGCAACAAAACAAACACAATCACATACAAATAAGGTACTGGATATTAAAAAGCCAATAATTTAAAAGGAATAGCTGCTGTTGACTCTGACTTTACATGTCTATGAATATAAAACATCAAAATATAACTGAGTTTAACCCCAGTGCTGGCTTCTATAAAATAATTACTTTGGGATCTAGACCTTCGACCTGTCAGGTATTGCACATGCTTCCACTGCCAATGGGCCCAAAGAGAAAAGTAGGTGTTTCATTTCAAACTGAAGCTGCAGTCTAAATGTGGGCACTCACCATCAACATTTTCAAGTCGGCCCTGTCTGCAGGATTTTTGATGAGACTGAAAATGGAGAGAGGAATCTTTCAGAGAAAGCATTTCATCCATCAAGTTGGTCACAAAACATTGGATCAGATCATTTGTGATGGCTAAGTACACACTCAAAAACGTGTGTGTGTGAAAAAAAAGCAATGTCTGAGCAATGTTTTCAGGCTAATGTGTTATCTCACCACTTTGTCACAAAGTCCTGGAAATCAGAAGTGAAGACCCCATGTGGCAGTTTAGGAGGGGGCTGAAATACACAAGAAATTCGAATGAACATCTGATCATATCATAAACAGCAGAGAAGGGTCTGAGAGTAAATACTTCTTTGATTCTTACCTCATTTACTATGTAGTCTAGAAGTTCAAAGATGGCCATTACAGGGCCATGACCTGGAAAAGGAGCCAAGGGAATGGGTTTTACATTTAGCATTTCAAGCAGCAATATTATGCAAGAACACACTCATTTTGTCAGCCTAAAATACGCTGGAGAGCTGCAACAGAATTCTGATTACAATACTGACTGAGCATATACGACTCTTATTCTGCCATCATTATAGATTTCAATGCAAGTGAAAAGCTTTCTACCAACAAGAGCTGATCAATTCAAACATAATGTCCACAAGTGAGAAGTCAGAGGAAACTTGAGTCACAAACACTAAACTCTCCCTTGATGCCTTCAGCAATAACAGACTGGCCAGGTTGGTGTAGCTTGGTGTGCAATAACATCGGGTTGAATTATTTCTCATGCTGCCTTGATGCAAAGTTGCAAGCTGCTGCTTAAAACAACTATCTGACAAACTAGTGACACTGAGTGTGTTGCTCACCGCTGACAGGTCGACCCGGTGGTCTGGGTCTGGGTGAGGTGCTATGCTTCTCTCCCTCGCGATCGTCCAAGATGGGACGTCCAAATATGGCCTCCAGTTCTTTAGCATCTGGAGGGGGGATGGGGAAGCGTCCGATTGACAGCTCTACAAGGGACAATCCCATACTCCACACATCTGACTGCACAGAGTAGTGGGTTCCCTGCAGTCTCTCAGGCTACACAGCAAATATGAATACACAACAAAGTAAACAATTAACATCACATCCAAAAGTATAAAGAACTGTCAGTGTATTAGGCCATTCATGAAAGTTTACATTAGAAGATTTTAAAGACATATGAGTAGCCACAACAAACAAACAAGTTAGACACAGATGCGACAGATCAGAGTCATGTGAAGGAATCTCTTCAGGACATATTTCAGAGAGGACCAACATACCGACATATAGGATCTTGTCCCAACAAAGGAATTGGCCATAGAGTCTATGAGTTGCCCGCTTACACCGAAGTCACACAACTTGATCTCCCCTCGTGAGTTAACCAGTATGTTTGAAGGCTTCACATCTGTGGGTAAACAGGATATGTTCTGAAAGCTCTACTGGACAGGACATTTCTAAAAATATGCAGTCAAAGGGGACTATCTTTACCAAACCATTGTACTGACTGAAACCCTAATATTTACATATTTACATTTTTTATCATCTTTGGCATGTAACCACTTGTATGAGCAAGGTCATTTATGTTTTAACAAAATACAATGCACCTTGTTATTGTGCCTTATGTCTTACAGATGAAAGTCCATGACAGTAATATAAGGATCAGTAATTAAATCCATGGAAAAATGATCATACCTCTATGCATGATTTGGTGTTTTTCTCTTAGGTAGGCAAGGCCTCTCAACACCTTTTTCAAAAAGAAAGGGAAGAAATAGCACAAGTCAATAATCGTGAAAATAACAGTAAGAACGAAACGAACCAAACCTGCCCAGGTGGTCCAGGTGTGTGCTTATTAAGGGTATTAAGGGTTGTGTATATTACGATTTATTTTGAGTTCAACACTGTAACCTGAAAGAGCTGAGTTATGACTACAAAAGAGCTCAATTTTTAAGCCTTGGTTAAATTATTTTATCTAAACAGAAGAATTAAACCTTACCATTGTTTTATTAATGTGAATAATAGAAGATAATCATACACTTACAGCAATGCTGACTTTTCCCAGAATCTCTTCAGGGACCCTCCTCGCTTCTTTCAGCACCTGGTCCAGAGATCCACCATCCTGCACAATGAAGTGAGATAACAAAGGATACAACAGGCCATTATACTGGTTGCTAAAGGTGCATCCTGTGTAAAATGGACTTTCAGAGGATCACATCTTTCCTAGCATTTTCATGAGCACTGAGGAAATTTACTAAAAACTGAAACAGGAGCTCTTAAGCAGTGGGATTTTTCAAGAAAATGTCTGGTACAGTACTGAATAAATTCATGCCATGATTACCACGCTAAATTTACATTTTAACATGACGTCACACTCCAGACAATTAAAATCTACTTGAAATGATTGGTCCAAACTGACATACAAGTGAGGTAGAAGGCATCCCACAGAAGATTAGTATTTAGCATTTGAACTGTGTATTGATTGTGTTCAACAGTAACCTTCTTTACCTTTGAAAAACAAAACTGAACATGGTGCTGACAATACACGTGGAAAAGCCATGGGCAATCCAGTATCTTATCCTCAATTCAATGTCATGATCCTTAAAATAGGCAAAAAAGGAAACCAGGACTGTAGCTGAGCTAAAGGCTTTCTGTGCCTGACCTTCTGCATGGGTATACAACATAAAAAGGTGCAAAGGGGCAAAAGGAGATAGTTTTCCCATGGAGATAGATTGGTATTGATTATAAATACCCTTGATACCATAAGCAGCCCCACACACACACACTCCAGTTCTCTCACCATGTGCTCCATGCAGATGCTGATCTCTCCATCATTGTAAAAAGCTCCATAGAAGCCCACAATGTAGGGAGAGTTACACTCATGCAGCACCTGAAGCTCTCGGATGATCTGGTTTCTGATAGCAGGTTTAATTTCAAGATGGATGAGCTGAACGGGGAAAAAAAAAAGTTATATTGAACTTATTTTATGGTATGACCACTTAGTCCAGGATAAATATATGATTATCAGGTTCAGTAGAATTTTTTTGTGCACCGTTTGATCATATTCACATCATTACTGCAATAGTGTATTTGTAATTCACCTTTCTGGCCATGATTATTCCTGAAGGTTTGTGGCATTCCTTATTGACGACACCGCCATTGCCTGCGCCCAACTCACAGACACGATGGAAGTCATCGTCTCTCAACTCGCCCACCTTGGCCTTCTGGGTGAGGAAAGCTTCCAACCTTTTCTTCTGTTGTTCATCCAGGTCCAGCTCTTCCAATATTCTTTTAAGTGCCTCTATATTAGCCCTGAGCAAATGGATACACAACAGGAACAAAATCTCTTTCCAATCACACAAATGACATAATTCCTGTTTATACAATACAAGTACTATAGTAGAATAATCAGTGTGGTTAGTAGAACAACTTACTCAGAGGCACCATCACTGTTGGTGGAGGTGGATAACCCATCGCCTGTTGGTGCAATGTTTAGGGGCACTGGTCTCTTTTTAGGAGCCATGGTCACTTTAACTGGGCTTAAATGACACTTTTCTACGACCTGCAAATGATTTACTAAGCTTACCTCCCTCTACGTAGAGGTTTCCGACTAGGAAATGACTAATAGGGTAAACAAATGCGGCTTGTGATGAGCATGAAGTTTCCCTTCCTGTGCAAACGTTTGGAGGTTTAATAGCAAACAGGTATTATCCTGTATGTGCTAACTGGATTAGCTAACGTGTCCTGCCGCTTAGAAAGGACACTAAACGTTATTCTGGGTAAATATGACCAAACTAAAGCATCGGCTCAACCCCTGACTCTGCTGAAATCATCCACAATGAGCAAAATTATTACAGAGAGTGGAGCAATATGAAGCTAACGTTAGCTAGTTGGCTAACACTTAGTTAGGGATAGTAAGGCTACCTTAGATGACAAGAGTCTCGGTAGTAAAACTGGTTTGCACGATATTCAGCATTATCCTCGCTGCACTAATGTCAAACAGGTGATTTTTTACATGAATAAAAGCAGAACTCACTAGCTACAACGCAAAGTCAAACATAATATCTTCAAAAGCAGAGCCATCACTAGCTGCACTTCACGTTAGCTGGCTAAGCTAACTTCACTTCCAGTGGTGCTCTCCACCCAGCGGGTTAAGAAACAAACACCGGCCTAAAGGGGCTGCAGGGTCGGTTAGTTTATCCTCGCCCCGTCTTTCCTTTGGCAGGTGTGTGGCTGCTGCAGACGGACACGGGATCCCGGTATCAGCTGCAGTGAAGGGGCCCAGCAGCACTCACACAGAGCTCGGTGCGACTGTGGACCCAATCTCGCGATATTTCAGATGACAGTCAGCTGTGTCGTAATGAGGACATGTTAACGGGATCGTGTAATGTCTCCTCACATGTGAATCACTGAAAATCCCCATAACAACAATGACTGTGTTAAATTATCTATTATTATGATGTAATATTATAATGTAATATTTGCTGTTGGGCCCTTAATGACGCTCTCAGGGCACATTAGTGGCACACCCCCTCACCTCATGCAGACTGTGCTCCTATGCTAAAGAACTAGCTGCTGTCTCCAGGATTTCATTTTGCCCATTTGTACTGGTAATTTCACAAAACAACGTCTCTGAACAAAATGCACCATGAGAGGACAATATTTACTAAAATGATAAAGACATCGCAACTACATTTTTACACATGATCCCCCTACAACACAGGACCACAGGATCATAATACAGGATGTAGGCCTAATGTACTTTAGTTTTGCACATTTGCAATTAATCAGAGGACCAAAACCAACTGACATGCAGTGAGCCTGGGACTTTTTATGGGGGCTGGTGTTCAGGGGAAGTTACCTGCTTTGACCGACTGGTAATCCAGCAGCAGACCTCCACTACACCACCTGTGGTATAAGAAGCTATAAACTCTGACCACCATGAAAGATCGCCTGGTTTATAAAATAACCCACAGAGCAGTCACCCTCTTTCATAGCAGTTGTAACTGAGTTAAAGACTGATTAGAAGTCAAAATCATCATCTTTTACATCAAAACATAAAGATATACAATCCTGAAACGGCTCATTATTTAACCCATTTTAAATGTCATTCTGACCATTATCATATACCTCTTACATGTGCATTCACTGGACAAAATTGTGAAATTAAAGGTCCTTAATCATGTAAATGGTAATAGACACTTGTGGCATGTATGACAATTTATTTTTATTCAAGTAAGTGTGAAAGTGCCCCATTTTGCAATGTTAAGAGATGCTTATTCCTGGATATGCACCAAAGATAATCCATAATAATCCATTCCATGGCATAATTTTCCACCAAAAAAGGCTTTCCCTACATGCTGCTAACAAACATCACACAAGTAAAAAGCACCATACACACAAAAATACACAATGAGTCTGGTTTCTCATCCACAAATTCTGGTGGTTTGACAAAATGTGACCCAGCTACCTCTTTATGAATAAAACCCCATTACAAAGTTTTTCAAGATGACATGAAAGATCAGAGAAGCTCAGAGGCTTTCTCTCATGATGAACATTAACATCTCACACATACCAGAAAACACACAAGTACTGTGTTATTTGAAAGGCTTTTGCCTGCTGACTTTCAGCAGAGGGTGCTCTTGCTCATTTATTTACAGCCTTCAGTTGTACCTGACTGGGCTGCAGCCGATTCCTTTGGACAGCAGCGGCTTCACAGTACAGAGAGAACAGAGACAGATGAGACGGAGAAAGAAGATCTGTTAAACTGCAAATAATCTCAAACATAGAGCTGTCATTCAGTCGGCTCTAAAATACTCTTTCTACTTTCTTTTGACACTATTTGTTAAAGATCATCACATCCTTATTGATGCAGTAATAATAAAGTTATGCAAAATCCTATTTATGCCACAAGATTTCCTTGCCTCAGTTTCATACAATTGCTGTCTAAAGAATACACACACTGACATACCCTCTGATTGGTTTGATCTGGCTGATAAGGTCAGGAAGTTTGCTGTTTCTGGTGTCTGGCAGCAACAAGCTCACACCTGCAGCCATGGCACTGATTGTGCCAAAAACAGTGAATGGCAGAGTCTGGCTGTACACACCTGCAAACAGAATGACAGGCATTTGAAATAGAATTGGCACTGATCTGTTTGTTTCCATGGGTTGTAATCATAGGCCTTTTCCCACTTTTTCTATGACATGTTTTGACACTTCACAGTAGAAAAAGCACAGGTTTAAGTAATAAGATTAATGATGGCTGAATTCCATTCACCTGCTTCAGTTTCAGGGTCCTGGTAATGAGCATGCTGGCTGGCACTGCTGGCCCTAATTCTTCTGTATGCAGGTATGAATGTAACATTCAAACAAATATCCAAAATGCAGTGAGCAAGTCAGGAACCTTGGATTATGCTACTGATACAGGTCTCAACTGGTATGAACACATCCATGTCTCAAACAGGTTAGACTACTTCTATTATCTATTTGCAGGGTTAATCAAGTGATTGTTTTGCACCATGAGAGAGAGACCAGAGTCTTATAATAATATAATAAGGTCATTTGTTGGCACGTGAGACCCACATCCTCTCTGCTGGTGGCACATATGTAACCAAGTGGTCCCTTAATGTTGAGAACCACATCCTAAAGACACTCCTGAAACATACAGGCAGCAGAGGTAATGAGGAGTCTAATGTATTCACAACTCTTGTGATCATATAAAACTATTATGTGCATAGTGTCAGTTATTAGAAACTTACTGAGCTCTACATTAAGTTCATCTCTATAATAGAAACTCTATGTTGTTAGAGTATTTAAGTACATTTAAGAGTATTATTATCATCTGCAGTGCTTTTCTCTGTCTCAAAGCACTTTTCAACATTACACACAAAACAAAACAGAACACTTGCCCATGTAGATCACATAAGGAGATATGATGCAGCCAATGCGTGCAGCTGTGGAGGTGACCCCCAAGCCCATGTTCCTGACCACAGTGGGGAAGAGCTCGACGGAAATCACATAGATGAAGCAGTAAGCACCAGACACACCCACCTTTCCCACCAAGGCTAACACCTGGAACATGACCTGCATGTCTGAGAAAAACAAACAGGATTATTAGACTAGGCATATAATTTTAAAAAATGCATTGTGCCCTCTAGACCTTTAAGATATTTCTGATTCAGTCAATATTGTGGATAAATTATACAGACTTTCAGGAACCAGCTGGATGACCAGCAGCATGATGCCGCAGAACAACAGTGTGGAGAAGAGGAACGTAGGTCGTGGTGTTCGGTTAACCAGCAGCCAAGTGGCTACATACGCCACAATGTCAATGGTTGCTGAAATGAAGCAGTTCAGATAGATGTTTCCATTGAGGTTACTAGTATTGAGAGAGAGACCATAGTAGACCATGGAGATGGACATCCTGCAGAAATACAAGATGAAGACTCATTCCAGATGAAAGACAGTGTGTTGAAGTAATGCTCTGACCTCAAAAGTGTTTCCTATTTTAAAGGTGCCACATTGTGCCTAACGTCCTCATACTGACACTATTAGTTCGAGTGGCTTTGAAGAAGCTACAGTTTAGATTGGATTTGGGTTATTTATTAAAGGTACAACTTGTGATCATACAACAAAGAAAAGTAAACATTTGTTATCCCAGCTGTAAAACAGACCTGCATTTGGAATCTGATCAATCTAAAGTTTTTTTAAATGTTAAGAGAAACTTTAAAAAGTCAAATTTATTGAAAATATTATAAATTATAAGGATTGTTTCTTTTGTAATTCATACAGTGAAATATTACATTCTGAAAACCTGTAATTGGTCTTCTCATAGCAAATTACAATTGGTTGTCAAACTGAGCGATGGTTTTTTTTAATTAGTCAGAAAATTACTGTACTGTTTACAAAATAACAAAAGGCCATTGCATGTTTATTGATATAGAATTAAGTGCAGGAGCAGCCATATTCAGAAATGTTAAGAAACAGAGAAAGGAAGATACATTACCATATGAAAACACCTAGAATTGTAATATTCCTCATGTCAGGGGTGCGTATCAGGTCCAGATAAGTGTATGTCTGCTCCTCCTCACCTTTATTTTCCTGAATTAGAAACAAAACAGTCACAGTGTACAATGTAACCTGGTTACCACAGTTTGAGACACACACACACACACATTTTATACTGGAGCACATTAGCTTCAACGGCCTGTGTAATAAAAATGGAATAAAAACCATTAGCTCCAAGCAATCACCAGCCCTGAATATGACCTCAGGGGCGGTGACTCCGTTCCTTTTGGCGGCACTGCGGACAATAAGCTCAGCCTCCTCCACCCGACCTTTCTGCAAAAGCCAGCGTGGAGACTCAGGAATCACCCTGAACAGAAAGAGACAGAAGCTCATTGAACATATGAAAAATGTGCTTTTTACAACACAGGCTCTCCACACTCACAAGAGTTGGCAGCCATTTAAAAAAATAATAAAAGCTCCACAAAGACACATTTACATTTGGTAATGCATGGACTATGATGATTCACAATTCAGAGCATGTAAGTGTCACAGACATTATGTAGTATGCACCCAGTGCTAACAATGAAATAACTGTCTGAGCTGAACCATAAAAACTCAAGACAAAGACTGGAGGAAGTAGCGCTGGTAGGAAGGAGATTTACTGTCCATTTAAAACAGTGTCTGACTGCTAATCAGCACTGAAAACTGAACTGCTGTGAACTGTAGATGCATACCTGGATCGTGATTTAAATTTAGAGTCATTTTATTTCTGCTTTTCTGTATGTCCTGTGTTGAGTCTGTATTTTTACAATTTGGTTTTCTTTTTTTTTTTGTATGTTGTTTTGTGACAACAGAATAAAAGACAGTTGCAAACCAGAAAATAGAAAACCCTCGGCATGCGGACGACATCATGAGATACACCACAATTAAAAACAGAAAATGTGAATTTAAATAGAGGAGGGTTGCACATGCATCTAAATAGACACTAACATGGGACATGGGACAGACCACTGATCGATAGCGTTCGTCAGCCATTGACTCACCACCACATTGGAATAAACAGGGAGCCTGGGATGGCACACGCAACCAGCAGCATCCTCCAGCCTTGTATGAAGTAGGCAAAGAGCGGCAACAAGGCATAACCGATGCCAAAACCTAGAGCGTGGCCCAGTAGAGTGTAGCTCAACCTGGCAGACTGGCTCAGTATCTCTGACCCTGACCAAGATGGGGATCAGGAGCAAGGCATTAAGATGAGAGAGAACATGAGGCTACATATGTTATGAGCTGAACACAAGAAACTGTCTGCAGCCATATTGAATTAATTGCTTCCTTCAGCAGACGGAGCACAATTGATTGACTTTGCGCAGCTCACCTGAGAGGAAAATGTGCCGCTGTCATGTTGTTAAAAGTAAGCTACACTTTGTCACGGGAAGATATCAGAGAGGAGACAGGCATTGGGGACACTTTGAAGAGTGACAGAAATGCAGGTGGTGTCTCACCCAGTATGAGTGATGAGATGAAATTGGATATCTGGCCAACTCCTCTCAGACAGTTGAGGATACAGAACATGACCCAACTGACGGAGGTGGCCTGGATCAAGGTAGAGACTGCTTGTAAGACCAAAGTGAAAAAAAACACCGGCTTCCTGCCAAACCTGCAAGACAACCCACAGGAACATAAAATAAACAGAGCATTAAAATAACAAGAGCATGTGCAATCTGTGATTCACCATCGAGTATTTGACTAGCTCTTCTCCTCTTTGTCTCGCTCTCTTCGTATAGAGAGATAGGTTTTGGCTCATGCAGATGACACACATCTTTTCTCTCTCCACCCAAGACAAACAATATTTCACTGATGGTGAACCTCATCAATGACATCAATGAAATGTTAGAAACATTGTTCCTTAAAGGAATCACAAAGGAGCCATCGATCTGTTTAGTCTGATTCACACTGACTGTGGTATTTTGTTGACTGCTTAAGTGCAACCCTGGTATTCCCTGTTTTTATGGTCTCATATTTATATGGCCCTAATGAAGGCCCTGTGCAGAAACATGCTAGCGATATAAAGACAATCCTTCCAATTAGTTGTTTTCTTCACCCATATTTAAATAAGACACTATCTGGTTGCTACACTGTAAATTAACCTTAAAAATAAAAGTACAAATTTCAAAAAAATCCTCTCTGGTTGAAGGAAGCAGTGAATTGTGTTGTCTGTCAGGGTGGATGCATTGTGCTCAGCCTTATCTTCTATATCTCTGTTGTTGTTGTTGTTATTCCCACACAATAGGGCTTACCGGTCCGAGAGGTGACCACCAATGAAAGATCCAATCAGGGTTCCCAAAAAGAATAAGGAGGTGGAAAAAGGGACCTTCCATGCATCGTCACACACCAGGTCCCACTGGAGTCATAGGAGAGAAGACGGTCATTCATGTTACGGCAAGACTAATCTGAGGGAAATCTGACATTAAAGTGAAATCTATGTTAAAGTTGAGTAAAATAAACTAAGGGGAGTGTTTCAGCTATCAGACAACATGAGCCAACATGTTGAAGTGAAATAAAGACAATCCTAACATGCTTTTAACTGAGTTAAAGGAGTTGTACATGATTCACAAGTATAAAAAGTGCACTTGGTGTCCTCATCACATGACATTTTATATTGTATTTCAATATTAATATAAATAAATATTTGGCAGCATGGTGGTGCTGTGGTTAGCACTGTTGCCTCACAGCAAGAAGGTCCCGGGTTCGAATCCCGGTTTGAACTCGGGGTCTTTCTGTGTGGAGTTTGCATGTTCTCCCCATGCTAGTGTGGGTTCTCTCTGGGTACTCCGGCTTCCTCCCACAATCCAAAGACATGCACATTAGGTTAATTGGTAACTCTAAATTGCCCGTAGGTGTGACTGTGAGAGTGAGTGGTTGTCTGTCTGTCTTTCTGTATGTGGCCCTGCGATTGGCTGGCGACCAGTCCAGGGTGTACCCTGCCTCTCGCCCGAAGTCAGCTGGGATAGGCTCCAGCTCCCCCCGCGACCCTGACGGATAAGCGGTATAGAAAATGGATGGATGGATGGATAAATATTTACAATATTTTACACCCTGTCATTAAAGGGTATAACAGGTGACGTGCCAAGTGAAAGTAAAACTATCTACACTCAGATTCCTAATTTTTATTACATTGTGTTTGTTCAGTGAATCATTTTACTAACTGAAGGTCCATCATGTGTTCATTAAATGCTGACTTTAGCCAATAATGTGCATCCTGTCACCAAACCTTCCATGACATGGTGGATGTGTGTAGTTTTTGCCCCTGTCTGATAATGTAATGCCCACACTGCAAAGGTTATTGCACACATTTTATAACAGTAGGTGCTGTACATGGTAGGAATGAGCTATATGGACTGTTTTGGTGATAGAGGCACCAGCAGGCCTTTTAATGACAATCTGACAATATTCTGACTTTTCTAAGTAATTAAAACAACAGCCTGTAATCAAAACAAAGTCCATATAGCACATTTCATTGCATGCTCTGAAAAAACAGCTATGCAGATGTAAATGAATAAGAATTGGCAAGCCTGGTGTAATAAATGATGTGCTCTTTTCCAGCTCACTCATTAAAGCTGTTCTCCACCTGGCCATGCCATTGTCCTCTGTGGAAATACATTATTATTTTCTATTTTCACAAGTTAACAAAACCTTTTGTGTGTGTGTTCTTTATACACAAATGAAGGCCAAATTATATTGTTTGAATGTTTGACCAGGTATATTTGTTGCTGGATTTTATTTAGAAAAGTGCAACTATCACAGATTTTACAAGGAAACAAACACGTTGTTTTAATTTCATACACATCAAAAGACTTTTCCCATTTACTAAAAATATATTGTTGAAAAAGGGACAAAATATCCTTCTGCAAATGTAAATTTTATAATCACAATCCTATTAAAATGTATTTACTTTGAATTTTGATGGCTCATTCATTGTCTGCAGTTATCTGATGAAAAGGTGGTGGAGCTCGACTTACATTCCTATCAGCAAAACAGTTAATATGAAGTTTAACGGAACATTTATGGTGATTTATAGGTGATAGATACCTCTGACACGACAGTGGGGCTGTACCTCTCGGTGCTGAACACCCATCCGTCCACACACGGCTCGGTATCATCGCTGAGTCCCACTGCGTCCGTCCGGTTTCCGCTCAGTCTGTACCGGGAACAGCTGTCAGGTCCGATCCAGCTGCTCTGCTCCACATCTGCGCTGCTGCTGCTGCTGGTGGAGTTGATGGAGACTTTGCAGTGATGCTCGGGTGTATCCGAAACGAAAACCAGCACCAGTCCCATGTACCCGCACGGGACTGCGCTCAAACTCAGCAGAACGATTATTAGGATTTGAAAGAGGCCGTAGTCGCCCAGAAAAGACGTAATTTCATCGTAGTCTCTCATTTCGGTCAGCGGGGAGCCTGAGCACGTAGGAGGGAGCAGCTCGGGTGAAGACGCTCTTCAACTCGCAGAACTGGATTAAACTCTGACTTCCAGTGCGCCGCTCCCTCATCTGACAACACCTCATCGCTGCTCTGCCAATATCTGCATGTGACACTGTTGTTATCCTCTTCTTTATTATTACAAACACTTCCCTAGTCCAGGTCTACACATCACAGCTGTGGCAGTTACTGTTTTTAGCTAAAACCTGGGTTTTCAGGTGTGTCACAGCTGAAATCTCAATGAAAAGAGCTGTGTGAGCCCAGAGTGGGTCAACCTGACAGTTTACTGACATCGGCTAACTAGTGACGTTTGACACGCAGAAACACGCGCGTGGTGCATTCATAGGTAGTAGGAAATCCCACCACTGAAATCATGGAACCTTAAACCATGAATTTCAACAGGCGGCAATGCAGCGTGGCGTCAGCTGTTCAGCAGGCAGCATTCACACTGCAATTTGTTCAGGAATTGCACATTTTCATTTTCACTTAGCTACTCCTGCATACTTTGTGCTACAGAAACCATTCAAGCATCAAACTGTTCAGCTTGTTGAGGACATTCCAGTTATGACCTTTCACACATCTACCTTATACACCTTTTAAAATATTCAGCTTTTTTTTTTTTAACATTGACGTCTATGGGCTGAATGTTCAAATCCTCTTCAACTTCCTCCACTTTGAAAGGTTATAGCCTCCTCATGCTTTCAGCTAGACACTTCATTCAACTTTTCAACAGGTCACAAGGTCAGGTCACAACATTCACACTGCAATTTCTTCAGGAATTGCAAATTTTCTAGTGGTCATTTAAAATAGCTTTCTTATACACACCAAGGGCATCAGATGACGAGCCCTGTTTGGCAGGATCATTGTCCTGAGGTGTTTCACAGGTAAGCAAAAGGTGCTCGTCCCCTGAGGTCAGCTGTGGCGAAGGACATTTGAATATCCCTGGTTTACCTGCTTGCAGATTATTGCTCATGACACTGGTGTTACCCTTGTTTTACTGTAGACTGTGTTATATTATCATTGTAAAAATCTAATTTTAATGGTCACAAGGCAGTGACAATAAAGGGGCCTACAAATATATATATGCCTCAGCTGTTTTAGTGTGTGAACACGTGTGCTCCTTTTAGAGACCCAATCTGAGCTAAAAGCAGGGAAATCATCAGGCCACATTTTAGGCGTCAGACTTGGTTTAAGATTGGGATTGGGGTTCCATGTGCAGTGATTATGGATCTATAATCTTAGCTCCACTTTACCTTCTGTGCAGGTGCTAACATGTCTCCAGCAATGTTGGTCATCACCTCAACACCGCCCAAGTTTTCCTCAGAGGAGCAGTTTGTTTCCGCTTAACAGTAGGCAGAAGCAGCAGTGAGGGACCCACTAGAGCAGCTGTGTGTACAGTCACCACAAGATGGTGCAACATTGTACAAAATAGTCAATGCGGTGCAGTCAGTATACCAAAGGTGATGTTACTGCCCAGATCTATGTTTTCACAGGGAGGATGTCTCATATGTAAAAGCTGAGATAAAAGCAGTGGTGGAATAACCACAAAAATAAATATACTTAGTTAGATTCCATCATTGGATAAAATGTTTTATTCATACAACAGATTAAAAAATGATCATGTTACGTTTTTCATCTCTCAAGATATTCAGCTTCTTGATATCTTGTTTTTTATTATATTCTTGACACTTAAAAATTCAATCAATATCATTAAATGATGTGTGTACAGATAATTGTAGAATTTGCTGTAAACCAGATAATTTTTTAAGGTAAATGGAAATCTTGTTAATTCCTAAATCAAAAAAAAAAAAAAAGCAAATAAAAACCTGGTGTTCATATTCAAACATCTGACTGCTGAATGTTTTCATACTAATATGGAGTGTTTGTGCAGTGTGTGTGTGTGTGTGTGTGTGTGTGTCAATGTGTGTAATTTGTCTTGTTTGTCTCGTTTGTTTACAGCTGCTCTGTCACTGTGTGGATGCTTTGTGACCTGCCAGGAGACTGCAGATGAAAACTAGCCTTGGGCTAACTCTGGTACAATATATCGAACGCTGATTTTGTTTTTTTTCTGTTCTTTTCTCCTTGTTAAAGTGAGCTGCTTGGAATTTTAACAATGATAATGCCTGTTTGTTATTTGATGATATTTTATAAAGGTTAAAATCATAAATAAACAAAGACAACTCTGGTGCAATATATAAGATGGTAACATTCACATTCAGTATTGTACCTGTCCCCTTACAAATAAAAAATAGAAAAAAGTTCTCCAGCTGCCTTTGAATGCAGCTTAAACCAGTGCAGAAACACTGGTACAGTGACCTCTCTCCTCCCGGACGCCACACCTTGCCATTCTTTCGGCCGGTGCTGTTACCATAGCAATGCCTCCCCGGGCCAGCGCGTGGCAATGCCCTCTGACCCCAGGAGAGGTGACCTTTGGCCTGAGGGTCATCAAATGGGTCAGGGGTGAGCTCTTGCTAGAAGACAGTAAAAGCACTTCAGTGATTGGCTATCATTTGCCCTTTCCATACCCTCATCTATGTAATTGGCGTATTGACCAACTGGCCCTTTGCACATTGTTAGCAGCACTTTACCCAGTTTACACAGGATGTAAAGGACGTGAAGTGTACTGGTGTACGAGATGTTAACATTCCTTCTAAAGGTGTGTTTGTGTGCGTGAATCAGTGATGAAAATATCCCCATTTTCTCCACCTCGCCTCCACCTCTGAGTCCCCGAGGAAGTAAATCAATTGATGGAGGACTTTTGAGATTCTTTGTGAACTTTGTGAAGCTGGTGGATATTTGCTGGGCAGCCGCAGACATCTAGCCAAGCACGCTGCTGTAGGGTGGATGGTAGGGAAGCCCCCCCCCCCATCAGTTTCCTCCTCCTCTCACCTCCTGATGATCTATGCCTCCCAGGCCCATCACTTGTCAATATCTTTACATTAATTTGAGAGACTGCGTGGCAGTGGGGACGCTGGGGTGGATGGGGGGAGGGGCTCTGTGAGCAGGTAGACGGAGGCATGGAGGGGGAGCGGTGGCACGCAGGAGACAAGGACACAAGAAGGAGAGAGCCGGGGTGGAGGAGGAGAAGGGAAATGAGAACGTGGAAGCGGGATGAAGGATGGGAGAGCCGAGCGTGGGTGAGAAAGAGAGGACTGGACAAAGAAGGCAGTGTTTTGCCCATTAACCAGTCTTATACACGGCTTCCCTCAAATATCAAAAAGCCTCAACCATTTGTCCAAATGAGGCCTGAAGTCAGCAGGATCCGTAATGATAATGGCTGTTGGAGAGCTGAGCCCCAACGCGAGGAGAATCCATCATTCCCTGCCTTCAGATCTCCAAGCCCCTGCGCAGAGAGAGCGGAGCACGGCGGTGATTCATGGCAGGAAAAGAGTTGTGTTTTTTATTTTCGATGCAGACATATCACACGCCTGCGCCGACTCCACTTTGGAGGCTTTAACTCCACCTGCTGTAGTGACATACTTCCGCTATATGGGAGCTGACAATAAAAATGATGGCTTGTTCAATAACCATCCTCTCCTCTATTACCCTGACATCCGTCCTTTGGGCTCTGTGGTATTTCCAAGGACCAAGTGACCCTTCACCTCTAACCCCTCAACTCTGACCCCCTCCCTTCATGGTCCAGATTGCACTGGGGAGCGACAAACCTTGTAACAGCGTGACCCCTTTCCTGGTGACACACACACAGAGACACCTGCACACAAATACATACACACAGATCCCTCTTTCTGTGACGGCTGATTTCATTAACTCGCTGTTGTTGTTTTTTTTAAAGGGTTTTGTCTCAGTATTCATTTTTCAGACTCTAATAACCTCAATTCTTGGTCGTGAGGAGGCCTGAGGGACTGGATGGTTAACAGCCATGTTTGTCATCATCTCATTATTTTCACAAGACCTTGTATCATTTTGTTATCTAATGCTCCAACACACGCGTCACTGGTTGCAGCACATTAGTCTTTTTGTAGCCCAAAATTCATGAAAAAGTAAGTGGAGATCGGCAGCTTTGTTCCTCTCCCGCTTTTGTTTGCTTTCAAATTTGTCACCTGTTTCTATTAGACTTATTGCAGAACATTTTAAAAGGCTCGGGGTGAGTATCGAGTGAGACTTGCTTCAGTGAATATTTCAGCCTAAAGGAATTCTTTGAAGTAATGGTCTGCTAAGTAACTTCACTGCATTGAGCTCAATAGTTCCTCCACACTACTTACAGAAATGATTTTTCTTCTGCATGCAGCCATAGTTGAAAAATCGTCCGTACCAGCTTATTTGAAAGTGAGAAATATTTACAACATTCAGGAAATGCACAGGTGTGTGTGTGTGTGTGTGTGTGTGTGTGTGTGTGTGTGCAGCAGGAAGGATATTTTCCAGATTTTCCAGCTCTCCTACAATCTAATGGGTTATTTGTCATCTGCAGAGTAAAGGATTTTTAAAAGTCAAGACAGGACCGACTCCCTCCCTATCCTTTCTCTCACCCTCCCTCTCTTTCCCACTACCCCCCTGACACTCGCAATGGGAGATCGATAGGTTATTGATCAACTCTCTCTATCGCCAACCCACCAGACTAATCACCTTAACACCAGCCCAACTCTCTCCCTCTCTCTCCTCCCTTCTCTCTCCTCTTCTTCTTCTTCTTCTTCCCTGTTGCTCCCTGTTTCGGTCTCTCACTCTGTTGCTCTGTCACACTCCTTCGCAGAGTAAACGGCGCCTTTTCCCACATTTAGATCTCAAAGCGAGCTTGAGGAGAGTTTCCCTCCTTTGAAGTAAACACACACACACACACACCATTAAATGATCCCAACATTAAATGCTCATCCTTGTATCTCCTTTCCCACTTGCCAGTAATCGCCCAGGAGGATCTACGTGGCTGTGCCTTACATAAAACAAGAAAATTTACAGTGGTGGCAAAAGCTCTTCATCTATCCCTTATTTCTCTCACTCCTCCTCTCCCTGCTCCCTGCCTCCATCTCTCTCCGTCTGTCTTTGTTCGAGGGCAAAATCAATGGAGCGTATGAAACCGGCATATTTCTCTGCCTCCTGCTGTAGGAGACCTGAGGGGAACATGGAGAAAGTAAATCTGCACATTTCTATGTGTATTTTGTATTATTTTTGGGGGGGTTATATTCAGTTTTTAAGCCTTAGAAAGTTTTTTTTTTAATTTTTTTTAGAAATGTTGCATAATTTCATGGAGGAGTTAGAAAGTGTGTTTTCTCACGGTGGTTTGTTGTGTTTACACTCACTAGGGTGGAGTAAAGATGATACAATTCATTTTACTTAGCAGACATTGCTCAGGTGCATTTTATTTCTACATCCCAAAGTCAATTATTCCTCTCATGTTATGATCTCTGCAACATATCACACACTATCACTCTTTTTCATTAATCATCTGAAACAGAATTTCACTCTGGGTTTCACAGTTGAAGAATTCAAAGACGTGTTTGCACTCAAAGTAGGAAACTGTTCTGTCCTTTTCTGTTCAAGAACAACAAAGTGCAGAGAGGTGTTTTCGACCCGGGACAAGCGATCCCTTTTGGGCACAGGCTACATAAGGTCCTCCACTGGTCCAGCTGACTATTAATCTGTTGCTTTGCCTCTGTATGGTGAAGATAAGAGTTTCTCTTATGAGCCTCAAACTGCGATGTGATGAAGAGCAGCTAATCCCTGGAGGAGGCGACCTTTGACCTTTGGATATGAAATGGCTGAAGATGATGCTCTCAATATTAAGTGTGGGAAACTGAAATGAATTTGTGATTCATTCATACCATGATGGGCTTCCAGGGAAGATTTCATTGATGAAGATAAAGGGATATTTCAAATACTTTAATTCCCTTCATAGTGTCAAAAACATAAAATTATTGTCCCAGCCTTTATTTAAATACACATGCTCATCTACTCAAATGATATAGCCATGCGATACACACACAAACACACACACACACACGCACGCACACACACACCTCACAAGAGAATTGATTGACTATTCTGTCTCAATGCATCTCTCTTTCTGTTACTTAGCAACCGGTGCCTGAGAGGACATGGATGCTGGAGAAGTTGTACTCCTGAGCATTTTCAGTTGATAAGGAGATATGATTAATGAAAACATCACCTGCTCTGTGCTGAAACAGTCACGCAGCGAAGAAAGAGGAAGCACGGCCTTTGGATCCTGTTGTTTTGTTTTTTATTTTTTTACTGTAAACAGCCTAAATTCTTGATTTGAAAGGCTCCTCCTCTGTAGGGGAGTTATGATCAATGACTAGAATTCCTTAATTTGGTTTTTCCGCATTGTGCCAGTTGAGCGAGTAGATTAAGTTGTTGAGATGTTTTAATCAATATGATTTTTTTTCAGATGTTTACTCCACCATAATATGTAGAAAAACAAAATGAGTGTGCTTTTGTGTAGCTAAAAACTTACAAAGAACGCTAAATTTAACAACCTTCACCATAACAAGCACTGATGTTTTTTATTCTTTCATAATCACAGACACTATTGAGATGTAAAGATGTTGTTTTTACGTTCTCTACACTCTGTGATATCGATTCATTTCCTTTTTTCTCTGACTTATTAGATTTTAATAAGAGCTGGTTGTGTTCTTTCATTTTGATAAAACAGCAGATTGTAAACATGCTGTAGTTGATATAACAGCAGGTGGGTGGAGAAAACGTCCGGCCTACGGCTGTGTAACCGTTCAGTGCAACAAACACTCTTATGTCTTATGTACCAGTTTTCAAATAAAACATTATCAATATCACTATTTCTACTCTTGCACCCTTTGGCTAAATTATATATGTTAAAGCACCAACAGCCTCCTGTGCTGTAATGACCTTGTGAGAGCCTTCAAACAGCTGAATTTCACTTTAATTCATTTAAACTTCACATTATTTCCCATATATGTGAAAACAGTCCCTCACTGACATTAATATATCCAATATTAACGACACACATTGATAAAAATGTATCAAAAAAAAAGAAAAAGAATCACACGCTTCCTTCTACAGAAAGTGTTGATTAAAAAAATTATTGATGTGACAAAAGAAAAAAGCATAAAAGTCTTTCATTTACTAATTATCTACTACATTTTTTCTGATTTACTTTACTGGTGTGAAAAGCAATGTTCAGTCAATGTACAGAAAATTATTTTTCTTTGTCCTAAAGCTGTAAAGGTTGGATATATTCTTTCTATAGCCAAAGTGTATACCTTCTTTTTTTCAACATTTTAACATCCCATTTATCTGTGGTTATCTCACGGAAAGAAAAAAAGAGTAAAACATGCAATCAATTAGGCTGTGTTAGCTGGACTGTTTGTGGGTTAAAGCACCTCTTCATCTCTCTAATGCTGCTGTGTTTGCACGTAAGCAAACTGCAGTGTCCTGTGGTGATGCATTCAGTGCTAATTGAAGACCAAAAGCTTTTAAATGTCTTCTGCTCTGTTCCAGTTCCTTTTTTTTCTTCTTCTTTTTTAAAAAAACCTTTTTAACTTTTAACACAATGGGGATTCCTAAAACTCACCAGACTTTCTCTAAGATGAACATGTGAAGTGTGACCATGAATTATGTAAAATATGAATGAAGCATTTGAATGGTGGATAAAAATAAATAAAAAAAAAACTCCCCTATCATTCTGTAGAGATTTAAGTGAATAAATTCATAAGAGAATAAAACTCAAATCTACATCTGACATTTCATTCACATGTAACAGACAGAATTCTCTTTAATAACTCCACAGACATGATAAACCAGATGAATCAGTCTGATCTCTCAGTCAAACTGTCGTGAGGAAACAACGATATGTCGAGTTTAGCCTAATGAAAAACACCTAAACAACCCAACCACACAGCAGGCCTGGCGTGAATGTCTCCATCTTCTTTCGATATTATAAATAAGAATAATTTGTTTTCTTTCTCACCATCGAAATGCCCTCCTGCCAGAGAGCCACATCAATGTGAGGAGCAACATGAGAGGCCCACACGGACATCCTTATTGAGAGGAAGAGGAGGA
The DNA here is from genome assembly GCF_042242105.1 of Pempheris klunzingeri. Taxonomy (NCBI): domain Eukaryota; kingdom Metazoa; phylum Chordata; class Actinopteri; order Acropomatiformes; family Pempheridae; genus Pempheris; species Pempheris klunzingeri. Next base: position 6,626,095 of record NC_092026.1, read on the forward strand.
GGAGGAAGAGGAGGCAGAAGTTTTTAACGGCCTTTTGCTCAATATATAATAAAACGACACAGCTTGACATTTATTTTTCCAAACATATTCCTGGTGCCAGTCATCCATGTGCTACAGGTCAGAGCCTAACCGCTGAAACGATCCCACTCAAATGCCTCTGTGTTTAGCAAACAGCTCCGAGTGAGATTGAAGTGATCGATGATCGATACATCGAACGAGGCGATCGATTTCTGAACTTTAGGGGAAACAGCTTAACCGCGGAGCTTTATGATATCCAGAAATAACAGTGAGGATGGGTGGACATTTACAGTTTAATTCAGAGATTAGACTCGGTTAGAATTAATGCGCCACGCGCCCATTAAAAGTATTTTTGTGACAAAAATTTGGGGAATAAAACCTGAAAAAACTGCAGTAAAACGCTTCTGTTCAGTCTTTATCTCTAAGGTTTGTTCTGGGCTGAAGGACAAAAGGCCTGCAGCTCAGAGAGCAAACACATTTGGTCAAATAGTGTCTGAATGTGTGTGTGTGTGTGTGTGTGTGTGTGTCCCTTTCTCACTTATGATCTTTAATTCTTACAGTTTAACAAGCCGTAAATTTTAACCTCCACTTTAAAATGTTAAGTCCCATTTAGCTTTATTATTTAGGTTGTAAAAAAAAAATCGAAATAATCATCGTCCAGCATAGATCAAAATCAAATAGCAAATAATATAATTAATTAATTTGTTGATAAATAAATTAAAATTATTGACTATCAGTTGTAAAACCTTCTGTAAAATCTTTATTTAGCTTCATGTAGTTTGGCAGGTTGATTAAAACTTTATGTAATATAAATCTGTAAGTATGTAAGACAGTATTAAACTTGCCCTTCTGCCCATGTTGTGTTCATGTTTAATCAGCAAATCTAATAATACGAATATAAATAGACTAACTATAAACATCTTTCATGTGGAGTGTTCTTTTCTTCACTTGTCCTGTGCAGCGAACCAAACCACCGAGAACCAAATAAAAATCCATAAAGATTAAAAAACAATAATAATAAAACACAAACCACTGACTAAACACATCGACACAAAGGGTTTAAAGCGTCTCAAATTTCCTTATAAACTGTGTGTTTACACACACACACACACACACGGACAGTCAGATAAAACGGGCAGCATCTGCATATCGGCCGCGGCTGAAGAAGCGGATGGTACAACATGCATCAATCACCGGCACCGAGCCCGGTGCCGATCTGCTGCTGGAGCTGTCTGAGTGTCCATTTATTTCTGTTAGTTAGTGAGGACACTGATTAGACATTTAACACCCTGAACACCTGAATGTCTGCAAAACAATATACAATCATGTTTAATGTACAACTACAAGTTCTATTATATATTATTATTATTATTATTACTACTGTTGTTGTATTCTACCTTTTTCCAAATTAGTGATTTCAAATAAGGTCTCATCTGACTCAGCTGGCTCACAAGTTAAGAATATGTGCTGTTTATTTATTTATTTGCTGATTTATTTATTTAGGCCTGTCTTAATATAGGCAATAAATTCAGTTTAATTCCAAACTGATCTGCCCTCACTGTTAAATCTGCACTCTCCTTTGGGCTGTAACATTTTAGCGTGTGATAGAAAAAAAAAACATAATTAAGACATTTTGGTTTATTTTGACGCAGATAAAATCCTCTTCATCCACTTCATCTCCGGACTTGGTGAACTTGGCACAAACCAAACCTCTCTCATTGGTCTGCAGCGTTGGGATCCTAACTTTGTGACCTCCTTCACCCCCTCCCAACCCCCCTCACCGCCCTGCGCCACGTCATTAATCTCTGTCAATCAATACTTCGATCAGGTTTATCACTAAGCGCATAAATGCAAAACCATACAGTCCGTGGGAAAACAAAGTTTATCAGTAAGGAACTCCTGTTGTCCACAAACTGATACTGACTTTATTTTACACATAATCCGCGTCAGGCCGTCACTGGACATCACACGTGCACACACGAGATACACGCGCAGAACAGAGGCAGCACTTAAGATATTTACGTCCTCAAAACTGAATCGTCACATATTTGCATCAACAAAACGAAAAGTACACGTAGGAGCGTTTAAAACTGTGAGCTGTCCAGGGAGACACGCTGTGAGTTCACCAGCTGCGCTTTAGTCCCAGCGAGGACTAATAAGAAAACTCTGCTCGTGCCCGCCCCACATTTTAAATACATAGAGGCGCGCTCCCATCTCTCTGACACGCGGCTCACTCTGCTCTTAGTGGAAGCGCTGTTGGACCAGAGATGAGATACAGCCCTGGAGAGCTCCCCTCCACATGAACGCATAAAGCGCTGCGGCGCCGCGGAGACGCTCGGTTCTGTGCCCAACCCGGAACACCAGAACTTATCCGCACCGCGCTGGATTGATTGGAGAATTTGAATCAATGGATTGGCATTCAAGCGCTTTGGTCATTTTATCGCTCCGGGAGGGCTAGTGGGGTAAGAGAGAGCGCGCGTCCCTGAGTGAGCGTGAGAGACACAGGAGCGAGAGGGAGAGACAGGGGGAGAGGGTGGGGAGGGTGGGACAGGAGACCGTATATCCTTTCAGATATGGAGCTCACCATGGAGAACCTTCACAGCGTCTCCTCACACTCCCAGGCGGGAGACCTCATGAGCTCTCCGCACGCGCGGCCGTCGCCGTCCCCCAGCTCCACTCCCCGGAACCTGGTCTCGCACGCTCCCGGCTCGCGGTCGGCCATGGTGTCCGGCATGGCCTCGCTCCTGGAGGGCTCCGGTGGGGACTACAGGACGGACCCGTCTGGGCTGTCCGGACACCTGCACCCGTCCATCAGCATGTGCGAGACCGGTATGAGCCTTAGCAACACGTACACCACCCTGACCCCCCTGCAGCATCTACCTCCCATATCCGCCGTCTCGGATAAGTTTCACCACCCGCACTCGCACCACCACGCTGCCGCCCATCAACGACTCTCCGCCGGGAACGTCAGCGGCAGTTTCACGCTGATGAGGGACGACCACCGGGGACTCGCCTCCATGGGCAATCTGTACAGTCACTACCCCAAAGAGATGTCCGTGTCCGGTATGGGCCACGGCTCGCTCTCCCCGCTGTCCAGCGGGCTGGGCTCTTTGCACAACACCCAGCAGCCGCTCTCAGCCTACGGTCCGAGCGCGCACCTCTCCACCGACGCCAAGATGCTCTCCCCGGTGTCAGGGTTTGAGTCCCACGCCTCCATGCTGTCCCGAAGTGACCAAGAGCACCTGGCCAGGAGTTTAGGAGGCCACGGCCACGGCATGATCTCCAACCTCAACGGCATGCACCACCACCCGCACAGTCATCTCCACTCCCAGGCGAACAGCGCGGTGATGCTGGGGGACCGGGAGAGGCACGGCCACGGAGCCGGGCAGGGAGTAGCAGGGTCAGGCATCCAGGCGGAGGAAATCAACACGAAGGAAGTGGCTCAGCGGATAACGGCCGAGTTAAAGCGCTACTCCATCCCGCAGGCCATATTCGCCCAGAGGATCCTGAGCCGGTCGCAGGGGACCCTCTCTGACCTGCTACGGAACCCCAAACCCTGGAGTAAGCTCAAGTCGGGCCGGGAGACCTTCAGGAGGATGTGGAAGTGGCTGCAGGAGCCCGAGTTTCAGCGGATGTCTGCTCTCCGGCTGGCTGGTAAGAAACTGTCCTCTCTGTTTTATTATCTCACATTAAAACGGATCAGTCTGAAGTAACAGCCCGGCCACCGTCCACCGTTATTTCCCCTAAGTATTAAGAGACACACTAAACCTGCACGGGCCTAAAACATTCAGCACCACGGACAGTTCAACCGGTCAAACCACCGCGCGCAGAGGCACCAAAACAAACGGCAGCATCCTAAAAACCTGGAACAAATGTAGGTCGTTTATAGAAAGAGAACAAGTGTCATTGTGGTGAATCTAGAGCTCTAGAAAACAAACATGTTAATGGTTGCTTTGGGCGTGCACATTTGTGTTTATACGGGCTGTTGTAGACTGAATCTGCAGCTCCATATTTTTGATAAGCACACAGCAAATCGCCATTGATTCACAATAAACCTCGAAATAGTTTCCCTCCCCCTTCTCGTTTTTTTTTTTCCAACCCCCCTTCTCTCTCTCTCTCTCTCTGTCCGACTATTAACACACAGCGGTGGTGGGGCTACTGGGCCAACTAGTTGCGCGGGAGAAGCGGGTGACCCCAGGCTGCCTGATCAATACTCCAGTTCCCACTCTCCCTTTTAAATGTGGCACACAGATCAATACTCGTATCGGAGCTGAAAGACGCAATAACCGCACGGTCTCCCCGGCTTTGCGCTTAATACTCCGTAGTAAAAGCTCTAAATTTAGAAACACAGACAGGTGTGATGGCTGGAAGTTGTTACTGATGTAAAGCAGGAAGTGTGAGCATGAATCTCATGTGTTTAGAAATCCTTTAAAACACTGGCTGTACTTCTCCCTCAGCCTGTCATAATTACAGATGTAAACACATGCATTACAGCAGGCCCATTCAAAGTCCACCTCTAACCCGGTCCTGATAGCCTAGCCCATGATCTCCACATCTAATTCAAGGCTGCTGAATTGTTCTGATGAAATATTGATTGGAACTGGGATGAGGATTGGCTACAAGGACCAGTATAGACAAGAAAATATGGAGAATATAGAGTTTTGATTGATACAGAAGAGCAGGGGGCCAGAAGTAATGTTGCCTTATATCAGCTGAAAATGGCACTAATGTGTCAGATAGTAAGAGTCCAGTCAGTTTGTCAGAGGAATCAGATAGATAGATAGATAGATAGATAGATAGATAGATAGATAGATAGATAGATAGATAGATAGATAGATAGATAGATAGATGAGGATTAGTAGCTGAGGCTGTGAGTGTCATTAATAGTGTGGCTCTGTCCTTTCAGTGTTTGCCTGGCTTTGCACATAAGAGATCAATAAGGCCGTTTCCCCTTCCCAACCCCCCTCTCTCCCTGGTGCGCTCCCTCTCTCTGTCTCTACCTCTCTACCTCCCTCTCTGAAGCACAGAACAATAATAACGCTAATCTTTCACTAGTTAACCTGGCAACAGGCAGGCAGGTTGTTTGGCTTCAGGGGATCGGCGCCACAGGACAAAACAAAACAAAAAAAAAAATCGACTGGAGGACGAGGAGAGGAGAGGGTGAATGTGAGCTGTTTCATGAAGTCAAACAATGCACATTTTCCGCCCTTCCTGCTCTCTTATCCATCTTTGAATGCCCATCAAACCTGCCTGTGCTATGAAAGATTCATATCAGTCTGTTGCTTCTCGTATTTTCTGAAGAATCCAAATGGACCAAATTGGGATGTACAAAAACGCAGTCGACCCGACTTAAGTGCAAAAGCGAGAAAAGCAAAACTGACATGTGGAAAAAGAGCTGGAGGAGCTGGGAGATGCCATTGATTGAGTGAGGGCAGGCAGGTTTGGGCTTTGTGTGAACAGCCAGATAGAGGCAGGGTAGTGAAAGGATCAATACCGACCTTAATAATTGATAAGTATAAGGGAGACGGAGGGAAGAGGGGAAGAAAAGAGAGAGGCAGAGAGTGGTGATGTTAGCGCTTGTAACAGCATCTCCTTGGTAAGCAAAGTCAAATCTGTGGTTAACAGCTGAGGACCACACACTGGTCTCACGGCCTAAACACCACAGCAGAGAGCGTGTCAGTGGTTTTGAAGAGCGCTGTTTACACCCCAAACATCCTGAGGAGCATCAACAGCACAGATCTGACACCAGCAGACTGGAGACGTCCAGAGCTGAAAACTCACACAAGAACACATTTATGAGTCTGGAAAAAGAGGCCTCCATGAATATATGTAACAACAGAGCAGCGCTCTTGTGAAATCAGGGCAGGAAGGCTGATATTTGGACACAAACAGCGCGAGATCAGAGCTTAGGAGCATCTTAGAGTAGACGAAGAGCATCAGAGCGTCCAGCAGCCTATCAAGTCGTAGCAATGAGTGCTTTCTGCTCATGTCAGCGAATCCTCAAAGCAATCCAAGGTTGTGATGTCATTTGATTTTAAAGGTTGCGATGCTTTATGGGGTTTGTAATGCGCCTCTATGGAAGCACACAAGCACATTTCGCCCAGCGTGCGTGCATGAGTGTGTCCGTGTGAGTGGTTCCACATGCACATGTGTGTGTGTGTGTGTGTGTGTGACTGGGTTATAGAGTGTGTCTGCACTATACATTGTTCAGGCTTATCTGACTCACTCTGAATCGGTATTGATTTCCTCTCTTCTGCTCTCTCATTCCCTCCCTCTCTCTCTCTCTTTCTCTCGCACTAGCTCTCCTTCCCTCCCTGCCTTCCTCCTTCCTCCCCCCTTCTTTCTCTCCTGGCTCTGTACCAGCATCAGCAAAGCAGATCCTTTGCCTTCCACCCTTATTTTATTCCGGCTCTCCGACCATCTCTCTCTGTAACAGACAGGACTCATTTTTGCTACTGGCACTCTGGTGTGAAATGTTTTGACACTCGGTATGAATGAGAGTGAGAGGGTTCTGACTTGAAAAACACAAGCTTTAAAATGCAGCAGACTAAACAAAAGTGTCTTATAGCTTAATACAAATATTTGAAATGACCTTTCATGACGTACACTTGATTAAATTAGATGTTTTTGGCACTTATGACCTCCATGCCCCTGTTCTAGTCATCCATATCTCATCATTTTATATATATATATCACTTTATGATTGCGTACAGTATTTACTTTAATGTCTGTATCGAGGTGGTAGGAATATATACGATTACATCAATCTTTGCCTACTATTGAGCATAAATTGCCTCGAGGTCTCATGATAAGTATTAAGATAAAGATGTAAACAGGCCGTCAATAATGTGGTTGATTTTTATACATCTGTTAATCCAAGCTCTTACAGTAATTTGTGATTTGGAGCCCGGCCCTCCTTTGCTTTGGTAAACCTTCATTAAGCACCTCGTGTCAGTTTGGAAAAGGCCTCCTGATGCTGAAGGGACAGTTCCTGCGCTGATCTCAGGCGGCAGCAGCAGCAGCAGCAGCAGCACTCGGCTGCTTAAAGCTGCAAATAAAACCTGATTAGTCAGAGTTAAATTACTACTTTAACTTTATTGTCCATAAGGGTTTGTTTCAATGTGAGACTCTCTGTATAGACCAGTGTGTGTGTGTGTGTGTGTGTGTGTGTGTGTGTGAGAGAGAGAGTTTATGTGTGCAAAGTGTGTGTGTTTATGTAATTGCTTAGGGCTAAATTTCAGTAAGACCTTTTCAGCTTCCCATTAAGCCTTTTTCTTATAGGCGTCCCATTTCATTCCTTTTTCATTTTGACTTATCTTGAATATCTTAATTAATAAAGTTAATTCTCAATTAAACTCCAGCACAATGTAGGTATTTATTTAGACCTAAATTTTGATCTAAACATTTTTTTATTTTATTTTATTTATTTATTTATTAACTGTTTCTGTTTATCTACAACTTCCCACACTATTAATAATCCTTGAAAAAAAATGAAAAGAGAAGAAAATTACACAAACACATTTCAGGTGAACGCTGTTCTGGTTCCCACCAAATTAAAAGCTGAAGTGATAAAACATTTTCCGATAATAAAATTAAAAATAAAACAAATTCCCAGGTAATTAAATTCAATTATAGAGACTTCAATAAAACACAATCTCCCAAAAAAAAACAACAACGCCGAATTGAACTCCATTGATACCTGATATTTAAATCACTCATCACTAATAGTAAATGACTGTTATGTTTTATAATAAGCCCTCTAATAATTGTTGCTATTTCAGACATTTCTCCCTTCAACTTTTCCTTCAGTGGCTCGTTTTGTTTGCACCGAGAACTCGTTATATTCTCTTTACTTTCACCGTGTTAATGCTCTCAAAATTCAGCAGCAAATGTCTGACGGAAGCCTGTGCTCTCTGGAGCTAAATTGGCCATTTTATCCTGAGTTGTTCGGGGGTAAATAAAGCGCACCACTTGATTAGAGGACAAAAGGGAGAGGCGTTTAAAAAAACATCTAAAAGTAGCGCAAACCATGCACACGGTTTATAGACTACAAGCCAATAACTGACAGGCTGTAAAGCTACCGATCACTCGTCTCAACGGGACAACACAGGCTTCACGCTGACAAATAAACGAAAGCCTCCAAATAATCCAATCCTAATCGACGGAGGGTGTTTTTAGGGTGAAGGAGCGGTTTGGTTTCACCGCCGCTGCGCGCCGGTGCGGGCGGGGTTGATGGTGATGGCTATTCGGGCGTTTTACTTCCCAGCAATGAATAGGCCTATAATATGATCAATATAATCAATAAGCGTACAACTGAGAGGTGTGACAGAGAGTGATTGACGCCAAACTGTTTCTCGCCTGCAGTAGTCCGTCCAGGGCGGGAGAGGGCCCGTCTCACCGGACACAAAGCCCGATCTCATCCGTCCGTCCAGGCGTCGACTAGCAGCAGCACGGTGCGGTTAGTTCACCGTCTGCCCCTCATGCCCCATCTGCACACACACACACACACACACACATACATACACTACATAACACACACACACACACACACACACACACACACACTACATAACACACACACACACACACACACACACACACACACACACACACACACTGGTTTTTCTATATTGGTGATTCTCTGCCCTTTGAGCATTACAGTCATAGGAGTTTCCATTTCTACCACATCACACATACAGATGTATAGACAGATGGCCTTTAAGCGTGACTCACATCTGCTTATTGAGTTGCATCTCTTGCACTGTGACAGGCTACGTCGAGGACACTGCTGCCATCTGAGAATCTCACATTTCCTCCTGCACATTCAACATTTCAAAACACACCAGGCAGACAAAAATCCTCACTGTTATTCAGCCTGTAACACACATGATCTACTGTGTTTATTTAGCTGTGATTAAGGAGGGAATTTAACTCACTTAAATATAGGTTTTGCTTTTTGTGACTTGGATGTTTGGATGTTTGATCTTCAATGTGCAATATGATGGATGTGCATCTTCCATCTACTGAGGGAGGAAAGTTTCTCTTTCTAGTCGGGTCAATATGTGAATTATACAGGTGTAGCATGGAAACGTGAGGCCTCCAGTGGACTGGACTTTTCCAGAATAATAGGAGAGAACTTATGTCTACTAAACTTGTATATTCATAGACTCTGGAATTTCTGGGTGTTAGGAATTTTGAACTTTTTTCAAAAGTAGAAAAAAACACATCAGGTAGAAATTATCAATCCGAGCAGAGCGTTTTCAAAGAAGTTGCCATCCAATGTTGTCCCATCCAGTGATTATTATCAGCCAGCTCGCTCTTAGCTGTAGATTTTTACAGGCTCGCTTTAATACGTACTATGAAAACAAACAAAAGCCAGCCATCATCCGCCCACCTCCCTCGTCATCTCCTAGTATAAGTGCACAGCTTTATAGACAGTGAGAGGCAAAGCAGAAACAGCAGCCACTTAAGTGCTACAGCAGAGAAGCTCTTAAAGGAGGCTCGAGCACAGCTTAACATGCTGCACAGTCAGTGAGTTAATCTTTGGATCAGCAAGAAGTTGAGATTAAGTAAAGTGCCAGTTGCCTGATAGCTTTGGCATCGTTGACACCGGGACATATGAAAGAGACGACATGAGCAAGTGCCACTTGAGACTTGCTGAGCGTCACCGCTTGTCTCTTCAGAAAAGCCCATTTGGTAATGAGGCACCGAAAGATAGCCTCCAACAGTGCGGTTCCTGTCTCGAGAGAGGTCGGTTTAATGAGCAGCTACCTTCCCCACGGTCCTATTCATTGCTGTGGAAGGGGGCTGTTCAGTCTCATTTGAAATGTATCTATTGATTATCTGAAATATGCATTGATCAGGCCCAGGCCTTGTGCTAACTCCTTGGTTTCACTTGGTTAGAGGATGGCGGCTGTGTTGCTCTGCAGGCCTCAGAGCTGCAGAGTTGCAGCTGAGCTGATGGAGGGGAACCAGAGTGGTGTTGGCATTATAAAATGGCCGGTAGCACAAGTTGTTCGAAAACAGGCATTACATATTAAATTATCACTATATTAGCACTAGCATTCAGTCATTACATTAGGGAGTATTGAGTTTGGTTTGAGACAGCACTTAGAGAGCCGCGAGGAGATTCTGGCATGGCTGGGCCTGAACCAATTGAATAAACGTTCCATGAAATGGTTCTGAAGTGCGGATCAATCAATATGGGGGCTATCAATCTGAGGGCAAATTAAAACAATTGAGAAAAACAAGAGGAAAACAGTTGAGGAAGTGCAGAAGGTCTGGACTGATGTATCTGTGGAGGGACAAACACATAACCTGCATTCTGCTGAGGGAAAACTATCTTGTTTATTAATTATGCTTTGCTTGCAGTAACAAAGCATGAACAATGGCAGCCCAAACACATGCACGCTCACACACGGGCATGCATACACATGTGCACATTCATATTGATCTCCCCCCTCACAGTCAAATCTGTTTACTGCTGTTGTCTAAACCTGCTGTAAAGTCATCAATCATTTGCATACACCACCTCCACACTGCAGCCAGCCTGATTCCTTCTCCCACATTTTCTGCCCTCATCCTCTTCCCTCCTTTCCTCACCCACACATGTGCACACACACACACACACACACACTTCAGGACTGGGACAAATGTAATTCCTCACTTTGTCCCTGTCTTTCTTAATGGGTGTCCTACATGAGAGACATTCCTTTGTCCTCGTCCAGAGCTCTCAGACTGGATCAGTGGCACTCTCTTCCTCCACATCTCCTTTGTTCTTCCACAGATAAACAATTTCTTCTCCATCTGTCCGTCACAAAGCGCGCTCTTGAGCTGTACTCCCCAACGTGAGGCAGTGCACGCGCCTCACGTACGCACACACACACACACACACACACGCACACACACGCACACACACACACCTCGGTCTCACGGATCGATGGGGATCGATCGGGTGGGGAAGGGAGCCCTGATTACTGGACCACGTGTTCGGGAGAAAACCGCGGAAAATCGATCATTGCAGCTTTTTAGGGCAGCAGAACAGAACAGACTCCCTTCAGTCTCCACAGCGAGAGCCGAGCCTACTGACGGTGCATCCAGGCACGGCAGACCGCTTCTTTGTCAGCATTTCACATCACGCTCCTCCAGTTTCAACAAGAGCCACAATGAAAACTATTTATTCACCAGAACCTCTTGTTCCTAATAGAACCATTATTATCATCAGACCGGGAGAATAAAATGAAACCTATCACACAGAACGTGAACAATTAAACTCACCCTGCAACATTTAGCTGTTGTATTAACTTTAATGGACCCCACTGGTGGTTTTACACCTTGTAGCTTAATATCCACAAACTGTACTGCCCACTTCACAATACTGAAAAAAAATCAGTACCATTGTCAAAGCTTTCTGTAAGTTTTTTAACCTGCTCTCCTCCAGGCAGCTACTGGTTTTACTGTGGTGCATAGAGCATCCCAATAAACAAACTCCTTAATGCTTGTTTTTCATGTTATTGTCATGTTCGACTGCAGATGTTAGCAGGGACCATTAAAAATATCCTTTGTGTAACCTTCAAGGGCTATACCACATCTGGGAATTGATACTAAACCGTTGAAAAGAAGCACGACAATAGTATAACGTTTATAACATTTTAAAGGCTGAATCTTGCAAAAGCCATTTTAAGGGCCTTTAGAGGGTCCCAAGGGTGGTCTAGCAGGCTAACATCTTTTTCACCCACCAGTGTGGACTCATTGACTTATTGCTTTCCTTTCCGTCTTTCCACTTTTCCACTCTCTCTCTTTTGTAGCCTGCATACCCTCCTGTTACATGATACATGGTAATTTGTTCATCTCAACTCCAAATGAGTTCCTTTCTGCCTCTTTCAGACGGTCACGATAGACATTTACACTTTAACAGTGAGCTGAGCACATTCACCTGAGCTGTTAGATTCATTACACTGAAACCTTCATGCATGCACGCACACACACAAACACACACACACACACACACACACACACACACACACACCTGCACTGGTCCATTTTTTTTAACCTCTTGCTTTCACACTCTGATTTGCCCTTTGACTATTTTATTGGCTGTTTAAATTCCTCTGTTTATGTTTTCATTATGTGTCTTAGGCATCCTATCCTGCATTCTTTTTTATTCCCACCCAATTCTTTATTTTGTATTTAGTTAATTTACAGGACCCTGGAATATTTTGATGGCAATAAAACTCCTCTCTTTTATCCTGACCTCTCCCCTCCTCCCCTGTCTCTCTCCAGCATGTAAGCGTAAGGAGGAGGACCGAGGACGAGAGCGCAACCAGGTGCCAAAGAAGCAGCGACTGGTCTTCACCGACCTGCAGCGTCGCACCCTGGTAGCCATCTTCAGAGAGAACCGTCGCCCCTCCAAGGAAATGCAGATCACCATCTCCCAGCAGCTGGGCCTGGAGCTCTCCACCGTCTCCAACTTCTTCATGAACTCACGCCGCCGCTGCACGGACCGCTGGGACCCAGCAGAGGAGCACAGTCACGGGGTGCAATGCCACGGCCACGTGCACACTCCTCACGGAAACAGCAACAACAACAACAATGCCTCACCGATCCAACCCGGTACCTCGTCTGCAACCACTTTCTCCAAGGCCTGATGGGGGCTGGACGGATGGTTGAACAGATGCATGGAGGATGGAGGAGGGGGGGTGTTTATCAGTAAAGCAGTGAGCTCTAACTCTACATCCTGCAGAGCTACAGGGTGTGTAGCTTCAGACCACTCATCTAATTCATCTGCTCAAAGTGCTGATGACTTGTGCAGATGAATCAGATCTTCTCAGTGCTCTGAGTGTTTTCTCTTAATCGCAATGTTACTCTTAGGGATTAACATGCATTTAAAATCTTGACTCTTCAAACCAAAGATCCAGTAGCTTTAAGAGAGTTGCCCTCAAACAACCACATGTGGCTCTTAGTAAAACCACCTGAAAACCAAAGAAAATCCATCTCCACTAACCCACACTGTGGGTCAGTGTTCGAGCCTTGAAAAAAGGAGGATTTTGCTTTAGGAACCTCTGCTGGTTTGCCTGTTGTCAGGATGTAAACACACCAAAGACCCACTCATGACAGAGAACCAATAGGTTTAAGACAGGAAGCATTGAGCATCCACACGCTGGTGTTCACAAATCAGCCAGAAATCAGGCAGCAAATGTGCCTGCTGGGCCACCACTGATCAACCACTTCTCATTTCAGCAACAGACACTGAGGCTGATTGAGGGGGTGAGTTTGTGTGTCAAGTGTGAAACGCTCTCGGCATATCCTTTGACCTGCTAACCACACACCACCTAAGGGCCCTGCATCACTGCATGCCTGGGAGTCGTGCGTGTGCATCATGCTCACATGCTGGGTGTGATTCCTCTGCAGTGATTCGGCCCGCTCCACGTCTGAGTAACAGTGCCATCTGCTGTAAGTTTAAACCACATCCGAACATGTTCTGAGCATGTAGTTGCAGCTCATATCTCCAGCAGGCCTACGGCAACACAGTGTAGCCATGCAGTCTCGGATGAAGGTACCAATACTCTATATAAGCATAAGTGTAGCCCTGCAAACACCAAACAAACTGAGACATAAACATGATTTCTCTTAAACCCTTTGATACATATTTGAATGTTTGTTTCTTAAGACTCTGTCTCGTTGTGTGGGGACAGGGCCGTAGACCGCGTAGCCACTTGAGAGGTTATTTTCAGGTTACAAAAGGAGAACAATCAAACAGGGATGACACTCCCCGTGTTAAAAAAAAAAAGTCTTGTGCCCGAGTGTAGGGAGGGAGGGGGTCTGCTCTGTTCTAGTGGCCAAACGCAGAGGTCAAATGTCACAATATAGGATCCTGAGTGCCAATGATGTTTGCCTCTTTATGATAATCAGAGAACAGGTGCAGCCCGCTCCGTCGCCATGCGCCCACGCTGTGTCTGGCCTTCGTCATTACAACCTTCAAACTGCGAGCACTACATGGGCACGTTGCCTATTCCATACCTCAGAAAAACATTGATGTGATTGACATGAAACACAATGAAAATGACTGTAAATAATCTTTAATTTCATCTCTCTTCCTCTCTGTCTCTGTCTTATTTATTCTCTATTTATCTACTCTCTTGCTACCCCCCCCCCCCGTTGTGTCTTTCTCTAATTTTTTTCCCTCCTTAATTGATGCGGGTAATAATAGTACCATAGACACATGGTTTCTCTCTTGTGACTACTGTGCTATGTTGTGCTGAAACTATATGTAAAGAAGCACCTTGTCGATGAAATGTAAAAACTTAATGATAAAAAAAAAGAAGAATCAACACGTCAAAGACTGATCCTATGCACAGACGAGGAAGGAATACCACAAGTGGGGAGGATCTGTGCATATTTGTGAATATCTTTGTCATGGAATCGATGGACCTCTTCCTTGATCTCTGAGCTTTGACCCCTTTGAAATGGACTGTCACTGCATTCCTCTGCTGATGGTGTTTTTTGGTTACCATGAGAACCGCCTCATTTCTTTGTGTGTTTTTAAATTCTTTTCTTTTTTTTTTTGTGGGCAAAGCCACTTGTTGTGTAGCATCTTCTAGCGGGAGATAATCATATTAGAGAGGAGACGCAGGCAGGAGGAAGAAGGGTGCAGCAGGGGAGGCAGGAGCATCAGAGGCCCATCATCAGACCGGAGGGAAACATTTGAGTGACGTCCCTCCATAGCCTGGGTTCTGGTGGTTATGTAGTGCACTATAACAGATTCCCTGTTGCAGGTGTCATTTAAGACCTCTTCTGGAGTCCAGAGGGAAAACTGTAGGTTTTCAGTGCAGATGTTTGAAGCTCAAATCCAAAGCAAAGACTTAGTGATAGAAAACAGTTGTGTGCGTGTGTGCGTGTGTGGCTACCTCACAGAAAAGAGTGGACTGTGACACAGCCGTCAATACCAAAGATACTTCAAGCCTGCCGTGTTCGCGCTGGACCTGGGACGTGCACACACGCAAGCATTACACAAGTGCACATACACATTTCCGCAGAGCAGTCGTGCCGCATGGCAAACACACAGAGGTGTTTGTTATGTGGCAAGAGTTGAGTGCCTTTTTCCTTCAACCAGGGGTTGGACTGCTCTGCACTCACACACACACACACACACACACACACACACACACACACACACACACACACACACACACACACGAACACACACAGTGTTTAAAGTGAAGGGGGGCACACAGTGGGTGAAGGGGGAGCAACACAGGAGGGGTCCTCATGACATAAAAAAGACACTTTTGTTAAAATTCAAAGAGCACTTTTTTCACACAATAAGGTGAAAAGATTGTTAACCGCCATTTTCTTTTCATATGTTCTTACATGCTGGTAAGAGTAAGTCCTCTCCACGATACACACATGCACACACACTCCCACCAGAGATATTTTTGTGTAATTTGTAATCCGAGTGTAGGTGTGTGTGTGTATCTGACTGTTTACAAAGCCCCCTCGCTCTCTCATTGGCTCGCATCTAAACTTAACTCGAGTACCAAACCAATGATCAATCAGTACAGAAATTCTTTGTCCTTTCATCTGCAAAAGACGCATGATGCTCACCGGTGACCCCCCCACCCATCCAAACCCTCTTCGCTGGTCCCTCCGTCCAGGGTAGCATCACAACGAGGCAGGCATGTGTAGACAATTCATCTTGATATACCTCAAATCTTTATTGTAAAGGTTAATGTAGTGAAACAATAATGACAATGTTTAGCAATGAGAGTGAGACTGTTTTTTTTTTTTTTTATGTCTTTAAAGGAGCGTGTGCAGCATAAGTTGTTTTATGATTTGACATCTTTTGAGTTGGTTAATTTATTTTGTTTTATTTAGTTTGTAGATTTGCGCGTTGTCCTTTTTGGAGTTAAGAGACAGATTCAAAGTGAGAAATAAGGTAGACAAGGGCATAGGGACTACAGGTAAGGAAAGGACATTATAGTAGATAAAGAAGCAGAGGAGGAGGAAGGAAGCAGTGACGAAAAATTGCAAATGCAAAGTGAGACATAGTATTTGAAAAAAAACTGTTGAAGATCAAGATAAAAATGACACATCAAGGACACTTTCTGTTTTGCATCGCGTTTTTGGCTTTTTTTGTGTTTGATTGTCTCCTATGTGTGTTAAAGTGATTCCCATATTAAAAAAGAATACCAACCAAAGCACCTCTGTCATTAGGGTTGGGATGAGTGATTCTTTTATGCATGGATACTATATAAGTGTATATAAACTGCAGGATGAACTGTACCTCTACAGGTGGAGGAGAGGGGGAGAAACAGGGAAAAAAACAACTGGGTTTTGGTTTCCAAGTAATTTTTACATTCTTTTTAGCTCTGTGTCTTTTAAGTGCTGTTTGTGTATTTGTATAAAATGTGTGTATTTGTACTTGTATCAGCTTCATCAATGCGTCGATCCTCCTGTTGTAACCCTTCCCTTTGTGTGGAAATAGTCTCCTTCCATGTCTGTATCTGTATCTACCCTTTGTTTCATCACACAGGTGTGAGTGTGACTTTGTGTGTGTGAGTTCCTTTGTTTTGTTCCTGTATTTCAGCTCATCCGTATTTAATCTAAGTTCGATCGGCCTGGTGTTTGTCTGCTTTAGGAGCCGGCCGAAGCATAAACAAACAGACAGCCAGGCAGCTGAAATACGGTTTCCTTCAGTGCATCAAAATGGCGTCATTTGCTTTTTCCTTCAGACAGACCTCAGAGCTCTGGAAGCCCCAGTGTCGATGTTCTCTCCCTCTTCCCTTACCAATCAATCAATCAGAACCAAGTGTCTTTGTGATGGTAGAAGACAATCAATTTCAAATAGAGCAGAGACAAAAAAAAAAAGAAGGGGGGGAGAGAAAGAGAGTGATGGAGGAGGGCAGGGAAACTGACTGGACAGGAGAGATGGGAGGAAAGGAGGAAGGATGGTAGGAAATCACTGTGTGTGTGTGTGTGTGTGTGTGTGTGTGTTTGTGGTCACCTTTGACCTCTGCAGAATGACCTTTACGGTGGGCTGAGGCGCTCAGGACTCTCCCCTGGCTACGATGGAGGTGGTGGTGGGGGGGATCTGACTTGTTAAGTGGACATCCAATCGAAGATGTTGATCAAATGCCTGCACACACACACACAGAGTTGTCACCCAGAGAGCCTTTCTTCTGATCATCTCCCAGTAACACCGTGAGTCTGTCAGTCACTTTGGTCGGCCTTCAGCCTGTGGAGGGAGACTCAAGTAATAACTGGAACAAATAATACACCAAGTGAAAACCACTATGGGTAAATTATGTGTTTTGACTAAAACAAATAAAGAAACAAGCAATTGGCTGACTGGCTTTTCATTTTTTCCTGTGCGATGGTTTTCTTACTGTGGTGCTCTGTTGCCATCTGGTGGTGTAAAGTAAAAGTATGTGGGCACCCACACCTTTCGGGATGGGGCAGCTTTTCCCTTCAGACCAAATTAAATCTACAGCATCAGGACCACAGCCAGGATTTTAGAAACACAGAGGTCCCCTAAACACACCCCACCTCAGATCATAAAGATGATCTCTTTTTTTTTTTATTTTTCACTGATATTCACTCATTTTATAACTCAATCATACTGTACAATTTATTTCTAATCCATTAATGTCTCTTCTCCACACTCCCAGGAGTAGAATTCTGTTGGAGACTTGCTGAGGCTGTAATTTATTTATTATTTAATTTTATTGAAGTTATATTGGGTCTAAAAATATTGGAATCACTTCAAAAATATCCACAATTAAGACTTTAATGTAGATTATTCCGGCAGGTCAGTAAAACTAGGATTTTAGAAATACCAAGGTCATGAGTAAAGTAGCTCTTAAATAAAAAATCTGATCAGACACCCTGAAATAAAACCTCTAAAATGTTGTGATTATTATGATCTTTATATTTTATTCAATCATTTATTGGTCCATCACAGGCCCTGAAAACCTCTTTTCTCAACCTTGTTACACAATGAGCAGACAGTTTCAAAGGTAAAGCAGTTTTGGTTCGTGCACATTTGATAGATCAAACTGAGCTCTAATCTGTCACATTGGATTTGTTGGCAGAAAGTATTATGCAGTAATTTACAGTATTATTAAGTCCTGATGACACAGATCAGCTGAATTTTTAAGCATTTAACTCTAAATAATTACTACCTGAGGACTTCTGTTTCTGAATGACAAATTTGATTGCTGCTTTTTTTAGTCATGAGATATTTAAGGTACAGAAAAATACTAAAGCCTTCTCTACACTGCATGGGGAAATACTAAATCTGGTATGTTTAATCTATTTATTCAGCCTAAGAATAGTCAAATTCAAACACATCAAGTCTGTTAATACAGTATATCAATACAGGTTATATAATAACTCATCTTTTGGTCGTTAGTATACAAAAATAACAGACTTTACCATTTTATACTGACAGGAAATGATACGTCTTTAATACTTAAGTTTTTCCGAGATTTTTTGGAGCAGTTTCGCCACTATACACAGTTCCAGCTGTGAATGTCTCCATTTCCTCCATTCGTCTCATTAAGACACAACCGGTATTCGGTTGGCTGTCCATTCATTCAGTCTGAGGCAACAAGCCAATCATGCAACTGCTCTGGCCTGTGAGGCCTTCCTGATGAAGACTGTGACAAAGTGAGTGAGAACGCTCTCATTTCTCCTCACCACTTGTCCCTGGACACTTTCATGCTACATACTGTTTCCCCCGTGTGTATTTTGCTTTAATTTAACCAGGCCATAGCGCAACATTGGAGCACACACTATCCCGGGTTTGTTTGTGTTAGTATTATGTTACAGTGTACAACTATCACAGGAAGGATTACAGTAAAACACACAGTCATTAAGTAGTTCAGTTATCTTTTATTAAGTTACAGGTAAAATGTGGTTCAATTGTTTGTTCCTTTCATACTTACTTTACTTTGTTTGTTCCGCCTCACCATGCGGACGTAGGGTTAGAGAGGAGGCCGGCCCAGCACTTCCTGGATTTATCGTGTTGGTGATGTCAGCGTGACATCATCATTGGGTCAGACCAAGTGAAGGGTTTTTTCCTTTTGATAATTGTTTCTTTTGGTATTAGAACGCATCAACTAATATTGATTTCACATGTTTAGCTTGAAGCAAAACATTTAGAAACGTCTAGAAGTTTGTAGTGTGTACAAGGATGATATTTGCAGATTTGTTCGCATTCAGGGTACAGAATAGGTCACCGTGCTGCAGAATGGTAGATCTGAAGTGAGCAAGGTGTGAATTGAACGCCCTATATAATGAGTAGAGATGCGGCTGCATCGACAGAGAGGTCAAGGCTGTGCTGCCACAGTGTGACTTTTTTTTTTTTTTTGTTTGAGTAGCCATGATTTAACTTTGAAATTATGTTTCTTTGTAAATATTTTTTTGTTTTGTGATTTAAGTTGCACTTAATGGAGAAGCACTGTAAAATAAAATCACCACTTTTGTGCACGAGAAGTCTGCTGAGTCTGCCTGCCTACCACCTTCCTTAACCTTTTTGGCCAGACTACTCTATAAAGTCCAGCGTTATGGAGTAAATCAATCTTTTTTTTTTACATAAAAACTGCTGTAAATAAGTGAAAAGTAAATTAAGGCCGATAAGTAGTTTATTTTACAGTGTCATGATATTAAACCTGCACTGACAGATTTTTTTGGTCTCTTGGGGGCAGAAAAAAACTGCAAACTCTGAAACTGAAACAGTATTCTTTCAGTTTCTCCTAACTCCTGAGAGAAATATCTGTCTCTTAAGCTGCTAAATGCCCTTCTATGTTTACCAGCTACATTGTCTTTCTGATGTTTGGTGCTGTGCAGGTTGTGTGAAGTGGATTTTTATAGCTTTTACGCTGAAAACAACTATATTGCTCTGTAGAGCCGAGGACAGCTGCTGAGCTGGGTGCTCCTTTCTCATACAACAGCCATAGGTTCCATCGTTAACATGAACATTTTGATTAGAGCAGCTTAAAATATTGTGTATATTTATGTATACACTCATTGTATCTTACACATATATACTACACCATAATGTCTTGTTTGGGTCTCATGCTTGCACCCATCACTGATACTGTTACAGCAGTAGATTAATGCCTGTATGGTCTCTTGAATAACACGATTAACAATAATATTGGCCATAAGGACCAGTTTGTGTGGGAGTGCATCATTGCTCGTTGAGTGTGAGCCCATTTTTTGAACATCAAGTTACGAGAAGAGACACAGGACACTTTTGACAGAGTCACATCATGCTTTTATGACGAAAAAGGAGTTCATTTACAAGACAGACAGTATATAAAACATACATTGAAATAAAAAAGAACTCATATGTGTTTTATAGACAAGTACATTATTGTCTCATCCTTTCCCTTGAGACCAAGCAGCCATGGGACTGAGCAAAACATTGGGTGATCCCTGGAGAATAGAAGCAGCATTTAAATCCTATCTTACTATACCTACACTATTTACAGTTCAACAGTCATTTTCCTCTGTCAGACATGGCAAGGAGGTCTACAGATTAGATGACATGATATGGCTAATAGATCTAATATGTACAGTTTTTCTTCTTCCCATCCAAGGATCCACAAACCACGGTGCAAAATATACATTTTATACTTCAGGTATTGAGTCCAAATTTGGTTCTTTCTGTATAACAGTCTCCGTTATGAGCCAGTCATATGCTTAAATGATTGATAAGATGACAGCATTCAATATGCTGAATAGCTTGTCTTTATGTTAGCTCTGCATTTAGTTGGAGCGCTCAGCACCCATTCCTAGGTTTCAGAAGTCAGTAACGACCGTGTCAATGAGGAACAAATATACATTAGTGCGAGAACTAAGAGTGATCAATGAAAAATGTTCTGAAATGTTTAACGAGGTCGGCGCCAGGTTGATAGAAAGACAGAGAGAAGACAGAGAGAGGAGAGAGAAAGAGAGAGAGAGAAAGAGAGAGAGGAGAGAATAAGTTTACCCCAGCCAAATTTGAGGCATGAACTTCAATATTTTCCATTTGCAATAGAGGGCTCCAACAAATACAGAGCTAGACCAACAACAGCTTCCTCTGAAGAGTGGGAGAGGTAAGAAGACGTTACATCAGCTCAGACCTGGGGGAAAAAAAAAAGTAGAATTCTGGCACCATCTCGTTCATAAAAGAGGAAAAGTAAAAATCATCTCAAAAGGTAATGTGGAAACCTAGGAATGAGTGCCAACCAGGTCTGTGAGAGCTGTGTACGCCTCCCACCACTCCAGAGGGATTGTGGGAGAGTGACAAGGTTCAAAATAGATCAATGAAAGTATGCCATTAATAATCCTATCCCCATACAGCATTGATCAGTCCCAACATCCTGCTTGGAATAGCAATCATTTTATCTACAGCTTACCTCTGTGTGTGTAAAAGTACAATCATCCCAAGTAAACAAATGCTTCTTTTGTCAGATGCACACTTCATTTAGATATTCGGGAATGCAGGTGTAGGTGATTATTTGCCCCTGGCTTTGATTTGGACCCGATTAGAAACACGTTAATGGTCTCATTGCTCTTACAGTAAGTTAGTTTCGACCAGTCCCATGGCCAGCAACAATGGCACCCATAGCTCTCCGTACAAGTGTAGGGGAGAGTTTGGCAAGACCAATCACTGTATACAAAAGGCATGCATAGATTAAACCTGCTAAGACCACAAGAAAGAAAGATTTTTCTCTAGAGAGGAGCCGATCGTTTGCCGATCAGCTCTCAGTCATACACAGAGAAAGAGTGATGCTGTGACATTTTATTATTTTTGTTTGTGATGCTTTATTATTTTTTTTATTGTTTGTCACGATGGTGGTGAGACTGGCGGGTCGCATCAGACAGTATTTGTCTAATCTACAGACCGAGTCCCAGCAAACCAGGTCAGGACTGTTGCTTTTGATCAGGTAGAGGCCTCTCCGCTTCCCTCACAGGTGGCTGAGAGCAAATAACGCCCCAGAGTGGAGAGGAGGTCACGCTATGGCTATAAGGAAATCAGTGAAGCACTGACTTATTAAGCTAACAGTCAATTTGCTCTCTTCGGTGTTTCACTATATGAGATCCAGAGATGTTGCTTTATCTTCCCGCCACATTACAAGACTGGCCAACATCAGCATGAGAGGCATGGCCCTCTTTGTTGCTGTTACTCAGATAAACCACGTGGGGTCAGTATTGCCGCATAGAAAGGGGGGGCACTTGCAATTATCTGGTCAAGGTTAAGATGAAGCAGTTGTCTGTCCAAGGTGCTTTAAACAATCCTTCAGCAATGTCCAATTATAACCGAGACATCAGGCAAAAATGACTGCCTTGCCTTATCATCTCTTTGTCCAATTGGAGGAAACCACCACAGCTACTACCTCAATCTAAAAGCTGAAATAACAAACTGGCACATTCCCATTAGAGGTCTGTGATGGAAACGGACTAATAAGCCAAGTAATCACCCAATCACCCTGAGCTCACTTCTCTGTCACCCCGTTACTGCTCCTCTCAGCTCTGATAATTCAACTGAAGTCTAAGCCGATCACAACAGCAGCTGCAGGATCTGGAGTAGCATTTAGGGCTAATATGGAGTCAGAAATGAAAGGAAGCCAATGCTGTGAGACTAAAATTGGCCTTTCTTAGCCAAATAGTAAGAGAACAGCTGGAAGCCAAACCTCCTTAAATTAGGAACCAGAATGGAAGCAAAATAAAAATGGTGATGACGCCACGATTGTTGGTGTCTCAGGGTTTGTCTTATTTTGGTCTGCGTCTTTGAAGAGTTCCCCAGTGGAAGGTATCCTAACAGTGAAGCTGCTGCTGCTCTAAATGGGGCGTCAAGACTACAGTACACCAACCCCAGGCAAGGACGGACCGGAGGAGGGAGCGGGGGATCTCTCAGCCTACTTTCTCAAGTATCACAGCAGAGGAGATGAATCAAGCTCAGCTCTTCTGGTATCTACAAACACACAGAGTATGCGAGGCTGCTGCTGGACAATTGTTTGGCAAAGCATCAGTTCTGTCTATTAAAAATGTTCAACTTATTCCTAAAGCTTTTGATAATGGGAGATAGTTTGAGCTGGAGGGAACAGGAAATACTTTTTCAAAGAGCATTTAGCTTGAAGTAAAATGAGCTCCTCCAGCTTTCAAGGACTTTGAGGCTTGAATACAAGAACTTGTTTTCAACAGTGACCAACATGAAAGTGTCAGTTTTCTTAGTGAATGTACTGCTTCCATATCAAAATGATTCATTACACCACAGTAGGCAGAGGGCGAGTGAAGGCTCATAGTCACGGTATTACAACAACCCATCCCCCCTTTCTACATTTGTAAGTTACAAGATGTCATCAGAGAAAATACAGACAGCACAGTCCTTGGGTTTTCATATCCAGAGAAAGATCCCAGAGTGGCACCGTGCAGAGCTGGAAAGTTCTAGAAATGGTTCTTCAGGAATGAGTAGGGTGTGAAATGGGAACCAATGTTTTTTTTTTTCTTTTTCTTGGTTTTTTTTTTAGGGAACCTGGGTCACCCCTTTCTTCTTTTTCTCTCCACTGATCCAATCACTGCTCCGTGTTCGATGGCATCACGAGGAGCAACAAATCATAACACGACAACATTGACTCACCGACCACACAGAACACGTGTCTACTACCACACAACCATATTCCAGCCTAATACTGTGAACAGGGACAACGAGGGGTGGAAATGTTAAGAAGACAGGGAACAGGAAGAGGGGAGGAGGACGGTAAAGAGGGGGAGAAGGAGAAGAAGATAAGAAAATGAAACACACCCTCATCTACTCTTACATTTGTGATTGATGTTTACACAATAACACCATCGATAATCACTACAAACATTCTCACTGTCTTCTAAACCTAGTTTCCACTGAGAAATACGGGGGAATGGAAACACAGGAGGGTCGGCTCAGGGAGAGGAGGCCTCCATGAAAGGCAACGTCCTGTTCTCAACACAAAAATGGCCGCTGACACTGTTAGAGGCGATGTGAAAACCAGGCCAATTTGTTCATCTATTCTCATTCGGCCTCATGAATCTTTAACAGCTGCTCAGTTATTCATCCTGACACAGAAGCCGAGGTTTCATCATCCCTCACAAGGGACAAAAATGGAGTCTGAAAAATTTATTCTGAAAAAGTTTTTAGAGTTAGAGGTTCTCTCTTACCTAGGGCAAATTACCTCTAAATTATAAACGTGTCCTTATACAGTGTTGTAGGTGTGCTTTAGGTCAGTGGATCCACAGTTTTTACAGTATGAACCATTAAAACGAAGCAATGCACACGTCAGTGAAAAGCACCGCCTATTTCTAAAGCCATCACAAGTCTGTGTGAAGTGCTTCTTAAATTTTTAGTAACTACAGGATTGTGTCAAACTGATAATTTCATAAATCAGTTTACCATTAAAACTTTAAATGTCTTGTAGATCATAAAGACTTTAATACTGTGTAAAGCTGTTGGTGACCCTGTGCAATAATCTACCATGTTAACAGGAAGTCACTGTGGGATCTCGGGCTGTGTAGCAGTTATTTGGGGGGAGAGGATACAAACAACATTTTCAACTCTTTGCAAAATAATGAATGACTTTGTTTTTGTCATTATCTGCTAACATGGAAAAAAGGTGGTCATTTGGCCCATTAATTTAAGGTATATTATGTGTTTTTGGTGAAATGCAATTTAAAATCAGTTTGACCGATTGTCAGGTTAGATATGCTATGTTAGCGTGCTAACATTATCTGTGCTAACTCTTTGTGAATTAGCATGTTGTCCTTCCTAAGTTCTTAGTAACTAGCTAGTTTCAAACTAGCGGCTCAGTAAATCACTAGTTAAACTTGAATTGTACTCTAAATGTGTGAATCGATTACAAGGGAACATCTGTAAATTACTTTAAGCTGTAAAATATCCTTAAAAGTTGCCAGTTTTTTGTGGCCAAACAATATATTGATGAATAATTGGGAAATATTCCCAGTTACTTATTCCCAGTTTATATTATTATTAAACAGCATTTTGATCCGGCGTCAGGTCCAATATGTGGACTATGGTCCATGACCTCTCACTGTGAATCGGACATAGAAATATAGCAATGTTAGCATTGTCAGTTAGCTAAGCAACAGTTAGCCTACATCTAATACATCAATCTTATACTGTGTGTAAATATCCAATATTTAACAAAAAGTCAGAATAAATAGAATTTTTGTAGTGGGCCTATTCATCTGTCTGATCCTAGTGGCACTGGGCTGAGTAAGATATGGGACCACTGTGTTAGATTAGGCCTCATTCATTGATCAAATTATTGTTCTGCCTGGTCTCATTTGATACCCACACTAAGATGTGAAGTTCTCATCTCAATGGGAACATGGGAGCACAGGAACACACACTGCCTAGTGTATGGTTATTGGGTGTTGAGAACAGACGTCCCACATGGAGGACGAGGAACTTTAAAACAGCCAAAAAGTCACGGAGAACATCAACTGAGGAAATTAAAAATGGAGGACAAACAACAGAACACTTCAAAGAAAGTTTTTTGTTGTCTTTTTTGTTTTTAAAACCACAGTACTACTCTCCACTATACGATGCACATGGCGTGGGTAGGGTTAACACGACTTCATTTACATTTGAATCCTCGGTCTCCAGCCAGGGACCCCTCCCAAAGGAGGACCCAGTGGGGGTGTGTGGGGGATGGGGGTGAGGAGGGGGGATGCACTGGGCTAGGGGGGCAGAGACATTCGCACACCGACCGTCTCGGAGACAGACAGAGAGCAGTCAGTGTCACACTTTGCGAGTGCTCTGGTGCTTTATCATTCTGTATGCATGTTTGTATGTGTTTCTGTGATTGTTGCTCCTTTTAGTTCAATTAACCCTGATGTGGTTTTACCTCTTCAGTGTGTGTGTGTGTGTGTGTTTGTTGCAACTTTATGTAAGCCCAGCGACAGCAGATGGTCTTGTGATCATCATGACAGCTTGTAAGATGGCAGTAGCAATAATTATTATTATATAACTGAATCATGCACATGCTACTGTATAAAAAAACAAACTACACATACTATGGCTTTGTTTCTTCACTCACAAATTTACATCAGTTCTCAGTTAGAGAATTAATTTTAGCTTTATGGCTCTACATACAGTATTGCTGGAATGTACATATTTTAACAGAGTTGGTAAGAGTGCTTACACTCGCTCTGCAGGGTAGTTACTTCACTTTTCCTGAGAAAAGGTGCTATACATGTGTTGCTTCATGTGGATGAGTGTGAGTGTTTATGTGAAGACCCCTACAGTGTTGCTGCATGTCCTCTGTCTGCCTCTGATTATGACCCAACTCTCCGGGCTGCTCCCCCCTGGCAGCGCTGGAAGGTCAGGCATCCACCAACACAGCAGAGGGCAGAGACGGAGGGGCGGAGGGCGGCAGGTTGACCCTCTCCTGTTGATGAAAGAGCATGAATGGAGCTTGTGATGTAGGGGAGAGGAAGAAGAGGTCATACTGACTTCTCTCCCTCCCCTTCTACCCCGCAACCCTCCCGTGGCCACCGGCCCAGTCTCCCATGCTCTCTCTTGTGTTGGTTGCTATGGTTACTGTGGCGGCCCGTGACCGGTGGGCTTGACTTCCTAACCAAACCCTCCGGGCCACGGGCAGCCACAGCAGCTCTCGGCCAGTGTGCTCGTCCCAAACTCACACAGCTTACGTTGTCGCAAAATCTCACGAAGAAGAAAAGGCCAAATCATGTTTCTTTTGTCTATTTTTCATTTAAGTGAATGATCCAGATCCATTACTTCTCATCAGATGTGGATATGCTATTACAAGACCGTATTTTACATGTATTTAGCTTTAGCTCATTAAAATCAATGACTTATGATAATGATAATGAAGTGTTTGACCCTACAGAACCCTCCTCACTGTTCAGCCGTGGTCAGAATAGATAAAGGTGGCTTTTATATCTTCTATAGAAAAACATGTTCAAGCTGTCTTTCAAAACACTTTGTTTTATTCAGTGGTACGAACGTACAACTTAACTCTCAACTGCATTCCTACATGCATGAATCTTAACAAGGCAGACTTTAGAAGAGCATAGCTACAAACTCTATAAATGGATGGTAGCCAGGTCTCCCTGCATTACATTTCATTTAAAACCCCTGACTGCACAGAATACAGTAAAGGGGAATTTAAATGAAAAGGGAAATATTTTTGCATTAATGTAATGTAAAAGAAACAGAACTACCAGTTTTCCACAGATCAGTAATCATGCCAATTTCCAAAACTTATCTCCTATAAATCTTAAGTCTATCATTCTTATCAAGCATGGATGACAAGTAGCTCTTTCCAATCTATCAATAATGTATTTCCTTATAGTATCCTTTAAACATGCCTTTCACCACAAGCTGAATAAAACCACTGAGAGCCACTGAGGGTCGTTTTGTTTTCATTCACAAATCAAACCAAATTGAGTCATGGCTCCAGTTTTGATGTGGACACTCAATTTAGAACAGAGCCATAGACAGGAACCTATATTGTGCTTTCAGACTTCTTAGCGAGTTAGTGGCTGTGTGTGTTTGCGTGTGTCAAACACGTTTTTGGGACGTGCTCATGCCTCCCCCGAGGGACCCCTGGCTGCGTTGTTTCATATCATCTTCATATTAAACTTCCTGGTCCCTCCTGAGGAGCCCCCAGTGACGGGTTCAGATTTCCGGAATGAGTACTCCACTGTGAAGTTGTTCTTGCGTTGGCCGCGTCCCCGGCTCCACACGAACAACAGCAGGAAACAGAAGAGGACCACCCCCAGGAAGGTGATGCAACCCATTGCTGTGGAGACCAAGATGGTGGTCAGGTCCAAGGTAAACTTGAGGAAAACACGTGTGCTGTTTAGATTTGTGTCGTTGAAGAAGTCGCCGCTGTATAGCGAGCGGTTGAGAAAGAAGGCCGAGGCAGCGTCCAGTGGCTGGCCACGCACTGTGAGTGTTGCGAAGTAGGTGTCATTGCCTCCGGCGTTGCTGGCGATGCAGATGTATGTTCCACTGTCTGTGAGCTGGGCGTAGCGGATCTCCAGGGTGCCACTGGGCAGAACAGTAATACGCCCTGAACTCTTCGCTGTGATCCGTCTGCGCTGTGGGGAAATCCAGACTATAGCAGGTGCAGGTTCTCCTTCAGCTCGACACAGAAAACTCACTGGCTGGCCTTCACGAGCGATCACCTGCGGGAGGTGGAGGAAAAGAGTGCAGGAGAGTCAGTGAAACAAAGCAGAGTATGTAATAATATTATGGTATATTTTTGGTGGTTGTACCAGCATTTATCATAACCTCAGTAATCAAACCATGAGTATTTATTCATTTTTTGCAAAGAATTAAACCTAAATCATCCACATTACCTGCTGCATCTTACGGTTGCGTATCTTAGGTTTCTGGCATGTAAAGTGATCGAAGAGTGCAGAATCGGTGAAGGTGT
Organism: Pempheris klunzingeri; assembly: GCF_042242105.1. Lineage (NCBI taxonomy): Eukaryota > Metazoa > Chordata > Actinopteri > Acropomatiformes > Pempheridae > Pempheris > Pempheris klunzingeri. The sequence continues at coordinate 6,654,561 of NC_092026.1, forward strand.
TGAGGCTGACCCCTTGCACCTCCACCGGCCCCGCACACACCGGCACTCTGCCGTCAAAGTTGAGGGTCTTGCGTCTTTGCAGGATCCACAACAGACGGCAGTCACACATCAGGGGGTTCCCGTCCACTCTGAGGGTCTCCAGACTGTTGACAGAGTGGAAGGAGCCCTCTTCCAGAGTCTGCAAGTCGTTGGAGGTGAAGTTGAGGACCCGGATCTGTCTGAGGCCTCCGAGGGCATGGGGCTCCACCGTCATCAACCCTGTGCTTACCATGATGAGCTCCTTCAGCCTCAGCAGGTCTTTGAAGGCCCAGGGCTCTAGTGTGGTGATGGGATTGTAGGACAGGTTGAGGTGGGTGAGGTGCACCAGGTTCTTGAAGGAAGCAGAGGGGACAGAGGTGATGTTGGTGTTGGTGATGGAGAGCCAGTGGAGGTCCAGGCCCTGGAAACTAAGAGGGGAGATGTACTCGAGGTATGGCCAGTGGTCGATTTCCAGACCCCGCAGGTTGGAGAGCTTGCGGAAGTTCTGGTCCTCCAGGGCAATGATGCTAAGGTGACGGAGGTGAAGGGTGACCAGGCTGCGGAGGTAAGACAGCGTCTGGCCAGAGATGGATGTCAGATTGCAGCGCTCTATTGTGAGATCTTCTAGCCCCAGCAGCCCTGAGAAAGCCTGGAAAAACAGGAAGATAAAGAGCTTAAAAAACCATATGTTAAACACCTTTGTCTTTCTATAGCCAGCAGCTGGTTAGGGAGCTTAGCGCAGACACACAGATTTTGTTGCCTTCAGAGAGAGCTGGGCTAGCTATTTCTCCTTGTTTCCGGTCTTTGTGCTAAGCTAAGCTAACTGGCCACTGGCTGTAGCTTCACATTAAGTACACGGCCATGCGAGTGGCATCAATCCTTTCATCTAACTCTTGGCAAGAAAGTAAATAAGCCTATTTCCCAGTGTTGAACGAAATATTTCTGAGCCAAACCAGGCATGGGTACAGGCGCTACGGCAAGTAGCTGCTTGGCACTACTGTCTATTTAAAACCACAGAATATATTCCACTACTATCACTCTGAAAAGTGTGATCCTCTGAGATCTAATACCCAGGGAGTTTTTTTTTTTTTGAAAGTAAAGTAACTGTTCTATATCCAGATTTTATTAGTAACACAGTCACGATACAGACAAGATGCTGGAGAGCTTACCTTGTGTGATATATAAACCAGGTCGTTGTCTCCCACCTCCAAGTGTTTCAGGCTCCTCAGGTCCTGGAAGGTGTAGTCCAATAAAATCACCATCTTGTTCTCACTCAGGTCCAGGCTGGTCAGATTGCCCAGCTTGGCAAAGGCTCCCATGGGCACTAACTTCAGCTGGTTACCCCGTAACTTCAGCACTTTAAGATTCTGGAGGGTGGCGAAGGCGTTGGGCTCTAATGTGGCGATGAGGTTCTCACTGAGGTCCACTTCCTCCAGACGTGGGTACGGTGCCAGGTCACCTGCTTGCACCCAGCGAAGCCGGTTCTTGCTGAGGTCCAGAAGTTGTGTCTCAGTGGGGATCCCCTCTGGTATGTTGGTGAGCCGCCGCCGCTGGCACGACACTGACCTCAGCTGAGCCGAACACTCGCACCGTGGCGGACAGGCCTGGCTACTTCCTGGCAACGTCAAGGTTATCATGGTAACCAGAGAAGCAGCCAGGACCCATCGCCACATCCCTGGCCATGGCACTAAGGCACGCCCACCAGGGCCAGGAGAGCCAATCATGGCCCTGGTCCTCTGACTCCTCGCCTTTCGCAGGCAGGGTCAGTGCACCACACACCTGCAAGACAACACAGAGGGAAGACAGGAACAGGACAGAGAGAGTGGGGAAATAGAAAAAAATATGATTAGAGTGAATAAAGACATGGCACTAGAGAAAGGATGTGGAAAAGAAAGACGGAGCCTATCATCTATCATCTCCAAGGCTCATAAAAATTACATCCACATAGTTGTAAATTATCCATGCTTCCTGCAGTTTAAGTAATATTGTACAGAAAGCTGTGGAGATTTTAGACATATCATGACACGGCATTAAAATACATCCGACGAGACCCGATTACAGGAACACGGATGCGTGTAAGATATTTAAGATAATTTGTCTTTTCACTAATTCATCTATGGTTTCAGTCAGAGAACTGGGACACTGGGAACCATGTGAGGGAGCTCCTCCTGCTTCAGCTGAATTCACGCATGTTACATCTCCTCAGCTCTCCTTGCAGCACTGAGACCGTCTGCTCCATTTTGACAAACACAATGAATTTATTATCACCACGCATAAACACAGACTGTGCTCCTCAACAATCACGTTATGCCTGGAAGCCACTCACGCCGCGCTTATGAAATGTGAAATAGGTGTTTGAGTCACTGTGTGCTCAAGTCATATTACGTGTTTGATCAGGTATGTGTTGATGCATGTGTGCGTAGGACGTGGCATTTGGCTGGGTATGAATTAAAAAATTGTTATGGTCCTCCTTGCACAATGACGAGATGAATCACTCTTGCTTTAACATTCCTTCAGGCAACCTGTCATCTCTCCCACACACTGTTTTCAACTTGGAGACAGTCAAAGAGCTCCTGGCATTAGATCTGGAACATAACTCAGTGTCCATCTAGTTAGCAGGAAGTGGTATAAACACTTTTATACTTGAGGAAAGTGGTGCTAAACTTGAAAGCGTGGAACAGGAAAGTTTCTTGCTCTAAAATGCTCACCAGAAAACCCCAGATGTTATACTCTTGCTGACGATATGCTTGGTTGTTTGTTTTTTAGATGAAGTGGAAATGAGAGAGAATATATCATCATCACCAGGGAGTATCATGTTAAAATGCACTCTGATGCTGGCAGTGGAGGCAGAGCCAACAAGATCAATAATATATGGGCTGGTTTGTGCTTAATGGGCAGTGTTCAGAAAGTTGCCAGTCTCTCTCTTTTGCTGTGGGCTTTGCCTCAAGTCTCTTTCTAGCAAGTTGGATTTAGAAAACAGCCTCTTAAAAGCCTAATCAAATCTGACTGTTTCAATGCGTTGGCATCAATGGGATCAAACAGGATGAAATAGGATTTAAGCTAAATTTAAATGATGGCAGACATAAATTCTTTGCACACATGCACAACACACATATTTTCACACATGATCACACATACACAAAGTGCAGTAAAACCCCCAGAGATTGTGTCTCATCTACTAAGCCTCAGGGTGGATAAGTCCCACAAATTTTGACAGGCCTGGAAAACACTCTGTTTACAGATCCCGTATCTGGAGGATCTGGTTGAAATCTGGCACAATTTTTTCCTTTTGCTGGGAGACAAAACGCAGGCACAGAGATGCTGCTGTGCCGACTGCTGCACAAACTGACCCAGTTCTCAGCAGCAACTCAGCCTCGCACTGTCAACCAGCAACATCTCACCATGACCACAACAACAGAGCAGCAAACCTCAGCGTCTCCATGGAATAGAGCCCAGGAGAGTAAAGAAAAACAAACATGAGTATACAGATGTTCTTAAATAATGAGTTATTTATAAGACAAATTTAAACAGAATTAGCGCCTGCGTCCCTGAACCGGTGAGGTTTTTGTGGCACCGACTACTGGTGTGGCTCTAGGGGTGGTAACATCACCTGGTCGGTCCAGACTGAAATATCTCAACAATTGAAAAGATTGCCATTCAATTTTGTACAGACATTCGTGGTCCCCAGAGGATGAATCCAACTGACTTTGGTGATTCTCTGACTTTTCGTCTAGTGCCATTAGCAGGTCAAACTCTTCCCTTATTCAGTGAAATACCTCAACATCTACTGAATTTGCACAAAGTCGTGGAGACATTCATGGTTTCCAGATGTCCTACTCACTCCTGAAGCACCACGATGAGGCTGAAATTCTTGTTGTTTCATTGAGATATTCAGAGTGAAGTATATCAACATCAAATGGATTACCATGAAATGTGATACACACAGTCATGGTCCACTAAGGATGTTTTATAGAAAACTTTTATCCCCTGACCTTTCATCTTTAATCAGCATGGTAGCATGCTGACATTAGCGTTTAACTTGAACCAACATGTGTTCAAGCTGCCAGCATAAACACTATGTCTTGTTATATTCTGAAGGTGCATAGTGTTTGTGTGTCAGTGCACATCTGCCCAGCTCTTAGGCAGAGTGATGGATGCAACCTGTCTCCACACCCCCCCCGAGAGTTGTCCTACGGGTCAGTGGCAGAGTCGCAGCATGAATCAGTGAGCTGACATCGTTGAGGAACACAAGGTCCTCACTGCTGGACTCAAGGACAGACAGGGATCCTTAAATCCTGCAAGAAGGAACGCTACCGCAGGTCATTTCTCCCATCAGCCATCAGACTCTTTAACACCAGCATCACTGGCTGATGTTAATATACTGCCTACCATCCATGCCATTCCATTCCTGTAAATATCCTATGGTGTAAATATTTATTTAATTTCATCACAATCCATATATTTATATCTATATTTATATTCATATCTATATTTATATTTGCTATTTTTTGTCTTTTCTATTGCTTTGTTTCTTTCACTGTCCCTGTTTATATTGTTGCTGCTGTAACAAGAAAATTTCCCCCTATGGGGGATAAAATAAAGAAGTCTAAAGTCTAAAGTCTAAAGTCTAAAACACACAGTCACTTCATCAAAAACATATATGGACCCACAGGAGTCTGCACACCATCCAGTGAGCACGTGGATAAATACACAGCTTTACTCACTCTCATAACAAACACTGAGGATAGTGTCTATACTATTGTTGCATCAGTTGGTTTTATCAGCAGTCCGTGTCCTGTGGATCTGACTACTTCCATATTATGCTTCAAAATGTAAGAGCACAGGGTCAAGCTTGAAGCTTGTTCCTGCACCTGGACTGCCAACACACATAAAATCACACCCTGTCCCTAAATCCACACTACAAACTGTAAATTAACACTTGCCAGATGTTAAGGTAACAGCAGTGGCAAATCCCACAACTGTCCAGACAGTGAGGAAGGCCGATTCTGCCACCAGCTGCCAGCTGTCCAGGGAGAAAGGAGGAGAAGAATGAGAGGAAAATCAGCCCAGGTGCTAAAAATAACTAACTTTTAGATAGCTGACCTGATGAGCAGATGTTGGGGAACAACTTCCCCGTCCAATCACACATACATCATCATCCTGCACTGATGGCCATGACCAGATGTCTCAAACACCAGTTGTTTCACCTGATTGCCACAGTCAGGATACCCTGATTAAAAACACTGCGTTGCCAAAAAAGAGACGCTTTCCAAATAACTGGAGGAAGAAGAAGGCTGTGGTCATTGTCTGATGTGTATTTGTGTGTTTATGTGGCAGTGTGTCTGACCATAAATAGGTCATCCATGTTGACTGGAAGCCTTTATAAGCCTTTATATTTGGCCAGCAGAGCGTGGCTCTCCACAACCCTACTATCCCTCTTCCTGAGCTTTGTATGGCTTTTTCGCTTTCTCTGGCCAACACACACACACACACACACACACAGACACACACTAAAAACCTCTCACGCAGACACAATTTAGCATCCATGATGTAGGAGCAGTCGAGCAGTCAGCATGTTATTAGAGAAAGCTTGTACATTTCATTGTTGCAAACAAACTGAGGTGCAAATCTGACACATTTTTACGTTTCACAGGAAAGCTGACGGTTTGTACTTTTCTTTGCTAAGTAGCTATAAGTCCAATATTAAATCTGTGCTTAGTCACTCCATTTTAAGCCCAAGTCAAGAGTGTAGGACAGCTTAGCAGCTCTCAGCTCTGATGAGGCGGAGAGAAGGGGAATGCAAACGGTCAGGAGGGAGGACTACTGTGGTACATCTATTCAGCTACTGTGGTACGAGCACAGAGTAATGATATCAATAAAAATTCTGACCATATTAATCCAGATTAGATTCATCTAATATCAACATAGACAAGAAAAATATAATAGTCCAAATCAACACGAAAGGTTCTTTTCTAAGTCTGAAAGTCAAGTTTCAATCAGTTTATGTCTGTCTCGTCTAATCAAACAGGATTCCCACATTATATTCTAGCAAGTGGAAAAACAAAAACAACAGACACCCTAACTTAGACCCTTGATGATAACACAGGAAAATTGTCATAACAACATAATTAGGCAGAAAAAAATGGAAGAAGCCCTAGGTGGAGGATCCCTACAGTGACGAGGCGTACTGTGCCTGGAGTGGGAACAAAAAGATAAAACATGAATGAAAAATTGGAGCAGAAAGAATGAACACAATGCGAACCCTTGGTCAACATCCACAAAGTCAACATCACGGCCACCATTACAGCGACACCAGGGGGCAGACGGCAATGTGACCGTAAACCACCAACTTTCACAAAGAAAATGGGACATTTATCAAGCTGGCATCAGTTCAGTGGAATGTTAAGGACAATGTGAAGGTTGTGTTGAGTTTGTAAAGAGAGACGATACTCATGACGGCGCTCGGTGCCATGCAATCCTACTGTAGCTGTATCCTCTTCCTCCAAGAGATCTGAGTCACTGAGGCAGCGAGTGTGAACTGATTGAGACTGACAAGCTGCCTGGTTTGACCTTTAGATGATTAGAGCCAAAAACACAAACCTTTGACTTGACTGCTGCAGTAATGTTTCATTGGACAGCCCAATGGTAGAGCTAGTGTTCAAACAATGATTTATAGAAATGAAGTTATCTGGTCTCACATTTAGCCTTCTAGACTTGCACTTTGGGGTGAGATGGTTTCACTTGTTCCCTGAATATTTTCCTCTGTTTCAAAATTATTTTCTGAAATGTAGTGAATTGTGGAGAGAAACAGACTTGTTTCAAGTGTTTCTTAAACATTTCATTGTATTATTGGCAGAAAATCTATTACATTAATACATTAGATAATATTATCATGTACATTAAACTAAATGTATCACCAAATGACTTTATATGATGAAATTTCATATTTTCTAAACCAGATGGATACCAAGGCCCGTATTTACTGCTAAAAGCAAAGTGACCTTTGTCTTATACTTGTAAACTTAAAGTGTGAGTGCAAAGTGTGTAGTTTTTTAATAAACCTGGGCACAGGCCACACAAACACACACTTTCACATACACTCATTGCATTTGTGTGCACAGAGTAGATGGGCTGCTGAGCTGAGGATGTAACAGGTAACATAACCACACTGTCAGTCTCAATCCTCTCATATACTCCAGACAGCTTGCGTCTAGCCAGAGGCTCACACACACACCTAACCAACCTAACACACACACATACACAGTCACATACACACACACGCTTCATCATTCTTTGGGGAAGCATCACCCCTCTGCTGATGACTGTCTCCTCATACAGGGGATGATGTTTCATGAAACGAGAGAAGCTTTCTGACTCACACAGCCTCGTACTGTACTGATTCCCCTTTAACCAGGTGATCCCCAAAATACTTCACAGATCTCTATGATTTCTCTGAGCTGACGTGAGTCTGCATCTTTCCTGAGAAGCACAGCAAAGTGAGGCGCCACTGACACTGAAAGTTAGTTAGTGCGGAGTGACTCAAACTTCAGCCTCAGTTCTCTGACTGCATCAAAGTCAACCAAAAACCGCATTGAAACCGAACATCAGTGGAGGACGCAGAGTGCATCAAGAACAACGTCTGACAGCCACAGAGGAACAACAACTCAACAAACAAAAGCTAAAACAAGCTAAGATAAAACCTCACAAGACAAAAAATAAAAAATAAAAACAATGCACTGCTTGTTTATTAAGGGGGAAAGAAGCTCTTCTAGTTCTCAAATGACTTCTTCAGCAAACATCATGTCCTGTATTTTTTCCCATTATGCTAAAAATAATTCTAAATTTGGAATGAGTATTGTTGACTAATACTCCAATACACACACACACACACACACACACACACACACACACACACACACACACTCTAAATGCCCCTGTGTTCAGACAGGAGCTGTCTGGGTTGATGTATGGTCAGGAGGTAGACGATGCTAGGTGGATTAGAAGGGAGATGAGCCCAAAAGGTCATTTCATCCGTGTGTGTGTGTGTGTGTGTGTGTGTGTGTATGTGGTTGTGTGCCATGTTTTCACTTTGAACTTCACCAACACTGAGGCCTCAGTGAGGTGCACCAGGCACAGCAGGGGGCCTGACTGGCAAATACAATGACACTGATAGCTCTGGTCTGTATCAGTTCCACTCAATGCAGCACAAGTTACTCAAAGTGATTAAAGCACGCGCAGCTAATCCATAAAACATAGAGGCAATTAATCAATGAATATTCACTGAGCTGCATACAGCATATTATACCTGCCCTGTCCTACACCTGAACACTTATTGGTGAAAGAGCTCTACTGCAGGTTTCACTTCTTTATTAACACAAAGAATGCAATTTAACTCCTGTTTCATAAAGTAGCAAAGCATTGTGGAAAACCAGAATGATTCATTGTTATATGAAATTATTTTCAGTGCTTTCCAGCTGTATATAACATGTCTAATGATATAATTAATTAGATGAATGAGACCGGAATCCGGATGAGTGGCATAAAATGCATGGGTGGATTAACTAATTGAAAATGATTAAATATGTTAAGTTAGGTTTTTGCTAAAAATCAGCACTTGCCCATTATGATACAATGACCTTCCAAGTCTATCTATCTATCTATCTATCTATTGCAGACTAGCAGAGAACAAACGTCTCAATCTGAATCCCTTGTGAGACACAGTTGTAAACTTTCTGCTTGGTTTCAAATGTGCTGTTGACTGTTTCACCCTCTTGCACACTTGTCTGGCATCGAGATCCAGCTGCTCTCCCCGTTCCTATCGTACTTCAGCTGGCTGAATCAATTGTGTCACAGAGAAAATACATATTGAGTGAGATGCAATATTTTTACATTCCTTCTTTGATGTCTTTGTGATACTTTGTTCGTCGCTTGATTTTGCTCCCACTCAATACTGGCTTTGTTATTTTCCTCTCTGTTATAATGAGCAACAGTGCTGTGCAGTCCAGAACATCAAATCCATGACAAACATCAATGACGAGTGTGTGTGAGTGTGTGCGGGCATGCATCAATCCTCTGAAGTGATTATATCATTTTTATTCTGCTGTAATTATTTTCTCTCTGCAAACAAGACCAGAAAGGGGAACTGTGCTGCTAAACCATCCACCTGTCGAAAAACAACACACCATCTACACTGTTGCAGTTGTTCCTGCCAAGGCAGTCACATTGCAGTAATAACTGACAATTGTCAAAAATGAAAGTTGGAAGAAAATATTCCCAATCACAAAACTAATCTCTAGATAGTTCTCCGTGTCTCAGCTTTCACAATATTTCAACCTTTATGTGAAATCCCCTGTTTGCCCAAAACCAATTAAACTGGAACACGCGTAAACCTATACACACTCTGTCTTTCTCCCTCCTGCCTTTGTTTCCTCTTTTTCTTTCTGGGTGTAATCTGACAGCTGAAGACAGTCCTGTGTTTGACAGTCGTGATAAATATACGCAGAGGGATGGTGGGATTAAAGGGAAAAACAAAACACTGCAGCATCCAATGAATCGCTTCAAATGTTGTTTGTTCTCTTCAAAAGTAGAACAAACATCCACGAAATTATCTATAACCCTGTTGTGTCCCATGTGTTTCCTGTCTGTCACAGTCTTGCATTATTGACCGTTATGAAACAAACACTATTTATGCGTTTTTAGACGTATAAATAGATACATATTTAGACCAATATATTGTAATTCATCAAGTGGTTCACATGAAGACATAAACACACATGCACACCCAACCAAGGTCTCATATTCTGTATATTTTTAGGTTACGTGTATTTGGAAGTCCTTCTAGAACAAGTCTAAAGGGTTTCATGTTGAAAAAACACGAGTTGGCGTTAGTGAGGAAAAAACAACGATGCACAGTGGAGGTGGGTTCAGGAGGTTGGACGAGGTCACATGATCAACACATCCCTTTATGACATCATAAGGGGAGCCAAATCTTAACGGAGCGTTTTCACGCATTTAGTGAAAGATGGAGCAGGAGAAAAAGAGACGGGACGGTGTTTTCTGGGGACACTGGGGGCATATTTATGTTGAAAAGACATTAAAAAGTGCATTTTGCATAATATGGGACATGATATAAAAACAGCTTTTATAGCTGAAATGATTGCCCTAATTGCATAAATCAGAATATTATAATAATCAGCTGTTTATTTTATTCAAGATCCACTGTGATGTATTTTCTCCTGTGTTCTCTTCACTGAAAACATTTTCACATTAACTTTTAATATGACAATTTATTTCATTAATATCACACCAAGTCTGCATTTATAATAACTGATGATCCAGATGAAGAGACTACAGCTACAGCATTGGCGCTAGAGGAAAAGTCAGAGAGTCTCCAAAGTCATGAGGGTTCATCCTCTGGGGACCATGAATATCTGTACAAAATATCAATTTTCTAAAAGTTTTTGGTTTGTTGATGTTTACTTTGTCATCAGTGTTCATTGGCTGAGACTAATACATATTTGATGTCCCATTAGTGGATCTGAAGGGTTAGTAGTTGCTCTGGCCATCTAAATGCTGCAGAAATGGACTAATCTGAAAACAAAGAGCACTTCAGTCAGCACTCACATTTATTGAACACGGATCCTTTTGTTTTACTCGAAGACCTGGCATGTTTAATTAGCAGTAGCTATTCTGATGATTCTCACACCCTGCAGTGTTTTGACCTGCTTTTCTCTGGCTCAAACCTGAGCACATGGCCACACATACTGAGAACACAGACACATGAAAAGACATGCAGGAACACAAACACTCACACACTCACAGAGGCACACACACACACACACACACACACTCACAGAGGCACATACATATAGTGTAGTAAACAAACAACAGAGGGCAGCTCAGGGACCGAGCTTATTAGATAAGTAACCTTGCCTGCAACCATATGGTCTCTGCTCAGGTGTTAAGTCGACTCTCTCAGACTCAGTCATAGTAAAACGACACACACTATTTCTACCATGTGACATCACACTTTCCCCTCCTAATGAAGTCATGTGACCAGGGGGTTCAGGGGTTACTGCGTTATCATAAATCCCCTGCGGAGTGGTCGTTTCGGCTTAGTCGGCAGACATTTGTGAAATGCCAGGGCTAAAAGGAGAACGGATTGGTTTACATCCCAACAAAAGTCACCCACACATTATCACTAAACTTAGGTCTGTTCAAACTCTGAACGTACTGTGAGTTTAATTATGTCACAGGCAGCTCTGACTCACATGTACATATACGTTCGAAGCAAACACATGGACGCTGTAGACAAGCTTTTAGGCCTGAAGAGTTATTCAGAAAACATGTATTCTTCAGCACAGGACGATGGAAATGGTCTCTATCAGTCTCTTACTTGGCTCATGAGTAAGTGTGGGAATGTTTTTCCTAATGGAGACATTTCTCTTCCCTACAAATTTTAACTTTATTCAGATGCATCCAGCAGTTATGGCAGTGTCACTACAAGTGAGGCTCATTAGCAAGCAGGTTGGAGCTGCTACAGAGACTCATGCTCGTGCTGAAAGTTGAACAAAATCACCTTTTTCCTCAAGGTTAAGATCTGAGCGTGGTCGCTGTGATGTGTCGAAATGGCATGCGCGCCGCTGCTATATGTGCCACTATAATGTTTTTTCAGGAACAACGAATAGCTTGCTCTGCGGATCAGAGGTTTGGACACACGCCAGCTGGTAGGCAGACAGAAGACTTACAAGCCATTAAGTATGGTACGTGCACTACTGAAGCTACACAAAGCTGCACAAATTGTGCCTGTGCGAGCACGCGAATAAGCCTGTGTTTACATGGCTTTTTATAAGTGAATTGAGGAAAAGCATTTAGCCTGGCAATTGTTTATCCTGGGGTGTAATTAACCAGCAAGTGCAGAGATTATTACACTATTAGCAAGAGCACAAGTTACAGTGATGGAGTTAAGAATAGGAGGGAGATTGGATCATTTAATCAAATCTGACCTGTCTCTGAGAGAAAAAAAACTTTCACACATGCAGACACCAATCATTTTGAGCGACACACAGCATGACAAGTGACTGAACAGCCTTGAATTAGTCTTGCCCTTTGGGGATCTGCGGCCTTATTACTGGCGTGGATTGAAATGACTCATTAATTATCTCACACATGCTACCAAAAAGCTTGGTCACTGCTACGAGCTCTATTTGCCGGTATTTCCTCATTTTTGTGAAATGCTCACAGAATATTTATCTGTCTTACTTTTACATGTCAGTGCAGTATTTTGTGGGTCATGCTGATAGATGAGGTCTCATATTGTTGCCAAAGAAGATAAAGCTCTCCATCATGCAAACAGGAGCCTCTGTCATCACATTTCTGATTACTGGGCTCTAGACGGGATATGAAGGGAGTTCATCTCTGGTGTCATTTCCTTTCTAAAGGCTAATGAGTTTCCAGATAACAAAATGGTGGGGTAATCCCATGGGTTGGTTATTAGGAAGTGAAATCACGTCTTCTTCTTCTGCTGCAGATTGTGATGATAGCTGGGCGATTGCTGTGCAGGAAAACATTTCCCCGGAGACATCTCTTCTGAAAGACAACAGCCTCTTTTTCACCCTGCACAGCTTAGCGTACATGTGTGTGCATGTTTGTGAGTGTGTATGAGATGTGGGAGTGTTTTTATCCCATTGGTACCAAGAAGAAAAGACATTAATTCAATTCTTTGGCATGTTAGATAGGTGAAAACCAACGATGAATTTAAAACCAAGACAGCCAACGCCTCCTTGATATACCTTCGCAAATATGATGGCTGCAGGAAATAAGTGCGATGAGATGAATCAGAAATTGAAGGGAAAAGACTGAAATGGATCAGTGCAGCGCTGCATAATGAGCGATGGATGTATTTGGGCATCAGGGGAAGAGATGATGGACATGGAGGACAGGAAAGAAGTCAGTGTAATGGATGAAAAGAGTTGAGGGGGGGAGCAAGAGGGACACTCTGTCTCACTCTGTCACTAATGATGGAGGAAGGTCAAAGCTATTCCACAGTTGAGAGAATCTAATGATGCAAATTAGGCCTGACGCTCAGTCAGATGCCACAAGAGAAGCCCAGGAACCCTGATGCTACTTGATAACACACGGCGAGACTGTCTGAAGCCTGAGATGTAGCATTTTAAACATACTCAGTTTATAACACAAGGCGTCAGTGGCATTTTACTGTGTGAAAAGGCCACATCTGCCCACAGAAGAAAAGAGGAGAACTTGTGTAATTTGCACAGCTGAACACAGCCTGACTGACTGACTGACTGACTGGTACAAATATATAACTGTATGTGTGGCAAGTAAACAGCAAGAAAAGGAATGAGTTGGAGGGAGAAAGAAGGGGGAGGGGAGGAGTGTGACAGCTTTCCTTCCCCGGTCTTTGAAGAGCAGCTTGGTGCCGGATTTTCACATGGGGGGAATTTATGATGAATATGTGCATAGCTTTGGCCTAAATGCATGAACTGATTGAAATTGTACGTTAGATCGCACTCAGACTGTAATGCAGTTTTCTGATTCTATTTTTTTTTAAATGGCATCTTGTCTAAAAATAAAATGAGGAAAATGCATTAAGATGACATCAGATCATCCCTCAGCATATACTATAATATAAATAAACTATAAACCCAAGATGGATGTCCATGTACTGTGTGGATGTGCAGAATAGGTACAAGGACAGGGTAAGCATTGCATATGCATACATGGCAGGGATGGAGACGGCAGAGTAATTGCACGGCTTCATGGATAATAGTGACCCTGTTAGCCCGAAAGCTTATTGGCTGCCCGTTTCTCTGATTCTGTCGGCGCAACCAATAGGGGCTGTCGCTACCGTTTCAGATGTGGGGATGAAGGGGTAGAAAGAGGGGGGAGAGAAACACAGAGAAATAGAGGTGAAAGTGGAAAAAAAAAACGGGAAAGGATGATGTGGGGAGGGGAGAGAAGCGGAGACTGACAAGGATGGAGATGCGGAATAAAAGAAAGCAGGGGATGTGGAGGACAGAGCTGAATCCTTTGTACTGAGGAAACAAAGGCGACAATCCCTGAGCACTGATAAAACCGTTCAGCTTGTGGTTGTACAACACCAACAGGGTGTGTGTGTGTGTGCGTGCGTGCACGTGTGTGTGTGTGTGTGTGTGTGTGTGTGTGTGTGTGTAAGTGCGGTTTGTATATCCTCCTCTGGGATCTCTGGTGAGAAGAGGATCCAGGAAGTGTGATGATCACCAACTGTCTTGCGGAGCACCATTTTCTTACACACAGAGCTGCACAGCACACACACACACACACACACACACACACACACACACACATATACACATATGTATACACATATACTGTATGGTTGTGAAGGCTTTGTAAACACCACGGAGCAAGGTGGTGAGAAGAAACAGATCATTGTGAGGAGGAGGAGAAGGAGGAGGCGGAGGATCCCAGGGGAGGAAGTTTCTGTAAAGGTCATGAAAAAGGTTGAACAAATAAGGGGGAGGAGAGAGAAGGTAAAATGATGAAAAACACACATGGGGTGGGAAAATAGATTTAGATAGAGGAGGACATTGAAGAGATGACGAGCCAGAGGAAGACGAAAGAGCTTTAGGTGAAGAAGAGGTTGCCAGGTTTGTGGAGAGTTCAGACCACTTGGAACATTGCAATTCAGGTTCAGGCCTTAACCTCTGGGCCACCAAAGTGCCCCCAGTCAGACTCTGAAAAGACTCCCTGCTCCCTGTAAATATTTCACACAGTGGGATTTTTAAGGATATATGTTTGTACCAGATTGAAAATGTGTGTGTATTTATTCATAATCTATTTACTGAACTAGACTTTCTGTTTACAATTCATACAGCTGTAATTAATTTCTTATGTTCTGAATCTACTACTTTCCCACATATTAAGCGAAAACAATGGCGAGAGGCAAAATTATTCACCAGACTGTCACGGTCACACGGTTGTCTTATGTTTTATTTAGTGGTTGCTGAATGTCAACAACGTCAGTTCAGTTTAAATTTATTGTCATGCACTTCATAACAATGCAAACATCACACCAGTAATGAAATTCTTAGACTCAGAGCAAAATCGGGTCTGATCTAGTATAGGTCTGTCAGAAGCAGTCACCAAAGGAAAAACAAACGCAGAAATGGTCTGAAGCCTTCAGTTGGATCACATGAGCTTCCTCTGCAGATGGAGATGCACAGTTATACTGGAATTTCCTTCTCGTCTGACTTGGCTTAAAAGTCGAGACTGACAGATTGTTCTTGACCTTGGAAATAAAATACAAAAGGGATCAAACCTTTTCCTCGGTCAAGAATGAAATGGAAGATTATTTAGTACAATCAAAATCTTGAGAACAGTTACTATTGAAATTATTTCATCATCTGCTGTTTCCAAGGTGAAGGACCAACCTTGAATCTCAAACACAAAAATGTTTGTGAGCGGAAAGAGCGGAAAGCTCTCATTGTTGTGATCTTGAGGGACAGTGAATGTTTGCTCTCAGTAGCTTTATGTTTTGTTTCTGTTGCAACCCAAATGTCCAGCCTCCCACCATCCAGCTCAAGCAAAATGACTCACTGGGGCTCAGACAAGGTCCACATGCTTTCTTTAACATCATATATGTTGTAGCCTGTAAGTAGCCTCAAGCCATGCAAAAACAAATGCTAGTGCCGTCTGTGCTGTCCTTTGTTATACAGAAATGAGTCATTTGTTGTCTTATTGGAAAAGGTGGCCAAAACTGCAAAAATGAGACCCAAATTGCAGGCAATTTCCTTTAAAAGCCACCCCACCGCAGGGATGATGTAGATGGAACCCTGATCACATTACTGATAACTGATTGTGACATTTATCCTCCGGTACAACCTCCACTCTGGAAGAATTGGCCACCGCTTGAGGAATGCCATTATCCAGTGCTAAAACTGGATAAGAGAAACTCTTTGCTAGTGATTCACCAAAATGATTTTTCTCCCAAAAAGCAGCCAAAAAGTGAGTGATAGCAGACGATGCTTCCCTGATAGAATATTAGAGCAGTCAGGTTCCTTGAGCTCCTAAAGGAAGCTGTGGGACTCTGGCATTGAAGGCACACAGTGATGGTGGGAGTTCTCCCCAGGGAGCATCCGGTTAAAATTCAAGGACTCTTTCCGTCTCTCATTTTCGCTCCTGCTAATGCTCATCTCGCTCCCTCTCTCCCTTTTAGCGAGGTCATGGTTGAAAAGTTTCAATGATGCCCCAGGAGGCCGACAATAATCATCCAAGTGTGCATCTGCATCTATGTGTGTGTATCCAAGCGCATGATTGACCTTATGTGCGCACAGACCTTTGTGACCGTGTTTTTGTCCATGTGAAGATCATATATGGACATATATGAGGTTGACCGCTTGGTGAACTTCTGTTGCACCCATGGAGGGCTATTAGATCCCCTGCTGGTCGGCCACTGCTCCCTTTTGCATCCCAAACGGGTGGTCTGATGCAAAGCGATAAGCACTTTAGCCTCTCCCCTTTGATTTCCTCTTCGTAAAGTATCATAGAAAGCAAACTGAGAGCTTGTGAAACTCGTTTTGGAGCACTCAATATCCGTCATTCCACATCTGAAACGGCAAACATTGAATGTGAGTCAAAGAGAGCGAGACGGGAAGCGCTCCATAATGAGATCAATGGCTCTCTTTGAGGGAGAAAGCTGGTGAAATAAACTGTCTGTTGCATGTTCTGCCATCAAAGCCATTCAGCGGAAATCTGCAAAAAAGCATCCATAATCACCACGTGTGCACTGACAAACAACATTCAGGATTGGTGCTGGAAGAGGCACAAACTTATCAACAAACATACTGTAAATACAGCCAAGAAAAGATGCAACTAATGTACACACTCCTCAAGCATATAGATGCAAAGGAACAAGCAAACAAAATAATGAGGTTGACTTTATCCAGCGCCAATCCCATCTTATCTGCTTAGTATGCGGTCCTTCCGAAGGACAGAGAAGACGGAGAAGAAATCTGTTCTATCTTCATGTGATAGCGACTGAACTGGTGGGAGGAATGAGAGGGAGCAAGAATAGGGGGAGAAGAAAGAGTGAGCGCTGCAGGAAAGGCGCTGACAGCTCCCCGTTCGAAAATAGCCTGAATAGTGTGGCTCCAAAATAATTCCCTTTCCTCCCTGATCCTAACTTCAACCACAGTGGCTGAATTATTCATTCTAGACCAATGACATGCAGGGATGGGGACAAAGAGTCATCGCTCTATTTTGATTCGCATAATAAATTCATGACTCGGTGTTTAAAAGGAGGGAGCAAAAGACAGAGGAGGGAGAAGGAAGAGGGGTGAGACAGTGGAGGGCTCAGGTCAGGCTGTGAGAGCTGGAAAAAGTGAAACAAGGATGAAACAGGAAGTAGCAGAGGGAGGGAAACAGGAGATCGAGGAATAAAGACTCTAAAGATGGAAAAGGATGAGGAGGGTTTGCAAATAAATACGTTAAAGTAGCTTCTCTGTAAAAATCCACACACAGGAAGGTGCAGCTGACACAGCATATCAACTCAGGATCAGCTCAGAGCGAGGCTGACAGGCTGCGAGTAGTGGCCCAGATTTAAGACAGTATTTTTTTTTCTGGAAATCGAGTTTATATCTTAAATAAAATTGTATGGGTCAAATTGTATTTGAGGACTTGATGGTTAAACATTCACAACATCACATATTATT
This sequence comes from Pempheris klunzingeri, assembly GCF_042242105.1. Lineage (NCBI taxonomy): Eukaryota > Metazoa > Chordata > Actinopteri > Acropomatiformes > Pempheridae > Pempheris > Pempheris klunzingeri. The sequence goes on from NC_092026.1 coordinate 6,672,290, forward strand.
TTTTAATGTAACACTGGCTCCTACAGAGAGTGTTGCATTGTGGGCTGTTGCTGCCTTAATGTTACTTGGCTAGCAAGTCCCTGTGTTTTGCCAAGAAGGAAACAAATTCCCGACAAGTGAAAACAAGTCTAAAGCATCTCCTGATGTCTTAACTGTACAAATGGAGCAAAGAGGAATCATCTGTTAAATAATCAAGAATTACTGCTGTCACAGATGTCATGATGTTGAGCTAAAAAATACAGAAAACAGTGTGAAAAAAGAAAATAATTGTGACTGCTTCAAGAGCCTGACAGGAGAATGTGTGAGTATATATTATACTTTAATGGAAGTATGGCAGGTTTCAGTTTTATGGGAGAAAACGTTTCAAGAATGATCATCTACCATGATGTAATGTTATCGCTGCGAAACTCCCAACAGGACTAGTCTGATTAGTATTTTCTTATCTCCAGGAAGTCTATTTTTGGGACACTTGTCTTTTAATTGGGCAAATACAGTTGCTTTCAGAAAACAAGGTACCAGATAGTCGACGGAAGGAGACACAAGACGACAGAAAAAGAAGAGAGGCAACTTGCCATAGGCTTTTGTCCTCTCTAAACTAACAACAGTCACTCTAACAAGCTGCTGAAACACACAGAGTCAGGGGACACATGGCTCCACACAATCAGTCACACAGGAACATGAGCTAATGAAATACTTCTGTCTGTTCGCTCTCGCTCTCTGCAGATCTGTGGACATGCACGTTATTAACACAGCTCCCTTTCCATCTTTGTTTTACCTTTGCTTTACCTTGTTGTTCTCAGTAGACACAGACCCCGACTGCCTGGCTAAAAGGCAACAAGTCTCAGACCAATTTAAAGCCAGTAAAAAAACCACAGAGGTCAACACGCAATGGAGCACATGATTTAAGAGAGTTTTGTTGTCTAAAAGAGAGAAGAAGCCAAGTAAAGGGTAATTTCATTTAAAAGAGACAACTAACCTTAACAGATACTGTACACATTTACACTCAACTATTGGCCTTCTTTGTTATACTCGACGCATATAAAGGACAAAGCGACACATATGCGCTGGCATCCCCAAGTGACTTCCACATGCCTCGAGTCCTGCAGGGAGGGTGACGCACATGTGTGCCTGGGTGAATGTGTGTGTGTCTATGTGTGTGCGTACACCAATGGTGAACAGTCCCCAGGCCTCTGCAAGCCTGTTTGTGTAGCAGTGAGGCAGAAGTAATGTCTGAATCTGTGCTCCCTCAGAGCGAAATGTATGTGTGTGTGTATGTGTGTGTGTGTGTGTGTGTGCAGAATAGGGGGTCAGTACTGAAGGACTTTACAGAAAATCTGCATCTCATCAGTCCATCTACATCCACCCAAACGACTTATTCCCAGGGCAGCATGGAGGATGTACAACTCACTATATTTAAACTATATTCAACTATATTTAAATTACAGTTTGACAATTTCTTAAAGTTTGCTTGAAATTCGAATACTCCCACCTTTATTATGAGGAAATACAAATTATAATGATGCGGCAGCAATTGTTAATAATTTTCTATTTTTCAAAAGAAGACTGAAACTTTTATTGTATTTATTATATAGGTTATTATAGAAACAATACAATAGATTATATATATATATATATGTATATATATATATATATAGAAAGTGGGAACTACTTAAAATCACTTACTAATACTAGCACCAATTCTAATTTAGTTTAAACTATTTTAAATTGGTCTGAATCATTATGAAGTTCCCGCACACTCTGCGCTGTGTTTGTTATAAAAGGATCAGTCTAGTGTAAGCTGTTTCGTTTTAATTGGCCCAGTGGTGGTGATGGGAAACGATCCGACTCTCAAACCTCTCAGTAGCAGATAGTCCTGTAACCCAAGCAGCCTGTACTCTGTTATTCAACCCACAACACAGAGTAACGAACAGAGACACCGAGTATTGTAGAGAGTGCTTAAATCACAGAACGGACAAACTGCGAAAATCAACAGACAACATCAGCCGCCAGCTATTTAACTGTCTGTGTCCATTGAAATAGAAGTAATATCATTAGCCACTTAATCTGCACAAATACTGGAACAATCAAATGAACAGTACTGACATTCTCAGTCCTCTTCCCATGCAGACTGTTAATGTTCGTTAAACTAAAATGGATTATACGCATTGATTTCTTAGCAAAAAAGAATTTAAATTTCAGTTTAACCTTAATGTAAAATAAACATGTCACGTTTCACAATGATGTAAAATGGCCAAAAAGATATTTGAACATCATTTCAGCTCAAATACCAAAATGTTTCTGTCCTGAGTCTTTCTTCAGCCCTTTTTCCTTCAGTCTTTCATAAAGGGCATCACATATTAATGTGGGAGCAGTGTTCAAAAAATTATATTTTAATCATTAAAATCCAATTTGCAGGACTGGGGGAACACACTCCATCACAGCTATCAGCTCAGCTCTCCTCTCGACACCGCAGGAAAACATGGTTTGTATTGTGCCAGAACAAACTGAGGGATCAGGGGAGAAATCAATAGCAATACAGCTTTCATTAACAGAGTCCTTACGGATCAGAAAGTCGTTCATCTGCTGAGAATCACAGATGAAAGAGTGGAAGAGAGTGATGGAGAGGAAGAGGAGAGAAAAGAGAGAAAAGTGAAGCGTACAAGTGAGACTGATTGACCTTCTGTGCGTAAAGAGCATGCTCCATACAGGCACTCACACACACACAAGCACACACACACATTTCGATAGCGCTCTTGTCTAGAAGTCATGCAGTTAAAGTTAATGAATAACTTCCCCCCTGCCCCAAAGGTCTGTTGTACAGATGGCATTAGATGATAATACACACACACACACACACGCACGCACGCACGCGCACGCACACACACACACACACACACACACACACACACACACACACACACACACACACACACACACACACACACACACACACACACACACACACTTACATGCACACTACAGGCCATCAGGACAGTCATTTAAACAACTATATTACGAGTATATTAAATACTTGGAGTACACTAGATTATCACATCGATTCAAACCAAAGTGGCATCAAATAGCTAAAAAAGTTTTATATAAGACACACACACACACACACACACACACACACACAGCAGAAGGTGGAAACAAGAGAGAGAGTGAAGAGGAGAAGTAGAGTGAAGAAAGTGGAGCTCCTGTATCCTGTGTGTGGACATGAATTCAGTTGCATTATTAAAATGTAAGGTAATACTATTTAACCTGCATTAACATTCAATTAACAATAGCAGATATGGGCTCAAGTGCACTTCCACACACTCACACACTCACACACTCACACACACACACACTCACACACTCACACACTCACACACTCACACACACACACACACACACACACACACACACACATTACAAGGGTAATCTCACTGACCTGCATTAACATCTGTGGAGGGACTGGAAGCACAGGTGAGCAGAGCCACAAACTTCATGACCCACATCAACATTTAATGAAGTCTGAGAAACACAAGTGCTTTATTCAAGCAGAGAAGGTAATGAGAGGTGTGTCACACACACACACACACACACACACACACACACACACACACACACACACACACACACACACACACACACACACACACACACACACACACACACACACACACACACACACAGAGTTGGTGGATTTTCCTTATTGCAACAGGTGACAAGAGGAAGAGATTATTAACACGCTGTCACCTTTTCTATTGACATTTTTCATCCAGCCTGCTGTGCTAACACCAACAATCACTGATATTATCAAAAGACAAAGACCAAATTGGGTCACAGCACAGACTGTGAAGAGCTAGAAACCATAGATAGGAGTCAGTGAGAGATTGGAAGAGGATCAAGGACAACATTCACATCTGATACCAAAGATGATCCTTCAAGTGAGACAGGTGTTCGGCTGTCCTCTGCTTTCATACATACCGTAGGTAGTCATCAAACATGAGCCACACTAAAGCTGGTTAAACTTCTAAACACGTCTTTTTCTCCATTCCATCCCACCGACTTAGCTGTTTTTATGTTTTAAAGTTGTTTCACTGTGAACAGAAGTGCCTACAAAAATAACCTGGGAATGCCAGCGTGGACATGGAGTGTCAATCTCAAGACATGCTTGTTGCCATTCAAGTGCTGCTGTTTTTCATAAATGCTGCCAGCCAACCAGCCATGTAGGAACCAAACTGTATTTTTCCCACAGCCGGTGTATTTTCATGCCTTCTTTTTTAAAACCAGTCTGATAATAATGGCTGTTGGCCGGCATTAACTGCTGTTATGTTATGTTGTAGTAAAAGGCTGTTTTATTTTTCCAGCTGAACATGAAACCTTATTAGGAAGGATCAAAGTGTCAAAGGAGAAGAAGCTTTTTTTCTAAATGGGACAGAGCCATAGTGCAACCATAGTGTAACTGTAAACAATCAAAGTGTAGTTTAAAAAAACATATTTGCTTTGGCAGAGAAAACCCTTTAAAGTTAGTCAAATTACACCTTTTTTTCTGACTTAATTAATGTGTAGCTGGCTGCGCGGTGCCTGGTCACAGAAGAACTGTTTAACAGAAAAATGGAACAAATCTTCAAGGACTTTGTGTCTCTCAGCAGGTAAGATTTTTGTAATTTCAAAAGAAAGATTCAATTATCACTGAATTCAATTTAGAGTTTATTTTAAAGAGATTGAGAATGTCTCCAGGGATGGTTGTGTCAGACTGAATAATGAAGCAAAGCTAAATGCTAATTCATTATGAGTGTTAGACCTATCAGAGCTGAGAGAGAGCGACGGAGAGGGAAAGTGAAGGAGACAGGCAGGCAGACAGACGGAAAGACAGACAGACAGACAGAAACCCCTGAGCGGAAGAATGAACAACAGAATCCTGAGGAGCAGGGTCACGTCTGAGAAAATGCAGCCGGGAAAGTAAATTAAAGTAAGAGAAATGGAAAGTGAAAGGGCAGATTGAGGAAAACAGGGAGAGTGTGAGAGAGAACAATTTAGCGTGAGGGAGGAAGTGAAAGAAAGAGTGGAAGAGGAGGTTTGGAAGAAGGTCAGGAGGTTGCAACAGAGCGGCGAAGGAGGCTCAGGCTTCAGGGGAGTCGTAGTTCCCACCTGCTGGTTATTTGCCCTGAGATAGAGGCACCCTTGTTCATTATTGACTCAGATGGTGCCCTTTATTTTACACCATGCATGTGAAACAGCACCATTGGCTGGCATCTTAAAAGTCACATAACCTCTATGGACACACACATTCATGCACACATACACACTCAGTGATAATATTACACACTCACTCACGCTGCTCTGCAAGACCATTAAATCCAGTTTTGTGAGCGACCTCCGATGCATCAAGGTTCTGTACTGTAATTCCACAGTTTAATAAACACTGGTGTTTTATTGTATGTGCATTTGTGTGCGTGTATTTGCAGGGAGGGTGTGTGTGTGTGTGTGTGTGTGTGTGTGTGTGTGTGTGTGGGAAGGTAGCTGTGGGCTTTCTGCCCTTGTCCATGCATGAACCTCAATCACCATCCAGCAATCTAATAGCAGCAATCCTCCATGCAGGACATCCTTTAAACCCCTGGTGCCTTTCTCAAGGTCAGCCATCATCCTCACACACACACACACACACACACTTGTGCACACACAGAGATCAAAAGCTCCTTCAACACACCCACGTAGCCCAGGTCACCTTCCCAATCAAAACCTCTCACTACGCCGCCCATCATAGCTCCTTTCTCTCCTCTCACACGTCTCCTCCAGCAGAAACATTGCGCTCACATTTCTCTCCCTGAAGCCTTAATCCTCTGTGTTTCACTAACTCCTGTGTCTCCTGAACTCCTCACCCTGCTGAGGCCTTAAGGGAGAATTCCTGCTTCATACAACCTTATTTTCGTAGCTCTGACCACCATTGCTCCCGGTTATCATAAAACAGCACTCACCAACTTAAAAACGAAGTCAGACAGGGAAAGAATCGCAAACACTCCGAAGACAATACAGGTTTCAAAAGAATTAACAATGTGGAACTGTTTGTGCTCTTGAGACCAGGCTTAGTTATTGTAGGTTTTAGACAAGCCTCAGGTTAGAAACACTAAAATGAAGGCGAGCTGTGACATTTTTGCCCAAACTGACTGTTTTTAAGTAGAACAATGCAGAACTCTGTTCTCTACATTTCTGCCTGTTCCCTTTGTTAGGATTTAACTTGTAAAACCACGACAATGAACTCACAGATGCTAAAATGCTCCGAAGAGCTGAGAGGATATCTAGAGTTATAGGTAATAATAATTAGATACATTGTTAATATAAAGCTACTGATAAGAGCAACTTCAAATATGAGTTCATGTTCACCAAATGTGTATCTCAGACTCTACACGGGAATATGGAGGTCTGAACGAGTCTGCATCAGGTTTGCTCAGATTTCTATCATGTAGCGATCAATGTAATAAATGGTTAAAACCTTGACATGAAGGTCACGATTAAATGTGCTAATTTTCATGTTCACCTCTAAATTTAGGTGATCCAGCTACTGTTGGCCAAACCTGTTTGATCATCTGATTGCTTGTGTATCGTTCTCCTCCAGACTTTGTTTGCAGCAGTGGCGTCACATCTCAGCAGGACAATGTTATAATCTATAGAAATAATGACCAAAGCTGCACAAATAAGACCCAACTTGGTATCAATTGAAATGTTCCTATGTTGAGATGCAGTAGAAGGGTTGTATTATAAATAAATCTAACACTCTGTGCTTCCAGTGGCGATCCGTGTCTCTGCCTCTCTCTTTCTTCACCTTCTTTCTCCAGGGGTGGCTGGAGAAACTATCACTTTGCTGCTGTGTCCATTCACTCGAAAAAGACATCAGCCATCAGTGCCTGTCAACACCTAGACCAAACAATTTCATCCACATTCTTCCATTTCTCCAGCACCCTCCAAACTCTGTCCATCCCGTCACCTTCTTCCATTATCTCCTCAGTTTTCGTTCAGTTAATTTCACGTTGCTGGTCCGATCCTCCTCTTTTTGTTCATTATGTCCTCTTCGTCTTATCCTTCTCCTCCAGTGACGCTACATTGTCTTTCCTCCAGTCTAAGACTCCATCTGCATCTCTTCACACTATTTTACAGGCTTGGCAGCAGAAAGGATAGTGATGCTATTTTCCAGGTAGCTGTCACAGTGCTGCGCTAAAGGGGTTATACTAGTGGTGGGAGTGTGTGCCTGTTTTTATGTAAATATGTGCGTTTCTGTAGGAGTCATACTGTTGTAGTAAAGAGGTTATCAATGGCAGTGAGATTTACGGAGAGGCGGTATAGAAAAAGAAAGAGAGAAAGCTAGAGAGAGACAGGGGTTTGGAGTCATTGGGGAAGAAGGGTTTTGATTGGGGGGATTTCAGCTATCTGGCAAGTCTTTCCTCTCAGTGACGCCAACATCAAGTTTGCCCATATGCTGGGAGCGATCTGCCCGCCAGCTCTGTCGGGGTGAGTTTTTTTTTGTTTTGTTTTCAGGAAGACGAGACTACGAACAGCGATAAAGTTAGAAACCCAAACAAGTTAATGAGGAGCAGGAAATAATGAGCTGATTGCATGATTAGAGGCATAATTCTTCTGTACACTGAAAAGCCCCCACAGCTATTTCCTATTTACATATCTCTTCTGGATCTATGAGAGCAGCAGTAATATGAAGTGGCTGCTGTGTTCAGGCTTCACTGAAGTCGTTCTTTGCTCAGGTTCAGGCGACCAGAGGAAAATGGCCATGAAATCCCCCACCCATCCCTCACTTTGATTGTTGAAAAGGCAGACAGGAAACTAGCTAGCCATGCTGTCCGGAGGGCCAGAGTCAGGTAAAGGTAATTGCTTAGCAAGAAAATGAAACACGAGATAGGATCAGGAGGAAAGGGGAAGAGGTGACAGCCTATAATTGGAAACGGAGAAAGAAGGAACATGGTGGAAAAACAGGAGGAGAAAAAGAGATAGAGAGCGGGAGGGGTTAGATGAAGAGAAAGATGAGTGGCTGGCTGATACACCTCATGCAAACCTGCTGTCATAAGCCATATGCACTCTGCCACAACGTGACATAACACATGGCCAGACATGTCATGTTACCACACATGGCAGTGTAGCACGGGTAAGCAAAGCTATACGTGTCTCAGACCAGAGTGCACAAACAAGTCCTGGCTCCGGCTTTTTTCAGCAGCCACACAAGTTATTCTCTCAGATTTTTATTGTGCACAATTTATGACTGCACACTGAGTGCAGAACAAATAAGTCATGTACAGAGTCGATGTAATGAGCAATGTTATGGCCTCAAAAACAAGTGTTAAGGTGAGAGTGATGTGATAGTTTAATTTGTCCGGAGACATGAAACATGACAACATTCCAGCAGTGGAGGTTTATTTACACGCATCACTCTGACAGGTTACGAAACCCATTATGAAATGCCTCTAGTGGTATACAATAATGCTATAACAAGATGTGGATGGTAAGAAAGCATGACCAGGCACACACACACACACACACACACACATAATCTCTCCTCCTCGTCCTCTTTCCTTTGCTGCAAGTATTGGAGGGCAAGTAGGGAGACTTGTCAGGGTGGGTAGTCATCAACCCTTAAGATCTGCAAACACGCACTGTTGCGTTTCAAGCGTTTCTGTGCTCTACTGGTAAAACACAGCAACCACTGAGGATAAAATGTGCATGAGTGTAGTGTGTATGTATGTGGTGTAAGTGGACATACCCAGGACTGAAGTGTGGTCCCTGATGCCTCCTCATCTGTCCAGCTGTGTGCGTATGTGAATCTATTTTCCTCTCCTCCTGGCCCACAAGTTGCAGACGGTGCTCCACACGTGCCAGCCCTCCACTCCTCAGGTCCCCCTCAGTCTGTCTCTGTCTCACGCTCAGACCCTGGCATCAGCAGCTGTACCAAACCTGCCACTCATCCCCCTCTTTTCTCTCCTTCTCCCTCCCTCCCTCCCGCCGACAGGCTCGTGTGTACACACCTCCTTTCACTCTTGTTGGTTATTGTCCCCCCCCCAAAAAAAAGATCCAGGCAATCACAGGAGAGGGGCTCATGTGATATTTTCCTCTCCTCCAGACAGTGCTCCTCAGCGGGTCAGGGTGCCCTCCATCTCCCCTGGCGTGGACGTGGGATTATAAGAGAGGAGAGGGAGGATGGGGAGGAAGCGTGCTGTTGCTGTAGCTGTTGCCTCTGCCTCCTTCAGTATGAGCGCCTCTCTCTCGCTTGGCATGCTTTTCATCTCTCTCTCTCTCTCTCTCTCTCTCTCTCTCTCTCTCTCTCTCTCACTCACTCCCTCTTTATCTCTCCCCCTCCCTCCCTGTTCTCAGTCACTGTCTATCTGCTGCTGCTCCAGCTGTTTGGATTCACAATTCAGTGTGCTGCAGGGTGTGCGGTTTAGGGAGTCTCTCTAAACAGCCTGGCAGGAAGAAAAACGAAGAGATCGAGAGCAGAGATTTAGGAGGTGGAAAAACAGGAGAGACAGAGATAACTGCATTTTAAACCTGGAAGAGATGAAAATAAATAACAATGATAATTCAAAAACAAATTATCAAAAATATGTGCTTTGCAAAGGATAAAACCAAGAAATGCTAAGATTAAAGTTGAATTAATACAAATAAATAAGAATCAATAAAATACAATTTACCAAACAAGATGACTTCAGCTTAAGGTCATATCTGCTGTTGGCTGAAAGCATCCATGTCGCCGTCTCTTCTTGTCTTGTATAGTGTTTCACGCCTTATACTCACAATAGCAGACGACACTGATCATCCCATCAATCAACGCTTTACATTACTACCATCTTGTCGGAGATACGGGACTTTAAAATGGAGAGGAGTTCACTTCTGCAGTTGCTTCATCTCCTCGTCGTTTGTTGACACTGTTGTGACATGAGATAATGGCAAGGGCATGAATATATACATGAAGATTTCATATTTTGTGTTTATTTGTATGTTTCTGTGCTGCACTGGCTGTGAAAACAGGTTTGTGTTAGCATGTTAACATTTGCTAATCAGCACTGCAAAGGATTTACAGCAGCTGAGGCTGATGGAAATTATATTAGCTTTGTAGGTCATTTAATCATAAATCAAACTCTTGGACAAAAAATTTGACCTGATGATCTGAGATGAAAAGATGGGATCACCAACGCTATAACAATTCATCATGAGTCTTTGTGGATTACGGAAATACCTTCAGAACAGCAGTAAGTGTTGTTAAAGTTTAAAACTTCTGGGTTTATCAAAGATCACTGAGGATTTAGCTTTCAGAAAAACAGAACCGTAGCTCCCTGACTTGAATGTAATGACAATACATGAGACAATAAATGAGAAATTGGATCTAAAAGAGACAAAGGGTAAAAACAAAGAAATTCTACAATAACGTGTATTTGCGAACGATTCAGACAAAGATGAAGAACTAGCTTGGCTGATCTATGCCAGCGGATTGTGCCTTAAAGGTGATCCAAGTCCTGGCTACTAATGTAGAAATGATAACACTTTGGTTGTATGCAATCATCTATTGGTTCTTGTGGCTGATTTTTGCTGCAGCAGTCTGAGCGAAACGACAGCAAACTGCTCCTGACGTAATATTATACGAGTACAACACACAAAAAGGGGATTTAGGTTCCAAAAATGACTCTGTCATTCTTCGAGTGGGTTTGTTCTGTTTAATCACCTCCTCCATTTTGCCTGAAGCATGCAGAGAGAGGGAGGGAATGAGAGGAGAGAAAATAGACATTTTTATTGTATGGTCCTGTTGCCTTGTCAGGGTAAATCAGATCATAGGGTGCTGAGGTTCAAACACACACACAGACACACAGAAACACACTCTTCTAGCCTGACTGACTGCCCCTGAGGTCAGTTAACAGCTCATCGCAGGAAAGGAGAAGTCTGGCCTGCGACCCTGAGGCCAGGGGCGGGCATGTCATGATGCCTGGTGGAGACCAAGTCCAGCAAACACCTACCTCTCCAACCTTTGAGCCAATCTTAACACACGCATAAACACACTATATCACATAATTTTTCCTCAGAAAACTAACCGACTGCACAAAGTGGGTCAGCTTGTTTTAAGTTTAGGAGCGTTAATTAGTGGATTTGAAATTGTAATTCCTTACTCTCCTTAGCGTCTAATACTCTTCCAGACCAGTCAACAATCAGGAGGTGTTTTCTGTCCAATAATGACCCAATTGTTTATAATTGTGTGTATGTTGCAATAGATTGATGCTTTGATTTATGAGCAGCACGAATTGTTAAGTGGGATTACTAGGATCAGTTTTGCTTCACTGTCTCACATTGAAAAACAGACAAGTGGTGCACTGGAACAAGTCAGAGGCACACAATCACATTCCTGTCAATTAGAGGTGTTTAATCTACAGATAAATCCACTGCAGCACTCACTGCCACGACACACTCGGATTAGGGCTGCTCTTATCGGATGACAGTGAAAGCTCCGTGCTTTAAATGAGCAGCTTGTGGTTGTCCATGACTCTGTTTAAGATATGGAGAAGTTTCAAAGAAAAACTTTAAACTTTCTCACCTGCAGATCTATTTTAAGAAGGTGTGTGTTGGAGAAGTTTTTATGCGCTCCTAAACAGATTAATGATGACACCCTGCGAGAACCTGTGACAAAATTTGCAGTAACATTTGTTATCTGAGCCATTTTGTTTATGTTTCAGATTGATCTTGGCATTCTTGATGGTATGCCGCCTGACTGAAACACCGGAGGAGCAGGTGGTGTTTTTCCACTGCCGTGTGCTTTGCGAGCAACCTTTTCACCGTACAAATGATTAAATGGAGTACCAGAGACCCAACCAATAAATGAGTAAACACATTTATCAATTTAGAAATGTACTTCTCAGCTTTTTGCATTTTTTAAATCACACTATTACATTAGTTTATTCTCACTAATTGTTCTGGACCAAGCAGACGGATGGCTGCAGAAATCCCCCTGCTCTGCAACCCCACCTTCTGCTTCAAGGTCATGAAATGATTTCCAGTACTGCACTCCACTCTTCTGCTTCTGGTATTTGTTTCATGGCTGTTCCTTGAATGATGGCAAAGATGTCCTTGCTGCTATACAGGGACTGCATGCATAAGATGTCTTCACAGCGGGTGCGGAGCGTGAAGATTATGGCTGCAAATGTAAGAATTTGATACCAGTGTGGGTCGCACACAGCAGCCAAGTGACAGTCTCCTTTCTCGAAGCCCCAGTTTTGGGAGGACTTTCATTTGCACTGACATTTAGGACAGAATAGGATGACATTTGAGTTGTGAGTGTACGTGGTACGTGGGTCAGACATAAATGTGTCAGATGGCTTGGATGGAATACAGCAGGTACAAGTCATACTCATTTAAGGGAGCTGAATGTGAAGAACTGCTGAATAGTGGAATCCAGTTTATCAACTACAGAACCAAATACAAGAGAAATATGCAGTAAATTGAGTTATTGGTTCTATTTTCATCATCATCAAACCCAACAGGATTTTATTTCACCCTTCCTTGTCACCTCATGTTTAAGTACCTCAAGATATGCAAATGAATCCCATAATAAGAACAAATTCTGAGTGATGAAACAGGAAATTTGATCTAACGATGCATACATTATGGATGCCCTTCTTGTTCTAGCCTGCTCGTTCCATATCAGCAGCTGTGCCATGAAACTAATCACAGCCTTGTTCATTAATGTTGTGTTTGGCAACTTCTCTGCATTTCTGCCTGTTTGAAAGGCAAACAGTCAAGAGCCAAGTGGAAATTCATCTCCCACCATGGTCACACTCACAAAAATATCACATGCTTCTCATGTGACCTGAGCTATTTCCCATCAAGTAACTCTATACTGAGGATGTGGCACTCTGAAACTCCAAAACATAAAGCTGATGTATGTTAGGGTCACTCAAAGTTTAAGTCCTTTCTAATTTAGTCCTAAACGCCTTATAGAATAGGTTCAGATTGTCGTAATTGTCTTTACCCTAATTATATACACTGAAAGACTTATTAGCCGTTGCAATCTTCTCACCCGACTACACTGTAAGGGTGACAAAATCTACGGTCAGTGTTGGACACAGAAATGTATTCCAAAGTATTCCAACAGCGGCTAAAATGCATTAAAACCAACTCCATCTGTGTTTCTCTGGATGCAACAAGTCATAAACAGCAGGTCTAAGTTACCTGGCAACTGGCAACACTAAAACACTCTAGTATTCAATAAAAGGCTAAAACACTAGTTATAGCCAATATCTTCAGTGATGTCATGGTTATGCAATCAGAATATTGAAATAAATATTTTCTATCTCACTTTTCAACATCTTTGAAGACTGGATGGGCGTATTCATCAGTTTTCAGTGTCACCCAGAAATTGATATTGCGTTGTGTTGGACTTACATTTCTATATTTTCAGTTAATTACTTTATGTTGTGTTTCTAAATTAGTGAATGTGTTTCTTAATGTGCTTGTGTTGTTGATAGAAAGGAGGCAATAAACAAACATCATGTTAAGATGCTAAAAAATCCTAATTTACACATGTATTTATCTAAATACAAGTACTCTTATCTAAATTATATTTAGGCTATAATGTGTTGTCAAACCACCTCACTTCTGTTTTTATTATGCTCTGAATGAAATTTCCACTTGTTGTTTGATAATGGAAATGTGTACAGGTGTCAACAACAATATTAAGACGGAGTTACTTGTCAGCAAATCTTTCTGAACTTCAAATTATTACAAATCTGTTTATGCATGTAGTCTCCTCAAGTATACCTGAGACAAAGTCAGATAAATGTATTATCAATCATGACTTGTGTTTATTGGTGCTTGATGGAGAAAAGTCTTTGTGTTTGTGTGTGGGTCAGACAGAAACACTTTATCTGTGTCTGACGATAATAAACTGACTGCCCTGTAGCTCAGCCTGTGGTGTTAGAACGAACAGCTTATTCACCGCTCCCCCTACCTGAGTCGGCCATGACGTGTCAGGTAATAACTTTGTTTTCATTGCAGCCCCAAACAAAATGGATCTACAAAAAAAGAAAAACTTTTTGCCCTTTTTCGCTCACCCTCTCCCTCTCTCAATCTCTCTCTTTTTCATCTATTACCTGCTCCTGTGTTGCTGAGAGAGAAAGATTACCGATGACACATTCATTAGCAATGATATTAGGGCAGAGAGGAATAGCAGTTAGCTGTGATGCTAACTATATTGGCAATGCAGCATCTTAATCTCTTCCCCTGCGTGAGCATGTGGGTGTTAGTGAGAGTCTTATCAGTGGAAACAGACCTGGACGTGAGCAGGGTGGCGAGCAGAAGGAGGATGTGGGGGGGTGGGGGGTGGAGGAGGGATGGGGTAGAAAAGCAACAGTGAAATTGAAGGATAAGAAAAGAAATAGGAGACTAGAGGCAGGCAGAGACGGGGAGATGGACGATAGACACATGGAGGATATCAAAAAGGTATTATGCGTTGTGAACGAGGAGAACGTGAGATAAAAGTCAAAAAAGGAGAAGAGTGGGAGGGAAACGGGGAGCGAATGGGACGTGATGCGGGTGGAAAGTGGGAGCAGGGGGAGGGACTGGGCGGAAGAAGACAACAGAAGTTGGGTGAAGGAGAAGATGCCTCAGAGGTGATAAGGAAGACTAGGTAGGTGAGGGGAGACAGGCTTTAGAAATTAGGTTTTTGATGGACTGGCCTTCCGTGAAGCTTCCTCCAGGGTGGCCAGATGCCACTAATCTCTCACTTTTGGCTCTGAGTGATTCCATGTTGGTTTAGAATTGACTGAAGGCTATATTATACGTAATGTCCAATGAACTATAAAAAGATGGTGATTGCTTGAAATTACATGAAGCACTCTCTAGCAAAAACCACCAGTATTTCTAAGTGCTAACATTTCTAGGTTTGAAATATGTCCTATGAAGGTTCTCACTATGCAACAAAATAAGTAAACTCCAATGTACATTCAGCACAAGGAGGAAGACATTAACTTATCCGCCAGTGCAATTTCCTCCACACCTGGTACCTCATATCCCTTGAACAAAGAGTTGGAAATGTTACAGTTCTGTACTACTAAACAGTTTCATGATTCCATGTTCAAACAGCCTGAAGCCTCAAACATGCCTCTTTGCCTCGAAGTCAGAAAACATTTGAGAGCACCTTGCAAGTGCTCCGCTCCAAACAACCAGTGTGAAAGCACATGCACATCTATCTTGTCCAGGTGCTGAGTCCAAAAAACTGTAACTGTGATTCATATCTTCCCCTTGGACTCCAAACCCCGTCATCTGCTCCCAGTAGAATTTGTTCTCTATTACATGAAGTATAGCATAATGTTTTGAGAGCAAACTGGCGCCTCGACAAAAGGGTGCAGGTGTGTGTCAGGAGCCCCACCAAAAGTGTTGTTGCAGCCAGTTGGACAAGTGCAGACATCCAGGTGTGGCTTAAGATACCAAAAACTGCCAATAATACCTCACCAATTAATTAACAAATGGCTGGCAAAACACTGCCATCCATCACTTTCATGCCCACTCAGACTCACTGCAGGTCTATACAGTTGTTTTCAACCATGTAAAATAATAATATAGGAATAATTCACAGAATGAGGAGGATAATCTTAGTGCTTTTGCAGGTTGGTCTAACCTCATTATATCTATCCTGGCTCAACCAATCAGCATTTGTTTGGTATATATGGGACTAAAACTATACATCAAGGTCTATAGTTGAGACTTTAAAGCAATGCATGTCAGCTCCTCTGCGATCATGTGTTATCCTAAAACCTGTTTATTTGTCCTTGAGCAAAAACGTTGCTGTATTTCTGCAGACACAGCCTTGACACGAGGGCTTATACAGACGTTCAACACAGGCAGGATAGAGGATTCACAGGCGACTGCTGCGAGGCGCTTCTCTCCTCTACCTCCACAGCAACAGCTCGCTCATTCCAACCAGCGGCCACGAGCAGTGAAAACTGTATGTAGATCTTCAGCATAGCACAGACGCACAATGTGTTTTGCTCACAGATACCATCAGAGAGAAAAAGGACATTATCAGCGTTTTGCCCTACAAACAGTCTGCAGTTATGCTGCGCCCTGAAGGCACTACAAACACACATTGCCTCGCTCAGAAGCCACAGCAGGCAGCCAGAACCAGTGTATGTGAAGTCCAACAGAATGTCACAATAAAAAGCTAGAACATAGAAAGATAAGTGAGGAGAGGGGAGATGAAAGGAGTGTCAAAAATGTTTCAAAAAGTGAGTGGGACACAGATATGGGGATGGAGATGGGACATATTTTAGAGGAGATTGATAGCAAAGTAGAAAAAGAGATTAAGAATAATCATATCTGGAAGGGAAAGACAGACAGAGTGTGTGCCTGACAGAGATAGTTGGAGATAGAAAAATGATAGAGAGGGAGGGAGTGTGTGTGTGTGAAAATGGAAACAACCCTGCAAGGTGGAGAGAGATGGAGTGAGTGTGGGAATTAAGAGATATGGAGATATGACAGGAGAGGCCTTGCAAAAATCAATACAGCTATGACTGGAGAGAGATAAAGTGGATTGAGGGAGAATTAGGGCAGGGGAGGAGAGGGAACGGTGACAATAAAGCTGAAAGAAGGGCAAAGGACGCGGGGGGGAAGGGGCGAGAGCGAGAATGAGAGGGTGATAAGGAGGAAAAGAGAGAGAGAGGGTGTGATGAATATAAGAGAGTACAAGATGATGTGAGAGGAGCTGTTGTTTGTCCTCAGGCAGCTCTCTTCGAGGAAGGACAAGGATGTGGGGGTGGTTAGCAACATTTACTGACACAAACTGTGAGCGTGTGTGTGTGTGTGTGTGCGTGTGTTCATTTTTCACAGCAACCAGCCACCAATAACATTATATAAGAATGATCAAAACAGAAGAAACCATGGCAACTGTAATCCAACAGCCACCAGCTTCATGCACACACAGAAGGAACTCACAATATCAGGTGTGACAGAGCAATTACTGACGCTAAAGATCTTTTTAGATATTAAAAAAAAATCTGCCTTTAATTATCCAAGCGTGATGATATTTTTTTACCACGAGGAGAGAAGAACTAACAGCCTAACAGGGAGGAGATGTTTTGTTATCGTGCCACTGCAGACCACAAGGCTATTAGTCAGAGAACTCCTGACGGGAGCCCAGACAGTGATGGGCATAGCGTCTGTGAGATGAGCGTATTTCAGGCCTGAAACAGAGGCGTGATGGACAGAAGATCAGGGCATCTGGGTCACCATCCCAAATGACTCCCTCGTTTCCAAAAACTCAGGCATGAGCCTCCAATGGCTGTCTGGATCCCCAGCTTAGGAGAGGATGAGGGGGATAAATGAGGTAGCTCCAGAGAATGCCGTTTCACTAGCTACAGCTTAAAAGCTCATTTACATCTGTTTCACCCTAACACAGGGCTAAACTGGGCCTTGGATGGCCTAAATACCAGTTACCCCACCTGTCTTTACTCTTCGACCCACAGACCATCACAGTCTCAGGCCACCGAGCCTGATCACTGATTGTTTGGTCTGAGCAGAGTCTGCAATGAGGTCACTGCATGTACTGTGTGTCCAAAGCTACTGATGAAACTGACTGAAACTGTGATTTTACAAATATCTATGAATACACACAGTGTGTGCTTGGATGTTGTTTTGTTGCAATTTCCGTACATGTTTACAGTGGTTGAGAGTTTCTGTCTTATGTGACCATGATGGTTGGTGTGGCTGTAGACATTCAAAAAGTACTGTTTTATTTGATTTCTGCAATCACTGAAGGAGATGAACAAACTGTAATGTAGAATACAATACTGACATGCTGCTGTTTAGCAGGTTCATCATCGTAGCTTAGTGTGTTAGCATGCTAATGATGTTAACATACTAATTACCACTAAACACATCATACAGTCGCGGCTGATGGGTGTGTCATCAATTTAGTCAATATGATAAAAAGACAGTGGAGTGTGTGTATAGACTGTGTTTGACTGACATCTGTCTCACTTTCCTGTTTTGTTGAACTTTTACTGTGTGAATGAATTCAGATTGAGGTAGTTTGCCTGCAACAAAGTAAGAGACTGAGAAGCTGTTTTAGTTTCAGACTGATAAAGAAAGGCTCGGCTGCTTCTTGATTTGTCGACTCTAATGGTCAGGAGTCCTGCAGGGACCTGAGGGCCCTCTTACTGAAATAAGGAAATAGCAGCTTGAAAATGGAGTCAGCTCGCAGATCCAGTGAGGCTTTTTATGGGATAATTAAAACTTTACTATCAAATCTGAAAATCACTTGAGGCCACTGCAGAGAGGAGAGCAGCAGATTGCTGTCTGATATGTGTTTAGATTTCAGCAAGAGGACACATGTGGAGCCAAAGGAGAATTAATCTAGAGTCTGTCTCACTTTTCACATCTCAGTTCTCCAGCTCAAGCTACCAAAAACCTCATTGATTCTGGAGTGTGTGGCATTGAGTGTGTGTTGACAGCTCAGTGGCAGAGTTGTGGCTGATTGCCATCCTCTTAACACCATCCGCTGATATAATGTTGTTATCAAAAATATGGTTGGAAGAAACAGAAGGCATCCTCCCTGTGAAGCAACAGTTTCCATTTAGAGCCAAAAACCAGGTCATCTGTCACAGGCGCTCATGAAATATTCCATCACATAGTCGCTCCTGACCATATGGGTTAAAGGCAAATTCTGGGTATCTAACCATGCATTGCATCGCAGTATGTTGTCTTTTGGGTTGCAACAGAAATAATAGTACTGAGGATGTGCCACAGCATTCGATTTTCTATATCAAACCCCTATTTTTGATTAAAGTGTAAACTGTTAATATATCTGGAGTTCACCATGAAATCATTGTCCATTATCTATACTTGTTTATCCTGTGTCACCGGGGGCTGGAGCCTTTCCCAGCTCATACGGGGCGAGAGGCGGGGTTCGCTTTGGACAGGCTGCCGTCTGTCGGCCGGTTGGTCCACCTCTTTGGTCCAGACTGAAATATCAGCAACTATGGGATGGATTGCCATGTGATTAGGTACAGACATGTAGTGAGGATGAAGACTAATGACTTTGGTGATCCCCTGATTTTTCCAAGAGGTTCATAATTGTTGTTTTGAGTGAAATGTCTAAATAATTATTGAAAGGATTACGATGGAATTTGGTTCACAGATTCATGACCCCCTCAGGAAGAATCAACATTTCCATCAGCCACGGCTGTACTTGGTGTTTAGTACTGAAAGCAGTATATGACGTACACATACATGATGAAATTCTCATAACAGCCCAACAGCAATCAATGAATCAAA
This sequence comes from Pempheris klunzingeri, assembly GCF_042242105.1. NCBI lineage: Eukaryota > Metazoa > Chordata > Actinopteri > Acropomatiformes > Pempheridae > Pempheris > Pempheris klunzingeri. The sequence continues at coordinate 6,691,586 of NC_092026.1, forward strand.
TGGTTTGACAGAAAAAAAACATTTGAAAAAAAAGATCTCATGTCATCACAGGCTTGTAATAAGTTCTGTAATAATTATTTCATAAGGCAGGATGGGCAGCCTTCCTGTCTACCTACATACCTGCCCACATGTGTACTCATCAACTCATTGCACCTGAGCCACAGACTGTGTAGAACAGGGGTGTCCAAACTTTTTTCCCTGAGGGCCACATACAGAAAAACATACAAAGGGCTGGGCCACTCACTAGAAGTGAGCTTTGCTGCTAACTTTAATCCACTAGAGGTGATGTATATCGCCTCACCTCTAGTGGATTAAAGTTGGCAAAATCAATCAAATGTAGGTAAATTCTGCTTGATAACTGAACTCAAGAAAAAAAAAAACCTTTCCTTTCCATTAGTGGGCTTTCATTTATTAGTTGAGGTACAAGCTGCTCTTTGCCTTGTAGGCTCTTGTTCAGTGTGTTCAGGTGATCAGTGAGATCCACTAAAAATGCCAACCAGAGAGGGTCACTGAGCTCATGAAGAGGTCCTTCTCTCTTCATAACTGGTCCATTTCTGATCTCAGGGAATAAAACTGCTGCAGCACAGAGCCATGATTTAGCCAGCGCCACCCCAGCATCAGCATCAGCATCAGCATCAGCATCTGCATCAGAGAGGGAAGCTTGAAATAGTCTGTGCTCGAGCCCTGGTGCTCTTACCTCCACTTTCTTGCCCCTCGGCAGACACCGTAGATTCCTTTGCGCTGGCCTGTCCCAGCTGGAGCTCCATCCGTCGTCCCTCCACACAGCTCGTCCCATTTAAGTCCCATCATGCCAACTGCATCTGGCACAGCTTCAAAAACATCCTCACCCATCATGGTGCTCTTTAGACTGCTAACATCAAGCAGCTCCTCCGTGATCTTCATTAGTTATTAGCTGTGCTCTCATCGCACACCGCGTCTGAAACTTTCTACACTCACTTGCTTTCTTACATTTCCTTAATTCCGCCATTTTAAGTCACCTGTAGCAGATTTCTTCTTCTATTACTCATTTTATAGAGAAGCTGCCTCGTTCAAGACCGTTACTCCACCTAGTGGTGAGACTAAGAAGTACAACACAGTCCCGTGAAAGTTTCATGTGTGGGCCGTGTTCCAATACATTCTTAGAATTTCCTGCGGGCCAATGAAAGTTGGACCACGGGCCGTAGTTTGGACACCCCTGGTGTAGAATAATAAGGTGAATAAGTGAACATAACTTCTTGGTCTGAAAAGTGAAGCCAACGTGGAAGAGTCTTAAACCTGCATTCTTTCTAATGTCCATCAGGGGATGACTCCACTGGCTCCAAAAAGAAACATGATTGTATGGAAGTCTATGAGAAAATTAGTAGATTTCTCACTTGATTTATTATCCTTCGTGAACATTTTCCTAATGAGTTTATGGTCTCAATTGCTTGTTTCAAGTCTCCTTCAACACAGACTGGTGTTCATTTAGTAAATTATGGTCCCATTTAGAGGAAAATGAGCCATAAAGTAGAGTATGCTTTAGGGAGGGACAACTTTGTGACTAATCAATCAGAGACGGTCCTCGTGGAATGAACTAACTCTCTTGTGGCTCTGAAACCAAGATAGCAACGCCCATTAAGTCAAACTCTAGGCTTCAAAACAATAGCCCATTAACTAGTGGGTGAACTCATGGTGGCAACATCCACTCTTTATATAATAGTCTATAGCATGAGTGGAGCCTTTCACAAGGCTAGGCATTGCTGAAGCTAGTGAGCTAGTTGCACAAGAAAAATTTGAGCTGAAGTCACTCATCATGAAGCACACACCCTCTGTGTCGAGGTACGAAGAAGAGAAGCGTCTCTCCAATTTAAGTCTGTTATTATGTCGACATTAGCATTTGTCTTGTTAATAACAATGTTAACCATGTATAGAACTAATCCTTGTGGTTTTAAAATGAAGAGTTTATCATGGATTCATAGAGGAGAGTAACAATAAATGCATAAATACCAAGGTAGTGTAGTTGCATCTGGTAGGGAGATATTTTGGTCCTTCTCACACATTGATGGAGCACATGGTCTGTAGATTAGCTGTAACTGGATAGCTACAGGTTTGTCTTTGTCATGGAGTGGGATCTGGCATTTAAATCTGTAGAAGTGTACTTGTTACCTCTCATATGTTGGAAAGTGCACAACTATTGTAATGTGTGTCTGTTCAGCCGCTGTGCCCCTAATGATGAGTGATTAATTCTTTGAAAGCAAGTGATGGTGTGATCAGTAGCTGTCATCCATTCATGCATACTGTTTAGGCTTATGCTGATTTGTTAGTGTAGGCTGGCTAAAACTATTTCAGACATTTGATAGTTGGAGAAATCCGTCTGTGGTGGTTTGAGTCCAGGGCATGCTGTTAGACTAGGGTTGATAAATTTGGTGCTGCGGCTGCTGTCTGAGGTGCTGATCAAAGGCTGGTTTGCAAGATGGAAATTGCATGGTGAGCCTCTCCATGGTGACATAGCAATTGGCTGCTTTGTAATTGTTTGGAGTGGAAGGGGGTGGCGGGTGGGGGGTTGCAATTATTTTTCTTCACTGAAATGTGCTCAATATAAAGCTTTCTTTGTATGCACAAAAAAATGAAGATAAAGGTAAAAGAAAACAGCCCTGCAACGAGCTGCCAAAAATGCTTATCCCTTTAATTGTTGCTTTCTTTTGTTAAGTGAGAGAAAGATGTTTCTCTCTGCATTTTAACTAGTCCTGTGTCAATACAATCTACTGTCACACAGTTTGGTTTTCTGCTCATTTCACAACAGGTTTGATTATACCGTGTGATACTATGTGGAGGCCAGGTGTGCAGTGCGTTTATTGTGTCTGGTGCTGAATTGTATTTATGAATTTCATCATATCAGGAAGACAATGGAGAGATTGTTGCACCATTGCTCTCTCTCTCCCCTGTTGTAAGAGCTGTTCTCATATTTCACGATACCAACTGTACTAGATGAAAAACTGCTGCCACACAGAGATAATCGTTTGATTTTTTTCACACACATTCAACTTAATTTTTCTATTTGTAAAAAGGCACAATCATTTATACACATATTCATCTCCTTTGCTTTCCTGTTTCTGTCGCTCATGATGTCTCCAAAAAAACAGGAGGGGAGCCTGGAGATGAGTCCTTGTACATGCTGGCTAGAGATGAAATGAAAGAATGATGAGTCAATTAATGGGAAGCAACAAGAATAATGTCTTTTGACATGTGGAATGAAGTGTGACGATCACATATTGTCACTGCAGATGTGCAAATACAAAAAAACAATTATTGTAGCTGTGCAGCACTGCAGTGTTACATACTCCACAGTGTGTGTATGTGTGTTTGTGCTGTGCATCTGATGATCTTTGAAAATGGTTTGTGACATGTGGATGGCCAGAGGACACAACACTGAATCATATTGGTTGCTCCTCATATTAGATTCTCTTGTTTTCTTTTTGTCACGTGACAAGACATATCTCATACGTGAGGTCGCTCTCACCTACCTGTTATTGTGGAGTTTCATTTTCTCACAGCATCGATTTGATTTGGACCGCAGATGTGGAGGAGGAGGAGAGGGAGGCAGAGGGAGAGAGAGAGAGAGAGAGAGAAACACAGAGGGAGAGAGAGAGAGAGAGAAAGAAACACAGAGGGAGAGAGAGAGAGAGAGAAAGAAACACAGAGGGAAAGAGAGAGAGAGAGAGAGAAACACAGAGGGAGAGAGAGAGAGTGAGTGAGAAAGAGAGAGAGGATGGGTTGATTTTCTTTGAGTCTGAGTGTGGAAGCATTATCTGCTTTTTAGAGGGTGTTGTTGTTCAGAAGCAGCCGGCTGGAGAGCCTTGCCTGCTGTACCTAATCGGAACCGAGAGCGTGACGCCCTGATTAAAAACCCAATGAAAGTACACACACACACTCACAAACACACACACACACACACACGCACCAACTCAACTCTCTCTCAAATTCCAAACCTTTCTTCAGCCAGAAATGAAGTGTGGACACGGGTCAAGCTATGTGAGGTACAATCTTCCACTATGAAGGTTCACACTGACACATGTTAGCACATGATGCGATATGACTAAGGAACTGATGTGAAAATCTCTTCAAGGTCCTGATTTTCTATAGAAAGGAGCTGATATGTCACCGTAAATCATAGGAAGGTTCAGGTTCGGCATTAATCGTAGGGAAAATGGAGACAGTGCTGGAAGTGTTGTTACACTTCCAGTTAATTAAATCCAATTAATAGGCGAGCCTTTTAATTAGTGTCCCCTGATCTTACCAAAGTGTGACATTTGTCAACACACAAGCATACAATTCAGTCAACAATCAAAGTCAAAGTTGTCCAAATTAAATGATGAAACACAATGTTAGTCCATGCCCTTGAGACATGGTGAAAATGTTTTGTTGGCTTAGTTACAAAAGTGACTTGGTAAGGTTTAAGGAAAGATCATGGTTTGGGGTAACTAAATATTTTGTTAAGGTTAGGCGACCATTGTTGTCATGGTTACACTGAGAAAGACACATTGACTGGACTTAGCAGCTCTATAATGACGTCACCTGACTTCCTCCTTTTCTCTAATTACCACGGCTGATAGAGCATTTCGTCATTTTAATGTAAGCATATGCAGACTTATGTTTCCACTAATACACGAGTGATAAATGAACGGGTAGTCAATTTGATTTAATAATAATTCTTTTTTTTTTTTAAGGGAAATTCTTATATTCCTGCTCAAATGACTAAATTCACCTTGAAATACCAGAAAAAATGTGTTGTTTAAAATCTCATAACTAAATATGAGATGGCCATAAAAAATGAAGCTTAGGTGATATGTAATAACTCTTAAACAGTCAAAAACTTCGTCTGGATGGTGTGAATGTGGTTCGATCAGATTTGATTGACAGTGCCATCTCCATGGCAACATAAATAATCAACCCAGTAAAGGGCCGATCACACCAGAGAGTGGCACAACAAACCTTTATGGAATACCACACATGGCTTTAAAAGCTTGGCGATGTAGTAACTAATTAAAAGGATAGATGGCAAACTACTGTAGCTAGTGAACTAGCTGCCAACACCCTAGCCAGCTGTGAGCGTGCTCTATTCAGGTAATCTAAACTAGCTAGTTTACTGAGTTATTGCAAGTTATTGTGGTCGCTAACAGGACAATAAGTTCATTCAGCTGTCATATTTGTGCCATCGACTTTTTAGTGTTTCTAGCCAGACTTCAATTGCCAACTAAACCAGTGAGACAAAACAGCACAGACACGAATCTTTCATTTTAATTAAGCAAAATGTTGTGTAGTCATATAAAACTTCATTACACAGAAAAGCTGATTGATTAAATGTGTTTTCAGGGCATTTAAAATTAGCATTAAATGACATTGTTCTGTCCAAAAAAAATATTGGGTCATTATAGGCCCATAAAACAAAGTGTTACCAAAAGACTTGCTGTGAACCCTGTTAAAAACTGCAGTTGAAAAACGTGGACGTTTTGGGCAATTTCCAGGTAAAGATGCAGCAGATGTCATATCTAAACTCAGTAAGCCTTCGCTGGATGACACACACACACACACACACACACACACACACACACACACAATGACTGTGGATATGACTACATCTAGTAGCTTGTTAGCGAAGGACTAGGTGGTTATTAATCTTTAACCTTCATCACCTTGCTACCTCTCTCTGCTTCAGTATATTCCTCTCCTCCCTCCAACCTTTCATTCTCTGCCGTCCTCCCAGTTTTGTGGCTCTTAACCCTGTGGTCATGAGCAGCGAGTGGTTATGTATGCATAAAAAGAGAAGGGGAGGAGAGGGAGAATTTTAATTAATTTCCATGTCTATATCTTCCTCCATCCACCTGCTCTATAGTCCTAGCAGGCAGAATGTAACCTGGAGTCAAACCCAAGCCTCCATGACGGCAGAATTGCAATTATTTCTTCAACGCCCTTATCACACCTCATAACCACATCCCTACACCCAAGTTCTCTCTTTTAAACCCTTCATCCAGAAATAGAGGGCTGAGCACAGATGCTCTTTTCCATTAATGCTTTAGCTTAAACTTCCACAAGTAAATACATTCATGCCGCAGTGTTATCCAGTGTGCCAAAATTCTCCATTTACAGCAGTGGCTGGAGTAGTTTTATATATATATATACATATATGATAGGTTTCTTTCTTGGCTCAAATAAGTATACGAGGATGCTGTGACAAGAAAAGTGAAGTAGAGTAAAGTAAGTTGTTTCTTGCATCTAAAATGATTATGCTAAAGCTACTCATCAGGTATGGCTCAGCTGTCCTTTTCTTGCTGATGTGTCCTTGAATATGACACTGAACCAGAACTTTTGCTCCAGATAAATGCATTTGCCCAATGCTCCCATTATATATGGATATATGTCCATACTGTACAGCTCCACACCTCTGAATTTGCATACACAGCCAACATTTGCCGGTGCAGAGAGCCCTATATGTAGCAGAGAGTAAGGGTGGGGAGGTCAGGGTGATGTGTAGCAGATCTGACTTTCACAGTACATGTTCACGTGCCATCACAGACCTTGTTTTTATATTGCATATAACCATGTGTAACCACAGTCTTTCCCTGGTGTTAAACAAGTATTGTGCCAAACACTAATCAGTCTTTTCTAACCTTAAATATACCTTAAACTAATCTGGGATTTTGCAGAATGGTCTGATATTGGCAATCTACTATTAACTAACTAACTCACCCAGTCATGGCATATATGCACATATCAGCTACACGTGGTTAAGGTACGATAGATGGGGGTTATGACTAATAAACAATGGCTAAGGCATGGTTAGGGTTAGGCAAGAAAAAAACACCAGGAAAAATCATGGTTAATAGTAGCACAAACATTAATTGCAGGCCAGTGATAGGAATTTAAATCCACTCTCTAGCATGATTGTCAGACTTCCTGCACACCCATCTACTGCCCGGACCTTGACACTATTTTTTTCTGCTTTACTTCATATAGGACATATTTCTTCCTGTGTTGGTTCTGAACATTGGCACTGAATCCTCAATCTTGAGGTGCAGAATTATCTAATATGGGCGTAATTCATAGGATACTGGGCTCAGTCACCTACACAGACTAAAATCATACAAAACCACTGGTACTGACCTTTTAAAAACTGTTTATCTTTGCCACCCACACTTTCCAGGCAGTGCAAGGGATCTTTTAACCTTTACTCACCTACGCCTCCACAGCTGCCCTGCATTAACTTTGAGAACATAAAGGGAATTCATTTGTACAAGTAGAAACAATTTCTTCCATTAACTGGCTTCCTCTTTCCTGTTGCCCCACTTCCTGTCCTTGTGCTGCCTTTTGCCTTCCAGGATGTCCGATCTGCATGAGGAGAGCAAGACGGCGCATTAATCACCACTGGTTCTACTCACAAGTCCCCTGACAGTTTCTGAAACACACGCACAAGCATTTAAGATACTAAACCTCACACACCCTCGAGCTCTCCAAGCCCTCAGAAAAGCAGAACAGTTCCTTGCTGTTTAAGCACCCAGGGCCTCTCACAGGGTTTAGAGAAGGAAAGCTTAGAGCCATGTTGGAAGAGGTCAGGCAGAGCGGCACAGAGGATGGAGCAGAGAACGAGGAAAAGATCCTGGAAAAGGGGGGGAAGTGAAAGGTGGGGATTGGAGCTGCAGAGGGAGAGATTAACCGGCCTGAAAGAGGGAGGTCTAAATGAAAATATATAACGTGTCAAGTAAAGAAGGATTGACAAGTGAGTGGGTAGAAGTGAAGGGAAAAATGGAGGCTTTGGCAGAAATACAGTATGAAATTGGTTGCAGAATTAGAGTGCACTTGCAGACACGATGGCAGAGAGGCCAGAAAATGAAAGGATTGTGCAAAGAGGATAAGGGAGAAGGAAGGTGGGAGACTGTTGAGGCTTTCGGTGGTTACCTCCGTTCACCTCAGACTGAGAAATATATCCTCTGCTACAGGCAAAACAACACACCCACATGTATGCTCACTCTCTTTGTCTTTCACACACACTTACACACACACAGACAAGGTAGGATGATCCCTTGACTTGAACAGGGAGCCACCACACTCTCTCTCTCTCCCTCTGTCTTTGGCTCTCTGTCCTCGCTCTGTGGCTGAAGTGAAATCAGGCCTGAAACACTGAGAGATTATTCCAGCACACTGGAGTTTATTACACCAGAACCACGCTCTGCTGCAGATGCATCCAGTGGAGAGCTTGGGCCAATACACCGCGCTGGCCTTTGCCACTTGTCTCATTGTTATTTCCCCTTTGGTAACGATTTTATATGAAGATTTTGGAGTAGAGTACTAATCCTGGCTGGCTAGGGCCCTCAGCCAAGTCAGGAGCCAATAAATCTATAGCAAAAATACCTTTCCATAAACAGAGACAAGTAGTAACAGCTGGGTAGTACTCTGTGCATTTGACTGCATATTGAAAATGCTTATGTGTGTAACACGGTATAGTGCTCAGTTTCTGTGGACTTTAAATAGCCTGCTATCCTTGCAGTGTATAGCTATGATATGCGTGGCTTCCAAAAGAATATATATGGGGAGATTTGTAGTTCAGTAATAGTACTTAGAACCACAGATGGGCCAACAAGTTCTGACTTTTAGTGCCTTATGTGGGAAAAGCTCCAAAAACATTGGATTCTATGTTTCCCATAATGCAACTCAACAGCACTAATGACATCATTATGACATTATGACATGACATTCAAAGGCTTGATAGCGATAACCATAACTTACGGCTATCAAGCAACATTGTGTTGTGGTTATTGCTATCTAAAATTGGTGGCATAGCCCTTTATCATGATATTTAACATCAAGCTTTCTTCTGTAACTATGACAACAAGCAGGTTTTGTGGTGCAGCATAAGCAAAGGTATTGTTTCATTGCCCAGTGTCTTTGAGATGCTTGCATCTTCTTCACCAATCAGTGCATCAGTGTGTATTCACAATCAAGTGAATGTTTTAGGTTCCTTGATGTGTGTGTTTGTGTAGTCACTCAGTGTGTGTGTGTGTGTGTGTGTGTGTTTACAGGGGATCCAAAGTGTTTATGTGTGTGGAAGCAACGATGTGTGCAGTGATGCATGGCTTTGTCTTCGTCTGGGCAGGACATAATAAGCCAATCACCGGGGCTGATGGAGAGGGGTGAGTGATGAGAGCTCTATCTAACAGTGCAGAATGAGACTGAGGGGGTTGATGGTGTGCGATGATGCAGGTTGGGCTGCTTTTTGCCTGGCATGACCGCCTAACACCTGAGACCAGCGAGGGTGCGCGGCAGCACAGTGTGCCATAGATGATCCAGGCCTCATTGATATAGAGAGCACATACACATAGTGAATTATTGTCTCAGCAAAAGTCTCGCAAAAGTAATGGCAGAAAAACACAGTTTGTTTTGTAATGCATCACATCTGCAGAAAGGTTGGCACAAGTCGTGATAAGTTTGAGCTCTGTTTACTTTCACAGTGGTCACCAATTATCCTGTGACATATTAACAAATTAACAAGCATTTGGTCAAGCATCATGGCATTTTGTGCATACAGAAAAGAAAGCATTGATGAATGAGGCTCAGATTTGCATTAATCACTCTGCACTCTAACTGCATTGAGAAAATAAATGGTAATGTTATTTGATTTTGGCACCTGGCGTGGGAGTCCTACGCACAGATGAAATGGAAACAGTCTAGGACTACTATTATGAGGCACACATCGATCACCCTCTTATCACCATCTGCAGGTCCACAGAAACAGAAGCACACACAGAGATACACAATCAAGTAGATGTTCCATTATACATACAGTATACAAGCAGCTTGTCACACATCTCCCTCCTGTATTGATCCCATATTGATTGTTATTTTTTCGCTGCAGTTCTATGTTGAACTGGGTTGTATATCTGGCTTCCTGGATTACTATAAATGCCACATACACCCAGATAAAAGCCTAACTCCAGAGCAAAAAAAAAAAAGAATAATGTATAATCACAAATGAATAATCACTCAAATTTGTAGATGATCTGTGATGGCATTACAGGGTCACAATCATGCAAGTAGCCCAAGGGGGAGGGTGGGGAGGGTGAATCAAAGGAGGCGACAGAAAATCCTTCTCATCTATGTAACCACTTATGCAAAAGAATATTCTCGGCTGACCAGGGGGTGAAAATTTGGCTGAAAGCATCCTTGCTGCCTGAATATTCAAAGAAATACTGCTGGTTCCTGTGTTTGGGGAGGATACTCATAAGAGCACACAAATGCACAGGCATGTATATATACTCAGCAGACAGGCGGTAAGAAATCTGCCGTCAGGTGCCAGCAAACACTCAGTGGGCATAGCAATCACATATGTGAGACTGCATGTGAAATCAGAGGGGTTTGTCTGAGTGCCTGTGGTGGTGAGATAAACAAAAAGCAAGGCTTGCCCATTTGTTGGTGTGTATGTGTGTGTGTGTGTGCATCTCAGTGTGCTCTACCTCCCAGGACAACACAAGCCTGAAGGAGGCCAGTGCACAGTTCAGTTCAATAACCGTATACTTACTGCTTCTTTCCCTCTGTGGTTCTTTCCCTCTGCTTTCACTCTAGCTGCCTCATTTGACAGCTTTTAAATATAAACTGAAACCAGTGATAAAGCAGCAAGATGAAAAAAAAACATCCTATCAGTGCTCACACAAAAGCATCTGTTTTCTTGTTAGCCTGTCATAATGTGAGCTCTGTTGTATAACAACAAAATGTCTGACAGACTGGCAGTGCACTAGCAAGATTTGATTACTTACATTTGATTCTCCTTTATTATTTCAACACCAAATTGTCACTGAAAAATAAATCCTACAATTTTTACTTACAGGATGGGTTTAGATATTTTCTAATTCTTACATTCTCATATGTACATTGATGGATTTTGTTCCCCAGCTTTTGTAGCAGAGTCGCATTAGGAATAATTACCGCAATAACTCATTCAGTGTACGTTTGGGCATGTGGGATACGATAGACTTGAAAACATTTTGAATCTGTCCATTAATGTTTCTCAGTTTTCTTATTGTATGTGAAGCACAGTGCAGCCTTTGACCTCCTCTGGCCGCCCCATTATTCGTCTGGGTCAAAGTTCTTCTCTGTTCTGGCCCCACAGTAGTGGAAGTAACTGCCCTCTGAAGTCTCCGAAGAAAAAATCCCATGCACTTGCCCTTCAGCTCTAAAATAAATTGCTGTTTATGATCGAAAGGTTGTGCAGATTTTGAAAGTTGCTATGGACTAAAGCTTCTGGCAAACTAATGATTTTACTGTAGTGATTGAATAGATCTCTGCTTTGCTACTGCCTGTTGTTGCAGTCAGTTGCCAATGTTTAGAGTTAATGTGTATGTAAGAAAGTCATTTAGCAGCAAGAATGTGCACAACATTGCTGTATTACTGTCGCTTGAATGCCAGTTGAGTTATGCACAACTCTTTTTGTAGTTGCAAGTTTAATTGTGATGGGATTGCAACCATTCATTTAGCATTAAGTTTTTCCTCAAACTCAGACAGTTAAATGAGTTGTGGGTCCTGTTAGCTGCTACTTGAGCACCAACAGACATGCGCCCTCTTTTGCTTCAAATTTTTTTCTTTCATCATGGGGACAATGTCTGACAGACTCTGATAAATGATTCACTGAATATAATCAAAAAGCATTAAAAAACAATTTATTGCTTTGAACTTTTGGGTCCACTTTGAAAGTAATGTGTGACTCATGTGTGTCAAGTGAGAGTCAGAGAGAAGGAGTGAATGTGGGAGAGAGATGTACAAAGATGGAGGGAGAAAGTGCATGTGCTATCTTTTCCTCCTTTGATCTCTCCTGCTATTATCCGCTTTCGCCTGCGGCCAAGTGTGCAGCTGTCATGGCTCCCCATGAAACAAGGAGACAGACAGAAAGGGGGTTCCTGTTGAGTGAGGGGTGTGATGACTCCTCAAGTCTCCACTGTCACTGCACACAGTGCAGCTTATGCAAGCAGGAGATGATGAAGGAGGGAGGGAGGGAAGATGCAGAAGAGAATGAGCAGAGAAAAGAAAAAGAAGGGGAAGAGAAAAAAGTGTCAGGCAGGCAGTGAGGGAAAGAGAGAGAGACAGACATCATAAAGAGTCTGACTCATTCCTACTGCTCTGGATATAGCACTGAGCTGAGAGGCATGTAGCTAATGTACGACAGCTCGAGAACAATTACAGTCCTTCAAACCAGGATTAGTCTCATAATATGCGAGAGAACTGGTCGGTCGCTACAAAACTTCACAGAGAAAGAACTCAATTTCCACTGAAACTGCCACCAAATTATTTCTTGTTGAAAGTTATTTTATTCTTCTATATATTTTTTTCATTAATGAAAAATTGAGACACTCATTCCATGTGCAGATATTTTTAGCCGAAGTTCAAAAACCTTAAACGTTTTGTAACATTTCTGCTTGGGAATTATTTTCTAATTTGCTGCAGAAATGATCTGCAGCTTTTAATATTTAGGGAGATAATATTATTGCATCTTTGCTATTTCGTCCTGAGTTTTCGCCTTTCACATAACAGATGAGTGCAAAGATCATTTAGACACTGAGGTTTTCACAGAATCCCTGACAGTTTCAGCATTGGTCAGATATGTGATTTATATTCCATCATATTCACCCTGCCATTGTGTCTGTAGTTATCCACACAGGCAGTTAAGGGCCTCTGCTTGGCATGTTCTCCCTCTGTAAGTGCCTCCAGAAAGGACTGGCTGTGAAAGCTGCAGTCAAATAGCTGTAATTATCTACAATCAGTCGACAACCAGGGGCCGGCTGAAAGGCTCACACACAAACACAGTGGAGAGAAAAGAGGTATCGAGGGGCATGGAGGGTAAAAGGAAAAGAAAATGGGAGTGATGCTAGCATGGATATGAAACACACATAATAATTGAGATCAGAAATAAAGCTGCAGCAGATATGAATACTAATCGGAGCAGAGAGTGACAGCAGGACCATGTCTCTAAAGCCCTTTGCCCCCACCATCTATTCCAGAGGTTATTGTTTTAAAGGAATAACAAATGTTACATAGCTGTATATATGTCTTTTGTTTGTTTTGTTTTGTTCTAGGTTTATGAGCTTTTTTAAATTTATGAAGCAGTAAGTAAATGCTAGATCAGGTGTCACATAGCAATTCTCAATAAAAGACAAAAGAAAGACATTAGATTGAAGCATAATACAGAAGAAATAAATCAAATAGGAAAAAAAAGATCAAAGAACATCCAGATGTTCCTTTTGTGGATGTGGTTTCTCTATTCTTTTCTTAAATTATGGATAAATGGAATGTGATTAGAGTTAGAATTAAGCAAGTACATGTGTTTGTTTGCATATGTGAGTACTTGTGTACTAATTGCATGTCTCGTCAGGAATTGTAGGTCTACTTACAGTAATCACGAATCTCAGGGCTTTTGCATTGCTTCACAAATGTAAAACACAGGCACATAAATCCTTTTCAGTGGTGTGGCAGTAATGTTAACTAACCTTAATGTTGCATGTGTAAATGTCAGTACATACCTGGTTGTTATCAAACTGAACATGTAGACACCGATGTGACCATATAACATTTATTTTTAAAGAGTCTTGTGATGAAAAGTCAAGTTAAAAGAGCACATCGCTCAGCCAAACCTGCACAGAGAACCACATTCATACAGCTGTTCTGTAGCTTTCAATAAGCCCTGTTGTAAATGCAAATTTTCTTCTAGAGACTTCCAGAAATTACCATGTGAGAATCAACAGCAGACATACAGCACCCTTCACTCCAAATTTAGATTTTACTTTACTTTTACTTAAATACATCTTTACTTGAACAGTATTTTATTATAAAACATTTAGGTCATGTTAAGAGGCAGAATATTTTGTCTCACTTTCCCTCCTGCCACTTATAAAACCTTACCCATAAAGCCCTTGGGGATTATTACTCCTAATGCACAGGTTGAACACTGCCACTGATAGCACAGGCAGGCAGAGAGAAAGTAAGTGCATGTTGGCTCCCTGATTAGGCAGAGAAGAAGGCTGATGGATGAGTAAAAGGAGGTTTTAGGATGCTGTCATGCTGCAGTCATTCCTCTTCACAGCCATCACGAAAGAGCAGGATAGCAAGGAGAGGTGATTTTTTTCAGCATGATGAAACTGGGCTTGAATTCTGCAAGAGAGGGAGATGTAGCCGTGCTGCTGTTGGACGTCCAAACTAAAGGTGTATTTCTACAATGCATACCATCTGTGTACAACTAGCAACATGCAACAACATGAATTGAGAGGGGTTGGGGCTGAAGGCCACAATGAAGATAAAAAGCTTCTTATAATCCATGATATTGTGTGTTTAAAGCTCAAAATGTTATGTCTAGACTCTATGACGCGTGTTGTGACTCTCACAGATGTCAGTAACGTGGCCGTCGCTGAACAGCAGCAGTAATAAATCACACTGTTCCTCTGCGCATGAGATTTCACATTACTGGTCTCCCACAGGCACACGCGCTTCTGCCGGAGCATTAGGGCTGTGACTGAAGCTGTGAAGCACTGGCCTGGAACCACTGCTCTGGAGCACACTGAAAGGCTGAACTGCCTCAGATGAATAGATGGTAATTAATACACAGAAGACCCGGGAGACAGCAGTACAATCTCAGGGCAAATTACCCTATCAATAAAATGGTCTACAGACATGATGAGAGATGGGGGGAGGTTCTGCACATATTAAGGCCTAGCAACTCTCAGGACTCACTTCTCACTGTAAAAGTGAAGTGATTCATTTCTTTAAAAAGAACCCGTTACTGAGTCATGCTTCCCTGGAGAAACAAACATCAAAGAATTAGGTGTGTTTTAAAAGGTGAGCAAAAGTTATGGAGCAGGAGACAAGCACGTGGAGAAGGAAAGACCACATGCAGCAGGCTAAAACAAAAGACATCAGTGTCATAACATCTCTGGATCAAAGTTACATAAAAATAGACAAGGAGCTCTGTTGCAGGGAGATGATGAAGTTGAACTTAATATTCACGATCAAACACCACCAACTGGATTTCCTCTGCCTTTAAAGAAATCCAATATCTCTAACCAATTACTCTTCCCTCCTCTTTGCTTCTCTCATCTTGCCACTATCTCCTGTGCATTGCCACATAATGATGAAACAGTGCTTCAAGATATTTGGAGAAAAAGATCAATGGGAGGAAAGGCATAGCCTGCACATGATGAAAATCTTTGCCTAATCTTCCTGTGAGATCATCCCATTTCCCATGTCGGAGTCATCCACCAGCATGTCCCAGTATCCCTCTGGGTCAGCGTCTCACTCCAGCTCCTTTCTCAGACAAATTCTTTGTGGGTGTTACACCTTTGCTTCCTCCATCCTGCGATAAGAAAATGAGGGACAGATTATCACATTGTTTGGACATCTGAACATTTATCTGCCCAAGGGCACAGCTCCCCCGTGAACTCAGCAGGACTAGCGCTCATGATCTGGTCAGTTACATGTTGTGGTCTCCGAAAGATCAAAGGCTGAACGAGCTGCCTGAAGAGATACAGAGCGGCAGGGAAACACACGAGTCCCACAGTGGCTCTAAGAGAACATGAAGGCTTTGGTTTGAGATTCAAAGTGAAAGGCGAGCAGCTCTGAGACATATGACTGAATCCTTGTGGATCCAGTGTCACTCCTCTTCAAATACAGGTTTTACACTGTCAGCACATCTGAGAAGGAAGATGCTCAGCACACCGACAGATATCTGTGCTGGAAGGCGGGTGGGGTGCCTTTTGATGCCGTCTGATCAGTGAGGGTTGCTGGTTCAGTCCCACTGACTTACTCTCAGGATGGCTGCTGCATGTTAGACATCTTAATAGTTTCTTAATAGGTAAAAACATGTTAAAGTGTGTTTTAGAGGAGAAATAAAAGATACATATGGGCTCATTTTATTCTACACATATAGTATAAAAAAGAGATGTGTACTGCTGGCTCAGCAACATAATGAGCACAAAAGTACTTGTCGGTGTGCGCAAACAGAATAAGATTTAGATTCACAGCACTCACACACAAGGCTACGGCATCATTTATGCCAAACATTTTATTCTATTATGCAGATACACTGTGATGTAAATAAAGTCTATTCCATATTCCTCTTTGGACATACAAACTACCCTTGTGAATAATTAGGAGTGCTGACACTGCTCTGAAGAGGGGTGAGTCAATGACGCACTGCACTGAGGGTAAGTACTCCAGTGGGAGCTGAACAGCTGTGTCATTAAAGAACATGAATTCTGGAAAATGCAGAAAGATCGAGAGAGGATAGCTCCTTTTTGTGCATCTGTAGATAGTCTCATCTCAAGCTCTAATAGTGTCCATTAATCTGCCATATCAATCCAGCTCTAGTTCCTACGAAGCTCCAATTCCTGCACAACGTCTGGAGCTTTCAAAGCTGTGAAGCTTTGAGTTGGAAACGTTTTATTGAACTGTTGCTTCCCAGGTCAAGAATAAAGTTGTGATTGTTTTGTCAAACTTGAGCTTAAATGAACTCTAGGGCTCAGATATTAAAACTCTTCCTATTTTTACATAGCTGGTGGCAAATCCTACCAAGGCAATAGTTTTGAAAGTTTTTAATATACTTGTTTGACTCTGTATGATTTTTCTATTTTTTTCAGGATTTTACCACATCAAAACTTGACACATGAAAAACTCACAGAACAGTAAAGTAAAAGTGAAGTCCTCACTGTTGTGAAAGGGCTCAGTATGCTCCAAATGAACTAGTCCGTGTGAAGTGTCATCTGAAAGCCTGCTGTCATGGAGATGCGATGAATCATACAACTGGGAATAAAAAAGTGCACATATCTTCCCCACAAGCTTTCATGGAGATGCACTCTGTGGCTGTATACATGAAGAGTGTCTGAAGGAGTTGTGTGAAGAATGGGAAAAAGTGAGCTTGAGAAAGGTAGTTCAAATCCTGCATGCTTTCCTTCTCTCTGCACACAACCAAATATTGCGTGAAGTGGGCAAGAATATTGGATCGTACATTTCAGAGAGGCAGAAAAATAGTTGGACATAAATCCCTAAATGCAGATGTTGGAAAGGTGAATGAGGAGGAGGATGGAGGAGGAGCTCTGGACACATCATACCACAGTGTTAGCTTTATAGACAAATCAGCTCTTCATTTACAAAGACCGCCTATTAAAACACAATAATTAAATTCAGTATTAATTCAAATCCCTGTAAGTCATTCAAGCCTGTGAGTTCCTGACGGACCACACAGTTAATGTTGTTTCACGCTTCACCATACTCCTCAGTGAGGGAGGGCATAGAGCAGCTCCCACTGGGTGCTGGACAGTCGGTGTGTCCTCTGAGCACAGTCCCCATTATGTAAGGACAAAAGGGGACACAAAGCCCCACCCAGCTCGGATCTCTCCCGTGCCTGAATGTGGAACATAGATGTCCGCGAGCAATGTTTGCTCACCTTATTGAGCACAATGTGTCCACAGGGGGCTTGTGTCGCCCTTGAAACTCTCTTTAAGACTTTGACCCAAACTTTGCAGAGTTACCTTGACATGTGCTCAGAATAAGATAAAAGGAGCTTAAATTACTTATCGACATTAAGGAGGAAATCTGTTAATCTGCAGCCTCAGTGTGATATTGGGAGAATTAATTTATCCAAATCAAATGTTCTTTCCAATCAGAGCTGTTGGCACAGATGATGCACACTAACTAGTGGTGATGCTGTATCCTTGGGACTAATGAGCACTGACAAATCAGTGGGGTAAGAGTGTGCATTTGGTCAATTAAGTCTGCAGACAAGCTCATTACAAGCAAGAATAACACTAAGTGAGCATGTGATGCCACAGTAATGCTCAGTGTATGCTCTGTATACTGGAATAGGAGATCCTACAGCACGTCGTATACACACATGCGTGCATTACATATTGTACACTTCCTATCATAAAGGAACACAATAAACAGTTAAAATCATCTCATGGGTGGGTTGTGATTTTCAGTGCACAGGTTCACAGCGCTTAATTAGACACTGGAACCAAATTTGAAACTATTTTTTGCTGAGTGCATTGGATTACATTTGTTCTGAAAAAAATTTATTTTTTTGAGGACAATATGACCTTAAGTTGCAAGATGGGTGTGTTGAGGCCAACTGCAGCGTGACAGTTATCCATAATTATTACAGCATGGAAGAGATATAAATATACTACGATTTGGAAAATTAGGTTGAAAACTGAGTTCAACCTCATCAATTGATGATGAAGATGAAATATTGTATTCTGTAAAGAGAGATGTGAAAAGTTGGTAGTAATGAGAGGCTGTACTTTGGCACAGCTGTGCTTTGAGCTAAATGTCAGCATCAGCATGCTAACAATCTAATGTTTAGCAGGTATTATGTTTACTATGTTCACCATTTTAGTTTAGTCTGTTAGCATGCCAGTATTTGCTTAGCACTGAATTAGCACTAAACAAAATGTAAGCTAGCTGACCTAATGATGTTAGATGAAAAATGAGAGCCGTCCATCCAGTGGTTGTTGAGATGTTTCACTCTTATTTCACCAAAGCAGTGGACCGCCCAACACTTCCATCCACAGAGCCATGCCACTAGCAAAGCTAAAATAAGTTCTATTAGGTAATGGTAATGCCTTGTTCATTTAGTATTTATGATGATTTATAAGTCACGATGGATAGACTATAGCCTCAGATACCACCTTGATGAGCACCATTCTTTAAAGCACCACGAGTGACAGAGATTGGTCGTGTCAGTTTTTGTACATGATGTCATATGATGCAGCTCTGGGTACCGTTTGAGTGCTCGGCCATCTCTTGGTCAGTTTGCCCACGGCAAAGGTTACGGAGCTTATGTCCAATTCCAAGTGATTACTGATGGGCATAGCAATGTGTGATTCAGCTGGAATTGGGCAGAGTCCCAGCAAAGGTATGAGTCATCAACATCGCCACGAGTCTGTTTACCAACACTTCCTCTCCCGTCCCACATAAAGGTGGCCTGCAACGCCTTCACCCTGATATAGCCCAATCATCTTTACATCTGCTTACACAATTACTTGTTTGGCAGCCTCCCCATCGTGTAAAGAGTCGAATTTTCCTGACATCCTCCCAACACACACACACACACACAGTAAGAAAATATCCACTTGTCTATTTCAGTTGACAAAATTGCTGAGGGAGATGCATGAAGGCAACATAAAGAATATAATCTGATAAAAAGAAGAAACAGTTGGCATTATGGTCATGTATAGCTAAAGTGTTTGTTGTGGAGAGTGCTGCTGAGGGTCACCTTATGAAAACGAAATGTGTCATCCCTTCTGATAATCTGCCTGACATCTAGTCTGTTTGACAGACCACAGACTTCACTTGTGGAGCAGAGCAGCCAGAAACTTCCAAGTTCAATGGCGCTCTCTGCTGGTGAGCGAGGGTCTATCTAATGTTTAAACCATCAGACAAAAACTGGGAAAGCAAAATAAAAACTTTGAGATACATGTTTATTTTTCCCATAATTCTATTTTTCAAAGGTTTTATTTATAGGGGTGTTGACCTAGTTGCTCAGAATCAGTGGGATTGATGAATTGTAACTCTTTTAATACCAAATAAGAATTAAAAAATGGATCAGAGTTTTCCAAAACTTGTTGTAACCTGTGGCCCTCTTCTTCCCCTCTCAGCCCTGTTTTGGGATTCGACAGCTGCACAGTACATGTTAATGTCAACCTCAGTCAACGCCTCTGACTGATACTCTATTCTTTTTGTTTTTTCATTCCTTGGCACCTGTGCTTGGCTGTCAGAAAGTTCAGAGTGACTCAGCTGCCATTTCTGCAGAGGAACAACAGGCTCTGTGACAAAGGTTCCCCGACGCTGCCCAGGGGACCCCAAATGTCGAGGCAGGTAGGCCCTTTTTTCACTCTGGGTCAAAGGTTAGGCTTCATTACAGGAGAGGCTAAGCCGGGGTATAATGGTAACATCAGCTGTTTTCTTTTTGTGTTTTTAAATGTGGTACATATCCATCCGTGTCTCCATTAGCTTTGCTTCATCTATTTTTAGGGCTGCCACAACATTAGCTCAACGTCCGCGTAGAAATGTCATGTAAGACATAAGGGCCTGACAGCACTCATCCGTAAATGTGAAGGTCAAGAACCAGCTTCAGTTGTATTCTTTAAACGGGAGAAGTTGACATTTTACTTGTATCGTTTTATGAAGCCAAAATGACAAGCTGATGAGAAATAGCTTTTTGGGGGCTACAAAGTGAAGAATACTAATAAGAGCAACTGTAATGACATTGTATCATATTGCTATAGGAAGATAACCACTGGAAAGTAAAGCATTTCTAAAAATATCAACAATCCGTGATTGCTGAGCTGGCCTGTGACTGCAGCCAGGGTCATACACAAAGCTTTGTGCGTAATATGCACATAAAATCTGCAAAATCATTTCTAAACAAACTCAGTTTTGAGCCACTTCCATCTTCTTCCCTCTCGCTCTCTCTCGGGGAAAGGATGGAAGAAAGCTATGAGACATTTGAGGAGGAGTTAGGGCCACCAAGAGCAGATCCTCCTCCACAGAAACCTGTTCGACAGATCCGCAGACCAGGTGGCCACACACACACACACACATACACAGAATCTGTAATGAATTCGCATAAACCCTCCATCCATTGCACAGATATTGTACAATTCTATAAATACTTGGGAGCAGCAGCAATGGGAATGAAACACGACTCCTGGTCAAAGGCAACACAGTGATAATGCTCCTAAGCCATTTGAATGGATGGTGGGTGTGATAAACCTCAGTCCCTCCAAGCACAGACTGAGATAATTTTGTACCCTTAATGGTCCCCAGAGGATGAATCATCATAACTTTGCTGATTACCTGAATTTCCATCAGGTCCAAATTTTAATTCAAATACTTTCATTGTCCAAGACTTTGATTTATCACAAAATACCTACAAACTATTGGAAATTCCCTTCAGTGTCAGCTGTACTTTGTCAGCAATGTGATTGTGAGATGGTAGCGGGTGACATTAGCATTTAGCTCAATGTGCAGCCTCACAGAGTCGCTTGCATGTCTGTAACATAAACCTGAGCATAGTAGATTTGTATTTTGTGTAAATCAGTGGTTAATAAAATGAAACACGTTGGCCAACATTAATGAATGACTCCACATCAAATGAATGTGGATAAATACCAGATTGAGGGCATGCTTGTTTGGGCTTTTGTTTGTTGTTTATGATTTATGATAACAGCCCTCAGTAAACCTCCATCTGTCCGTTTCAGAAATGTACACTACGAGGAAACTCAGAGAGGTAAGTTGGAAAATCAACACGAACAGCTTGTCACTGTGTTCACATCCCTAATATATCTTTTCTTTTGAGCTACATGTTGTTCTCCAATAGGAAATGGCTCCAGTTCCACAGCAACCGAGAGCAGAACCCAGGACTTTACCCAGAGAACCCAGCTTCCCCAGAACAAGTGGGTCATTCCCACCTTTTCTCCTCAAGCCTTGTCAGCGTTTTACTGTTATTTCACATTGCTGGATTACAATAAAAGCTCCCCCTCCTCTTTCTTCTATTTCCTTCAGCATCCACACATAAAGACTCGTCCATCCAAAACCTGACCCAGATTGAAACACCCTGGGAGAATGTCACCCTCAACCGTTGTCTGTTTGTGGCCATAACCATCCTGGTGCTCACCTCAGGCTTTCAGAGGCTTCATGGCAAGTAAACTAGCAAGCAAAAATAGTACAATAGTTACAAAATGACATGCCTGCTGTGGCTGAGTGGTCTCTTCTTAAAAAACAGAAACTCTGCGTGGTCAGAGGATAGCAGTGGAGGAGGAGGATGTTGGCCTGACGGTGAGACGTTCAGGCACATTACGACACAGAGGACAACCACCAGAGGTAAAGGCACTGATTAACTCAGGATTCACCTATTTGACTCTTTTATCGTCCAGTTTAACAGTTTGTCCACAGTTTGTATTGTTTCAGCTGTTTTGCGTGTTCTCCTCCCCCCTCTAGCCTGAGACCACTCTATGGGAAGTCATGTTTTGGTGGCTGCCAGACCTTGATGATGAAGATGATGAGGAGGAGGATGACGATGATGGAGAAGTCAAAAGAGGCAAGTCAAAGAGAGGAGCAACGGCACGAGCATCAAGAGGCGTCAGAAACAAGCCGCTACCAGACCGAAATCTCATGAAGCGAAGAGAAGGGAAATTAAAGGACAGGAGAGTCAAGAAAGTCAGGGATGGAGAAATCAAAGTTAAGAAAGACAGAGACACAGCGGAGGAACCAGAGGAAGGAGCAGAAGATGGAGATGAAGGTGAAGTAATTGAGGAGGCAGTGCCCCAGAAGAATAAAAGATCGGAGGAACAGAAAGAGAAGAAAAAGACTCGAAAGGGATGAGTTGATTTTTCTTACAGTGGCTGACACCAATTCGTTTTCTAAACTATCACCTGAACTGATTTGATTACATTCATTAAACAAGGTAATATTGAATAAGATAATAGATTTTTCCCTTTCAAATGTCACTGACTCAGAAATGACTGCTTCCAGTTAAATGACTGTAAATCGATGTCAATGTTACAGCTTTTTGTTGCTTTGCTAGACAAATGTGATGTTTAACCAAGCTTTTTGCATTTTAACTGAATTCATTGTGCTGACTTATTTCAAATCCCACTCGATATTCCCTTTAGTAAAGAAAAGATCTACAAAATCTTAAATAAATTGCTTATCAATCCAGTCAGCTCACGTAACTGTATGTGGTTATGTATATGTGGCTAACAGGAGCTGAATATGCTGAAGTTATCAAGAATTTTACTCCCTTACAGCCTGTTGTGCTTCAGGGAGCCCAGGTCTTCTCCCCAATAAATTCTGCTGTTAGCCTGATCAACAACCAAACATCAATACTATTTGTATGTGTGATGTAAAAACAGAGTTTCGGATACAAATGTTCTTCTCCACAGAATTTAATTACAAAAACAGTATCTTAAAAGATGAGCTATTTTCAATTATAGCTCCATATCCAGAACCTAAGCATTTATACAAAACAGTGTGGTCACATGGGCTGCCCTGCACATTTACATCAACCAAACAAATGTATAAAAATCAATGTGGTTAATGATGTGAATGTAAAAATCCAATGCAACTGCAACATCTGAAGGGAGATGGACATTGAAGACGGCAGGGTAGTGTGACTGCACGCCATGACAAAAGTAATCATGATACGCTGGTGGGGGGGTTAATTGTTAGACATTCCAAGGCCCTCAGGAGGAGGCGGCCTCATTGGCATGGGGGGCATGGGCATCTGAGGTGGCATATGGGGGGCACCCGGGGCACCAGGTGGGAGAGGGGGGACAGGCATCCCTCCTGGCGGGGGAGGAGGCAGACTGTCATTCGGTGGGCGAGGACCAACTCCAGTCATGAGAGGAGGGGGGCGTTTCACACCTGCAGTAGGTGGTGGACCGCTGGACTGGGTAACAGCTTTCTCCATTTTGAAATGGAACTGTAAGAAGAACTGGGAGGAAAAATAACACCAAAGACAGGTTAAACCCCATGTTTCCTTTTCTTAAATCAAATATCTAGGTTGGCTTTGTGGTGACTGATCAGTACCTGTTTAGTTTCTCTGTTCCAGTGGGTCCAGAAGCGGTTTTCTGCTTTATCAATTTCTCTACTGGGGACCTAAAAGAGCAAAGATGTTTGTATTATGTCGTTGCAAGAAGAAAAATATTACAAAACAGCACAACAGAAGAGAAATTCTCACTCACCTTAAAGGCAATAGTCTCATATGGTTCAGCAGCCAGAAGCAGGTACTGCCAGCGACGATCAGGGGGCTCGATGCGCTGTTCATAGGCAGACATGAAACGATGCCTGGGTCCAATTCCTTCAGCGATCTCTGGGTAGTCAATCTGATAAACAGAGAAAAGAAAGATGGGTAATTTATAGATTCGTCTGCGACAGTCTAAACTCTACGGCCAAAAATAATATTTAGTCATTATCGCTGTGGTGAGCAATTTTACAGGTTGAAGCTGAGGTGCCGCTTTATCTGGCAGCAGTTTGAGTACACAGCTGCTATTTTCATTTGACCACACTGCAAGTTCCTCCATAATGAAGAGATGCCAATAAACAAACAGTGAGTATTGGATTTAGTTTAGCATCTTTACAGTACTAGACAGCTGTTTAAGACTGAGAAAGCGGAGTTTCCTAGAAGTACATTGCCGGCCTATGGGTGAGCAGGAATGTGGATGATGAGAATATCAGTTCACAGCTGTTGCAGCTGTCAGTGGTGAGACAAGACTACCCTCAAAAGCTAAACTAGAGTAATAATTTGAGCAAAGTAAATAACTTTATAATCTCTTAAGTGGAGGTTTAATGACACACTGCCTTGTATTTAGCAAAACAGCAAAAAACATTCAGTCGTAAGTAGGGACTCCCATCAAAAAGACTAACCTGGAAAAGTAAGGACTGCTGTCCGGTCTCTGGGTCCCTCTGTTTGGTTACTGTAAAGAAGAGAAAGACATGGACCATATATTAAAATACAGTACATTTGCAGTGAAAACACTCACAACTTCACTGATACATAACCGGGCAGCCAGCTTACCTTTGTATCCTGGTCGACCGATCTTGACAAACTTCTTGACCTCAACTTTCACTTTGGCTGGAGCTGGCTGAGCAGGAGCTTCTTTGGCCTCCTTTG
This sequence comes from Pempheris klunzingeri, assembly GCF_042242105.1. Classification (NCBI taxonomy): domain Eukaryota; kingdom Metazoa; phylum Chordata; class Actinopteri; order Acropomatiformes; family Pempheridae; genus Pempheris; species Pempheris klunzingeri. Next base: position 6,716,265 of record NC_092026.1, read on the forward strand.
CTGCTCTCCGCGCTCTGAAACAAACAAAACGGGCAATTTTTAACCGTTAATCAACACTCTGGACACAGTGGACTTGTTCTGTGATTTGTTTATTAATCATGGGAAGGTGAGGTAAAATTAACCCATCACAGTAAACAAAACATGAACAAATAAAGGTTCTCAGTGCAGTTATAAGCACAGCTGCAAGTCAGCTTAACCTATGCTTGCTGTGACAGAACAGTAACTATGAACACAGCACATAGCCGTGTGTTGACCAAAACATCAGGTTAACTGAGCAAAAACTTCAGAAACAATGGAACAGTGGGATTCACATTTATGACATGTTAAGGTAGATGTGGACTTACAGGTTTGTCTGATGTTTTTTTCCTTGTGTGTGAGCCAAGTAGCTGCCCTGTAATACAAAGGACAGCAGTTTGTAATGCTTCATTTCAAACAGAAAAGATAACAAAAATTAAAACCAAGATTAAAATAACATAATCCAGGAAAGTTTGATTATGTGCCTCCTCACCTCATTGTTATGAAGTGTCAAGCAAAGTTTGCACTCATATGATCCTAAATGATTCTTCATAAAGTAAGGATCTTTGTTGATGTCAATGGTCTCCAGGGCCAACTGACGTAACCGCTCTCGCCGATCACGGTTACTCTCAGAGGCAGATGCCACCCCACCGCTCCCCGTCTTCCCTCCAGCTCGATGCTGGAAATCCATCTTTGCAAGCTGATGGGCTCAATCACAGAGACACCCACACGTGTTTGCCCAGTCAACACTGGACAGGTACTCAAAGTATCCCTCCTGATTACCTGAGGAAAAATAAAGAGCACACCGTTAACAAAAATATTAACTGAGGATAGATATTATGCACTATGTATTTCTGGGTTGAGGCACAACACTGTACCATGAGTGAAGTTAGACTGCATTTGCTGAATTGCTAATTTACTTTATTACTAAAATAATGCAAGGGTTTGAATGCTACTTCGTGCTTGAAGTGCGTGTAATGTTTAACGTTAAAAGAGTAGATTAAGAAAAGTAACTGTAGCTAATTTCAAAAGGAATACTTAAAAACAGCTACAGCCGGGACAAGAATGCCACGTTTCTGTAACTAGTCTGGGTAACATTTCATGTGTTCACAAAACAATACAATGACCTATCTTCACTGCTTTATGCTAACTTCCCTTGCAGGGAACCAGTCTACCTACTGGAAGGTACAGCAAGAAGCAGGTATTTGGGCAAATATTTCAACATGTCTTGGTTCCTTGACATAATTTCCCACGGTTGTGACAGGTTTTACCGTGTTACAATACACACGAAGCACTGTAAACACTGTAAAATTCAGTTAGCCGCAGAACGTTAGCATTGCGTAGTACCAACCGAGTGCATTTCGACAATGCTAATGCTAAGCTAACAGATTACCGCCAAGTAATGAATGGATTTTAACAAATCCGATTGATCAAACGGCAAGTTAAACGTAGCTAGCTCTGAATATGTGATACTAGATGGGTTATATACATGAGAAAACAACAACTATGCATTTTTACGTGTTATAAACAGCTATCTTTGTCCACAACACTCACCAACTAGACAACGTTAGGATCATGCCAACGAACATTAACGCGCATGCGCAAGCAGTCTTCTTCTTCTTCTTCTATTTGACAGCTTCCGGCGCTGTACCGCCACCTGCTGGGTGAGCTTCTCCTCATACTCCACCACATCTCAGACGTGTATGAAGAAAAATCTTTTGTATAATTTCATGATTTCAGAGGGACACTTTACTTTAATCTTAAGCATAGCAAAATATTTGAACAGCTTTGAAAACAAGATGCTTTGTTATGAATTGAACTATCCAACTGCACAAGAAGAGCTAATACAGTTAGTCAATTATTCAATTAGTTGATTGACCAAAAATTAATAAGCAACTATTTTCACAACATTTCATAGCTCCATAGCTTTATGTTTAATAACTTTGAATTTTGTCCTATTGGTTAGACAAAACAGGCAGTGTCAAAGCGATGAGAATTTCTCACTATTTTCTGATATTTCACAAACCAAACAAGCAATCAATCGATTAATTGAGAAAATATCCAACCTATTAATCCAAAAATGAAAATAATGATTAGTTGTACACGATAGTTAAATTAGGTCCAGCATAGATACTCTACTAACACTGGCTCCTCACAATAATAAAAGCCTGTTTTTACCTTAATGGATGAGTTATAGTAATCAATAATGCTACAATCTATAATACTTTAGAAGGCACAGCGCCTGTTTATCTGAATGGAGTACTTTTAATGTTTTCAGTACATTCTCCCATTTTCTATTGTGTGGCATTAGTACATGATGTACTTGTGTAAGATCTGAACGCTCCCAGTAGGCAAACGCGCTGCTCCCCTGGTTTGACCCTCACTGGGTGCCGTACTATCACCAGCGAGGGGCGTCACTGCCGACCGACAGCCTGGTGTGTGTGTCCGGTGAGTGTGTGTGTGTGTCCGGTGTGTGTGAAGGAGAAGTCCGTGTGTACTTGACCGTAGAGATGACCAAACACACCCCGTCACATATGGAGACCAGCAGATAGTTTTTAGTTTTTACGCTGTTACTGATACTTTTGTGGCTGTCTCCCTTCACTACCATGGTTTCCGTTTCGGTCGGTGCTCGGTCGTAGTCAAACTATCCTTCAACCTGTGTTTTAACTGCGTCAGTGTCCGTGATGCGTTTCAACGAGAAGGAGCTGGTCTCTCTGAGCCGACAGCCCTCGGAGAAGGCGGCTGAGCTGGGGATGCGAGGACCGAAGAAAGGAGACGGTAACCCAGTTTGATACACACAGACTCAGCCATTATCATCTCCACTTCCGTTTCATGTCGTGTGGCCAGCAGCTGTAACAGGGCCGATGGCTGAGGCTCATGTCAGTGATCAGCTCTGATGGCAGCAGGACTGTGTTTGTCTCTTGCTGTTAAGTTTAATCTCGCTTCCTATTTGTAATCACACAGTTTTAAAGAGGAGGCTGGTGAAACTCGTCGTTAACTTCCTGTTTTATTTCCGGACTGATGAGGAAGAGGTCAGTGGAATCACTATTTGAACACCTGCAATCTATTTACACAGTGTTTTCTTTTTCTGATGAAGTGAAAATAAACTCCTGTTGACAAAACATGTTGAATCAAAATTAAGTGATTATTTATCTTTCAGCCAATCGGAGCTTTGCTGCTGGAGCAGTGTAGGGTGGAGAGGGAGGACAGCCAGACCTTCTCTATTGGTGAGCTGCAGTATCCTCACAGTTACACTACAATGGAGAAATGTAGTCCATTACTCATGACCGTATATTACAGTCTCTGTCTGTGCGTTTGCTTCGTGTATTTCTGAGTATTTCAACGCGTTCTTTGTAGCATTTCTGGATGAAGCGGAGAGGAAGTATCTGTTTGAATGTGACTCTGAGGAGCAGTGTGGGGAGTGGATCGACTCCATCATCAAGGCCAGGTAGGACTGACTCTCCTCCGTCTTATTCCCTCCAGATCATAGGCACATGTGTGGTGGCCTGGCAGTAGCTGACACTTTGCTGTCACCTTGGCAGAAGATGAGTTGATTTCTGTCAATCGTCAAGTAAAAATACCCAATTTCTCAATTTGATATTATTACACTCTTAGTTCTGTGTCTGATGGTGTAGATTAAATGTTTATTCACTTGTGATTTGTCCCCATTTTTGCTTTTTATAACTAAATGGTGTTGCAGAAGGAGTCAGTCAAAATGATAATGATTTCACAGTTTTGTATGTATCTGGTAACATTGATAAAACAAAACATTTCTTACTGTTTATTCTTTAAATGGCAACACCAATTCCACTGGAGCACTGTACTAGTTTTTTTGCTGTAAAACTTTATACATTGCACTGTGTCACTGAGCAGTATACCTGTATTGCTCCAACCTAATTACAAAACTATAGTCGCATGAGTTATAGAGAGACTCCAGAGCTGTGTTCTCAGTAAGTGAATCATGCCACATATCTGCAGAGATCAGCATTGCTGTGTGCTTCGGCAGGTCTTAATGTGCAGGGAGATGTATTCGAACAAGTTGCACCTCAGTGCGTTGTAGCCTCCAGTGACAGACTCACATGGGTGAAACCATCACAAATGAATGATGAACTGTTTCCAGAGACACAATGTCAGCATTGTGACTTGTGTTGAACAGCTGATTCATCACTACTCAACCTTATCTTGTGTTCAGGGTTACTGGGAAATCTTTATAAAACTATGCTAGAGCTCCGGCTTCTTATTTGTTTGAATTATTCTGATGCTGCTGGTGTACCTACAGTCTAGGAGCTGGGCTGATCTCAGAGGCACAGCCAAAGCTTCTGGGTGCCCTCTGTGTGGAGTTATTTTCTGCATATACCAAGATGTTTCAGATTTGATTAATAAAACTGCAATGATATGATAGGATGTACTGAACTGATAACAAGGTGTGCACCGAACGCATCACAAACATGTTACGAGCTTAGTTGCAGCCTTAATGTGATATTATGTGATATAATGTCTATATGCGAATTTCCCCTTTGGGGGATGAATAAAGGTGCATCTTATTCTTATCTTAATCTTTACTGAACATTTTACATCGTTAAATTAATTGTCGTCTCATGTCTTGCAGCTACGAGTTCATGAGGAGGAACCTGATATTCTATCGGACTGAAATCCACAGGCTCACTGGCAAGGTGAGACCCTTCACAGTAGTGTGTTGGTGCACTAAATGCCACACAGATGGTGCCTCGGTCCAGTGTACTAGGAGGAATTTTGTGAAGTATACTTGTGCCATGCTTGACCCACTGAAATGCACAGATTCATTAGAGGCTAGTTGTGTAGATCAACAGAGGAAGATTCTGTACTTCAGGTTTTATGCTGCAAAGTTTTGCTATTGAGAAAAATGCAACAACCCCCAAAAACGATAGAGATAATGGGATTTAATTAGCTGCACTCAAAGCATACATTAAGTACTTTAGAAAGAAGAAACTTTTCAGAAACTATTTCCTGGTCACTCAGGGTGCTGTAGCAGCCACCAATTCAGTTTAACTGGAGACCAAACCAAAACCATCTGCATGACCAGACAACCCCAGGATTTAGATATGTTTTAGTGCTTGTTTGTGTAATGTCAGTGAACTAACCATTTAATATTAAGTTTGACTTGGCCTCAATAACAGCCAGGTACTTTGCTCTGTTCACTATGAGCTTTTCACCACATGCTTTCTCTGCAGGACCCCTTGGAGCAGTACGGTATATCAGATGAAACTCGCTTCCAGGTCAGCAATGGCCTGCAACTCACATCTAGAGATACCTCCTCCCTGTAGACCAGCGTCCTGTGTCCAGATTTACTTTATTTTCATGTTAGTTCACCCTGAAGCTTCAACATTCACTCCTCACTGCCTTGAAAACTATGGCATTAGCATGAGCACACAGGCTTTTTGGATCTGCTCTGAATGTATTTAGTGTTGCTGCAGACTTACAGAGAGGCTCTTATGCAGATGTTAAAGCTGATTATCTGAAGCCATGCAAAGTGATAACTCAGATCATTTCTTAAATGTCATTATCAGCCGTTACAGGTTGCATGTGGCTGTGGAAAACTCAACACTGTCTTATTTGTTTTCTACTGGACACACTGTTCTGTTAGACAACGTGGTTTTGAGAGCATCTGATTGTACTTGTGCTGTAGAGCTGTGACTTTCTTTCAGGACTATTAGTAATATGAACATGACTTTGTTTAAAGAAGAATCAAACCAGGACATCTGAACATTCGGTCTACACCAATGTTAATGCACACAGAAGAAGAAGCTTATCACTATTAGAAACGCTGCCCAATACTAAACCTTTGGCAGTATTCACTGTCTCGATTTGAGGTACATGGGCCCTTTGATCTGCTGAGTTGAGCCACCCACTTTATTCCATTTTTACTTATGCGAAATAAATATTTTAGTTATCTCCATCCTTTCATCATCTAGCCACATTTAGAGTGTTTAGTTTAAAAAAAGTACTGTTGCACATTACTGGCTGTTGAGGGGTTTTTTTTAAATTAGAATTTCAATCATTTACTTGAACCTGCTGTACTTTTTCTTTGGCACTTTGAGTCAGATTCCTTTCTGTAAGCTGGTGGACCATGTTGGGACACCAGGCTCCTGACAAGATTTCTTAAATATGACACCAACAACTTTGTCAGCGTAGCTATGACAGAGGTGCAGCTAATTTTTGCTCTCCACCACATTTCACTATGTGAGGATGCTGTATTTTGCAACTTGGTTAAATATTTATTTCAGCAGTCAGGAGTCTACCCACAAACCAGATATGCCATTGAATGTGTCTTTATTCAGAACTTTTGCACATGAAATGTGTTTGTTTTTACTTCATGTTGGATTGTTTCACTGGCATATCTTTCTTTTTTTTTTCTTTTTTTACTAATAAAGCCATTCGAAAGATACTGCAAATTCATGCAATGCGTCATCTTTTAATTACAGTGAAATTTGTTAACACCAAAACGTTTAATGTGCATTTAATCACGGTCACTTGTGTCCATCGTACTGACTGAAGAATAATGATGTCAAGCCACTGGACCCTGGAAAGCATGTGCTTTATCATTCATGGAACTGGTTAATGTGCAATTGTGCCAGTTCATTTGATCATTTGACTGGCAAGGTCAAATCAACAGGCATTCTGCATATCTGGTTAAGACAATAGGTGCAACACTTTAATAACACTGATGCTCTAAAATGAATAGATTCAAGAAAATAATAAATAATTACATTTTGGATTATAACTTTGTAATGTGAGGATACTGGTTTGTTCTCTGCTAAGGGGTCCTAGCTGCGGTCACCGGGTCTCCTCAGCACCATTTGCATGTTACTGTTCACCTCTCGTGATTTTTGTGCTGCTCCGAGGCGCCGTGACTGTGACACGTTTCCTTAGCAACGACAAAAGTGTGATTCAAAAACAGTGACGTCACAGCCTTCCCGTGATGCTTAGCGAACCCAAATTGAACGCTCGGCTGATGAAAACATTTGTATTTTACACGCTCTGTTTTTAAGAGTAAAACGCACAAAACGAGACGTTTGAACTGGAATAGAAGAGCTGCTCAACGGCGTTTAACGGGAAGAGTTTATCGGGGTACGGTAGGTGCAAATACGAGTGTAGATTGTGACCAAACAATGTCGCTAATGCGTTAGCTGGTCAGCTAGCGTATCTTAACGTTAGGTCAAGCCAGCTGGACTAGCGTTAGCATTAGCATACCTCTGTATTCTGGATGTTTTAACTTTTTGGCTTTTGTATCATTTTAGTTTTACAGTTACAAATCAGTGATAGTCACCACGGCGGGGAATGTTGTTTGCTTGAACCAGCAAGCAAATATCTGCCTTTACAATGGTTTTAAGGGTGTAAATGGCAAGTTCTAACAAAGACAATTTAAGTGTTGTTGTTAGCAGAAACTGAGCCCACCCGCAGCCGATCACTGTAACTAATGTCATTATCATTTACGAACATATTTCCCTCTAGTTGTCTAGTTTAAGGGATTTAAACTAATGTGCTTTTTCACAGTAGTCTGGTTTGTCTGTGTAATTATATCGCTACGTTTTTTTCATGCATTGAGCTGTTAAAGACAGTTTTGTTGCCTACTTTATTACCACAAAGCAAATGTTAGATAAGATTTATCCCAGGACTATCTCTGAGGACTGTTCCTGAAGGTGACTGTTAAGTTGGTCTTTTTATTATCATCCAGTTAAATGCTATTTCCTTTCCTTAATAAAGTACGTGGAACTTGTCTCTGGGGAACGTCTTCTGCTTTAGTGTGATACTCTTTGTTCCTGGAGTTTCACATGATAAATTACACGCTTTGTCTGCATTTAGCAAAGTTAATTTGTTTTGTCAAGTCAGAAATATAAAACACAGTATTTATGAAACAATTAGTCTATTACTCAATTAGTTGATCAAAAGAAAATTAATAACAATATTTTGATTTGATAATTCATTCATTGTTTAATTAATCAAGCAAAATGCGGAACATTTGAATTTTCCAGCTTAAATGTGAACATATGCTGCTTTTCTGTGTGTTACCTTGTTTGAAAGTTATATCTTAAGTTTTGAAATGTTGGTTGGATAAAACAAGCAGTTCGAACACATCACCTCGAGCATGGCGTGGTTTTGATGTTTTATATACTGAGCAACTAGTAGATCAGAAAAAACAAATTTTGAACGAATTGCTTTGATTAAAAAAAGAATTATTTTCAGTGTTGCACAGAAACCTTATTTCTTAGTTTGTTCATCAGTCAGTTATGGGCTAAACAGGCATAGCTGTCAAGTTAAGATACCTATAGTTATTTGATAATAGCAGAAATGTCTATTTTGCCACATTAGTGGTAGACATGTGCTCTCTTTTTAGACGCATCAGTGATAAGTCAGACAAAATGTTCCTAACCTGTGCGTTCTGGGAACCCTGGTGTGATTGTGTGATTGTATCATTGTATTGATCAGTTTTATCCTGTTCTCAGGCAGCATGGATCAAGACTATGAGTGCAGGCTGCTCAGGCAGATCAACATCCAAAATGAGAACGCAAGCCCCATTGTAAGTAAATCATACACACACTTGTAGTTTTTGTGTATTGTTTCCCTGTCCTTGGCATAACCGAGCTGTATTTCTGCTTGAAATAGTCGCTGAAAAGAATATAAAGTGTCTCACCTCGCCAAGACTTACAGTCTTGACTAGTATAGCTGTTATGATTTTGATTAACTGATTCATTATCTAGACCTGAGCATGCGGAGAGCTCCTTCCCAAAAAGGATTGTTAACTAGCAAAGAAGGGCGGAGAAGGTGTTACTCTCACTGTGGTGGAAGAATAAACGGTTTAACAGGCCAGTCTCTTTCTTTTGACAGTGTCACTAGTATTGAGTGCTGAGAAGACCTTTCCAGCCAAATGACTGGGTTTTGTGAATGTCGCCTGCTGTTGTTAACACCTCAGTCTAATGCACCATCTGCCTTCTAGATTATCTCCCTGTTTTGTCGTCAAGTTTCAAATCACTGTCCTCTTTGTGTTTGGCCCCCAGTCAGAAAATGCTTTCTCCTCTCCTCTCTTGTGTAGAAAGCTGTAGGAGCGGTGCGAGCTCTGACACCCACCAGCTCCCCCCTGTCCTCCCCTAGCAAACATGGTGATCGCTTTATTCCCTCCCGGGCCGGAGCCAACTGGAGTGTCAACTTCCACCGCATCAATGTGAGTCTGCTGCAATACACCCAGGACTTTTCTTTCAAAAGAACAGTGTTCTCAAGATTAAAGTACTGTTTATGGCTTGTTGGGAAACATCATCTACCAGCATTTTCCTTTCAGTTGTCTGTAGATACTTTAACACAAGTTTAAGATTTGGTGGAGACTGAGGATTGATTTATTTCATTTTTTGACAGGAAATTGAAAAGTCGCACAATCAAAACAGGAAAACCAAAGATGGCACAACAGACAGCAACAAAGGTAATCAATTCACCTTTAAACCAGGTGGCTGGAGGTCTGACAAGCAACAATATATTGTGATACACTGTCTTGGAATATGTACATTTACATTTAGTAACATAGAAATTAGGTAGTTATGTTTCGGACAGCAAATACTGAGTATTTTCGTTATTCATTAGTCTGCCACTTATGTAAAGTGTCCTTTCTGTGAAATGTCAGATAATGGTGATAAATATCCCTTTTTAATATCCCACATCCAAAGGTGATTTATTTTATATTTGCTCATTTTATTCAACCAAAATGCAAAACCCAAAGATATTCAGTTCACTGTGATATATGACAGACAAAAGCACCAGATCCTCACAGAAACAGAAACCAGAAAATGTTTTGCATTTTTTGCTTAAAATAAAATACAAAATAAATCATTGACTAATTGATCATTCAAACAAATTACAAGTTATGTCACTAATATATTTGCGCCATTGTTATGAAATATACCTCTGGATCAGTTTTTATCCAGAGGCTGATACCAATTTTAATATTTCTCTGATGTATACAAGGCAACTGCATTGCCAGACATTGGGACACTTCAGACTGGCCTGCGTTATGACACCTTAGTTATCACAAGGAAAAAATATCATGATAGTGATGTATCATGAGCTATCCTGTGATTCTGAGCCCTCAAAGACAGATATTCTTCTCTGTTGTAGCTGTTCATTTAGGTATCTGTCTGGTCCAGTCAAACTGGATAATTTGACCTTCTCGTATTTACTAAGCCTGAGCAGGCTCATGGAAACCGGAGATAAGGACTAAACAAAGCTTAGTGAAAATTTCTCCCTGATCTTTAGAGATGTGAGAGAGAGAGCTAAGAAACTGCAGAGGGAGCACTGTGTTTGAACTTAATCATTCTGACAGCATGGTTTGATTTCCCTGTCGTCTCTTCCTCCACTGCCTTTAGCGGATGGCCTGGCTTACTCTGCGCTGTTGAAGAACGAGCTGCTAGGAGCAGGCATCGAGAAAGTCCAGGACCCGCAGTCAGAAGACCGCCGTCTGCAGCCATCTACTCCTGCCAAGAGAAGCCTTTTTAGTGTAAAAACAGTTAGCGTGGCCGTGACTTTTCATTTACTAGTTTCAAGGAGTGTTTCCTGCATCAGTAATCGTTTGTTTGTGTTTTGTAGTATTCTGTTAGTGCAAAGAGGGCTCTGCCTGAAGAGGACGGAAACACAGTCTCGCCATATTCTCTATCACCTGTCAGCAGCAACAGGTAACATGTTTTCCTTGTCATTCCTCAGATGACCTCCCCCCCATATGGGAGAAGTAGCATCGTATTCTTCACTAATTTGTGTCGTGCATTGCAGCCAGAAACTGCTGCGGTCGCCAAGGAAACCTACGCGCAAAATATCCAAAATTCCTTTCAAAGTGCTGGATGCTCCAGAGCTTCAGGACGACTTCTACCTCAACCTAGTGGACTGGTCCTCTCTGAATGTGCTCAGTGTTGGACTGGGTACCTGTGTATACCTGTGGAGTGCCTGCACCAGTCAGGTGTGTGTGATCTGTTAAATCAAATACATTGACCAAAGCAAGAAGCTTCCAGTAGAGAGCTTCACTGTAGCTGAACAGGATCTATGTATAAATGAATCATACGTATTAAACATGAGCATATATGTATTTATTTCTCATTGGATCTGTCAACTAAAACTCTTTCACTGGTTGTGTATCATACATATTGATCAAAAGACTTGGATAACCATGTTAACCAGTATTTTTTATTGTTTTGAAACCTCTCCATCTTTTTAGGTGACACGTCTATGTGACCTTTCTGTCGAAGGAGATTCTGTAACATCGGTGGGATGGTCTGAGAGGGTGGGTTTCACTCTCTTTTTTTTTTTTTTTTCAAAATTGTTGTTTGGTTGCACTGAAAAAAAAAAAAAAAAATCCACAGCACTGATTTTGACCTGACAAAGATACATCATAGAAAAGAGCTGTTATTTGATGTTTAGCAAGATGCAAATGGGGTTTTGGTCTGCAGGCTCCATTTCAACCTTTTTTAAAAAAAAAAAACCTGCCTTTTGTAAATGCTGTTATGTCTATTTTTAGGGTAACCTGGTGGCGGTGGGGACTCATAAAGGATATGTACAGATCTGGGATGCCGCAGCAGGGAAGAAGCTCTCTGTACTGGAGGGACACACAGCCAGAGTGGGTGAGTTGAGAGGCTGGAGAGGAGGAGGCGCAGACAGTTGCAGAAATGAAATATTACAATCTTCATTAATTTTCACACAGTTGTTTAGCAACATCTCTCATTGATGGTCAGTTAATCACCTTCCTTTCGATCTGTGTTCATTCTTCGCTGCCAGGTGCGCTGGCATGGAATGCGGACCAGCTGTCGTCTGGGAGCCGCGATCGCGTGATACTGCAACGCGACATCAGAGCCCCGCCCCTCCAGTCAGAGCGCCGTCTCCAAGGACACAGACAGGAAGTCTGTGGGCTCAAGTGGAGCACAGACCACCAGCTGCTAGCCTCGGGTGGAAATGATAATAAGGTATGTAGACAGAGAATGTGGCCTGGCTGTCAGGGAGCTGCACATTAGTATCTGACCTCTTTCTCATAAAACATCACAAACTCATTTCTGTGCTTCCTCTTCTCTCTTTCCAACCCGCCGTCTGTAGTTACTTGTGTGGAACCACTCGAGTGTCCTCCCGGTGCAGCAGTACACGGAGCATTTGGCTGCAGTGAAGGCCATTGCCTGGTCTCCCCACCAGCACGGCCTGCTGGCCTCTGGAGGCGGAACCGCCGACCGCTGCATCCGCTTCTGGAACACTCTGACGGGCCAGCCTTTACAGTGCACAGACACCGGCTCTCAGGTCTGCAACCTGGCCTGGTCCAAGCACACTAACGAACTGGTGAGTCTGCTGTTTTGATGTGGACGTTTCTAAATGTAGGGGAATCTTACACACAGCATTATAGAACTTATACTTTTATAGTAAAGTTGTTATTTCCACACGGAATTTATTGAGCAAAACCGAGATGTCTCTTGGATGTGTTGAGTAACACAATTTCAGTGTTTGCTGAAGGTGTATTATTTCCCTTTATTCCAAGTCTTCAAACTAAGCTTGGCTGAATGCATCCCTCTCTTGGAGCAGAGAGATGGAGTTGTTATTGAATTTGTCTGACAGTATAAAGGCACATGTCCCTCCCTTTAGATCCGAGGTAAATATGTTTTATGTTTTAATGTTGTTTTCTGCAGGTCAGCACACACGGTTATTCCCAGAACCAGATCCTGGTGTGGAAGTATCCCTCTCTCACTCAAGTGGCCAAGCTTACTGGACATTCCTACAGAGTACTCTACCTGGTCAGTATATACTGTGTGTATTTATGTGTCTGTCTGGAGACAGTTGTCCCAAGAGTCCTATGGTTATAGTCTGGTGAAACACTGCTAAAAATACATGTAAAATAAAAAAGAACTTTTAGTATTAGACTAGAAAATGGAATTTATTCCGACCTTAAACTTTCTGGATGCTTTTGCTTAAGTGCTGCTCTGTTATAACCCTGTATATTCAGCGTATAATACTGACTCTGTGTGCAGGCCATGTCCCCTGACGGAGAGGCCATTGTGACGGGTGCTGGAGATGAAACACTTCGGTTCTGGAACGTCTTTAGCAAGATGAGATCCACTAAGGTCTTTATTCTCTCACATGTATTTATGTTTCCTCTGCTCTGTTGAGTCTGTTTCATCATCTGTATCAGCCTGTACTTCTTTCCTCTCAGTGGTCTCACCTCCTCCATCTGTCTCCCTCCCTCTTTTAGGAATCAGTGTCGGTGCTGAACCTCTTCACCAGGATCCGGTAGTAAGCACAGCTCTGTACTACGAGTGAATAAAGCTGGGAAGGGAATTTATCTTTGCATGTTTCAAGCTGGAAACAGGCCCCTTCTTTGAGTATTCACCTCCGTAGTCTACAGCGGGCCCCCTCGTTTGCCCTTAGTCATTTAGCCGAGTCGTAGCAAGAGGTGGAAGGGAGCTAGAGAGGCGTGCAGCCAGAGTGCAGAGGGCAGAGGAGGAGGTACGTCGCCCGTACAGTATTCCACTTGCTCCTGAATGATGGAGCCACTGCCTCCGCCAACAGACCAGTGATCTCTCATGACAAGGGGAGTTTTGGGGGGGTGTTTCTCTCCCTACATGATTCATGTTTTGTTTACAGACTGACGTTGTGCTTACCTGCCAAATATTGAGTTTGTCCTTTTGATTGTCTATTTATTTTATTTCCTTTTTTAAAACATATTTTTAACATATTCTTACCATTGTGTTTGTTTTCGAAGGCTGGTAGGTTTCCTTTTATGTGTGCAGGTTTTGGTCTTATCTGTGGAGTATGTTCGGCTTCATCTTTGTTTTACTGAGAGACAATAATGTTTCAAGTACACTGAGGGCAGATTACATAATCCTGTGCCATTTCAAGAAATGTTTATGGTTAAGAAGGATTGAAAGAATGATCCTAATCTTTTTTAAATCTGACATTAAGTTAGTTTTAGTCTGATGATGTTTGGCCGCACTGGCCCACTGTTTTAGTATCTCTCAAGTAAACTCTTGTAATGGCATACGGCTCAACTAAGAAGAAAATAACTATTTGGTAACGCTGTACATTAGAACAATTGCTCACAAAAGCAATTCACATGGAAAAATAGAATATTTTAATGTGACAGGAGCTGTGCAGGAGCTTTTCATTCATCTTGTTTCTCTTCTTCCCTAAATGGAAAATCATTTGAAAAACATGTTGGCTTCTCAGTGTAGTTTGAAACAGCAACTAAAGCACACAGTAAAAAACATTTGGGATTAAATCAGAGTGAAACACCACTCTGTGCAGAGCGTCTGCTAATATATTCAAGCTCGGGGCACTTGTCTTTTGCTTCTTCAGACCATTTCTGTGTTGTTCATTTCTTTTTTTTTTCTCTTTTTTTCAAATTGAAAAAAAAATCATCTGTAACATTATCTCTGTTTTGATTTTGTTTTTTCCATGTTTGAATGTTTGAGTCAACTAGCGTGCCACATTCAAATGAATGCTATTTATTTGTGTTGTGTACAAAGGTTCTTGTACAGAAATGGCATGTTTGTTTACTAATGTCATCTGAGGGAAGCTGATGGGCAGTTTGACTGCCAAACTCTATGGAAATTTATTTTAATGCCACTTCAACATTTAGATAATGCTGCCAACTTGAATTACAGAAAGAATGTTAAAGAAAAATATTTCTGTACTGAGAGATAATCAACAATTAAATGATCATATCTTGTACCTTGGGTGGTCGCTGTTTTATTGTCCAATAACTTGAGAGTATAACGGTCTGCTGCTGTGAAGTTAAAGGGGTAATATTGTTTTACCATTCCTGGCACAGCTTAAAGAATGGGTTCCTTTTATGGATGATGTGATATCACCTGTTCATCTGAGCCATAGAGCTCCAAAACTATTTAAAGCACATGAATGAGCCACACTTGTGCACTGGGTGACGTATTCCCTCATTACCACAAACAGACTCACAACTCTGTAGTTTATTCCAATTCACCAGAAAACCAAACTTATTTCTGAAAACTGAAACTGAAAATAGTCCTCAACAAATTCATTGTTATAGTTTGCTAAATAGTACAGAGCACACAAAAGCACCGAATATATCCACACTTAATGTTTAACTTTTTACAAGAGCATGGGGAGAATATCACATTTATTTATCTATTTTGTCAACTAAAACGTCAGATATATCAGCTTGTTGTGTACTTGTATGTACCATAGTGACACTCATTATTTAACATCCCAAAATATTTAGGAGACACAATTTTTGCTATTACAGCTATTTACTAAAATAATATTCAAGGTACAGTTCTAAAATAAATATGGGCTTAAATTGCAGACTCATTTTTATTTGAAGGTATTCACATCCAACTTGGAGGAATGGTTCAGGGGTTGGCTCTTCTAATATGTATCCCTCTCTATCTTAATTGAGACAATTGACGCAAAAGCTGATTCAGGAACGTGTGGATTATTCTTCTTTCAGTTCTTTAGCAATTAAGGATGTAAAATGTTTGTAGTTGATTCAAGTGTGACATTTGTATTTAGAAGTGAAACAGGCTGTCGTTAGGCTGCAAAAACAAAAGACATCCATCAGAAAGACAGTAGGAGTATTGGGAGTGGCCAGATCAACCTTTGGTCCATTCTGGACGTCCACAGAAGTCAACGGTGGTGGACGATTGCTAGATCCTTTCTTTGGTAAAGAAAAACCCCTTCACCACATCCAGCCAAGAGATGAACGCTCTCCAGGTGTATGCATGTCGCTATCCAAGTCTAATGTAAAGAGAAGACTTCATTAGAGCAAATACAGTGGGTTCACCACCATGTGCAAACCACTGATAAGCCTCTAGAATAGAAAGGCCTGATCAGACTTTGCCAAAAAAAACATCTTAAAAAGCCTGCCCAGCTATGGAAAAGCTTTCTTTGGATTACCTGTACCAAAACGATGGGAAGAAAAAAGTATGGAGAAGGCTCCCGATCTGAAGCATATACCTCATCATCTGAAAAACACAGTGGAGGGCACGCATGGCATCCAAAGACACTTGGTTACTGGTGTTTATTGATGATGTGACAGAAGACATAAGCAGCAGGATGAATTCTGAGGTGTGCAGAGCAAACCCCCCCTGCTCAGGTTCAGCCCAGTGCCTCAATCTAACTGGATGACATTTCCCATTGCAGCAGAACAATGACCCAAAGCACACTGCCAAAGCAACCAGAGACAATTATGTTTGGTGCCCAGAAATGTGCGGTCTGTGTATAAGAATGGCTGAAAATGATTGCAATTTCTGAATGGTTCAAAGTATTTCTGTCAATACCCTTGAATTAAAGCTGAAGGTCTGCACTAAAAGAAATACTTGGTGGTTGAAATGATATCATCCATTGTGGGCGGCTGTAGCTCAAAGAGCGGCTGGTTTGATCCCTGGCTCCTCCAGTCCACACGCCAAAGTGTCCTTGGCTAAGACACTGAACCCCAATTTGGTCCTGAAGCATAGCTTTGGTGTGAATGATTAGCCTGATGGCAGGGTTGTGGGAAGGTGTTAAAGCGCTTCGAGTGGTTGAAAAAAGCAGAACGTTGTGGTGAGTAGAGCCAAAATATCAACTTGTGTCTCATTATGGAGGGCACGGGTTGAGATCTGCTTTGTAATTCACATACTTTACATATTGTACAAAAGGGAAGTGTATTCATCAGGTGTTCTCCACTTATTTATTCTGGGTTTTGCTTTATTTCTCTAATTTGCCTTGTCAATAGATGTGGCTTCCTGTGTTGTCCACATTTGAAGTGAACACCAGAGGGCGCCATCCTATGAGCGCTTCTAAATTCAGTGATTCAGTGCAACACTGCTGCTGCCACACCCATAAAATCAGTCTTAAACCATGCTACCTTGAAGTGAAATTTAGATCTAACATGAACTACAGGAACATTCTGCCAACAATGTCTTTATAACAGGCCGCAAGGAGGGTCAAACCTCTCAGCAGACAGCTAACATCATCACACTCTTTCATTTTACTCTCAGTTACGCGCCAAACAAGAGCTTTGAATGTCCAGAAAACATCCCGCGGCTTCGCCTTGTTCCCTAGAAGTCTACACATTTTCACCATATTACCAGTACAGCCCACACACGCATCGTTTTGACCCAGAGCATGAAAAATAATGAATGTTCATTGCCTCCCAAAGCTCCCACACCTCTGCTTGTGCCCTGTGGCGTATCCAAACTCACTCTTACACTTTTAAACAGCAAATGGATTTTATATCAGTGTAAACAACAGCTGAAGGGTCTGAATACATGAAGGAAAAAAAGATCCTAAATGATTCTGCTCCTGTAGTGTTGCAACAATTTACAGATAGAAATCAGAAAATGGCTAATGTTGAACACGTTGTTTGAATTGCACTATTACTAAGATGGACTTTACAACCGAAAGACAAAATGATGAAAACGCCACTGCCAATTTTAGTGATTTCAAAAACTAAAGGTCTGTTTTTCTGTGTGATGAGGATCAGGTACTGTAGGATGTGACTCAGCTTCTATCAACACCAGGGAGCCCGGGCCTTTCTCTCCTTCAGACTCCATTATAACGTCATCTAAATAACATGCATAGTCCATTATAGTGATCAGATAAATCATCTGAATGGAAGACATTCAACACAGTCTTCCAGCTCATCTGTGGCTCTCGGTGGGCAGATGTTAACATTAAGCCCTGAAAGCAGAGGGGAGAACGGAGGGGGATCGCTAATATGCGTAATCCTACCTCCTGATGTTTCCATCAAGAGGCACAGAGTCTGATGTTCATTATACAACTAAAGCCTCACAACACAGTGAGCAAGATCTTCCCCTAGGTTCCTCTCTAAGCCCGACTCTTGAGTTGCATTGATGACCGGCCTACGGGGATATCAAAGGAACAAGGCTTTTGTGAAAGCTGCAGCCAGCCAGGCTTCTTTTTGGTCATTTTGTCAGAGGGAACAGAGCATAAAGACGGTCGCTTGTGTGCCTTATTCACAAACAGACACCAGTCACTCAACCCAGTAGCACTTTTGCATTACGTTACATACAATGGAGGCTCTGTAAGGTGCTTCTTAAGGTGTCAGAGAAGGTGCTATGAAAGCGACATATAGACTCAGTCGTAGCTTGTCTTGAGGCATTATTAAATTTAAGTAAAATGTCACACGGGGCCCTGAAAGCAACGTGAAACATCCTTGTGTCCTTGTTATTTAGTGTCCTCTTTGGAAATGATATGACAGATAGACTGCCCTTAATTTGGGCCCTGCTGTGATGACTGTTCATTCATCAGATTCATATAAAATAGGCAGGTTCCAGTTTTAGTCCTAAAAAATAAAAAGGCTCAGTGCAGCTTTGCAAATTGCTTCCTTTTCTGTGCACGTCACTATACATGGAGGGCTTTTGAGCTTGTGACGAGAATTTGAGAATCCTTTTTGACATTTTATTGACTATCGACTTGTCAACATGCAATCATGAAACTAACATCTCATTGTGAGCAGGGCTCTGTATGTTTTTGTATACACGCTGGTTTTCAAATACTTCTGGCTGCATGAGTGTTTCTCCTTTTCTTGTAACAGTGTATATGGTAAGAAATGATTCCTCACAGATTTCTGCAGAAAGGCAGATGCCACTCTAGTGTCGAACTGCAGACAAAGCTTTTTAATACGGTTTTCTAATAGTTGTTATTATTGTGAATTCTATATAATCCAATTGTTAATTTTTTAATTCTTTGTAAGGAAACAGACACTTCTGGGAGGCTCAGATAGGATGAGTGGGGAGCAGGAGTCACGAGGAAAGAAAAGGACACCTCTGTTTACTGTGTAATGTTGCTCAGTTTTATAATCATTACTGCACTGAAAGAAAAATCCCTTAATATTAAACCCAAACTCTAAGCATTTAATCACTCTACCAGCCTGCAACTGTCATGGAGGTCAAAAACAATGAGTAACAGTATGATTTGACTATTCTGTCATTTGAAGATGGCTCTGATGGATGAATGACTTGTGATTATTACCTCCCACTTACAAGTGGGAACATCAGTCATCCCCTGCTGAAATTTACACCACTTGGCTGCAGAAAAAGCGGGATATGGACTCTCCAGGACTCCTCTCACCTTACAAAACATCTCTTTAGCCCCCCCCCTTTTAAAAGACTGCTCTTATTATCCATAAGACGCTGTAATGATATGTACACAAACATCATAGGTTTGTGCTGCTAACAACATTAATTATTTTATTGTTCTTTCATGTATAAAGGTTTTATTGTTGAAGGATTCATTTATAGTTTTACCACCTGTTCTATGTTCCAGTGTGGTTACAGTATGCGATATTTGTGCTTATGTGAGCCAAATGCGACTCCCTGTTTGGACTCGCTGTGTGAAAATAACAGTGAAGAACTGAATCCCCATGAAGATCCTCTGGGCTTTTGGGTTGACTTTAGCTCGAACACTTTAACTGAGCAAACTAGAAACACGTATAGTTCCAAGTGTGTAAATGTATTTTGCACGGGAGGTTAAATCAAATTGTATTCAGCCCAAGTTGTATTCCAAAGCAATTAATTTTACCATTTCCAATTTCCACAGCCCTTAGGTAACATTCCACTCTTGTTGTTTCCATTACCAATTAATTTGATGCATAATCTTGATCTCATGTTGAGGTTTAATTCAATTACATCTGAGCTACTCGCCACAGTCAGGCACAGGTGCCCAGGTGAGGTCTTTTGCACTATTGAGACACATGATTTAATTTAGTGTGTGTGTGTGTGTGTGTGTGTGTGTGTGTGTGTGAGGTGTTTCCTGATTCGATTAAAAATGCACATACGGTTAGAAAACTGCATCGATTTGGTCGTAGAGCAATCAGGCTCCCTTTAAACAGACAGCCAGGTGTTCCCCATCGACATGCATCCTCAGCCTCCATATGTTTTATTCATATGCATCCTTAACCTTCATATAATGTAATTTGGCTGCTGGTTTGGGCCGCACCCTTAACAAGGTCTGAAAAAAAATCCACGTCAATTGGCCTCCTCGCTCAGTCGTCACTCCACATCGTCCCTCCTCCTCCTCCTTGTCTTCCTCGGAGCAGCAGGCGTATATAAACACGCTGATCCATCTTCCCCCAGCCTACCCAGTAACATCATGATGACCATTACGTGGAGCTCGGATGGGAGGGCTCGGATCGTGGCTGATTTCGAGAGAGAGAGAGAGAGAGAGAGGGAGAGAGAGAGAGAGAGAGAGAGAAAAGCCACCAGTGGAAGAGACGCAGCCTCGGCTACTCATCCAGCACACGCTGCATAACATTATGTCTGCATCACCTGTTGTTCCCGTCGACACACGGTGAGTCCATCACTTCCAGCCCTGCTCGAGTCCTGCTCGTTTTATCAACACAATGCAATGTTAGGCTGTGTATCTGCAGGGCATTCATATGTTTGGATTGTTTTTCGCTGCATTTATTTGATTCATTTCTTTCTCATTTTTCGCACTTCATAAAAAAAAAAACAAATATGATGAAGGAAAAAAGCCTTCGAGCCATAAAAGGGACAAACAATTCTCTGTTCAAACCCCGTCTGCGTCTGAGGGAAATTAAATGACAGCCCCTTCCTCCTCTTCCTGCCTCGCCTGGGGGGGAAATGTTTATCATGTCGTCATGTTGCTGTGATTTGAGAAAAAAAAAGGAGAAATAATTGAGCTTACTCCACATCGGGAGCGGGATCAGTGCAGGTTATATGAGTCAGATATCAGAGGTCTTTTGGCTTTATAACCTCCTGAGAGAAAACTTCGGTGCAGCAACAGGTGGCATGTTTTTCCCGGGCCGGAATCGAGGCGAGATGCTGAGGAAGGAGACGGACGTGGAGGAAAAAGTAGGGCGTCATTCAGCACCGAGACACTGGACAGCTCCCACGTCGAGGGCCACTCATTTCTCTGTAGCTGCGATCTGGACGGAATGACAGCTTTATCTATCGTTTTCATGTCTTATTTTTGTAATCAGGCTGATGTGTCTGGTGCATATTAACTCAGCCTAATGGCCGGCATTCAAATGTTCCTGCTGTTTGGAAACTGAATGGACGATTTTTGAGTGGCAGGTGCTTGAATGTGAGCATGCACGAGCAGCAGCAGATGAAGTAATTTGTTTTTAATCAATACTATATTAAAATGACTTTACTGAGCATTATTGATTAGCTCCGCTGGGGTCGCCTCTTGGTCGAAATAGAGTGTTGTCTCTTCTCAGCACTCCTCTTTTCTCTACTTTGCACTCAAGGACCCCCCTTTTTCCTTGCTTCCTTGCATCCTTCCTCCCTTCCACCCTCTCACTAAACTGTCCCCATCTTCCCATCCCCCTCTTCCACTGACTCCCAGTCTTGTTGCATAGCTACCAGCTCAGAAACATACTGGAGATGCAGGACAATCTGTCTGTCTCCTTTCTCTCCCTCTCCCTTTTAGTCCAAATGTGACTTTTTAGAGAGAAAAACACAAATCACTGAGTTGATGGTGTGCGTTCACATTTCCATTTTGTCAGTCTAAATAGGGTGTAATTGCGGATTGTGCACAGCTTAGGGTTTCTGTTCATTGCATATGGTGAGCAGCGTTTATTCTAATTGCTGTGCTGTGATCCTCTGTGTTCCTCCCCTCCTCCTCCTCCTCCTCCTCCTCCTCTTCGTCCTGTCTCCCTCTTTTGAGAGGAGCTGAAAGGTTGGCATTACAACAACAAAGGACGGATGGAATGTCAACAGGCTTCAGAGAGAAATGGGTTGAGGGAAACACAGAGATGCGAATTGTGTGTAGTGTTTCCATCTCCGGCATCTAAAGTTCACAACCTATCAAACACACCTCTGGCTGGTGGTCGGATGCCCTGAAACACCTGTGACACATGCACACGCTGAAATACTCTGTACCTCTAAAGTCTGCTCAGGTGACAATGCAAAATACATGTGTTTAACACCAGGACAGTGGAGGGAAGTATTTGAAGTCCCTGAGGTGTTAAGGTTTTCACCTTTTTTTTTTTTTTTTTACAGATTGAAGCAGTGGATGCGGAGCTCCTAACAAAAATGAGAGGATGTATTTGCAAAGTGTTGGTAGTGCTGAGTGGAAGACTAGTGATTTTGTTGTGACGCTGATCAAAGAACAACAAGTCCCAGTCTGCCTCTCAGCACAAGCAGTGCTCTTCAGTCCACGTCAGCTTTAACCTGCGCCGATCTTCAGATCAGAGTCTGTTCGCATTTCAGTGTCAGAAGTGTGATTGAGTTTTCCTGTTTATTCAGCTGCAACAGTACGTAACCTGCCCATAAAGATTCATCCCTGCCTGCACGCCCCTCTGTGACTGGGTATGGCCTTAATGTTCAGCAATGTTAATTATTAGCAAAATTGCAATCAAAAGCACCATTTGGGGAGATTTAATTCATGGAAGTGAATCACACGTGATGAAGCTGCTCCAAAACCGCGGGGAAATACTGTGATAATGGCACACAGCAGCACACTTTGTTCAAAACAGAAGGAGGTAACCCACTATTACTCATTTCGGTTTCTTTCCAGTGTGTTACTCCACACTTGTCCAGTTCTGCTACATAAATGTTATTGTTAATCTAAATGTCTATTGTTTATTAATTAATCTGCAATAAAGCCCCAATTTAAACCTCCTTTGTGAATTTCTGTATTTTCTCATCTCAGCACGAACATGACACAGTTAAATCTCAATCCATCACACACACTATACAACACACACACACATGCACACACACACGCACCACGCACGCACACATGCGCGCACACGCACACACACACCAGGTGCTGAGGAGACCCCAAGGAAGGAAAAAAGCACTCTGGTCTATCCTGTTCTTGTGTCCCACTGACAACACTCCATTCTGCACTCAAACATATTACTCCTCTTAGATGAGACGGCCTGCTGCCAGAAAGCTGTACTTAACGCGTTACTGCGTGCAACACTTTCAGTACTTAGAGGACCAAATACACACCATCCATCAATAAGAGGGGTCTAAATCCCTCTGTGCACTTAAGTGACTGCCTCGGTCACTGTACTGAGCAGTGGACAGCACTTGCTTCCTGCGGTGCTTCGGTAGCTTCCTCAGTATGTGACAGAGTTTTAAGGGACCAGGTGAATTAAAAAAGAGGAGACAGTTTCCCTGCTTTGGTGTGCAGAGGTGCAACCCAGCAGGAGAGCTCACAGCGGTGCTGTGAGTCTGATGCACCAAATGCTGAAGATATCACAAAACCATGCAGGAAATCATATGTTTTATTAAATTTTAGTGTTGGGAGGCTGACCTGACTTTCTGCATGGTGACTAACACATCGCTGTGCTGCATGGTGCCAAAGAAAGCACTCAGTGTGAACTTTGTGGCAGTGCTGGGGGGCCTATTAGGATCAGAAATAATTAGGGAATGAGTCTAGTACACGCAGTATTCATCCCATATTTGTAAATTTTTTTGCTTTTTATTACACTTCACGGCTGGTATTAGGTATACGTGTGGGTTAGACGTTAGACACTTTGATTAATATCAGCAGACAGACCTGAGCACATATGAGACATCTACAGTCACTAAGAAATGTGAAAGGCATGTTTACACACCAGAGAAGACACAGGTCTGATTGATCCTGCACTCTGCTTCAGTACTGGTATAACAGCTGGTGCCGTATTCACAAAGATGAGGAAATGTAACTGACACAGAGGAAAAAATATTGTAACGGGTACAGATGCAGCTACAATTAAAGTGCCTCAAATCGTGCATCATTAAGATGCTTCAGCACGACGTCAAATTCTACCAGCTGTACTTAAAGATAAACAGCAGTGGAGGTGAGCACAAATATTTTTTCAAAAAAGGGGTTGGATTTTAAAAGGATTGGATGAAAATGACGGAAAAGGCTTGAGGCTTCAGACATTAATAATTTGAAAACATCTTTTTCTGTTGTTACCAGGATATCTGCATGAGTGACCTGACAGGATCCCCATTTTTGTTACGCATGGCAAACAGCGTTAAATGAAAAAAGCGAATTCTTTATGAAAAAAGTTCAATTCAGATCAATGTTAAGGAGCGATTGTTTCATCACTGAAATCACAAGCTGACATGAAACCGACATGTAAGTTACATTTGAAGAATTTTTTTTATCTCTGCTGACGCTAAACATGATCAATCAATGCCACCATTTCCTGTTAATAATGATTCCAGACAATGCTTACAGCCCCCAACCCTCAGAAAGGCTTGAAACGTTTTAATTAAAAATGCATCGTGGCTGGTCTCATTCACACTGCACCCTGTAAGTCTCCAGATTGGCAGCATGCTGGTTTTTCATATATAAAAACCAGGGTCTGGCTGGTGTTGCCTAGCAACACAAAAGAGTCAAGTGCATTTGTTTATTGGCCAATAAGAATGCAGACAAAGTTTCAAGGTTTTCGAGGAAGGTCCTGTAATAATGTAACTCAGAAAAAAATAGAGCCAAGGATTGTGTAATAACAATCTTTCAAATATTTCAGTATATAAATAGTGTTATGCATAAAGATGTTTCCCTTCATAGAGCTCACACACAGCTCTCAGCCTGTTTGGTAAAGAAATAAAAAGATGGCAGACTTACTGTTGGTTTTAGCTCAGTACAGATTATAAGAATAATCGCTGAGTTTATTTTCTCCTGTGTGAAAGAGGCTCTATACATACTGAGGTGGTCTGCAGTGACTGAGACAATTCTGGTACTCTCTGGCTATACCCTTGATGATGAGTTTTGTTCGTTGATATGTCAATAAAGATCAAGAGAACAAAAAGTGCTCCATGTTACCTGCAGGTGCCCAGCCTTTTGGGGCCCCTGACACTTCTGCCACCCACAGGTCGCAGACAGGATCACATGTCGCAGCCATAACCAGGCACATATGGTCCTCTATTTGTCTTGTTTTGAACTGATTTGGATTAAAAATCAAACTATGACCTTGTGAGCAGAGCTGGATTCACAGTTAAAGATACTTGAGTTGATAATCAGTATGTCTGAACAATGAAAGCTGTTGCTGAGTCCTGGCATATGGTTTCACGAAGAAAGAAAATGGTAGAACACAGTGATGGATGTGTAAAAGGAAGTGCACAACAGGTGACAAATTGCATCAGACACATTCTCAGGAGCACAGACCTTGTGCAATGCATGTACTCCCTCCTCGTTGTTATATTACTATCTGGGCACCCAGCCTGGCGTGATGGTATGCCAACTGTTCCCCCGCTGTCTGTACTGGCACCCGTCACCAGCACCCTGGCACCTCGGAGGGACTCTGGGGGAGGGAGAGGCAGTCAGCAGTCAGCATGTGGCTGCATGTGTGGTCAGGAAGAGCAGGAATCAGGAGAGAACATGTCCGCTCGTCATCAAAGCAGGGCTGACATTTGATGCACAGACACAGATCAACGCTGTTATCAGACACAAGCTCTACCTCACGGCAGATTGTGCCTGGCATTAAATAATTACAAATATCTAGGCAGGGTCATCTCTAATATAAATTTGTTGATGATAAATGATTTGCAGTGCTGTAGGAAAAATATCTGCTGCTGTTGTCAGTATTTTAACAGAAAACAGGAGAAAGATTCAGAATAGAGGCCTTTAGCAGGGTCAGTGTAGGCAGCGTCTTTAATAGCCCACTTTACAAAGTAATCACTGAGGATTATGATGATGTTTAGCTTATACCAGTGTCAACTGCTGCATAAATAAACAGACATTTAGATGATTCTGATTTACCTTCTGTGTAAGTTAATAGTTTCTGTTGCCCTGATTTCATTGGCCTTTAAATAAAGAATCTAATCAGGAATCTGATTAAAACAGCCCACAAAAAATGTGAAGCAGCTGAAGTAAAAGGAAAATGTTGAGTCAAACTTTATGCTACTTTATGTCAGTTTCTTATTTTTTTAAAAGGCTGACACACTCATTCACATTTCATTTAGTTGAGCTTTCATTTGCTGTAACAACCTGTTTTTAGCCAGATGGTCGCTCCACTGCTTTGGTCCAGACTGAATATTTCAGTCTGAATATTTCGGTCAGATTGCCATGAAATTTCACATGAGCACAACATTTATGCGCCCCAGAAAAATGAAGCCCATTGACTTTTAGTGATCCCTGACTTTCCCTCTAGCGCCACCATGAGGTTCACATTTGTGGGTTTTTGTGGTTGTGTGAAGTGACTCAACAGCTATTTGATGGATTGACTAAAATTAGACATTCACCCCTCAGGATGACTTGTGAAAACTTTGGTGATCCATTGATTTTTCATCTAGCACCATCATCAGGTTGAAAGTTTAATTAGTCCAATTATTTAGATTTATGACTAAATATCTGAAAAACCAATGACATCACTAGCCTCAGCTGGGCTTTGTGTTTACTGCTATTAAACAAATGTTAGCATGCTCACAAGCTAAACAAAGATAGTGAACATGGCAAACATCATACCTGCTTAACATCAGCATGTTAGCATTGTCACTGTGAGCATGTTGCCATGCTGACATTAGCATTTAGCTCAAATCACACTGTGCCATAGTGCAACTTCACAGAGCTGCTAGCTTGGCTGTAAACTTTTTCTTTTTAAAGTGTGACACACATCTCTGACTTTTTAAAAGATTTTGTAACACAATGTCTAATAGCCTGATAGTACATGTTCATATTGTACATAACATAAGACTGAAGATTGTTTGAGAAGTTATATCAACTTCAAAAATGTATATTTCCCTTTAACATGTGTTAAATTATTTGAACATTTTAAAGATGAGTGCTTTGCAAAAACTTTTTGTATAACATAGAGTTTCTGGATCCATTCTCTGTTCAGAAGTGCTCACTGTATTCAGAGAGGTCAAGGAGAGGCGTCTCTCGGCTCACGTACTAGTATAGAGAGCACACACTACATTTAATTCTGGAAATATTCACATCCTGAATAAGTCACTTGTGCACGTGTAAAACCGTGGTTAATGAGGTCGGATCCTTGGATTATGTATTTTAGCTTCAAGTGTTCTGGTCACCTGAGACGGTCCACATCATAGAGGCAAAAACAAGCCATTATGTTATTATTTCAGAAAATAAATGAATGTTGATTCACGGTCATTAATAATAATAATAATAATTTTTGTTTTACTGGAAAACCCACATCCAACTTTGTTAACTGCACGTGCTTCAAATAAACAATTTATAGGGACGTGATCGTGTACCTACTTGGATAAAAATGTGTTTACAGTTTGTGTAAACTGATGTGTTTTGCTTCTTCTCTACCATCATGGACCTCAATCACATGAATGAACAAAACATCTACAGCAACAAAGATAAGAATTTAACAATAACTGGACAAGAAAATCTTTTTCAAGCAGCTTTTTTATGTTCATAAAAATGTCTCCGATTATATTTACAGAACAAAACATATTGCAGGTCACAGACAATTTTTTAGGCCTGAATTTATCATATGACATCATTCATTTTTGGCAAATAATAAAGACTTAAGTCCGAAATATTGAGAAATGTTGGAAGCCAATTTAACTATATAAATAGTGTGTTGCACAAACAACGTTGAAACGTAACAACATCAGTATTTTTCATATATCATAATGTAGAAAACTTGCAGTTTAAATGATGAAACAGAACAGAAATATGATACATGACTCTTTAAGAAGAATATGCGTTTTATATCCATGAAGTGAGACAGTCAAATCTCTTCAATGCCTTTACACTTCAACTTAAATCTGAGTTCACTGTGATGGTAAAATTAGCACACTGGTCAAATGAATATTACGTCTATATTGAACAAACTGAGGCCTACCCAGTGACACACATAAAGCACAGCAGACAGGTTTTGCCAAAATGTTACCAGCAGCACAGCCAGATAGTCCAGATGAAATAAATAGCACAGGCATATAAAAGTTAAACGAAACGCTAGTAAAACACAGAGGTATAGGTAAGAAAGCTGAATCTTAGTTTGATGTGTTGCTTACAAAAAGTATGAATTTGGAGTTTGAAAGTTTCACTATACAAGTTTGATTTAACCAAAACAAACGTCTAGCTCCATTTCATCTGCTGGGCTATACAATCGGTCTCAGACCTGCCTTTATTTACACTGCAGACGACCTAAAACTGAGAACCTGAAACAAACATGTCTTGCAATGTGAGAATGAAAGAAGCCTCCTGATGCCAGAAAAATAGAACAAACAGAAGAAGACGACGGGGCTTTTGATCTTCGGCACATCGCCTCCCACCGGAGGAAAACTGAAATCTGTAACACTTTAACAGGTAACGGCTGATGGGGTCGGAGATGAGCCACCAGCTCATGATGAAGCTGTGCAGTCAGTACTAGGTGGTCTTCACCAGATCGTAGACGTGGATGTGGACATCATCGTCATATTTGATGTAGTATACCGTGGGCTTGGCTGGGACCTGGTAGATGACCAAGCCCGTCCTCTTTAGACCGTTATCTGTGACATACTCCACCTGTTTACCCACAAGGCTCTCTGGCTCCTCACCCGGCTTCCTGTCTGCTGGCAGCAGGTGTTTGTTCTCTGGATGACGGACAATGAGAAGTTAGAAAAAGACTAAATAAGAAGGGTGATTCCTTCTTTTATCCACTTATGCCGCCAAAGTTTAAACATTTCCAAGAAAAACTGAGAAGATAGTAAATTATCTACAAATTGAGACTGGACATTAACTCCTACCAAACATGCTTGCCTCACTTTATTCACTCTCATAGTCCCCTCCAATTCCTTGTAGACTGCACTGTATCATCATAAGATTCAGTGCCCATAACAGAACATTCTCTCTTACTATTGAGTCAAGCCGAATCTCTGCACAAAATGTTCAGAAAAAAAGCAGCATAAATTGGAGTGTTTTGCAATGCCAGCTATGTAAATTTGTCCTGCTCTCTTCCTCCCACCTTTCCAAGACAATCGGAAATATGAAACATTGATAGTTTTATGCACACCCACAATAAAGCTCCCATTACTGTACCTGATTCAGGCAGGACACGTAGATCTCCGTCCTTATAGTCGTCCCACAGCTGGTACATGTACAGCACCGGGTCCTTCTCGTAGGTGATGTAATACCAGTGGGTCATGATGGGGGCTCGGGACAGCACCATGCCTCGCCACTCGTTTTTCTCACCATCCTCCTTCTCAAACAGATGCTCCACAGCTCGGCCCACCAGCTCCTCTGCCCCGGGGGGCACCTTGATCTTATTATTCACTGTGCGAAGAAGACACTTTGATAAGCCTGTTAACTGGAAAACTAGAGATCCCAGATGGCAGAGCATATCACGACATTAAAATATTATCATACCGTCTTACAATGCTGACCAAGCACCAATAAAATCAACAAAACCCCTTGACAGATTATCAGTTTTAGTTAATATCAGCTTTATATTAGCTCACTGAAGTAAAGAAACATTTTGCTGACCAGAGTAAAAACTGAACACTGATGTATTTGATTTAACTCAAATGTTTGATTTTCTCATAAATGATTCAACTGTTTTTTACCACCTAAGTTTTATGATTTTGCCAGCCACCACAGTGGTGTATTTAGAGTCGACAAAAGAAGAATTGAGTAGTTAGCATTAGCAACAACAGTCATTTCACCAGAGAAGAATGAGAAAAACATCAAGTCAAGCTTCAAACAGAATATCCCAAGAAAAAGACTATAATGCTGTTTGACTGCAGTGATACCTGAGGTACTGAGAAACACACAGCAGAAGACCAAAGCAATTAAGCTAAAAATACCACTTCACTACAAAATGCACACCAGAGCAAAGAAAAGCATGTCTGTGATCAGAGACAGACGTCGTCACGCTCACCAACTTTCTCTGACAACACCTGCAGGTTGGACACCCGGCTATCTTTGAAGAGCTCGATGCCGTACACGCAATCAAAGCCGTCATATTTGACCATGTAGAGGGAGCTGTTCACAGTTAGGCGCTCCAGAACGGTGCCTTTCCACTTGGTCACGTTACCCTTCTCCCTCCAGGTGTGCTGGATCCTACGGCCCAGAAGGTTGTCAGGGTCTGGGCTCAGGGTCGACGCCGAGCTCTCACTCAGCTCTCCACTGCTACGCTTCCTGCAAACAATAAGATCCGTATCTGTATTACTATATTAACTGTAGATCAAAAGTAGGACCAACCTTTTGAGGCACTTTAGAGCTACTGAATTAACATTAGAGTTGAGTTATTTGTTTTGACTGAGGAGAGGAACTATTGCTGCACCTTCACCAAACATCCAGGGTGCCAAATGGGTTTTGTTGCCACAATGATAAGGACCTTATTCTACCAAAATGTTGGACACAAGGGTGTCATATATCAATATTCACAGGTGATAGGTGCTACAGCACTCTTTGTCATGTTGAGTCATCTTCCCACTAAGGCAAACTTGTTTTAGTGCCTCTGAGCATGCCATTACGTGGCAGGGTGGGTAGTAAACACTCCCTGTGAAGCTTTATCTCAGCCAATGGTGCTGTAAAATGAAACAATATTTTTGTTAATTCATTAGTCGAATCTAATTTTGACTAATTTATCTTATTAATAGTATGAGCAGTACTTTGTATGTGCCAAACACTCAGATGCTTGGCAAGACCATCACATAAAAGAAAGGCAAAATATGCCAGACTGAATTAGAAAAAAAACAGATCAAAAAATAAAATGTTGCATTACCAAAAGCCCATTCAATGCAGTCACCTAATTCAGAATTTAAACAAGATGTCAAACAGTTTTGGAATTATGTTTTATCAAAGTTTAAAGCCACCATGCTGAATCTGAGGGGAACATTATAAAAACTGGGCTAAAAGTTGTTATTAGAAGTTATTAAATTAGAGATTAGAGTGAAATACACTACAACATACTAAAACACACCAGAGCCAAATGAGTTTGATCAGACTTGATCCTACCTGCCCCGTTTCTTTGACATGTTTCCATAAATTCACACAACCCTGTGAGACACAGGACAGTTCAGTTAGTGGATACAGCTCTCACATTCATCACTCACCTTAAGGCACATTGATCAAAACATATTTTAGCAGTTAATGAGCAGCAGACAGACTCCTGTTACCTCTGAACTCACTCGACCACAGCCATGCAAATTAGCCAGCAGACCCGCATTACCGGATGTAAACAACGTAACTGCGACGAACCTAAAGCTAATGCTAACTGAAGTAGCTCGATGCTAACACAGCCTACAGGTAATATATTTTTACAGCCAAGCATATGGCTGATAAATGTGTAACTTCACCGAGACTAGCTGAATAAATGTGTCGACGTGTCGGGTGTCGTCGGAGATGTGTCGCTGCAGTGAGTCTAAAATTGGAGACAGCTAGTTAGCCAATGTTGGTGAATCCTTCCCAGTCACTGCTTATTTTAAATGACTGATATTTCTGGGAATTTGTCTTGTGTATTTCTCCACATAAGCTAGCTGAACAAAAGGGAATGCATCGCCATGTAAGCGCTATTTTACACAGTGGTTGTAGCTTCTAGATAAACGGACAAAACAATGACTGACCATGAGAAATAAACTGACATTTTAATTTCGATCGACAAGTTCAAAAGGCGGGAGACGACAGAATAAACTGTTTGCCCTACCTGATCAATAATTTCACATGTGTTTGTGTCTTTGCGGAGCAGATTCCACCACCTAACGCAGACTAGACACACGGAAACGACCCTGCTTTGTGGACTACAACTACCAGAAGCGGCGTGAAGTTCTCAAAGCATTCTGGGACCTGTATTCCGTTTTTATGTACTTCCTTTTGATTTAATTCAAGCGCTGATAACTTTGGAGTCAAGTGAAATCACCTTTACACGTCCCGGGATTTTTTGTTTTTGTTTTATCACAACCAGTTGGATGTTAGCATTGTTAACATTTTGTTAAACGAGATGCTTAAAATACATTGAAGCTAAGAAAGTCCAGAAACTACATTTCCCGTCATTCACCAAAGATAAAGTCCACATTTTTTCCTCAGTCATTGACCAAAACGTTTCCCTCCTAAACACAAGGTAATGATTACAGTCACAGTTGGAACTGCAGGTAACAATCCTCAACAAAGAAATGATTAAACGCCATTAAATACGCAGAAACTAAACACTCAGAAACGGTCAATTTTAGGTTAAAGTTACATTCGTCTCATTGGGACATTTGATTCCTTACTTGTGATTTAATCTGAACTGAAACTGAAATGAGCTGCATGTATTTTTTATTTTATTATTTATTCGATATCTTTATTGGGGGAAATGAATTGATTTAACATTTTATTAAATGGTTTTTATTTTTGGGGCTTAAATCACAGTTGATTTAGGTTTCGAGTAAACCTGTAAATACAGCAGTAGTAGTAGCTACTAGTAGCTGCATTGTTGGACATTTTGAGTGAGATTTACAACACAAAAGAGCAAAGAAAATAACACATACATGAATTGAATTTTTTTGCATTATGATTGTAATGAACTGTCTTTTTGAATATCTTCTGTAAATCAAGAGTTCTGTGAGATTTTAGAAAGCTGAGTGTTACATTCATTTAATGAAGCCTTTATGTGCTGATTGATTGTCTATTAGTTAGTCATTAGGTATTCTTCTGTACGGCGACCTTGTGAGCTTTGAAAGGCGCCCTAAAAATAAAATGTATTATTATTATTATTATTATTATTATTATTTAGACCGTTTGTGAGAGGAACTGTTTACTCTGCTTAACCACTTTATATGTTACAAAACCCACAATTTAAAGTGCTATGACAGTTCAGTGCTATTATCAAACACTGAGGAAAAATGCTTTCTTTTTTCCCTGAAGCTGAAATGCTAATTACCGCCACAAGATGTCACACTAAACACAACATCTCTGCCTCTGGCTGCTCCAACAGACTCCTGATGATGGACTGACCAGAGTGGGGAGTGAATGATGCAGTACCCTTGGATGCCTGTCTGACAGCTTTTTCACGGTGAAAGTGCTTGGTTTTATCTTGTGCCAATCCACCTGTTTGGGTATGACTCACCTGTGATATAGAGCTGAAGAAAGAGAAAAAACTGCATGTTAATCATAACCTCCTGTTTATGGTAACCATAAACCAGCAGTAATCATTCACAAAAATGAACGATTGTAGCCCCATTCTTTGTAACCACTTAAATTTGTCTCACACGGCCCATTATTCAATCATTTATTAACTGAATCATGTTTAATTATCAAACTTTGGTGAAAAATGTCAGTACAGGGACACACAAATACTCATTTACTGTCCATAATACACATTTATGAACAGTAAGAAGAAAAACAACAAATGAAGTGAACAATGAGCACAAATATAGATGGCAAGCCAATCAAAGAACAGTCCAAATGACGTGTGTTAATATTTGTAATTAATTAATGTAATAATGTTCATGATCTCGCAAGTTTACATTTAAAATTTAAAGCTTACATATGGTGAGTGTTTTAAAGGCTGACTCCAGTGTTTTTAGACTCATTATGTTTAAATTGTAAAACTTTTGGACTAAAAAAAAGAAATAAATAATTCAGTACCCCAGGCTTTATTCCTGATGGTGAGAAACAGCACTTTGACCTTCATGTTGGGGAATAAAAAATTCAGATACTGAAGAGTTACAGGGATGAATAAATTATGATAAATCCAAATAAATTGAAAAAATTAGAGACCTTATAGGAGTCCGGTCCAACTTATCTGATGGGGATTTGAGGGACGTTATGGAGATTTGTTCTCATCATGTGCATATGTCTTTGTTCTTTATTCCTTATTTGGATCCCCATTAGCTTCCACAAAGTGGTTGCCAGACTTCCTGGAGTCTGATCCTGATGTAGATACTTGACAATTTAGTTCTTATCTCGATGTGATTTTGCTCAGTTTAACCTCACCTACACTTTAACTACCACTCAGGGTGTAAAAGCCACAGTGACATTTCGGAAACTGTAATAAAGTAGCTTTTAATACCATCATTTTTCCTACAGAGAGAAATTTGTTGTCTGTCATTAGCAGCGAGGGCAGTCTGAGGGGTTACAGCCTGAGTTTGTGTTTTCTAATCATCAAATTATGATTCTGGACTGAAACAGTTTGACCACAGATATTTCAGATCCCTTCGCTACAGACGGAATTGCTGTGAGGTGTGAGTCAGTGTTGGTGCGCTGTAAAGCCGACAGCCTTCGTGAGGAAGCCAGTGTTGTATCGACACAAAGCTGTCCGGCGCCCAAGGTTGCCTCCTCTTGTCCTTGTTGTTGTCACAGCAACAGGAAGGCCTGGATGTTGGAGAAATGAGCAGGCTTCGTTTTTCTTTTTTGTTACATGTAGTCCCATGATGCCCCACAGCAGGCGCTCAGCAAATCAGTGGAGGTCACTCAGTTTTCAGGGCAAAAGGAAGTGAGCCCGCAACTCAGCACATTCCCAGAACCAGTTGTTACATCTCTACCACTTGAATTTGTTGATTTATACTGAAGCCTCAAAATGCGAATCCCTGTGTTTACTCGTCTGTGACTGACATCCTCTGCCGCTCGTCTCTTGCAGGTTTCTCCAGCGCTGCCATCTGAGGAGGGGAGCCCACAGCGGCCCTCTCCCCTGGGACACCATGAGAAAACCGTCTCCAAAAATAGAGGTCTCCTCCTTTCCTTCCAGCTCTTTTGCTCCTCCAGGTATCTGTTGCTTCCATTTGCGTTACTGGATGGAGCACACACTCACAGATCATCCACACAGAAATCAACTGCACCCTGCTGAGAAATGCTGTTGATGGTTCCTGCCAAGAATTGCAGGGAGATTTCATGGCAGACTAAAGTCAACCCAAGGTTAGAGTGTGTGTGTGTGTGTGTGTGTGTGTGTGTGTGTGCGTGTGCGTGCATGTGTGTGTGTGTGCATTGATTAGATATCTCTATTATTAGCAACATCCCTATGCAACCTGGTAGCTTTAGAGGGATGGCATATCATGGCTGTATCATGTATGTCTGGAGCTGAATCAAACTTGACTGTGATATGAAGTGTGTGTGTGTATGTGTGTGTGTGTGTGTGTGTGTGTGTGTGTGTGTGTGTGTGTGGTGCAGGGTGTTGGAGCTAAAAGAGAAGTGTGTGGTGATGACTGTTTTCAGCTTTAATTAGCAGCGCTCTGTTTCTGTCTGGATCACAGCTCACCTTTCCTCTCTGAAGACAAACTGGCAAACACGAACACGTTCGACAAAACCCCCTGAGCCAAATCAAGACCAAACATGGAGAAACAGTATCATGACTATTAGGGTTTGGATTATGAGCAGTTTCCAGAGACTGTGAGGTCGCCAGATACAGAACAACACATGACACATATTTGGCTGTCTGCTGTCTGTCCTTGTATTCTTCTTTCGTGTTTAGATGAAAGCTAATTCCCCTTCACACATTTGGTTTTTTTAAAATTAGTTTTCAAACAGAATCTTTGGTCACATCTATCTCTACAGAAATGTCATCCTTACAGAAGTGTGAAAATATATTTTCTAGACATTTTACAGAGAGCCCGTCTTCATATATTCAGTCTAATGAATTCAAATCCCAAAAGTCTGAATTCGCCTTTTCTAGTGAGAGAATGAATCACCTTTGGATTGCATGTGTATAATTCAGTCTCTTGGTACAAGTGATGATGAAGTGCTCTATCGCCAGGCTGACAGTTTGGGTCTCCCTGAAGTCTTTTTTCTTATATGTTCTTCAACTGGTCCACAGCTAATGTGAACATATGAGCCTAGAAGATTTATTAGACCTCGTAGACAGCGCAGTGGTTGTTGTTTCCGTCCTGAACTTCCTTTTGATCAAACATCCTGGTGACGTATCTGGTCTGATTGTTAGCTGGTGGTTAAGTCCTTGTCAGCACTTTTGGATTTCCTGCAGGTAGTCAATATCTGTAAAAGACTGAAGCAAGAGTGCATCTGTCCATCTATGTACTATGCAGAGTGTTTCAGGAACACACTTAGTCGTAGCATCTCCCATCCAGCACTTAACCATAACAGTAAATGTTTCAATGTAATTATATCCAGTTGGCGTGGTGATAAGTAAATCCTCTCATTAATTAGGTCTTAGGATTGTGTAGCTCTTACTGTCACAGCTAATTGACCCCAAGAATGAGGTGGAGTACATCTGCCTTCATTTATGCACAACTCTAATTAACATGACCACCAGAACCAGAAAGGGACGCATTTGTCTGTGGATACATCTGTGTGTGTGTGTGTGTGCGTGTGAGTGTGTGGGTGTGTGTGTGTGCGTGACATGGGATCACTTGACCCCACTCAACTGAGCCAGACAATATGGCGCATTTATGTAGTAAAGTTACAATTTAAACACATCGTATAGGAATAAACGAACTCTTTTTTTAATGTTTCATCCTTTGTCATTATGGTCACACAAGATTAAACTTACATTGGCCGATGTGTTTCGTATATGCTGGTTGTATATGTTGAATTATGTATGTTTTCTTTTTCTCCTTAGGTTGAGTCACTTTTGCATTTGTTCTACTCCGCTTAGTTCCAATTTTGGTCTCCACCAACTCCCAAAGGAAATATCTGGCTCATTAACAACCAAATGCTTCAGTATGTCCATCAGCGAGTTGGTAATTGTGTCTGCCAGCAGTTTAGGTGCTCAACAGGTAATATAAAGTGATTTTTTACCGCTCTTTCATTTGAAGCAGCTGTCTGCTGTGGCCCAAAAACAGTGCTGATGGGAATGATGTGAACCAAAACAGTAGGGTTGCAGGCTGGAAAAACAAAACAGTGAATTAAACGACCAAATAAAGGCAGAGTGGGGAAATGGAAGGATAATTATTTTCTGTGAGGTTTTCATTGTTCGTATATGCAGTACAAATATTTATATACATATACAAGTTTGAAGATGTTGAAGAATAAAATGAAAAGAAAAAAACTAATTTATCACATGGTCATATTGCTTTTTCAGGAGAAAATTTGATTTTTCACATCGATCTGAAGGTCCCTGTACCTGTCACCTCCATCCCAAGTGACTGACATGAATGGGAGGGGTTTAGTGTGTTGCTCAAGGACACTTCGACAGGACTCTGTGTTATTGATGGACAGACTAGCTGTGGTGGAGATGTAATCTGACACTGTCTACTTACCGGACAGTCTTATTCACCACGAGACAGACGCCTCAAAGGGCACAGAAATCCATCCTCACTCGCTAAGAAATTAGCTGAGCTTTACATTCCTCCAGTGGGATAGTTAACAATGCTGAATATATTGATCACTTCAGCCTCCAGATGTGTTAATGCATCTAATGTTGATTACAGTTTATTTTGATGAGTAACACAAATGTTTCACTCTCTGTAGTCTCTCCGGAAGGTTCCTGGACTTCGTGGTCTCTCTATCTGTCTGCCCACGCTTTCTCTCCCTTGTTCTTCAATCCTTTAATCTCTGCATAAACCCTCTCTGACTTCATAGCCCTGAGTCATACTGTATCACGTCAGACTCCTCTCCTCTCCTCTCCTCTCCTCTCCTCTCCTCTCCTCTCCTCTCCTCTCCTCTCCTCTCCTCTCCTCTCCTCTCCTCTCCTCTCCTCTCCTCCCCTCTCCTCTCCTCCCCTCTCCCCCCCTCCCCTCTCCTCCCCTCTCCTCTCCTCTCTGAGTGTTTTCACAGTGTTTCACAATGTGTGTTCTTCCTGTCACTGTTAAACAAACAGCAGGGGGTGCTGCTCTGTCAATCGATGGCTGACGCTGCTTGCTGGTTCCATAGGAACAAATCTGATCCCTTCCCTTCTTAGCTGTTCCTATGATTGTTCTCCTCTGGACAGATATACATATATATCCACAGTAGTTACCACTACTGACAGTCAGACTGGAAGAAACCTCCCAAAGTGGTTGAGATCCTGTGGGACCTCTAGATCCAGACTGACAAACTGGTGATGGCTAAGCAACCTGACATCGTGCTGATTGACAAACAAGAGAAGAAGGCAGCGGTGATAGATGTAGCAATCCAACGTCAGGAAGAAGGACATGAGAAGCTTGAAAAATACCAAGGGCAGAAGGAGGAGCTGGGGGCAAAGGTAACAGTGGTGCCAGTGGTGATGGGAGCACTCGGGGCTGTCACCCACTAACAGGGAGAGTGGCTCTAGCAGATTCCAG
Organism: Pempheris klunzingeri; assembly: GCF_042242105.1. Classification (NCBI taxonomy): domain Eukaryota; kingdom Metazoa; phylum Chordata; class Actinopteri; order Acropomatiformes; family Pempheridae; genus Pempheris; species Pempheris klunzingeri. Next base: position 6,754,292 of record NC_092026.1, read on the forward strand.
GCACAACATCTGAGGTCTCTGTCCAGAGGAATCACAGGAACAGCTAAGATACTGATATGCACAACCTTAAACTTGAGGAAGACACACCACCACCCCAGATGTGCTGAAACATTAAAAAAAGACCTCTATTCAAAGTATCAACATCAAATGTATATAAAGTTTCAAAAGTAATCCATGATTCATAGCCGGTGAAGGTGAGGCTACTGTTCACTCCTTTGGATACTGCAAAGTAACTACAGCTGTCAAATAAATGAAGCGGACTGAAGAGTTAAATTGCACTGAAGTAGAAATATATAGTAGCATAAATCGGGGAAAAAAATCAAGTATCTTTTGCACTTAAATACAATGCTTGAGTAAATGCACTTAGCTGCGATGTGCACTGTAAAACTGTCACATCAAAATTGAAAAGTTTTGTATCAAATGAGAAATGGTTTTCATGAGAGTTTTCATTTGTTGGAGGCCATTTGAACTTCAGCCCATTTTTTAGGATTTCCTCTCCCCAACATGTTGCTGTTGTTACGTTGTCACTGTTGGTACGTACTACTATAAATATAATTCATCCTTACCAATCAAATAAATGCTTTCTGCCCACTGAGCAATGTAATAGATAGGATTATCAGGCTTTGCCAATCACTGATTTGCACACACTAATTTCTGCTCCGGAGGGCTGCAGCTTTCCAGTAAGTGGAGCATGTGAGTCTGATATTTATACCAAGTCAGAGGTTTTATAGCACAACATATGGGACAGATATGTTGATCAGGGCAAATTTCATACCATCCTGCACATATCAGCAGCAAAATGAAGACACACACACACAGTCGTAATGTGGCTAGAGCCACAAAATGCCATCTGTGACCAGAGGCTGTGACTATTAAAATGGCATTAAATTTTCAGCCTGCTTTTTTTGGGTGAATACTGGAATCTGCAATAATGTGAAGCCCATTTGAGATGTGACGTCAAATACACATCATCTGACAAGCAAGGCCTCCAGTTGTAAATAAATGGCTGTTTTTTTGTCCTGTTTACAGCGATCAAGTTTGTTTTTATGAGTCTGTATGACGAAAGCACAGCCGATAATGATACCAGTGACAATATGCCTCATCTTCCTTCCTGCGCCCATCACTCTCTTGGGTTGAGTGTGTGCGTAAGTTAGTGTTTGGCGGTGACGATGGCGGTGGAGTGGGGGCAAGCTGTGTGTCTTGGTGTGGGGCTTGTGGGTGAGGAAGAGACAGAAAGAGGAAGAGAGCTGGCCTGCAGCTTTACCCTTCCAGTGACTCAGCAATTTCAGACTTGCATTTTTGTAAATAATCCCCTCTTCTCATTTCTGCCCCCTTCATTCCTTATCCCCTCTGCCCTTCGCACGCTCCATCACTGCCTCTTCCCTCCTCGCTCCCAATAATCATTTATGTCTCATTACTTAATTGCTTTTGTATTTAAAAATAACATCTCATCATTGTAATGACTCTCAATTAGAGAAAAGAGGGACAGCAAATTTGAAAACTCATCATCACACATCCATTGTCTTATTATCGCTCCTTCTCTAGCAAAGCAATTGAGGTGGGAAACATAATCGGGTGAAATACAAAAAAGGGAACGTCATTATTCAAATTCAGATCTTCAGTTGAATACCCATCAATGACAGTCCTCATCTGTTTTTATTGCAGAGAGAGTCGTCAGTGGCACTTTGCTGAAAGCAGAGAGACGCAGGGACAGAAATAGACCATACTGTGATATCTGAGGAGAAGGGAGAGGCCCTGGGTAGATAACACCGACTCTCCTGGTGGGCTGGAGAATTAAGGCCAACAGAGACAATGAGGAGCAAGAGCGTGCACTGGGTCATCCACTGAACTCGTGCGTGTCTGTGTCTCTGGTCGCAGCAGCGGTGGTCTGATGGAGGACAGAGAAAGGAAGGGACAATGGAAATGAGCTTCCATGTCAACACTATTAGATTAGGAAGAGAGTGTATAAGTATCATAGGGAGACTGGAGAGCATTTGTAATGCAAGGGAACACATATCACATAGCACACACAGACATTTAAGGTGATTTTTCACATCAGTTGAAGAAATATGCCAATTTAAGAGTTTGTATCTCTGGGACTCCCGACACAGCATTCTGGTGGCACTGTGAGGCTGTATTCATGGGTATAATGGTGCTCTTAACTAAATGCTACGTGCTAAAATGTTAATTTGGGAGGTATTTGGTCAAAACCAAAGTAGTGTACAAAATGTTGACCTAATGATCTGTTAGAAGAGAAGTCGGGATTTATCCTCTGGGAACAGTGAATGTTTTTGTTTTTTTTAAATCAAGGAAAAGCGTCTCCATTCTCAATCCTGCCCACAAAAGTTTGATTGTTTGTCTGACCCTGGAAATAGCCGTCAAAGAACACGTAACGAACTAGTCTGAAACACTGAAAACATTGGATATGTGAAGAGAAGTACTGAGGTCTGAAACAAAGCTAACGTGATGCAGGATCTCTTCAGGACCACAGTTGTGACCTTCCATGACGACTCCAGTTAGCAGGGCTCGCACGCTCACCCAAAACCAGCATCCTCAGATTGGACATTATGTCTCTCACCATTTCAGTCCAAACTCAGCGGGATCCTCACATTAGCCACGTCAGATTGAACAAAGGGTCATCGTGACTGGTTTGACTTTTCGCTGTGCCCAGACCTCACTCCCACTCACTCCCGTTACTCACCACTTATTTATAATGGTTTGACTTATCACATGAAGGCCAGATATGATGCATGCATGCATGGCTGAGACACAGAACATGATGAATAAAGGGGGGATTCTGCAGACTGATAAAGTAATTACTCAGGTAAAGTGAAGTCATTTTCTATCTCATGATCATTATGGCTGCTATTAGTAAAAAAACCTAAAAAGTTTAGCTTTCTTTCTTTTTTTGCTTTTTACTTTTGCATTTTACCTGTTAGGGAACACTACATTGTACTAACTATGATCTTGCCATTTGTTTTCATTAAAAAGATTAATGATAGTTGATATTTGACAGGCTGCCTTTGGCTGAGTGCTCTAATGGGTCATAATCTCGCACTGAAATACTTTCCTCAGTCAACTTTGTCCCACAGTTTTTAGCCAATTATTCTGATCAGTGGGAGCATTCAGATGGTGAAAGGACCTTATCTTTTTAGCATGTTTGTCCCCCCTCTATTCCGCCCCTCTTCTTTTTTCCTGACACAGTAGATAATTAGTTCAGATCATACTTTTTTCAGTTGCAAGTAATGATGCTCACCTTTGTACTGATACAGGTCACAGTTCTTCAGATAAACATGAATTTTGTCATTACCATAATTACAAGTTTAATGTGAAGGAGAAATGGGGTCAATTGGGCAAATCAGAACGAGGCATAACAAAAAATGTAATAACTCACACATGAATTCAAAGCATGTGTGATTATTGAACACCTGCTGGGTTTTATATGTGAACAAGTGAATAATGTCTAATGAAAGGTGCATAGAACTAGGTCATTCAGTGAATTTGTGCAATAGTAGCAGCAAATGCCTGAGCACTCTGAGCGAGCGCTCTGAAAAGGAAACATTTCAGTCATGGACCTTCATCAGGCATTAAACTCACAATATGAACAACAACATCTTTATACTTTAAGCACAGACTGCAACAAACAGTCGAAAAAATGAGTCACATCACAAATACCTGAGACAATTAGCTGTCAACAATAGATAGAATACATACATAAAAACAAGCAAAGCCTCTCAAGATTCATGACCTGAAAATAGAAAACCTGAGACGGGCAATACAAAGTAATAAATATTTATCAAGAAGAGATGCTGAAATAGTGGACAACCAGCCAAACAGTACAGTATGCAGGATTTACAAATTTCACATCCCTTTAAAGTTAATAGTTTATGTCACTGAAGGCGAAAATGTGCAAATGGCTGTAATTCAGTTGTAACTAAAGTCTACTGACCTCACTGCATGACTCAACTCTAGTTCCACTCCCGCTCCCTAAACATGTAGTCGAAGCTCCCACATTTACACTTGGGTGGCTGTAAGTTAGACCCACTCCTAATAAAAGAACAAAGCTTGCTTGAAACAAATAAAGATAAATATGTCACGTCACGGCGAGAAGCAAACAGAGAGACAATGTGTCATACGGTGCAGGATCATTAGGCACTGAGCTGAGCACAGAGCCGCTCAGCACATTTCTACTCAATCTGTTTGTCTTAGCGGGACTTATCCAAGGTCTGTTTGTTCCCAGGTGAGAGGTGAGTGTCGTGGGTGCTGTTAGGACCCAGGGGTGCTCTGTTTGAAGGTGATGGATGCTGTGGGGTTTCTCTATCCTCCTGACAATTAGACCGTCACTGCTGTTCTCCCCCTCACGCCCAGAAACAAAGGCCTGCTTGAGATGCCTCAGCACACAGTCATCAATCTCTTCTGAGGCCACTTAAAATCACTACTGGAGATTATATTTCTGCACAGGGCGCTGGATTCCACTAGAAAATGCAAGATCCCACAGCAGTATATTAGTGATTGCGGTCACATAACCGAACACAATGACGGAGCAGAACAGGCTGGCCCCTGGGCTAATGCTCGACAACAACCAAAAGCCCTTCACAGCCTGAATTAAAGAGCACTGTTAAAGGGTCACAGCAACAAACAGTTATCTTGTTTATGCTTTTTCTGTGTTTTCTGTCACTTCCTCCCTGCCTCCCCTCAGTCCCATCATCTGGGCTGTTAGTTAATCGTTTTCACACACAGAATAAATCTGTTCCAGCTTAGAAACAGGACAAATGACCCTGTGATTTGTGCCAAGCCACTTTACTTTTTGTTGCCGTTTATTTTCCTCTGCAAATCTGTCAAAATGAGAATGATGCATTGCGCTTGAGTTCGTGTATGAGCATTTTCTGCATTAAATGACTACGGCCTGCATTAAAGGAAAAGGCTGTGATTTTTCACAGAGCACACAGTACAAACACATGGTACAAAATTACACACAGCAGTACATCACACACACCATGTTATCAATGGATGTTGGGCAAATTAAAAGCATGAATATTTGAATACAAAGCAAAAACAACCAAGCTTAAAGTCAGTAGTTACATAGTTACTTATAGCTGCAGCACATGCTATACCTCCCAGCTCTTTTGTGGAGCTTTGGGAAATGCACACAACATATATCAAAGCCTTGTTACACTTCAGTTTTACATAAATCATTTAGGCAGCTAGTTTGGCTAGCCAGCAAGTTGCCTCAGGATAAAATCCCTTTGTAGTTTGCTAGATTAGATAATTGAGGGTGATGAATTCTGAGTTTAATTGGACTCAAAGTCAAGTGTTTAAAAAGATTTATTTAAGTTAATTTGCAAAGTGTTATGAGGTTGGCGCAGCTGCCAGCATATATGCTATTTCAGCAAAGTCACATTTCCTGAATCTGTACAACGGAGGTTACAAGTGCAAAGTTAGCATGAAAGATCCTCACAAGGGACCCAATCATGGGATTAAGACCCAGGCTGAATTAGAATCAAAGCCTCATGGTTGTACGTATACCTCTGCCAACCAGTCAAGTTTCAGTTTACATCCGTGTCTGTCCAGACCAGAAAATTAGTGACACCAATTCAGTATTAGTAGCAGTAATTTGAATCACGGTCACAATCTCCCTTCTTTTCTTGAGTTATGGTTTAAAATAACGGACAGAAAAGTATTTTTGTACAACAGTATGATGTTACAGTGAAGTTGACCTTTAACCTTTTGGATATAAAATGTCATAATTAGCATATGAACTCTTGAGCTATGGCCAAAAGCTTGTTTTGTGAGGTCATAGTGACCTTTGACCATCAAAATCTAATCAACTCCTTGAGTCCAAGTGGACGTTTGTGTCAAATTTGGAGAAATCCCCTCAAGGCATTGCTGAGATATTGAAAATACAAAGAGTCCGGCCATGGTTGTCGCCAACGTGGAGGCAAGAAAATACTTTGATCTTTTAATTAAGGTACCCTGTGGAGTATTTTTGTAAAAACAGTTTCTGTTTATATTCAGCAACATACAATGGTTTCTCCTGCACTACCTTTGTTGGCGTGTTGCTTGGGCCTCCACCTGTAGATCAGTGGAATGATGTGAAGCATTTGGCAGGAACGTGCATTTTGTCACCCGCATCCTCGTGCGCGTGCATGATACAAACAAATCAGGGGCTACAAGCGCTAAAATTTAATTGATGTAACGTGTGCAATAGTGTGTTAACTTTGGTGTGTGCTTTGAATGTCTGATTAGTTAATAAACGCTTTGCACTGAGGGCCACACTGGGATGGATATTTTTGTCTTTCACTGTGTGTGTGTGTGTGTGTGAATGTGTGAGTGTGTCTGCTCTGATGAATAGCCACAGTGTCACTGAGCACAGACCTTGACAGAGCAGAACAGATGAGATGATTCAGAAGCCAAAGCATTGTCCTGGCTCTCATCACTTCAGTTGGCGGCCCAGAGCAAATATTATCGGTGGAAGTGGATGATGGAGTGAAATCAATGAGAAGGGGCCTTTGCAAAACAATCAGAGCCGAAAGAGCCTAAAGACTCGAGGAGATTAAATGTTTTGGTAACAAAACAAAGTGCACTATGAATAAAAAAAGGTAATAATCTGCAGGGAGATTTTTTTCTTCATTTCTCCATGAATCATATTTCCTGTTCTCCATATTGCTAGTATATATCAGTGCTTTGCTCTCTGCAGCCCTTTTTTAAAACTTTATCCACTCTATTTCTCTCCATTTTTTTTTTTTGGCCAGGGGGTTCATGGACGTTTCTGGGTCGTCTGTAATGGGAAGTGTTTAGCAGAGCAGATGCATGGAGTGCTGCTCAGGCCAGCTGCTCACACAGAGTCCAGCAGGCACCCTTTCAGCTCCTCCTCTCTCTTCTGCCTCTTCTCTCATTTCCTTCAAGAGAAGGAAAATCTCATGACAAAAGCCATAAAAATGGTAAGTTCAGGAGCAACAGTTGCTGAATTCTCATTTTACTTTGAAAACTGCGTTCAGGGACTTCGTTGGGAAGCCACATTTAAACGGCTCATAATTTATTTAAAAAAAACATTGTATGTAAGAGCTGCACACTGCATGCAGGCTGTGCCCCTCTTCTTTGTCCTCTTCCTCTTCCTCATCCTCCTCCTTCTTCTTCTCCTCCTCCTCCTCCTCCTCTTTCCCAAGAGACACACTGCTCATTACATAATTTGTTGTGTCGTGAGCAGATCCACAGTACTTCATAAGAACATTAGCGGCCAGTTTGACTGTAAAGCTTTGCATCACAAGCGCAAATTCATGTCTCACTATTCAGGGACATTAAATAATGGATTGTGCAAATCTAAGGTGCATGAATTTTAAACATTTTGATATGTTTTTTAGAATTATGCAGTGAGAAATACAGCAATGTATAATGCAATATTGATGCAAAAGTGGCCACATTTCACATTCTAATAGTTGCCTTTAATTAAAGAGTAGTTTGTTGACTTGGTATGAGAAAGCACATTTGTTACACAAAGCAATTGCAATTTGGTTAGATTTATATGTATAGTGGTAAAACACAGCAGAGGTTGTATTTTAGCACACATGCTGATCATTAATGTTTGAATTACAGGACAGCCGGAACAATGAGGGAAAAAATGTCGTTGTCATTTCGTGCCTTTTGATGAATGCGTGCAGTAAGTGTGCCATCGAATGGTGGACTGAATTACGGTTCGGTCAGGGTCATGTGATTTATGGGTCATGTGTCCTTGGATGAAGACTGCATTGATCAGTCAGAGGAAATCCTCAATAAACAAAGTGAACAACCCCCCTCAGGAACCAAAGATGAGAGGACAAACAACAAAAAAAACATAATTTGTTTGTTTTGTTTTATAAGACGACATAGCTTCCAGAAGATCATGTGACCTTTGTCTCCTGTCTCTTACTCTGAGTTTTTCTCTTAATCATTTCAGCTTGACGCATTTCTCACTTCCTCCCCAGCCCACTGTCCAGCAACTGTGATGTTACTGAGGCTGCCTGCGGCTGTAATATGATTTACTGTCTTTCTCTCTCTCCCTCTCTCTCTCTCTCTCTCTCTCCCCCCTTCTCTGTCTTGCTCACTGACTCATTCATGGACTCAGAGCTTGGACCAAATGCTAATCCTGGCATTCAGATTTGAGCTGTGTTCTCTAGATGCTCCCCAGTGAAGAGAGACATGGCTGAAGCAGCTTCAGCAGAGAGGAAATGTGAGGGCAGAGGGGTGAGCGTTTGTGTCCTCTTTCCTCACTGACACACAGAGTTTTCTGTGCACATTCACAAACAAAACAAGCTCGTCGTAGCTGAAGATGCAGATTTTGCAGGGAAGACCCTGGAGGACACAAACGTCTTAGCTTCTAAAAACATACAAAAACAGGAGGTTTGCCAGCCAAGAAGCAGTGCGAGGAAACTGGAAGGAGATGGATGGGAGGGGACGAGGATACCAGTAAGCAGCTAAATAAGCAAATTGCCCTCTGGAGGTAAACAGCCAGGGGGGTAGTGCAGGAGATGCTGATATGATTAATTGAAGTAGGACAGCCAGGGACACAGCAGAGGACCGGCACTGCAGAGGAAACGAGGTAGAGGACAATCCTCGGCCATATACAGGGTGAAACTATATACTCAGACTACATATAGCTTCACAACTTGGTGTAGTATCTGCCTGCAGTCACTATCAGAACATTGCTTCCTCATTGAATTACAATGAAATAGATAGAGAGGAAGAGAGAGAGAGAGAGAGAGAGAGTGTATGTGTGTGTGTCAGTATAGCTGAAGAGAGAGGACATTATGTCACGTCAAGGTAAAACTACGTACACGCACTGCGGATGGCCTCACCCACATTTGTACAAGCCGCATGTAGATGTGAGACAGCAACATGAATTGTGTAGAGCCCTGTGTCGAAACCTCACCTTGCATGTAATTTTAATCTTTCTATCTCAGTGTGCCATGCATAATCACTGAGGATCCAGACAGCAGTGTGTGTGTGTGTGTGTGAGGGTAAAGGAAAGGAAGTAGACGGAGAGGAAACGGGTGGGTGCTGCTCCCAGGCTGCCAGAGGAGTGTGTCCTTGGACTGCCCTCATCTCTGACGCACACACCCACCCACCCTTTCACACACACACACACGCATACATTCATGCCACTGGTTCATTTACTCTCTCTCCGTATCAGACAAATACAAAACTAGGGCTTGCATGTGCATGCACATGCTCCTAGGTACAGGAATAAATACACTTGCTGCTGTGTTGTGTGCATTCACACACACACACACACACACATAGTGGAAAGCTCTTAGACTGAGCTCAGACATCTCATCAGGGATGCAGCAGAGCCCCTGTCTGCAGAGAGAGAGAGAGATCTCATCTAATGTGGGGTAGAACAAGGATGGAGGGGTTGCTGGCTGATTTACAAGGTTGAGGTGTGTGTGTGTGTGTGTGTGTGTGTGTTTGCAGGCACCAATGTAACTCTAGGGATAAGTTAAATGTTAACATAAACTGCATCCAACACACAGCATGCTGACCAGCAAAGACACAGCGATGAATAAAAGTCCACACACAGAGGTAAGTATGCCAATGCGCTCATCTTTTTATTGCACAACAATGTATCGTCTTTTTACGAACGCTTAAACAACATTGCCACTGACTGACAGACCAGCTTATTGAGAGAGACCAGGGTGCGGCTCTGTGTTCTCGGCCAGCAGAGGTGGTGGACAAGACAGCCTTTTGGAAGCAGGCTCAAATCAGCCCCGTGCCCTCGCCACCAGCTGTGCATCTCAGTCTGAAAGGACTGGACAGCGACAAATATCACCAGCATCCCAAGTATCCCCCTGATCGATTTGGAAGTGCTGCGGCTCAGGCTGGGAGCAGATTTGTCCCTGGACTGTAGACATCAACTTAGACAGAGCTGGAGTTCTGAAATACTTGAACCTTTTGTTAAAAGCAGAAGCAGAGCACAGCCTGAGATGGTTGCAGATTGGCCTCCAGAGAGAGAGAGAGAGAGAGGACACATGCTGTGTCAGATATCTGTGCTGTTGTCTACATGGTGCTGGTAAAGTGTGCCTGGATGCCCACACCGAGCTGCTCGTGCATGCTGTGGAATGCTACTAAGTCTAGGGATGTGCTAGAGTCGTTTCTAGGAGCATTACAGTGTGGGTTTTTTTTTTTATAAGAACATGTGGAGTTGTGACTGTGTAACACTTTCCAGCTCGTGCTGGCGTCTCTCTCAGCTTCACATGGGTTTCAAACCCCTCAATGGCATCATATTCTCGAGTGGGACCAACATTATAGAAGGAAAGGCACAGGAACACACACGCACACACACACAAACTCAAGCACACAATACACAGAGTCCTGAAGCAGAGAGAAGGCTTAGGTAAGCTAAGCAGGCTACAGTAGCTACGACACAAAGGTTTAACTGTTTGACTAAATAAAATCATCGTACAGTAGTTGGTACACGACAGTGTCTAGATTTGAAGGTCCCACTAAGAATTGTACACAGAACTCTGCTTAGATAAGAAAAATACAAGCATGCACTCTGCTTTTATCTGTCAAGGTAACTCAACGGGGGGTCGAGCTCGTGACTGCTGAGGCTCGTGAGCCAAATTCAGCCTTGGAGAGATCGTTTTTTTATGTTAAACACCAGATGAGAGTGCAACAAGCATCAGAGTTTAAAGACCTGTGCAACAATATGATTTTAGAAGGATTCTCCAGCATGTGCACAGAGTAGTTGTGTTTCTGTCTTGATATTGTGCAGGCATCTCCACTTTTTTATTTATTATTTTCCTTGTCATTTTTGGCTCTGTGCAGCAAGCAGGTTATCTAAGCTAACGTCTAGACTGCCGATATCCACCAGAAGCCTGTCAGAGCTCACCCTCTCACTGTAGAAAATGTTTCTTATACAGCAGGTTGTGGTGAAACACAACAATGTGCCCCACATCTCTGTGTACACCATATGTACAGAACATGAAGTACAGAGTACAGCGCGCATGGTGTTGGAAGGCTCAAACCAACAAAAATGTGCAATTTTGTGTTTCCCAAATCAGGGAAAATTATATATATTGACATTGTCATTTTAATTCAGCAATACTAGACTTTATCTAATGTTTTTTTTTTGTTTTTTTTACATATATTGCAAGTTGAAAATAAAAACACATATTTGCATTTTTACAGGCACATACATACCACAAAAATAGACTATGTGGAAACTAGATATACTAGGCACAAGGTATATACAGTCCATGTGCATGGGGCACATTGCAAAAACAATAACCAAACTAAATATACTGAGAAATCAAAGACACGTTTACAAACAAAAATAATACCCTGATTTGCTAACATATCAACACCAAGGCATTCAGTACCCTTAATATCTGGTACAGCAACAATGAGAGGTTTTAAACTTAGATACTCTCAATAATTGTCAGTCAGTGTCAAACATGTATGAGGGATTTCAATCCCACTTCACAGCAAGGTCCAGAAGAAGGACCGTTAAACAATCGCACTTTGAACCCCCCGTCATCAGGCAAATACAGCGCTACATCACACACACACACACGTCAACAGTGGCTGGAAGCCAACTGACTGACCACACTTGTGACACAGACACAAAACAGATAACCAACAGAAGTATGTGCTTTGCCAGGGCTGTATCAGCCTCATGGCTGAGGGTTGAAACAGAGTGGTACTGATCAAAGAGTCTCGGATGCCATCCTTCGAGTGGGAGTGAGTTACACACTACAGGATCTTACTGGATGGGTGCAAAGAAATAGAGACGGTGCCTGGTATTGCCTGAAACATTAGCTCTTTAACTCTCCTTCCATCTTGCTCTCACTGACTGTGGACTCATTCAAATAATATCAGCACAGTCCTGATAGCAGCTTAATAGGGCAAACTCTGGTATTAGCACAAAGGAATAGGGAAGAGGACCAATTGATTGCACTGTAACAGTATTGAAGCACACAACAGCTATTGACTCAAATGGACTCGGTTCATTCACAATCACATTGGCATTTTGGCATGTATGTTTCCCACAGGAAAAAAGCAGGTTCCTGTGTTGCTGATGAAGCAGGTTGCAGCACTGAGACCCGGGTATGACAAGAACGAGGTTTAGTGCATGTTAATGATCAAACAGAAAGTGAAAATGTGGCTGCTCTACAGAAGCAATGAGCCAACAAGCCATATAATGAAGCCCTTGGATAAAAACAATCACCTACACCTTGTTTTAAGATTTAATCAACTCTCAAGGAAAGAGATCAGCACAAAGCGGCAGCGAGTTATGCTAATAACAATCTAAGGTTTATGACTCCACTACATCCTAGTTGTTTTATTCAGCCAATCAAAATTCAAGGGGAATCTTTCAGCGTGGGTAAATCAACAAGCTGATTATGGAAGGATGGACAAGTCCACATAAATCAATGGAAAGCCACGCTGCTGCAATCAATACATCGCTCTGGAAAGGTAGGAAACCTGAGTGAAATGTCCATCGCATCGATTTTACAGTTTGGCTCTGGATCGATGCTCAGAGCTGAAAAAGTTGGACGTGGTGTTTGTTTAACACATTGAATCAGCTGCCTATTTTCTATCCCAATTGGATTCACTCTTCGTCCTCACATTTTAAATACATAATGGATCCGGGGGAAGTACTGCAACCGTTTTAAGAGAATAGCGTATTGATCATTTTGATTACAAGGTCGAAGTGCAACAGAAGGTGCTTAACTGAATGTCCTCAGTACTCGCTTTGGACCGAGGAGTTCAAAGTGTTCACGACTCACTCTTGTTCACGCCCACTTAACTTAAATTAATTAAAAAAATGTATCCTCTCATGTTAGATCTGGGGATAGTGTGTGTGTGTGTGTGTGTGTGTGTGTATGTGTGTCAGGGTGGGGTGGGGGGGACATACAGGTTAAATACAGCAACGTTCTACCCAGAGAAGCATCATCAAACCTAAAAAGGTCGCACAGACACTCAGCAACACATACAGCAACCCCCTTGCATCATAAAAGCCTCTTTAAATCTCTGTCCCTTTATTTACATGGCAGTTTATATCTGATTAGCTGTCTTCCTTCTCATATGGCATACATTCAGCAAGAGAAGGCTTTTAGGTTCAGCAGGATCAGAATATTTAGAATAAATCTAACCAAAGTCTCAACCCAATCCCAAAATTTGAACAATAGGATTGTTGTGGGTCTAAATGTTGAGACATTCATGGGAGTTTTGGGTGACACGGGGCACACAGAGACTTTGATCAAAGAGTTTTTACAAGTGAGGCGTTCTTGCCCCATGCTGCCCACCACAAACCCCCCAATTCATCTTACAATTTAATATCTTCAAATGGGCTTTAAAGTGACGTTATTGAGGGTCTGACTTGCTGAACTGAATGCGTGGATTCCTCCTGTGACTCTGAACCAGTTTTAAGCAGTTTGTCTCGTCTGTTTTTACGAAAAATGACAACGCACGTCCTCTCATTCCCTCCAACATTTTTGGTTAAGGTAACAACATGGTCACTGGATTACAATACCTCAAGTGAAGCCACAATAGCTGCTGGATTCTTTAAGATTTCACATTAAAATGAAAAGAAAAGGAAAAAGAAACAAGTTCACTTTCCTGTACAGCATATGTATAGATATTTATATTCATATATATTTATATATAGGCGGGGTAGAGTATTGCAGAATTATATTGCATGTGTTAATCAATAAACCTAGACAAAAACAAGCAAGTATACAGTATGGGTTGTTCACAAATGTTTCATTTCGATAAAGCTCAGATTATTTAACCACCTTTGCCTTCAGGGTTACAATCAGTACTCTGACCAAACAGCTGACCGCCTCCACGATGTTTCATGAGAACGGGTCAGTGCCACCGTCAGCATGTCAAACCAATCACGCTTGACAAAGCAGTGTAGAGAGTGTGTGAGTCCATTCTCTGAAAATAGAACCAAAACGTACCAACAAACTCACGCACACAAACTTACACCCACATATATACATACACACAAACCAAATATATGGCTTCTAACGTTGAATCAAGGCAGTTAAATAAATGGCATTTTCTTCTATGTTTCTTTTTTAGTTGATACAGACACAACCAGACTTTGTGTTCGAGCTCAACTTTGGTTTGGGTAGATACAATGAATATAATATCACTCCTTACTTTTTTCATCAACTATTTACACATCGATGTAAGATCGACCAGCGGTCTAAAACACTATTTTCACTACTATTTTAAACAATATGAAGAGCAATGTGTTCTTTTGCTACGACAGCTTGTACGGAAAAATTACACTCAAAACACTTTTTTAACGCTTAAAATGTCATTGTCATTTGACTTCAAGTCCCTGATTTTCATTTGTAAGTCCAGCTCCTGCTAGATTGCATTGCATGGATTCTACACAGTATGCAATAGTTACATTAATCGTACTTTTCTTCATATCTTTACAGTAAAGACAGCGATATACAGTAGGTGTTTGGAAGCAGAGTGTAAGGGGTGATACTAAGACTAAAGGTGCTGGCACAGTAGACTAGACCAGTTCAACCTTAAGTTATACTAGTTTAATTGTATAGACTCCTCCTAGCCAAAGTGTCTCAAGACTTTGAGTTGCTCTTTTCCTTCTGCTGACTCCAGCACACAGTGCATCCAGGTCGAATGACTGGTGGCGCCGGCGGTAGCTGATTGGTCATTTAGCAGGCTGACAGATCAGCTGGACTGACCTAAAACAAACAGATTCTCCTACAAAAAAGGCCTCTTTCCTGAACTCTACCAGGGTCACAAGTTGGAAGACAGCCGGGATCTGGCAGAGTCTAGCTCTGGAAGGCTGACAATTGAATCTTTCTTGGGTACTCCAGAGTCTGGAGGTCCTGACCCAGCAGCTGCTGCTACTGCCCCCATTCCAGCAGGTCCACCGGGAGGAGGTGTGGAGGCAAAGGCCACCCTTTGTTGAGCTCCCGCCGATCTCCCCACCCCTGAGGGCCCTGGCAGGCTGGGGTGAGGGGTCTGAGGGGGACCGATGGAGTTGTTGGAGGTGCGGGTGGATGGCGGAGGGCTAGGGGCTGCAGAGGCAGCTTGTGGTGTTCCCTCCTGGGGGAGTGAAGGCTGGGAGGCAGACAGGGCCCGGGTATCCTGGCTCAAGCTACCTGCATGAAGGGAGTGGGTGCTCTTGTGTGAGGCAGGCCTCTGCTGGGTCTGTGTGGGACTGGGTGCATGGTGCTGTACTAGGGACAACTGGGAACCAGAGGGTCCTGCACTTGCCATGTACTGGAAAGTCCGTCCTGAAGCAGCAAGCGGGCTTTGGACAGGCGGGCTGGAGATTGCAGATCCAAATGCCCCTCCGAACGCCTGAGGGGGTTGAGACTGAAGAGGAGACATGGAGACTGGGCTGGCCAGGTTCTGCATCACCTGGAACCTTCGCACCATACGAGGAGACTGCAGAGTCCCTGGACCCACCAGAGGACTCGCCATTTGAGGGCAAAAGCTCATGGCCACAGCCTGCTGAAGAGTGGCGATAGCAGAGCCTGACGGCGCCTGGCCGGGAGGTGCAAAGATACCGCCTATGGAGGGCGTCATAGACATGGCTCGTGGCCGCTGCAGGTCCACCAGCTTCACCATTTCACGGTCGTACTTGACAATCTCCTGGATCATCTCGTTCTCCTGGTTGTTGAAGACACCAGAGTTGAGATCATGCTGAACCTTGTGCATCAGGATGGAGTTCTTTTTACCTGCAGAAAGAAATTAATGGATTAATTATAAAAGAGCAACATACAGAAATGAGAAAGGACAGGAGGAAGAAGACAAAAAGCCAAACAAAGCATAAATATATGGAAACGAGAGGATTTGGAAAGGCAGAACAATATGAGTTGGATATAGCATGTGATGTCCTTCACACCAGGTACATCCGCTAGCAGAACAAGCCCTGAGGAAAATGGATGTGTCACCCTGTACTCTCATCTACTGTTACAGTGTCCCGTGTCATTCTGAGGGAACAGCACAGCTCATTTTACTGCCTATTTCAACATTAATATTCTGGAAAGATTTCCAAAGCACAATATTAATTCCTTTTCTGTATATGAATTTCATTTGAGTGTGCTGTGTTTATTTTTTTATGCAGAGTCTTAGAGTTGCTTACAATACAATGCTATGCAGATGTTAAATGCTTTTTTATTACTACTAGGCTTTAATCTTATGTATGCATGCGCGAGAGGAACTTTTGCCTCACTCTAAAGTAATCCTCCTTATTTAGTTCTGCTGTGAATCTGTAGTTTGTTTTAATCTGGATTGTTTTCTTATCTTTTTACCTATGCGGTCTAGGCGGTCAATGGCAACAGTCTCGAAGGCTCGTCTCATCATGGGATATTCTTCCAGCACCTCATTGAAGTGGTCAACAGAGAGGGAGTAGAGTCGACAGTAAGTCTCTGCTCGCACGCTGGCTGTTCGCCGACCCCTCGTCAATAAACAGATCTCTGAAACAAGGAAGAAGAAAGTGAAGCAGCTGAAGCAAAAAGAAAAAGTGTCACCATAAAAAAGGATGTGGAAGCCACAAACTGTATCGTACCTCCAAAATAAGAGCCATCAGAAAGTTTCATTGCCAGAGTGCCCTTAGTGATGACGCTGCAGACTCCATGCTGAATGAAGTACATTTTCTTACCAATGGTTCCCTCCCTTATAATGTAATCATGTGGCTGGAACACTTCGAAACGCAGCTTGGTCAACATGGCTGTCACAAAATTGGGCTCGGCGTTTGCAAACAGCGGCATGGATGCCACCAGCTTGCGACAGTTGAAGTTTACAATTTCCTAAGAAGAGACACACACATTTGGTGTGTACAAGAATTAGAGAAACATCTCTGAAATGTGGATTTAAGCATGAAAGGTCATCTTGAGGGCACGTGTGATGAACAAACTATGAAATAAAAGCTTAAAACAAGTGCTATGTTGTTTTTGTATTTTCAAAATCAAATATGTAGGAAGATCACAGTGAACATTGAGGATAATCTTAAAGTACAACTTTAATGTATCATTACAGTTGATACTTGGAAATTGTGGGTCTTATTTATGTCTTACCTCTCTGAGAGGCTCGCTGAGTTCTCCCAAAATGCTCTCTTCATCAAACATCTTGCCCTGGTATCTGTGCTCATAATAGTCATGGATTTTCTGTCGGAAATCAGCAGGCAGCTTGTGGAAGGACATATACTGCTCCACTTGTTTGTACTGAGGCGGAAAGAGAAAATGTTCTGTTAATGCAGAGCGTATGATAACTTTGAAAACATCTTTTATTCTTTTGCCACAGTAACAATGTTTAATTGTGTTAAAGACTGAGTGTGGTGGTTTCAAATATTTTTCTTATTGTCAGAAAGATCCCACAAACAAACAAAACCAACAATACACTGATCCCACCAACAAGTATTGTCTGTGTACTCAAAGCCTGACATACTGTCGCTTACTCCTCTGAGCTCCATTGTTGTCCAAAAAATATTCAAAAACATATGACTGAGCCACACTGTCGCACTGGGTGACATGTGTCTTCATTATGATGAAAATGGGCACTGCAGTTTTTCTTTTCAAGTTAATCCTACATACATCATCCTGCTGCTGTTGAATACTCAGTGAAGAACCAAATTCCACAGCTGAAGATAATCCAAACAAAAACACTCTTCCCTCCTGTTTGAGTAACATTTGCTAAAATCTACAGTGCCCGGCTGTTTTATGTAATTGTTTACCTTTCTAAAAAACACAAAATGATATAGTTGTGACCCGTTTTCAAAGACTTACATTTAGGAGGAACAAATGGGCTTGAGGCTACAGACAGAATACAGTAGTAAAATAAAGAACAAACACATTGTTGATTTTGGCCTTTTTTCATGGGATTTGCTGGCACTAACAAAGATATAGAATATCGGCAGCAACAAATAAACAAAAAAAGAGCTATATATAAAAAGTGAATATCACCCACCAACCTTGAGAAATAAGCTTATAATGCAGTTACATGTTTCAAGTCACAAGCGATCAGATCATGTGTGTGTATATCATTTCTGTCTACATGTAGGATTTACATGCAGAAAGTATACGAGAGATATGTGGATATTTTTGCATGTCCCCACCTCATAAGCACAGCAAAATATATTCTTTGATATGATATTCAGCACTTGTTTCTTGAACTGTATTGATGCCTACGCTCAGTTGGCAGTCTAATGCAACAGCCCTGCAATAAATCCTACCTTCATGAAGGTTACACTGTTAAGTTTATATCAAAACTGTTTCGCTGTTGTGCTGTTTCAAATTTATGGCCATTTTGAAGGCTGTAGTTTATGGTCCTGTTGAACTGTATTGCATTATCCTCAGAAGGTTTTCTAGTATTTTATTTTTGGGTGGAGAAAACTTTATGAACACTACTCAGTGCAAAGCAATACAACTCAACAGCAGCACAGCCTCGCAGCTCATCAGTGAAAATAAATAAGGCATCTCTCTGAGGATGGTGTACCCGTGTTCTACCGGTATGTTTTGCAGTGAGTCAACAAACACAATACAAACAGCCACACAAAACAGTGCAAGCACACGCCCTTCAGCCGTCAGCTGAAATGAACACACTCGCCCTTGGATCAATGCTAGCTAGAAGTTAATCAATGCCAGATCAATAGGAATTGAACAGCCAAACACGGCAACAACACAAACAATCAGCTTCTATTGTTGAGATATGCTAATCACAATCCATCCAGAGTGACCACTGAGTATCCAAAAGCTACGTGGCCGGCCTGGGCAGCAGAGAAGGCATTGATAGATGTGGTGGTAAACGGAACAGAAAATAAATCGTAGAGACAAAACATTTCTCCTTGTACTTTGCTGTCAGACTGTGTGCACTTCAAATCGAAAGCTTCTGAAGAAGCACAGCTCAATCCTGCACCTATAAAGCTGTCTGAACCACATCTTTGAGGGGCGGTGTGACGCTCTAAGGGCTGGCACATACTGTGTACTCACAACTTTCACACAGTGTGGAGGTCAGCGTCCATTACCACCATCCTATCAGTCCTGTAACTCTACTGCGTGCACAAAAAAGCCATCATAAAAACTGTCAGCTACCATCAGGTGGCATCTTCAAAAGTCTTCAGCAGCTTTGCTTCAGAGTAATGAGACCACCCCACATCTGGAGGGTCCCAGGTTCACTCCTGCTACAACAGATAATAATGCATCAGCAGCCGTGTGTCCTGTAAGAGACCTGCTCACACTCCGTTAGAAGATCCACAACAGCATCAGATGTATGCCTAAATCAGAAAATATTTGCACTCTAAGACAAACTGCCTCACTGTTTCCAAAGGAGACACATATTTGGCAAACAAAGATTTCTAGTTGTACATAACTGAATGCTTGTGTGCACAGGGACAATCTTACAGTACAGGGCAATGAAATCCCGCAGTATACAAACTCACATTTTGAGCTACATAGCATCATAGATTCCCTGCTATAATGTAATTCCTGCTCCAGATTATTAGGACATTTTGTTGCACTGTTGTATCCGTACTTTAGCACGTTGGATTTGATATGAAATAATACCGCTGTGGTTAAAGTGGTGACTCTAAGCTTTAATTTGAGTATGATTACATAGAAAAGAAATGACTTTTTTATTCCTTCAGATGTAGGAGACAGACAGTAATATGCTAACATAAATTCAGATGAGCTCTTCATTTAATATTTTGGAGCAAGTCTTTTGCTGTCAGTGGGTGTCTGGACTCTGTGACCTGACATCAGCAGACTCTTGGCATCTGCCCTGCTGCCCTGCTGCTCATTTTTTCAGGCTATTTCATTTCTAGATTATTTGAGACACATTTTAAATTCAGTCTAATCTTCAGCAAATGTGCTCAGATGGGTTGAGGTATGTTTGGGTATGTTATGCTGGAACATCATCCTAAAACCAGGGGACATTATGGGTGTGAACAGACACCAACACTCATAACACATCATCGCCCTTTTGTGGTTGTTTGCTCTGGACAAAACGTTTTCACGGATTTCATATTCTGTTGAACTGGCAAATTGTGATTTGTCATTAAATGTAAAAAGCTTTTGTCCTTTTAAAGTGGAGAAATTGTTTGTTGTTTTTTTAAGGTTTTTAATGTTTTTAGATATTTCCTGTTAATGTCAAATTGTGCTCAATACTTTAATTTATGACAAAATACCAGATAAACTAAAGACACTCCCATCAGCCTCAGCTGTTCTTTCTCCTTTGATGGCCATCACCCACACTGCCTCCTTCTGCCATATAATATTAACATAAACATAGCAAACATGCAACATTTGAATTATTCACCATGCATGTAAAAGAGCGGGGGCAGGTGCACAGCTCCTCTGATGGAGTCACACAACGCAAAAGTCTCACCTGCATGAGTGGCTCTGTGTTCTGACATCTGCAGATGGAGAGTGGCCTGAAGAAATGACCCTGTGTCACAACTCTTTACCCGCCGTGCCAAAGCTAACGCTGCAGCTGGTGTGTCTTTCATAGAATAGAAGTGCTGATTGTGAAATGCATGTAGGTGTGGGTTAGTCTGGCAGCGAGGGAAACCCTCACACTCCCCCGCAGAGACACAGCGACCAACCAGCTGTGGTTAGACGTGAAACTCATTCCAACAAATTGTGACTCTGCAAAGTCTGAATGAATGAGGCAGCAAAAGCCTGTGTGATTGAAGTTAAATGGTGGCATTAAATGACTTGACTTTGAGAGCCATGTCACAGCGCGCCGTATCGATCATCACCAGGCCAACCTGAAATCTCCTCGGTGTCACTGACGGCTGTTTGGCCGGTGCGTCACAGCACCCAGAGGGGACTGACAAACACCCAAACGAGAGTGAAAATGACATCCATTTTCTGTGTCACTCTGATGACAGTGTATATGGCAGCAAAACGCTCCACTGACATTTTGCCATATAAACTGCTGTTTTTGGGAACTCTTTGCGTTTTACTATTTACCATTTAGATGAAAATTCACCTCCTTCTTCTCACCTTTTCTTATTTCTTTTCTTTGCTGTTGTTAAGTCTCCTTTCCACTCATTTCCTTTCCTTTTCCATCCTTTCGTTTCCTCACTTTTCCTCTCCTCCTGCTCATTCATCGCACAACCTCTCTCAACTGGAAATTCTAATCCGGGTTCATCCCGAACGGCCATGTGGATGTATAATTCATTCACTTAATTCCCTGCAAAATCGCCTCATTATATTATAAAGCACATTCACCAAAGAGAAGAAGATCTGATAGCGGCAAGTCAGAGCTTGTCTCGTCTTTCTTCAATTCGGAGATGTGTACACAGGGAGGAACAACACACTGTGGGGTCTCACACTGTACAAAGTCTCATTAAATGAAATGAGGCTTCTAAGGAAACACTGGAAATCCTATAATTCAGTCAAAGAGAGTAACGACAGCTGATAAGGGTTCGTTCCTCAGACACACTTTCTACTAGATCAGTGAATATCATTTGGCACAGCTGAAGGGACACTGTTTTTATTGTAGACACTGGCGCAGGAATCTCTTTGGCCACTATCGCTACAAAGTCAGCCTGGTTCTGGATAATTGGAACGATCAGTGATCACAAGCAGTCTGGCTAAGAGAAGACAGATCACTGTTGTTGATGGTGGCAGCGACACAGGGGGGAAGAGGAGGGGGGGGAGAAAACGATCTTGTATCCTGTCCTGTGCTACATCATGGGAGAGAGCTCAGACTACTGTCTGCTCTCTGACTTGCTGACTAAGATTAGTCTCTCCAGCTACAAGAAAGGAGAGCTGATTCAATGTAAACCCCCTGTGAGGCCTTAAGAGCTGATTATTGATGCAAAAGGGTGTATCTGTGTAGAGTTATATGAGTAGTCTACTGGTTGGTGCATGTCTTAAAGGCACAACGTGTGATTTAAAGAGGAGCCAAAGCATAAAATTATAATCTGCTTTTTCTCAAATCGACTGACAGGTCTCTCAAAATACGTACTGAAGCAAAACAATGACTGAATATAGTAAAAGTCTGCATTGATTTAGCTGTGATTTTCTTACATCAGCAATTTTGTGAATGAAAAGTGGAAGAATAGGATTATATTTTGAAAACTGGCACAAAGCTCGTAAGTAAACCTCTTCAATTATGTGAGCATATCTCAAAAGTATATTGTTAAAAATATTCTTCCAATAGGCCTTTTTCACTGACAACTTTTCAACATGTTGCAGTGGGAAAAGCTGAGGTGTACAAAATAATAAGAATAAAGGCTGAATTAGCTGCTTCAGTTTCATGCATGTTGGTTCATAATTGTGACACAGTGTTTTTCCTACTATGACAAGTCATATGACAATGTTGTAATGAACCAACAAGCTAATCCACACCTTGAGATGCTGTCAGACCGAAATTAAAAAGCATAACCGTGAACTGCTGAAGTGTTTCATCAAAGGTATTTTTCCCCGTCATTAACCTCTGTCACTGTCCTCGCGCTCACTGCAGCCACGCGGTATCCTCCCCTCCCTGCTGTGTGCATCATTGTGGCGTGCAGTTATAAAAGAAGAGTCAATCTCACCTCACCCCCCTCCCTCAAACCAGCAGGACACTTGAGATCACCATGATGTTGCTGATCAGTCAGATTGAACAAATGAATGGGGACATGACAAGTGACAACAACTGACAAGACCAAACTTATAAGCCAACTATAAAGATGCCACCCGAACTAATATGAGAGTTTGACAAAGCAGTTCACGTCGGCCTCCAAGTTGTAACCCAGAGTCTGAGGTATCAGGGATTTCCCACTTGGTGAAAAGAACTACATAAGAGTCAACAGACTGCCAGAAAAATGGCTGTAAAACAACCATCACTGTGTGTAAATCCAATATTAACACTAATACAATGGATTCAGCTGATTTAAGGAGCTGTATGCAGTTCATTTGTATCTGGTTTCACTTATTAAGAAGTCGCTTCAAACACATAAACACCACAAAAGCGGCAGTGAGTGGAACCAACTTGGAATATCGTATGATCTCTTAGATCAGAATAACCCTTTTCTTCTTATTCTGTCAGATGTGCGTGAATGCAGGATGACAGAATGTCTAATCAGGGAAAATAAGTGAAAACTCCTGTGTGGGTGGACCATGGGTGTGAAGGGCCTTTAATGCTGCATTTTCTAGTGACGTCACAGCGTATTACATAAAACAGGGTAATGTCAGAATCACAAAGTCAAAATCACAGAATGTGACGCGGCAAAAAAAGTGTTTCTCTTGGGCACAGTGCAAGTTTGCAGGTAAGATATCAACAAACATGGATTCTGAACCAAAAGCTGAACTGTAAAATGTGCAATCTACAGACACAAGTGCCTGAATTTGTCATGTGCATTGTTTTCAACGGTGAGACTGCTTCTTTCTGTGTGGGCCTGTCTGCTCCTCTGCTACGTGTCACTGTGCACTATTACTGTGTATAAATAACTCATAGGTCTCTGCACCAAAGCCACCAAGCCAAATTCTCCCTAAATTTAACCAGCATGGATTGTGACTCTGACATTTCTGCTGGGCTGAAATGGAAACCTTCACACAATGCTAGCTAGAGCCTCACTGGGGCTGTAACAGACTGCCAGCAGACGTGTTTTGCTAACACTCTCCAAATGATAAAAATGTCACTCACAGTCCTATCTGGAGGCGTGGCGAATTCACCCAGCAGCATCAGCATCAGCCTCACTGGCATGGCTGGCACTTTTCTGCTCCATGCAGGGTTTTTTTAATAAACATTTCTTCAGCTCAAATGCTAATCCTCACGGAGCAGCCAGAAAAAAAACAGAACATCTGACAACTGGTCAGAAAAAAGGGTTCTGGGAAAATGCACTTTCCTGCCCTCAGCAGAAAAAATATATACTCTGGGATGGGGTGAGGACACATTAGAAAAGGTCTAAATATGAGTGAGCACACAGAGCACTATGAACAACTCTCTGATGAGAAGGCATGAATGTTTCTTACTTCTTTGTGCTTAAACTCAAAAAAATACATGCTGTTTAAGGATTATACAACTCATCACAGCTCTTAAATACATTTTTGTCAGTGTTCAAGCTGCTTATAGTGCAAAATTAAGTGGATATTCAAAGCTTGCAGGTTGCTGATTTTGGTAACCTACACCATAGAAAGAGACTGTGGACACAATGGATTTCCCTCTAGCCTTTTAACTCCCATCGTCCAGGACACACAGTAAAGACAAGAGCACCAGTAAGCACTTAACTTGCTGAATCGTTGTCTTCTAAACCATTTATTGGACATGATTTATACCCAAGCCTGAAAAAATGCTATAGGGAGTTCCACACAATGCTAGCCAGACAAAAAGCAGACGAAAACACTGTAAAGGATGTGAAACAAACAGTGTTCAAATATCTCGCAGTGCACCAGGACCTGTGTCGACAACTAGGCCCTTCTGTCTCCCACAGGTTTCCCCTCCCCCTCTCTTTGCTCCCTGTAGCAGACAGTTAGCAGTAGCACTGCACCTCTCAAGGACACTACCACCAGAGAGGATAGAGAGAGGGGAAGAGAGGAAGAAATAGAGAGAAATTCAGATGGAGGGGAGAGGAGAGAGAAGGATGAAGATAAGAGGGAGATAGGAGACAAAGCAGAAAATCCTGGTGGAGATATTTAAGAGGTGGAGGGGAAGAGAAGAGGGGGATGCGATAATGAAAAGAGGGATAGTTAAAGATGCATAACAGATGATACAGAGTGCAGGTAGAGTGTGAGGCAGTGAGTGAGTGATCAGGAAGAGGGAGAGAGAGAGAGACATAGAGAGAGAGAGAGGGAGAGAGAGGGAGGCAGCCATGGTTGCTTACGTCACCTTCAGGATGACATTGGCAGGACACACAGGTCTGCTGCCTCATCAATTCTATGGCTGCCCAAGGGGACATCATATCTCTCTCTCTCTCTCACATCAGCTTCCCACACACACACACACACAAATACGCCCAGCCCCTGGCGACGTGGCTCTACCTGGCCGAACACACCCGCAGCCTCTGATTGGCCGCTGAAAGCTAGCAACACTCCCTCTGCTCCCTCGCCAGCGAGACTCTGCTTGGAAACAGGAAGGCTGCGGTGTTACCACTACAGGCCACTACTGCAGCACTGTTCACCGCTGCTCCGATCCCCATCCTTGTTTCCAAAGATGTCAAGAGCAGTAGTCAAAGACAAATGCTGTCTGATGACATCATGTGAGTGGTTAAAGAGGACTCAGGTCGCAGCCATAACCCAAAGGAACGTGTTTTGGTGTGACCTACACTGAGCTGATGTACCACAATACACCTAAATTGTTGGCTTACCAAATTCATATCTATTGTCTTCAAATCCTACATGAACTGATGAGGCAACAGTGAGATAAATTTCCATTTAATCAGCAGCAAATATTCCATTATGGTAAACCAGCAGCAGCCAATGACTGATAAAGAGAAAGAAAAAATGCTCATGAGCCATTTCTTTTAATCAACTCAAAAAAACTGACCACTGCAGGGCTCTTCAGTCACACTGACCCACCGGTGGGTCAGTCATGACAAAACTCTTGCTGTACAACCACACAATTGAAACTGATCCACCTTTTCCCCACTGATACTGATTTTGATGCCCAAACTATAAAAAAAAGTATTAGCAGATGGTGATAGTGACTACCAATCTGATACCAGTGATCTTACCAAATGTAAATAAATTCTCCTAACAACAGGCTGTAACAACATATTAGTTCTCAGCTACAGGAGATGTTCATGCACCAACATCTTTTTAAGCTTGTGCAAGTCAATGTTAATAAATTGTAGCGTCACTCCTCGTTCTCTGAGCCTCTCGTCTTTCTCAAGCGTTGTCAAACATGTAACAAAATCCATGTAATCTGTACATCCTTTCAAAAAGAACTCAGTCTAAAACTATGACATTAACAACATTTGCTGACCATGCATGTCACTGTCGACACTTTTGTCGATAAACATCAGTACTTCCACCGTCAGCAATATAATTGGTACAGGATGTAAAGCTCCATGTAAAGTGGATTGTCCACTACATAAGATCGGCACCAACACCAAGCATCCCAAAAAGACACAGAGCTTTATGTCATCTTGTGGTTTCCAAAGATGCCAAATGTGTCTGACGTGACTCTTTGAAAATATATATGAAATAATGCACAACACATTTAGGATATTTAGATTTGCTGGAAAGGTAACAACCCAACCCAAACCCAAAGGTAACAAAATGCACCTGCCAGCATCTCTGAAGATGTCACATCATGTTTAGGAGCCAGATTAGCTGTTCCCTCCTGTTTTGAGTCTTCATGCTAAGCTAGTTATCCAGGTAATCTAAGTCTTTACATGAAAACAAATAAGTGCATTTTCTCTTTGAGGCGAAATAAAAATAGAGAACCAGGTGTAAAGAAGTTAGTAGGAAACAGCAAAGCAAAGTGTTAAGGGTTGTTTTAATGAAGCTCCTCACCTTTTCCTGATACTGCCGTCTGGATGAGTCCAGGGACTGGATAAGAGCTGTTGCATGGCCAATAAAAACAGCATAGCAAGTAGCTCCTACAATCATACTCAGCATGGTGAGCCAGATATCTGATAGGCTCTCCGGGGCCTGCCGGCCATAACCAATGCACAGCATGTGGCTCATCGCCTTGAATACAGCAAAGGAGTACAGCTCTGACCAGGTATCATTCTGTGGAGAGAGAAAAAGGGACATAAACAAACATGTGAAGACATCAATGTTACGTAAATAGGCAAGTTTTGAGGGAGAGTGGTGGCAAAGAGTAGGGAACTAGAAGAAAAGCTTTGGGGACAGCAGGGTCATGGAATAGCACTTATACAAATGAGAACTCCAGGGACAGAGTTGCATTAGAAAGAAAGAAGGAGGAAGAGGAAACGACATCAGGGGAATCCTTCGAGGCCTAATCAGCAAAGTAGAGGCGGTTTGGAAATTATTTCCTCAGAGAGAAATGATAATGAGAGGTCATTAAATATGCCCTTTCAGAGCTGTGTGAAAAGGAATCTACTACAGGCGGTGGCAGCCAGGCAGCGGTCACCAGGCTGCTTGTGTAGAGATTCATGAAGGGACAAACCTCAGGTCATAACTTACAAATACATCAAGGGGCATTAGTCATGTTGTTGGATCACTCTAGGAACATCTGAACAACACTCAGTATATCTAATGTAAATTTAAATAGTGGCTCAGTGTTATTCCACAGAAGCTTTATGCCACAGCTCCCTTTGTCCCACAAAAGAGGGGGGGTGACTAAGCAATATGAACAAGCTCAATTGATCTCATACTTTTGTCCACCGGGTTTTCTTTGTTTCCCTTTTTTCTTTCATTAGTACTGGAGTGGTGACTGTGGTACCTTGGTTTGAACAGACCGTTGACACCAATTAATGCAAGGTACAGCCAAAAGCTGGGAATGAAACCCAGTGTTCTCTCTTTTTTAGGATGAATCTAAATGATTCTAGCAGAGAAAATAGTACCCTGTGTAATGAAGCTGTTTTAGCTTCTGTCCATGGAAAAATGAAGTTAAAAACAGCACCCAGAAAACCTCTTAGAGCCTCGCTTCAAGAGCACATAAAAACAACATTTTCTATCACGGCTCCTGACGCACACACACTGCTCCTGCCTAAATTTGTGCGGGGGCCACTCAGAGGTTACGGTCTGCACTCAAATAGCAAAGGCAATCAACTATATCCTCTCTTATACCATATAGAAGTGCATTAGCAGTCTATTAGTACCTTTGCTACCACATTATAAAACACACCCTCCTTTACTTTATTTCAAAGAACTAAATTATTCCCCGTCACCTTGTATCTCCAAAATGTCATATTTTCATCACCTAAGAGAAACACTGCAGTTTTTAGCTTTGTGGCAATGCATTTTCCAGACTATATAATCACTTTTTGAATGGTTTATCTGGGGGAAGTATGAAGAAGTATGAGCATTTTCTCAACCCTTAAAGGGCAGTTTATCACAGTATGTAGCTGATTAGATCATGAAACAAACAGCCAAAACCAAGACAGAACTGCTTAAGTTATTTCTCCAAAAATATTTGCTGCTTTTCTATTTGTTGTTTTATCAAATTAATCATTTTTAGTTATTTTTAAGCGTTGGTCAGCCAATGACCTTGGGCTCTGGAGAATGACTTTCATTATCTTCCACTATTTTTGAAGCAATGGATGAATAAATCAATAAGATACAAAATACAAAAGATTGTCTGATCAATAATCAATTATTGGTTGAAACCATAAAGACACGAAATATAGAGCAAATGGACAAGCTACATTTATAGCAGCATATGTCATCTGCACAGAGGTCTGTTATTGACATTAAAGGGCCACGACGTGATAGAAGGACTTCTCCGTCATGAGCAGAGGAAAATGATGGCTCCAAAAATAAATATAGCTCCACCAAGTGGGCTCAGGCTAAATGGTGTATGTGAAAACAGAAAGAGAAACAGTGGAGTGAAACAGATTGAATAATAGATGAATGATGAGCACTTTGATTCTGAAATAGCACAAGCAAGAGAGAGGGAGAGAGAGACTCCATATCCTCATAAGTCTCACCAGCCCTCCCCAGAGATTTCAGTTTGGGAACTATCTATTGCTCTGTTGGTAATCACCATCTCCATTAACTGCAAATAGTCTGCTGTAGGTTGGCTGACGACACAAGAGGGCTTTAAATGTATCTTCCAGTGTCCTAAAATGCCTCTGTGTGTTTGCTGCTGCAGCCTTAATGTGCTGCAGGCCTCAAACATATATACTCTATAACCACACAGCAAGTCCATCATGTGCCCTCCAGAGGTGATAAAATGCGCCGGCATTTGACTCAGGAAGTGTGCCACTCTCAAGAAACCAGAAACCCAAAAAGCTAGATAGATACATATTAAATGTAATTATGAAGGTCTTTAGTAGCATCTATCATAGAGATTTATCAAAGGTTTGTCATGAACAGTGTTAAGATATGTGTGTGGCAGTATTACACAGTTTACATGTGGGAGGATGGTGTAAGCAAAAAGGTTGTCATGTTATGTGTGTGATTTTATGATATTTAGTGTTGGGTGAGGTGAGGAGATGTGAGAAATGCATTCTTCATTTTTCCTGGACAATTATGCATAATGTATGTTAAGATTATCATCAGTTTTTTCCACTTTAGTGGACCTTAGTGGTTAGTAATTTTGTCCACCATATTTTAGCCCATGTGTAGGCTAATGTTTGCAAAGTAGCACAAAGTACAGCTGAGGCTGATGAGGGCATCATTAATTTAGAAGGGGACATCTGCTCCAAATAACATGGTAATCCACCCAATAGTTGCCAAGACACTTCAACCTGAACAACGTTAACATCGTCATACCATTAAAGGAAAAATCAGAGGGTCGCCACAAGCATCCTCTGGGGAACATTAATATCTGTACCAAATTCACCCAAAACCAATCCATCCAATAGTTGTTGAGATATTTCAGTCTGGACCAAAGTGTGCACCAACCAACGGACGGACATTGCCATCCGTAGAGCCAGGCACCCAAAAGTGCACTGAAAGACCTACACAAAAGATGAACTTGTGCCTTGTTACCAGTCTCATCAGTTCACACCTCCTCTGTGTTGAAGGACTGAGGCCCTGACAGGTGCCAGGATGGAAGAAAGGACAGAGTCAGGGTGAAGCAGATATGGAAAATGGAGTTATATCACACAGAATGACCAATCAGGATGTGTGTTGTAGGGCTGATAAGCTGGACAAATATCAAAGGATAATCGACACACATGTAACAAACCGTTTGGCCTGGCCCTGTCACACACCCTCCGCTTTAGTTTACAGTGGCTTATCTGAGTATTTTATACAGTCAGCTCTGCCTGCAGCTTCCTCTCTCTCTTCCCGTCTTTCTCCCTTTCTTCTCATCTCCCTCAGCAAGTGTGTGTGGTCACCTTTTAATCTGTAAGCCGGGAAGTGAAATATGTTGTTTCTGAATGTAGAAGTCAAGACATACTCTGTCCTCTGATAGTTAATTTCAAGGCCAAAAGAAAAGTGGCACTCAGTGTTCATATCAACATGAACACCATTTGATGGCTGCCTAGAGTGGTGTAGTAGTAGTAGTGGTGTTTGGGATCTTTCATTTAAAACCAAATTCATGGCGTTCAAAGCTCAACATTTTGGTATATATGCATACCAGCTTGTCTGTGCAATAAGTATGGAGCTAGAGTTAGCTTAGCATTACTGGAAGCAGTGGAAAACAACTAGCCTGGCTAGTTCCGGCACATAAATCCCCGTAAAATCGCAGTTTATTTTTATATTGCAGTCTAAATAGTGAGCTTTATATGTGTTGGAAGGCGTTTTTTTTATTACTTTGGACAGAGCCAGGCAACCAAAGTCTTTAAGCCTTTAGTTCTGTACTCAACACACAATTGTGAGAGTGGTACACATCTTTTCATCTAACTACCAGAAAGAAAACAAATTGGCATGTTTCCCAAAATGTGAAACTATTCCTTTAAAAGATGCTTAAACACGTGCACCTTTGGATAACTATTCATATACCTCCTTACAATTTCCCTCATCACTGTGATAGAGGATTGTTTAAGCACGCTGGCATTTGTGAGGATGAATTAATAATTCTACCTCCGATGTTGTACTCCAAAGGACGACTTTTAGTCTCAAGCACAGGTCAGGCCCCCAGAAAGTAGCTTAAACTCTTGGTAAATGCCTGTGTCTTTCAAACTCCGTGACCTCAGTTTGTAACGCAGGCTTTTAGTTATAAATATGTAGTCTCTGTGCGAAAGCCGAGATAAGCCGAGTGACATTATATGGGGTTATTTTTTTTAGACTTTTTAGCTCCTCCAGAGCTACAGAAAACACTATTGTTTTCACAGGCTGCGCAGCAATGACCACGAAGAGTAAACTGACCTTTATGTTTCAAATAAAAGTTCCCCTGATTTTTCTGTTTATGTTGGTACGTATTTCCTCTGCGTGTTCAGTCTGAGAAGGTTTTTGAGGAATTCTGCTGCATTTGGAAAGGCTATACTATCCATTAAGCCTCCACTGCTGGTGTATTTTCACAGACTGCAGTATGTGACACTGAGTGTGCTTTGAACATCTTTTTGTTCTTTCAACATCCTAGCAAAAAAATGTTACTAAGACTTTAAAACAGCAACATTTGCACTTCTGCTTAAATACTTTTCACAACAAGTAAGCTGCTGGGTGAGTACTGTTTAAGTGCAGAGAGTTAATACTTCTTGCTTGAGGAGGATAACTGCTTGTCGTCCGCACAATGAGACGCTTCGGAACAAAAACACCTCAGTTCCTCTGGGACTGAGATAATCACATCCTCCTCTCTCCTCGCCCAGGAAACAAACACCACCTAATTTCTTGTCCATTTGCAGAGGTTGGACAACAGCTTTCACTTTTCGTTCTGATATGCTCTTACAGGCCTGGTGGACAGTTCTAATCAAATTTGCAACATCCAGCAGTGCACCTGTAATATTATTTGGTCAAGCTAGGTCCTGTGAGTAAATAAAGTGATTTAACACCATGCGTGGTAATTACCATCCTATTTTCTCCAAGAGAGCAGACCACTGTACCGCAGAGCCCCCTCCTGCTGATGGCAGTGGGGGATAATAGGGAAGAGATGTCTGATGTGAATGCAGTAAGGGATGTGTACACACACAGTTGTAATTACAGTGTTGAAAGTATACACCCTGTATGTGTCAGTTGGCACTGCTGTCACTATTATTACCCAGTTGCCTCTGTACTCCACTGACGCAGCGAGGCTCTGCCACCAAACTGCACTATACTGTGGAAATGAACTATGTGGCTGACAAGGCTGCGCAAAGTTAATGCTAAATATAAACTAAATTAAATTAGTGGATGGAAGTTGAGGTGTACTGCAAAAACAACCTATGTTCCCTGAGGTATTACAAGTTCGACTGAATCCAATTACTGGTTGGTGGATGTCATCCAGAGTTACGGAGTGTTCTCAACGCCCTCCATGGGTCCTGCCTGTGGGCTCCACACCACCAGAGCCACTGTAGGGTGCGAGGCTTGATGGATGGCCTGGCTGCAACACAATGGCTAATGTTACAAGTTGTCAGCCACTCAATAGGGGGGCGGTCTCAGGTGGCCGTAGGCAGCCTGTACCGTGCCAGAGCGGCCCTTTAGTTTGAGAGTGACGGCTCTCTGGAGACTGACTGTCTTTGATTATACAGAGATAGAGAGCAATGGAGGAGTCAGTGGCCTGTCAGCCCCAAACTTCATCATCCTGGACTTCAAACTCTGCACAGCACAAGGTTATCCTCTTGTGTGTCATGTGAGTTTATAAAAGCATAAATATTTAAGTTTTTCTTGAAGTTAAGGTTATTGTGCTTGCAGTGCTTCATAGGGAAGGTCAGCACAGCTTATATAATTTTCACATTATGAAATAAAAGAAAGTCCATATTAAGTAGAGCTGAATATGACTATATTGAGATTAGACCTCGGGCTGCAGCTAAGGATTATTTTCTTTATCAGTTAATCAGAGAATTTTATTCTTGATTAATTTATTAAATGTTAAATATCAAATTCAAATATTTTGCTCAGTCTGGTCACAGAGAAATGCAGCAAATCATTACAGTGAAATAGCAGGAACTAGTTAACTAAAACAATTAATCTTTAACTAAAATAGATGCTGATTAAGTTTGTCGATCATCTAATCAATTAATTGATGAACTGTCTCTAATTACATGAACATGTCTCTCAGCTCTACTGTTGTGTTTCCATTTTGCTTTAAGTATTTATTACCTGTATTTTTCCAAAGAAAACACACAAACACAAGGATTCTGCATTTGCTTTGCTTTGTCACACTGAGAGATGTGTGTGTGTGTGTGTGTGTGTTTCAGTGGAGGGCAAATAGTTGAATGATGCAGTTAAAGGCAAAGCATGATGGAGTGTTGAATAGTTTGCAACATCAAAGACCTGCTGTGGATATGGTCGAGAGTCAGCCTCGGGGATAGCAGACAAACCTGCTCTGGCTGAAGTCTCTCAGCTTCTGCATTCTGGTTATTGTAACACTGAGGTACATGTAGCTTCAATGTCGTCCTCTTTTATCACCATAGAGGTTTACGTCAATCTACTTTCTGACATCATGTCACCACTGTGATTATATATTACATGAAAGAAGCCTTCATCAGACCCAAAATATCTCCATGTTATTGACACTGAGATCCTGAGTCAATGTTGTAACGTACAGTGTGATTTTGTTGATGCTGTCCAGCTCTACAAAACAGTGCTGGTGAACGTGCCCCTGTTACACTCATTAAACAAAGAGGAATTCCTTCCTTTTACACCAACATGAAAGAGAGGCCATTCATTCTCACTGCCACATTAACTTCTTGTAACTGGTATTACTTTTGTACAGCAGTAAAAACAAGAGTTAGTGCTGTCCACCAGGAAATACTTCAGATCTTAAATTTACAAGGAGTCATGGCAGGCCCTGACAATGTCGGGGAGCGGGACCCAATCTGTTTAAAACCCCATTTGGACCTGTGCCTCATGTCTGGTTTAGTGTTGTCTTCCCTCACTCAGTAAAAGGCTGAGCTGACAGACAGACCTATAAACAACCAGCTTTTATCTCTCTGAGAGAGACATGGCAACAAAGAGCCCAGCTGCCCGGCAATACAGCCCCCTCCCCTCCCTCTATCCCTCTGTTTTCCCCTTTTATCTTTCCTGTCATCACCCCACCGTGCTGAAGAGGAGGCACGGGGGGATCTGGAGGTGTGTTTCAATCTTTTTTCACAGCTTCTTCATTGGTATCCCACTGCTGTTTTCTATGTCTAGCTGAATGCTACTGCAGAGGACAGCGATATGAGTAATTTTCTTCATTTGTGGGAAAGAAACACTGACTTTTCCTCCTGAATCAGTAATAATATAATTGCAACAGACATGACTTAAAATAATAACAATTCCCTGAATAGTGTAGAGCACTGTTTGTAAACTACAGTACAGTATATATATGTGTATATATAAAACTACATATAACACCATGCAGTCCACCTCTACGGTCCAGATGGAAATATTTCACCTGTCGGATGGATTTCCAAGAAATTTTGTACAGATATTCGTGGTCCCCAGAGGATGGATTCTGATTACTTTGATGATCCACTGTTTTGTTTCTCCATTGCCACCTTGAGTTTGACATTTTTTGTGTTTTTTGGTGTGATGTCTCAATAACTGTTGGATAGGATGACGTTATGCACAGACATTCATGGTGCCCAGAGGATGAATAATAATAACGTTGGTGGTCCTCTGACAAAATTAAATTTGTCCATTAATTTGATTTATTCCCAACAGCCTGTAAAGTTAATGGCATTCCCGACAGCCTTGGCTGTCCCTTGTGTTTAGTGCTCACTGGTAGAGTTTAGCATGCTAAGAAGTGAACATCGTGAACATTGTACCTACTAAAGCATGATTATTGTGAGCTTGTTAGCATGTTGCTGTTAGTATTTAGCCTCATCAAGCTGCTAGCATGGCTGTAGACATTCATATTCAGACAATATTTTTTGAAGACCATCAAAAACTCCAATCAATATTCTGTGACGACCAATAGTTCTTTCCCAATCAACTCAGAATAAAAGATGCAAAGCCAGTTCTGGGTTGATGTGTGGACCTGCTTCCCCGACACAAACCTCCATCTTGTTGAGGGACACCCAGCAGTCCGAGGGGAAGTCCTGCAGCATGGGAACCAGGAACTGTAGGCAGCCATCCCAGTGACACAGCAGCAGCATCATACCAATCAGGTTAAAGATCCGCATCACCGCACTGGCCAGGTCATAGGTCATGTGGAAGATCTGGAGCGAGACAAAACGACAGGCAGGGGAGTTTAAACTGGGCTGAGAAATGTGGGGATTTCAAATATTCAGTGAATATGGTTTTCATAACTTTGTCAAACATTTAAGTACTTGAATTCATTTCTCAGTGGCAAGACTGGCTTCCCACTCGGCTCCACAGTCTCTGTCGGATTATACC
Source organism: Pempheris klunzingeri (assembly GCF_042242105.1). Classification (NCBI taxonomy): domain Eukaryota; kingdom Metazoa; phylum Chordata; class Actinopteri; order Acropomatiformes; family Pempheridae; genus Pempheris; species Pempheris klunzingeri. The sequence goes on from NC_092026.1 coordinate 6,789,229, forward strand.
AAGTTTGATTAATGAGTAGGGGAGACAGGTTCCCATCAGTTCCAAATCAAACACAGCAGGAGCAGGCAAGACATTTGTTACACAGAGATCCATGACATCAATCAGAGGCTCAAACACGCACACAAAACACTCACGCAAGCCTGCAGGCACTCTGATACACTAACGCAGAGACAGACATGCCAACGCGTACACAATCCCACATTCAAACACACAGAGAATGATGGACAGGGACCATCATGATCCTTAACAACTGATAGTCTATGTCGTCTCACACATCAATCATTCTGAGTCACTGGACAGTCACTTATGGACAATCATCTATCACCTGACCGGCTTCAAGAAACCACTCCCTGTTGGTGCTTAATAGTTTAATGGCTGCATTTAATGCCATAATAATCTATATAAGGTCTAAATCTGTAGAATTTGCAATGCTTTTCATAGTAGGACATGTGGGAAGGTCTAATAAAGCCTACAATGAAGGAATAAGAAATGGGTCATTTGTTACTCAGTGCAGCTGAGGGAGAAGTGATACTCTGTGATAGGAGGGATGAGGGATGAGAGTGGACATGAATCACATGTGCTGATCTTTCTAAATGTCGCTTTAACCTTTGTGGGGTTTTCACTGTCAGTTTTTATCAATCAGCAACTGACAAAATAGAGTCATTTGTCATATTTATTTTTTAGAGAGGATGGACAGGAAGAACTGTACTGTACACAGTCGTGTTGCGCTGACTGCTGGAGAGGTTCAGGGCCACGGACAGCTCCAAGAAAGTTACAGGAACTGAAAGCAGCTTAGGGTTCAGATTCTGGGATTTTCAAAATAAACTATGACAGGTAACATCAAACAGACAGGCACATGACACTGGACATGTCTGCGTCTCACTCTGCACCACATCTCCACTCTCATTCTCCATGCATGCCAAGTATCACTTCCCATCACGCACCACGGTGTGTGTATGTGGGCGCATCACATCATATCTTCAGAAATCCAATTATCCAAAGGTCAAGTTAGCAGACGAGCCCCACTGCGCTGCTCACCACTGCAAAATGCCAACACCAGGCTGCCAATACTGGCATAGACGAAAAGTCGAGTGATCTCCTGACATCGTTGGACCTCTTGTCTCCCAGGATCCTCTCTTTCATTTAAGGAAGGAGTACAAGGAGAGGCTGGAGCAGAGTGAATAAAAGCTGAATAGCCAGGAAGGGCAGGACTCAGTCTTTGAGTTCAGTCTACAAGAAGTGCAGACTCTACCTAGCAACAGCACCAATCTTCACATAAAAGTGTGCCAGTGCGGCCTCTGAGGAAATGCCAGCTTATCTAACCCTTCCAATCCTTTTAAATGAACAATTAGTGACATATATAATCACAGTCAACAGCCCCCTAGTGCTGCACATTATCATCACCCTCTACCCCACCTTCTCTTCCTCTGCCTCCTTAATTGATTAACTGTGTTCGCCCTGGTAATAGGCTGCTTATTAGGCCGCTTGATGCCACCTGTGGGACTGCCAGGTCAGACAGGGAGACAGAGGGGTAGGGGGGTGGTGAGACAATAACAGTAATTAGAATGCAAAGTTTGTTAAAGCTGAAACATCCTGCTGACATTATACATTTCTCACCAGGTGGCAGGTGAGAACATTAATATCGAGCCTCCAGGCGGAGGAGAGCAGGCCGCTCCGAGCAGGCAGAGAGGCAGATTGTTGGTTTGGTCGCGAGCCAACATCAGCATATTGGAGGCAAATCAGCGACCTTTTATCACCAGCTAGATTGGGTGCTTCTTCCTCTGTGGCTGAGAGTTGGGAGTGATTAGAGTTAATATAATATTTACAGAGGGACAGTCATGAAATAAATTCTCTTACCTCTTCCCATTGATGAATGTAGCGTATTAATCTGGAGAGCCTCAACAGCCTCAGGAGACTCAGGATCTTGGTAAAGCGGACGATCCTCAGGGCCCGAGCAGTCTTGTACACCTCCGAGTCGATCCCTTTCTCCACTATGAGGAATATATAATCCACTGGGATGGAGGAGATAAAGTCCACAATGAACCAAGTTTTTAAGTACTTCTTCTTAATGGTTTTAGGGTCCAAAATGATGTCCGAGTTGTCCTCAATGATGATTCCAGTGCGAAAGTTGAGCACCAGGTCCATGAGGAAGAAGGTGTCGGAGACCACGTTGAAGATGATCCACGGCGTAGTGGTCTCGTCCTTGAAGAAGGTGATGCCCACGGGGATGATGATCAGGTTGCCCACCATAAACAGCAGCATTGTGAAATCCCAGTAGAACCTAGCAGGCGTGTGTGTGTGTGTGTGTGTTTGTGTGTGTGTTAACATGGGTGCAGCAGGAGGAAAAAGAAGGGGGAGGGAAAGAAGACAAAAATAGAGACAGATAAGAAAAAGGAGTTGCTGTGGAAAGCCGATAGGCACAAAAGACTTCCTAACTCAAGATGGAAAAGTGTAAACAAAGTGCAGGAGCTACACTTTGTCTGCCTGATCATGCAGAAAGCAAGAGAGAGAGAGAGAGAGAGAGAGAGAGAGAGAGAGAGAGAGAGAGAGAGAGAGAGGAGGGAGGGGTTCTGCTGAATGTACCAAGATTCACATACTAAACTAATTAGTCCTAAACAATTTCTTCATGCATGTTATATTCTTATAATGCAACGATTGTCCCTGCTCACAGGATATGAAAAGATCACTTTAGAAGCCATTTTTAAAGGATGTTTTAAGAGATGGAAGCAACGTTCAACCTCCCCTCCTCCTGTTTCGGTTGACAAATAAAAATAAAATGTGTTATTTTTGATTTTTTTTTTCTAACCTTATGAAAAAAAAATCCAACAGAATAAGTAGTGGAAGTATTGAAACAATAATTCTTCCCACAAACTGAGCTTACCCATTTGATGAAGGCGAAAAAATATGCAAATGACCATAAAACAGTGAAATATTTCATGTTTTATAGCAAAGCTCTCTGGCACCCCAAACAGAAGTCATTTCCTGACATTTTCTGTAGCACATGAAAATGGATCTATACTCAAAACACATAAAATTAGGGGAAATCAATCAAGTATAAACCTGACAAACATGTTAGGTATGTTTCTTTTAGCAGTTAAAGATGATCTGGGGTCTCCATGATCCCAAAGTGAAGAGGTTTAACCTATAAGACTTCATTTGGAGCTCTTATCGAGCTCACGGTACACATGGACGCCAAGAGGGCGACTGTCCTGCTATTTCCTGCCAGTAGTGATGTGGCATTGGGACAGACGGAGTAAAAGTAGTGAGGTCTGATGCTGTCAGGGGAGCCTCTGCAGGACAGGTGCAGCGCTGAGTCATTACACTGCGACTTATGCAACAAGCTCCGACTCCGACTCCACTCACGGCAACAACAGTAACCTCCTCGATGAGAATGTTTGAAGCAACTTTGCTGCCTGGACTGTGCATTAATTAGCATAAGAATGACGGAGAGGCAGCTGCAGCAGTGTGGGAGTCTGCGGGGTAAAAGAAAGATGTCTGTCGTCAAATTACATCTCTGCCGTTCAAAACGTGTCTCAAGTTTAGTCTTTGGTCGTCTACTGACTCGGCGTTATGTGATACAAATGGGCCAAACATGAATGGCGCTGTGACGTGTGTGTGTGTGTGTGTGTGTGTGTGTGTGTGTGTGGTGGGGGGTTGGGGGTGTGGGGGGGTGAAGGTGGCGCTCAAACGCGCGAGCCGACTCCAAATGAGACTGGAGCTGTCCAGTCCGAGTGGTGCTGAAAGCGGGGAGCAAAGCTGCTGCTTTTCTCAATCAAATGCGATTCAGAAACTGATCGAGAAAAAAAAAAAAGGGGGCTCACGGGCTAATTCATTCAGCCCAAGTCACGAGGAGCCTCCCCGGCTCGCTGATTTCCTTAAATATTTGTATGACAGAATAGCTGCTGGATGTTATCGGCGTTTGAGCCGCGACACACAGAGCACATCCGTCATTAAAATGCAGGATCCGGGGAGCCGTACAGGCGGATATGTCTCCAGTGAGCATGCTTGAGGTTTTCGCACACTTGGCTCAAGGTGACATTCCATTACTGAGTGCATCACACACACACACACACACACACACACACACACACACACACACACACACACACACATAGCCTACATCTTGTCAGCTCTTGTCGCAGAGCACAGCGTACGCTAAAACGACAATAACAAGATCTTTGAAAATAATGGCATTTGAAATGAGCCTGGATTAACCTCGGAGCGCTGTCCTCTTTGTTAAATGTGAGCCTTGCTGCAACGAAAAGTCGAGATGTGTTAGCAGGCCGGGCATGTTGAGCATCCCAGACATGCTACTGTACATGCAGAGAGATTTGTTTACAACCTTGAGAGGACACTCTCTTCTAAAGTCCATCTGCCTGACAACAGGTTGTTTGGGAGATTATTGCCAGTACGTTGAAATGCATCGATTTAAATCTCTGCAGATTCAATCATAAGGGATGAAATGAGACATCAGCAGCCTGCAGCCCTGAACAATAACCATGCATGCGTTCCCACGGAGTCACAGTGGTTACTCACTATAAAGTGAGTTGACAACGAGGACCCATACGGGCCCCTCATGACTTTCAGCGTGCAACCAATGGCAGCCCCAGCTCTTACCTGAAATCGCTGTAAGGGTGGATAATCCAATTTCCAGCTGATTTTACCCTCTCCTGCTCTCTCTCCACTGCCTTTTGACTACCATACATGCGTAAGGAGAATTTATTAACTCCAGGCTGCAGCATACTACTAAACTGCCGCTGCATGAAGCTGGCTTGGCTGCCCCGAGGCTCGGCATCCTCGGCGGGCACAATTGGAGGTCCATCCTCCGGTTTCTGGAAAGTGACAGAGTTCCTGGGCTGCTGGGTCTGAGTCTGAGTCGGGCCGTGCAGCGAGGACGAGGCTTTCCGGCTTGGTGCGTTAGAGAAGGACACCTTGGAGTCCTTTTTCTCGGGGACACCGCTGGACACGGGGGTAACGCCGGGGTTTGCGCTCTCTCCTCCGTGCCCCCCGGCCAGGGACCCGCCTGGTGTGATCGAGCCGTCCATGCTGGCCGTGGTCGAGTTACAGGCTCCTCGCTTGGCGCTCCCTCCGTCCTCGGCCCTCGCCGACCCGCCTGTCTGCTTCTCCTGCTTGGAGATGATAGAGCGCAGGCTCCCGGTACCCGAGTCCCTCCTGCATTCTCCGTTTTTGTTGCATTTCATGCTGGAAATTGGAGCGACGCTGTTGCAACCATCACCCGCTGTCGCGTTTGAAACCTCTACCGCGACCGCCGATGCCGACGCCTCCGCCCTAGATGCTCTGCTGGTCTCGCCGCGCTGGGCAGCATCGCCCGGACAGGGTGTCTGGGTCTCGGTGGCTCTGGAGGCAGCACTGGGCCGTGAGGCGGCAGAGGCGTCCTCTGTGTGCGTGTGGCAGGGCTCCTTGTTGGAGTTCCTCCTGGAACCCGAGGACGCGGCTCCCCCTCCTGGCGTAAAGTTCTTCATCCTGATACTGCCGCCTCCTCCTCCTCCACCTCCGCCACTGCCGCTCCCCCCGGCTCGGCGCAACCGTGGATGCTGAAACTTGGACTCCTCTTCTCCGTCGTCCGTCTCGTCCATCACGACGTTGCTGGCCCCGCCGGGCTGCTCACCGCTCGGTGCGCAGGGAGAGTCCAGACAGTTCTGGCTGCTGTTGCTTCTTGTGCATTTGGACACGGCAGCCTTGGGTGCGCTGATGTGGCTGCATCCAGTGCCGCCCACCGCCTTCTTTTTCATGGTGGCAGCAGACGCCGGTGAAACCTCATTTCTGTCCATGACATTGAGCATATCAAATTTTGCCTCCAATTATCTTTGGAGAAAACCAATCAGAGACAGAGGGGAGATGGAGAGACAGGGAGAGAGAGAGAGGGGAGAGGGGGACAGAGGGAGGGGTGGACGTGACTTCTTTGCAAACTACTGCGCTTCTACTTTCACTAGTCATTGTGTCAAAGAGGCTCAAGCAGCAAACTAATTGAGCCTTTTGACTGCGTCAAATTTCATTAAATTATTAGCTTATGCTGCTCCTAATTCAGCCCCAGCTGCTTCCAGCTGAGGCCCTCTCAGTCAGGACCTAAAGTCTGAATTGCCTCGACTCTCTTTCTTAAAAAATCACACGCAAATTGATGTGAACATGTTGTCAATCACGGCATATACTAGCATCAAAAGTTTAATTACCACGTGTAAATGAAGACTCAAATGATGTCATACGTTTTAGAGGGTGTTTTCAATGACAACCTCCCTGAATAGATGTTACCCACAGTTGGTGTCCAGCGCCCCCTAGCGGCCACATAGGGGTGGCACAGAAGGTGAAAAACGTTCACTATTGTGTGACTCTGACACACCAGTGTCAAATTTTGTCAAAGGCACGTGGTCAGTGGTGCCCACCAGAAACAGGAACAGGCCCACAGTCTAGATCTGCAGTATCTACAAGAAGGAGCACTCACTGCTACACGTGTCGCCTCAAAGGTGTCCTTTGGGTGCCTCCAAGAGAACACACCGTACCTTCCACCTCTGACGAAGCACAGTTTTTACATCAAAGCACTTTAGATTGATCTGATCTTCTTAGTTTAGCTGTACAGATGACAACGGCACAAATGTGAACAAGGATACACAAAGCAACAAACATATAAGCTGTTTTGGAACTGTGCATTCTTGGTCCATATTTTCTCCTTATGTGCCTGAGAAACACCAAAGAGACACCGAGGAGTCACCAGTTGGCAAAACAAACATGCTTTAACTTTCAGAGGCAGAGTTCGGTCAGCCTCTGCATAATCAGTGCAGACTCTACCTGGAACAAGGGTCAACATGCACAGCAGAAGTATTTATGTGGTGCACACACTGGCAGAAGGATGCTGTTGCACTCAGATGCAGGTTCAGCATCACTGGTGGACAATTTGCTGCTCTGGTTTCAGGTATGAGCATAAAACAGCTGGCTCCACAATTGAAGTGCAGAAGCCCAAATTATTCCTGGTGGAAAGAATTACATTATTATTATATATAAGACAGCCTGAGTGTCTGTTCGTGCTCGTGGCAAAAGCAACAGAGCGTTATTCCTGCACATCGAGGATGTGGGTCATGATAATCGAGTGCTTTGTCACTTGAGAAGCGATAAAGCAGCTAGCCTATTTTCTTTGATCTAGTTCTGGTTTAGTCTAATTTTGGTCATGTGTGAAAGATAGCTTGGTTTTTCACACAAACCCTCACACGGGCCAACTTATCGATGGCAATATGACAACATAACTGGTGCCAATGTCTGAAGTATTCCCTGAAAAAGGAAAAAAAAAAGAAAAGAAAAATCAGCTCCATGTTGGGATTGAATCTTCTTAATGCACGTCTTACCTTTTGACATCAGTGATGGGAATTCATTCAAGCTCCATCTCTCTCTCCCCCTCCCCTCTTCCTCTCTCTGCCATCCTCCCTCCACTTCATTAGCCAAAACTGTACAGCTGCACCAAGGTTCACTTTAATTTCCTGGCAGGGTGATGCAGCTCTGTGACGCTCTCAGACAGTTTGCAACAAATGACAGAAAGACGCAGCTATTCACTAAAAATGGCAATAAAATGAAAACAAGTGTTAAACTCCAGACAAGTGGTGAAGCGGAGGTGTGAATGCCCCAGAAACATGTTACAATACGACACAGGAGCTAAAAGGGTTTACACATTAATCAGAACGAAGAGTGTTAACCTATATAGGGAAGATTAAATGATGGCCGTATTGGTGTGGAGCAAAAGACACAAAAGGTCCTGATCTGGGAAAAATAAATGAGAAGAAAATTAAGAATCACCTAACCTTCATGTCTTTCCCAGTTAAAACAAATGATGCCAGAAATCCACAACCAGAGCCTCTGTTCTGTAAAGCTCATATTCAAATAAATTAAAACCAACCTAACAGGTTTTGAATTTGCAGCAGGTGGCAACACCTCATTTATTCACACTGGCAACTTTCAGGCCATTGCGAATATAAATTCAATTTGTTATTTCTGTTTATTTGAATATGAAAACCTCACAGTCGCTGGTCTGGTGACTCAGCCACCACCTGTTTGTTCATTATCACAATACATTTCCTGGGCTCGCTGTGAATGTCTGACGAGTATGTCTTTGTAGTACTTTTATCACCGAAATGCGAGACTGGCACACTGCCACAAAAGTGGCACAAAGGTACTTGAAGGCTTAATTTCAATCAACATTAATTTTGATTTGGAATTTTGGAAGTTCTCATATTTCTGCATGTGCCATGCCAATGAGTGAGCACGTACTATAACAGAGCCCCAATGGAACGCAGCCATCATTAATGGTACCTATTCAACCTGTGCTTTTTCTGCTTTAATGAGTCGAAAACCAGTGGTGATTTAGATATTTCCTTCAAAAGGGGGCGAATGCATACGCAAACAAGTATTTTGTATTTGTCAGTAACTTAGATAACTTTGTACAAGTCTGCCTTCACGGTGACACCGAAAGGCCTTCGTGAAACGATCAGTCAGAAAGGCCATATTATATCTAATTTAATTTAAATGTTGTAAGGCAATAAAACATGAAAACTTCCAAGGTGGGGGGGTGTGTTCCTAAAGACACTGTAGACTTTAGTGCCACTGATGCAATCAAGAGTTGTTATGATCCAACAGCCACTTTAACACTTGATCAGTAGTACATGACAGGTTCAGTGTGTAAAAACATGGTTACCATGTGTTCAAAGAGACAGTCCTGGCCAAGTCCTGTTTACTTCCTCCTCCTCTCCTTGGTAGAACTGTCGTCTTTGTCCTGATTTAAAAACAACTGGGAATATTAAATGTGTGAGATTTAACACTGTTGCAAAGTGGGATAACATTTTGAAACTGCACATTATCACCAAAAACTTCCAAATTGATTTGTTTTAGCACTTTATTGTGACTGTACGAAAAATCAGTAAATAAAATAATAAACACTTGTTTTGTGAAACACATTTTGGTCAGTTCCATAGAGGTAAGATGATCCCATGCCTTTTTTATGAGTCTTTTTCCTTTTGCATTGCTCAATTTGTATCTTGGGCAAGGTCTCAATAAATAAGTAGGTTTGCGAATTTTTCACTTGAGGAATAAAAATGTGTCCACTGTTGAGCTGTGTGGATCTTTACCTTGTCAAGATACACCAAGTACACTGGATCAAGCTTTAATAAAAAGAGAATCTAATAAAAAGAAAAAAAAAAAACAAGTCTTAAAAGACTTATTCAATGCAAAAATGTGAAAAATACTTTTTTTTCTTTTCAGTAGTTTACCCAAATTCACATTCTCAACATCAATTTTGTGCAAAATAAAAAAAACAAAAAGGTGCAAATAAATAAAAATCAGATGCATACACTCAGTTTCCTTTTCACAAAGTTTTAGTTTGATCCATTAGCTGTACAGTGGCTGACTGTTCAAAATGAGTTCTCTATCTACACATCTATGTACTCTGCACCACCACAGGAAATGTTTTTAAAAAAGATCGTTTCGTCTTTTAAATATAAAATGTGTCCCGGCCTCGTGGCAAAGACATGTCTCCATCAAAAAGCAGTCCACTCTGACTCAAACGCTGCTCCACTTCTGGTCACAATCCCACTTTCATTATTATTATTCACATCCTCTCTGAATCCGCCTTCAACACTTCCCAGTCTCACCTCCTCAAATACTCAGCAACAATAGCAGCAGGAGCTGGACCCAGCGTCCGATCAGCACAGGGGGAGGAATGATGACTAACAGTCAGTAACAGATTCAGAGTTCACCTTGACTCATGTCGTCCCCTTGAATTGAGACAGACGACTGACCTGGTCTCAGCTGTGGAGAGGAGCCGTTGGGTCTCGTTTTGACGCTTGTTGTGAGGTTTTTCAGATGTGAGGTGGCGGTGATGGTGAAGATCTATGAGTTGCTGGCAGCATTCTCATTGCTAGGTGAGCTGGGGGAAGAAGAGGATGAGGAGGAGGGAGAGAAGTTCATTCCTGATAACCCCGGTGGGTCTGTGGCTGTGTTCTGTCCGCTAAGGCTCTTCCTGCACACAGGACACGTGTCATGCTGTGGGAAACAAAGAAAAATGAGGCTCAGGTAAAAACTCAGCTTAGCAATAAGAAAACACAGCCTGTGTCCAAGCAAAGTTATGCAAAGAACTTTTCCTCATTCAAATGTAAAAAAACCCCCCAGAAAGTTCAAATGTACTTCGTCAACCTAGCAGCTTTAACTAGGAGCACCAGAAGAACACTTCTTTTCTCTTTTTGCTCACTGAGACATCGTCACTATCAATAAATTAAACCGAATCTTCTAGCTGTTGTTTATTTGCGTCGTTTTTGAGTTCACTTGATTGCATCGTGCTGCGATAAGAATGAGTATGAATTTTTTTTTTTTAAACGGTCACAGACAAATCTTGTTGTAGCAGATAAGTCAAGTCAACTTCTGATATCAACCATGTGGATCTGTTTGGTTCATCCTTGTTAGATATACATACCTGTTCCAGCCATGGTACTATACAGTCATTGTGAAACAAATGATTGCATGGCAGTTGTCTAACATTCTCCTCAACGCTGTAGTCTTCTTTGCACACAGGGCACTCTAAACCAGCACCTGCAAGAACAGAAAGTGACATACTGTCTGTGTGTGTGTATGTGTATGTTTGTCAGCTGCATCAGCTGCATAGAAATCTTAAAGGAAAATGCCAAAAACAATTTCAGAGAGAGATTATTGTCAGCTATAATCTCTAGAAGAAAATACTCTATTGAATTGGCCTAAGGGCCTTTTCATAGAGACATATATGTCATTACAACCTATCTAACCCTTTGCAGTCAGTACAAACAACAACACTGACCAAAAGGAAAACTGAGTGAGAAACTGTAAGTGAGTCTGAGACACGTGGACTTACCAACATGTTCCTCTGTAATGGAGATGGTGGGTAAACTCTTTATCCTTTCTCTGTCTGCAGGCGGGGGACCTGTGTTTTCAAACTGGTTCAACAACTGAGAGAGAAAAACAGCAGACCCTCAACAAAGAGCTTTTAGATATTCTCCAATATCTAACTAAACTATATCTCAACACCACTTTCATGTTTAAAAAAAAAACAACACACTTTTTATACCTGTGTAATGATAGCATCAAGACCATTAGCGCCCCAGGCGTAGTCCATTGGATTGGAATGAAGCATACCCCTGCAAGATAAGAAGGTAGTCAACAAAACAAGAAGATTTCAGACGGAAAACATCATTTTACTTAGTGATATGAAACAAGTAAACAAACATGCATCACAGTTTCTTTTACTTACCATGGTCCCATCCCGATATTTGGCATGGCTGTAGGTGCTATGATTCCGTTTACTAGCTGCTGGATAATTCTGTATCCAAAAAAAACCAACACTTTCAACAAGCATTTGCTGAATCAATCTGAGAAATTCAACTTGTCTTCTTACCTAAACTGAACAAATGGTGGATATCTGCTGTTTTGTATTTATAAAAATAGTGAGCCAAATCCAAAGATCCAGTAATACTAGATATTTTGTTTTTTTGATACTTTTTAAATGAGTAGTATGCATTTGGTATGAGGCATAACATCAGCTTGTGTTATTTTTACTGCATTATGTTTAGATTAATGTGAAAACATCACTCCACCATATCCTAAAACGAGGAATAGTATTGTTTATGTATTTTCTACCATAACATGTAAAGCAGGTATAACTCACACAAAAAGAAGCAAACATTTTACCCGTATGCTCGTGTCCCACAACAACCTCTCATACACTCTGCTGCTGAAAATATCTCACCCCTCTAATGTGGGCACTCCTTCATGGCGCGTACCCTGACGTCGAGGAACATGTCGCCCCCGTGGTTGCCGCGCACTGTATCGTTGCCGTGATGCCATTTCCCTTTCTCTCCTGTTTTCAGTCTCTCGGTTGTCCTCTGTGGGTAGTCGCGTTCGAAGGTCGAAGTTTTCATCAAAAATCCCAAGGGCGAACGGACCGTACCCGGAGGGAAAAGTGAACAAATGTTGGTGATCCATGTTCTAGTAGAAAAGAAAGAGGCAATGTCAAATCATTACGCAGGCTGCAAAATGCTTTCCTGGACCAGCCGATTTGAAAAGTCACACTGACCTCAAAAGCTGGGCGGCTCTGATCACTGGTGGAGGACGTGGATGCGGACCCATTTTCAGTACTGCACAAACACAGTGGTGAAAACAGTGAAAAGCTAAGACTCACAAATCCACTTAAACATCATGACACACAATAATCCTCCTTACCTTCTCTCCTCGGGTAGTTCCTCGATAAAGCCAGATTCACAGCGAGGGCAGGTGTAGTCCTACAATGAAAATACAGATGTGAATATCTAGTATGTATACACCATAACTATCACACACACAGTTCATTGGGGTCATACAGTTTAGAGTGTTTATAGCCATTTTGGAGGCCTTGTGCTGCTGTTGAATTGTATTGTATTACACTGAGAGGTGTTTCTAATATTTAGTCCACCATCACTGATATAAACATGTGGGAAAAAATAGTACTGTCTTGGTATTAGACAATACAATTAAACAGCACCACAAGCTGCAGCCTCCATATATGAATAAAACATTTTGAGCACTCAGAATTAGAAAATATGATCTCCTGAGCTGTCACACAGGTAAGCAGCTGACTGACTGTCAATAAAGTAACTGTTACTGTAACATTCAAGAAGCTTCCCATGAATGGATTGACAACAGACTGCTGTGGCAGGCAAGCGTGCTGTTGCCACAACAGCAATGTTGACTGACTGAGACTGGCTCTGGATAGAAGACATATTGTGAAAGTTTTACTTCTCTTTGCGCTACAACCACAATAACCCAACATGGGGGGATAATGGGGGGAGAGAGAAATTTCGACGTTACGGTTTTTCCCCCCATATTTCAGCTGACTGGAGGTCAATAAATCAAACCCAAAACCTCTGACAGAACCGAAACCTGTTTCTAAAAAAATGAACCTTCCCTTTCTTCTGTTAGCCTGCTTGCTGATGTTTAACGCCACCACTATGAGACATGACAAGCTGTTAAGATGGGCTCTGTCTAGCTGCCATCACACCGCGACACAGCTGAAATTACATGTCTAAAACACAAGATCAAAGCGCCAGTGTACCATCCAACTTAATTACAACCACTTGACTGTCACTCCGGACCGTTGTTGCCTATGGGGATGGCTAACTAGCGTAGCTAAACAGCAGCAGTGAGTCGACGTGACTGGGTGTGCGCCAAAAATACATGAAACCAAAACAAGCCCAAATATTATTTTACATTCTTCAAGAAGGCGAATGTGTCTGGTGGGTCCTTACCGGTAAACGCGGACTAATCTCTGCTGAACACCGGTGACAAAAAAACCGGCAGGGCCGTGGGGGAGCTTCAGCCATTTCTACGCAGGAGACCAGTTCGTACGGTGCGGACGGGAAGCTACAAGGGACAAAAAAACCCTGACTTTTGCTGTGTGAAAGAGACGGTGGAAACGGAAATGTACGAGAGCCAACGTAACGTTACCATGGCAGCTAGACAAAATGAGCAAGGAGGACACTTCCGGTTTGATATTTACTATAAAATAAAAGCGAGAAAGTGTAACATTAAAACATGATTTAACTATGTGTGACATTCAAAATTGCTGATTCAGACGAAAGTTAGTTTCATTATAATAATTATATATGTTTTTGAAATGAAGAGGCCACAGACAGTGTATTATGCGGAACAGAAGTAATATAGAATACTACAACTAATTTGGATACTGTATTGTCTTTCTGTACTTGCTCTTCCATTGGATGTCAGCACTTTCCATAAGACTTGTATTTAAATATCCCAGTGTTTGAAAAGAATCAGACCAATTCTGAGACAGCAGTGCAATCAGGACAGTGCTATTAGTGTGGTGTTGAATGTTTTAATTACGTACATCTGTAAAATCTTGTGCAATTCAAATATGTTACCCCTGCAATAAATCTCCGGTGCAATCAATTTTAGTTTAGTGAAGTTGAAACTGCGTCTGCAAGGTGCCATTCTGGTTATGTTTTGTCCACTTCTATTCATACACATGATGGAGACAAACCACTAGAAATATCTCTTTATATAATGCTATTCAGTACAACTCCACTGCACTAATGGTGTCATAAACTTCACAAAGACCTGGTTTTATTGCAGGGCTATTGTATTTATTACATTACATGTTGTTTGTGGGACAGTACTGGGGGGAAACTGTACAGTATTAATGTTTTCTCAGTGTTTTCCTTTGGGGATGTCATAGTAGACAACACTGGGGTCAGATGATGCTGTGGTATCAATAGCAAAGCTCTCAAGAAGTAATTTCAGGGACTTGGGGGGAAATGTTGGAATATTGAATGCATTACAATTACTAGAGTTGTTAATATGTGGTACAGACTAAAAATGCAGTATATACCCAATATATATATATATATATATATACTAGATAGATGTGGTATGTGGTAATTGGTAGAGATGATGCTTTTATTCTGGAAAACCTACTAGCGGAAGTATTATTTTTACCAGACAGGAGTCAGCTACCAGCTACGGTAGCAGCTAAGGCCCCATTGTAGTCTGTTGGCGTTGTTTTCGCAATATATTTTCCCTCCTGCCACGATCATGGAGTCCAGCGATGCAGGTAAGTCCATATGAATTTTACTGATATGCTATCGCTAAATATGTCGCAGCTGCCTGCTGTAAACACTGAAGTTATCCAGTAAAGCCGTTAACGTTAGCAAGCTAACCTAGCTTATGTAGGGAAGCTAAGCTAGCTAGCTGACGAGTAGGCTAAACTAGGTACTCAGTGATCAGTAAGACGATTTGATTTTGATATACTAAATATATATAGAAAATTCAACAAGCACCAGACTTGCCTTTGATTTGCAACCTATAATATCCATATTTAATGACATGGATGCCATTTTCTCCCACTCCAAAATAAAAACAGCAGTTTAAAAAGTTGTTTTGGTTGTTTGATTTATTGAAGCTCTCTAGTTTGCTGGGCTTCAGTGGAAAGTTGGAATATTATATATCAGTATACTGCACTTATCTACCTTTAAGAAGTTGAACCCCAACTTTCATAGGATGCATATCAAAACATGTCATTGTAACTTGAGCTGTATGAACAACCAGCTCCACTGCTCTATAGCGAGCTTATTGATGATCAATATTGTATTTTGCTTTTATTTTTTGTGTTTTAGGGAGAGGAGGATGGAAGTCAAAGCTTGTCCAGCCACAGAAAAACAAGACAAACATGAATATTCTCCGTCAAGAGAAACTGATAGCTCAGAAAAAGAAGGAGATTGAGGCCAGGATGGCAGAGCAAGCAAAAAATCATGTGCAACCCACAAGCAAACCCCTGCCTCCAAGGTAACAATATAGTTATGGACCTGATACTGTCATGCAAAGAGTTTACACATGGAAGTACGGTGACATTGACTTGGAATCATTACATATATTTTGTCTTTTCTGATCCCAATAGTTCTCCCAGTCTTCAAGGATCTTCCTCAAACAAATTTGCGAATGATGGAAGCTTCTTACAGCAGTTCATGAAGATGCAAAAAGATAAACCCAACAATATGTCTGGTTAGTACCTTGAGCACAGTCCTGACCAAAGTTGTCATGTTTTTGTCATGTACTTATCACATATAATATATGACTGTGCTGTTGTATAGTGACACAGTGCACAGCAACAAGTACACTGGAACACAGAATAATTGCTGTGACTTTATGGTTGTGGTTCATGTTAAAGACAGAGAAAGAGGCTTCAGGCTGTCTACAATCGGTCCCTGACAGCTGTGCACTTTGTGGGGTTGTGGGAGGACATCCTGACCCAGGGAAACAGATTTAGAACTGGGACCTTGAACATTTCCTCACATTACTTACTCGTGTTGGTTACCTGCCAAATTCACTGGTTGAGACCCTTACCATGTGTAACACAAAAATAATAGCATGTACCTGAAGGCTTGTACAATTTTTTTTAATTGTTACCTGTTTTATATTCTTTATAGGTTCAAGTAGGGATACCAAAACTCCCTCAACCCCAACTTCATCACCAGGAGGAAGCGCACAGCAAAAAAAGAGCATCCTTGTTGGCAAACGGCCTGGCCTTGGAGTCAGTAGCATGCTTAGTCAGTTCAAGAGCTACGCACAGTCCAAGAAGAATCCAGTTCTCAACCAGAGGCCAAGTGTATTTTGTTCTCCGGATGATGAAGATGAGGAAGACGAGGCTGATTACTCCAAATTCTTAGATATGAAAGGTAATTCAGGGCCTGTGTTTTTCACTGTATCTCTGGACAACTCCATGGCTTGGACATTTCAGTGCATCCAGGGTAAATGTACTCATAGCCTGCTTAGTCTCTCCCCCAGAGGATACAGACACCAGACTCATTATTGACAAGATGGCCTCCTTTGTGGCGGAGGGAGGACCTGAGCTAGAGAGAAAGGCCAGGGAAGACTACAAGGACAATCCTGTTTTTTCGTAAGTTTAAAGGACATTGCAGCTCATCCAGATTTATTTACATGTACGGTATTTACAGACTCTTTTGGTTTCAACTATTATCCTTGCCTTTCAGATTTTTATATGATAAGAGCAGCATGGAGTATCTCTACTTCAAAAACAGAGTTGCAAAAATGAGAAAGGATTTACTGAGACCTGAGAATGCATCTGATAATGGTAAGATTACGTCTTCTCACAGTCTGACTTTTGTCTCTGTTTTCTTTGTCTCACCTTGCCTCTCAAAAACACTGAAATATATTTGTGAAAGGGGGGAGGCAGTATGTCAGTGCTTAATCTACTGGTAATACCTATTTGAGTCCCAGCAATGTTGTTTCCTATGAACTTCTATGATTGACATGTCATCTATAGGCCTAGTTGATAAAATTCAACTTGGTAGTTGAGAGTTGCATGCTGGGCAATTTGAGTAATCACCATAATGGGCAAATTAATCTTCAAAAACTGGAAATGGCTAGAATAGCTTCTTGTTAACGCAGAGAGGTGATCCTTGAGTCTAAGTCACTGTAATGCCTTAACTAAATCATGCAACCTTTCTTCATTAGCATAATATGTAAAGTAAAAATATGAGATTTAGAACATTAATATAGCATTAAATAACTATTTGCTATGTAAAGAATATAGTAAGCTCATGGGAAGATGTCCTATAGATGGCATTTCACTCATAAAAGTTCACAGGAAATAACCTAACTGGGTCCAATAGATGTCCAGTCGACTAATAGCTTCATCACTTTCAATCATAGTTACCAGTTATCACAATATGATTCCATAGCAGGGCTGCACGATTATGGCCAAAATGACAGTCTCTGTTATTTTGATTGATATTGAGGTGACAAATTTCATGCACTTCTGCATATGTTTTGTTCCTGCTTACCATCACTTGCCCTAAATATGAAATACTTAAAATAAATGATGCTTTCTAGGGACAGGCTCTTGGCCTTGGTTGTCCTTTTGTCTGCCTGCTGCTCTGTTACTCTTCTACTCTGGATCGCCTGCGGCTTAGCTGTTACATTAGGGAGTACTTGATTTGATATGCAGAGGAGATTTCTATGAGCAGAGCACACATTTATAACGTAAACATCGCAGTCGGTCATGCTCATTTAATTGTGGGAAACCAAGATTGGGATTGAGATTAATATTAGATTAAGTGTGCAGCCCTACATTTACAGATATGACGATGAATTTTACCAGCAATTAATTCATGTGTAGACATTCACACCCAAGTCAGGATACTGTACTTTAAAGCCTTCCCTCACAGACACTTTGGATAGTGTCATGTATGGTAACTGTAAGAGGATTCACCTACAACTGACTAGTTATGGTGAACTTGAATACATTGTTTACTGCTGATGTCATACAGCACTGGACATTTCAGCTGGATAAATCGTGATTCTCAGCAGCGAGTGTACTGTCACCAGCTAGAGTCACTGTGCCGTTCATAGCGTTTTCTCACACTACAGCACAAATAAAGGACCAATTCAGCTTTCCCTGTTAACTGGAAACTTTTACCTGATTGCATGGGTGGAAGTATCCCTTACTGTCCTTGTCACTGAAATGTAATAATGTACTCATATGATTGTCTGACTTGATTGAAACTGTGTTATTGACAGAAGTTTGTAAGTGGAAGAAAGACTAAAGAAGTCATTACTTCTTAAGATTTTCTCTTATTCTCTTGTGTTTTAATAAGCCATATTTGTTTTTAGATTGGACATTTGAGCACTTCAAATTTTGCCTGATTTAATCACTGAAGGATTTTTACTGTAGACAATAGAGTCTAGTCTTGAATTATGCTTAATATTATACATGCAAATACAAGTTTCACAATGAAGGCATACTGTATGTGGTGGAGCCTCTCTGGGCTTCATAGTTTTAATTTATTTACAGGAAAAGCCTCACATCCATACAGTTCCCTATTCACCACCCCTGTCCCCTTGCTCCTCCTTCCTCTTCTTATCCCCTATTGGCTCTAGACTGATGGTGTGTGAGGGCCAGTTGAGTACGGTACAGTAGTAGAATATGAATTGAGTCCCAGTACTGATAGGCTGCTTAAAGTCTCCCCCCCAGTGGACGTGGAAACCCAGCTGATGGCTGAGAAGCTGGCCCGGTTTGTGGCGGAGGGTGGACCCGACATGGAAGCCATCGCTGCTGAGCGCAACCGAGACAATCCTGCCTTCAGGTCAGTCACTGCATATGTAATTGTGTTTCCATATCTTTACACTTGGGTAGTTTTTGCTGTGTCATTCACCTCACACGACATATCTACTGTCTGTCCTTCAGCTTTTTATGTGACCACCAAAATCCAGCCCACCGCTTCTACAAAGAGAGATTACGGGAGTATCGTGCCGCAGCCTCTCGGAGCTCATCACCTCCGGCAGCAGAGTCGAGGACAGACCTTCAGCGACCAGCTGCACCGCCGTTAGCAGGATTCTCTGCACCGCTGAACCTTACTTCTGTCCCCCACGTTCAGGAGGCAGAAACTCCACCTGTCAAACGGAAGAGGAAGAGCAGATGGGGGTCTGAGGATGACAAAGTCGAGTTGCCCATTCCTCCCATCATCGTTCCTCAGGAGATTAATGTCCCAGACCCCAACACACCCTCCCTCTCTGGTACATGAAGCTGTGGTTTACATGTCGTAAACATGTGCACATATGCCTCTTGTTTGTTCTTATGGGGCATGAAAATAACTGATATAAAACTTAAACATGGGGCATCCTTTTAGAAGGAAGTATGTTTTTGAGCTGATACCATTGTATGTTCTCCAAACCATCCATGCTAATACCAATATGCAGCTTTGAAGGGGTCATAAAAGATATTATCATTATTACTAAGGAATTGGTACAGTTATCAATATACATATTAATAAAAAATACTCAAAATATCACTTTTTAAATAGCCATAATTTTTAAATCACACTTTTAATTTTCTGTTTTGTTCAATCTAATAATTGATTGATAAATATTTGTGATTGTGGTGATGCTTATTTCAGCCCAGGAGCTGAGAGGTCTTGGTTATAAGAAGGGGAAGCCTCTTGGTCTGGTAGGAGTGACAGAACTATCTGAGGACCAGAAGAAACAACTCAAAGAACAACAAGAGGTATGACAATGCCAACTCAATATGTTCATTACATGGAATTAACATCTGATAACTCAATCACACCAGAAATTCAGGATTATTGAATTGTGTTGCTCACTTTGTGTGTCTGTGTGTGCTGTTCACTCTGTAGATGCAGGAGATGTATGATATGATCATGAAGCACAAGCGTGCAATGGCAGAGATGCAGATGATGTGGGAGAAGGCCATAAGAGAGCACCAACAAGAATATGACAGTGATGAAGAGGTGGACCAGCAGGCAGGCACCTGGGAACACCGATTCCGAAAGATGGAGATGGAGAAGACCCGAGGTAAGGTTGACCATCCGTATGGAAAACGTTCCTTTGCAGTACTAGCAGCTGTTGATGCTTTATAATTAGCTCTTATCCAAGTAAAATTATCAAATGTTACAGTAGAAAAAACATTCTTTTATGCACTTTTCCAGAGTGGGCAGAATCTCTGACAGAAATGGGTAAAGGGAAACATTTTATTGGTGACTTCCTGCCCCCAGAGGAGCTGGAAAAGTTCATGGAGACCTTCAAGGCACTCAAGGTCAGTTTTTGATTCGGAGAAAATTCAATTTCACCACCTCTCTGCCGGATCTCTTCAGAGTACAGAAGAAACTTGTTTCATTCTCCTAAGTGTTACTTGTAGCGGATAATGGCTATTAAATGTCTGCTAGTCTACAGAAAGGCCGTACACAATTTAGTAGGATCAGGGTCAAATGGAAATGTCTGTAAACAGGATTGTAATCATTCATCCATGCCTCTGTTTTCAAGCTGCTTATCCAGGTCAGGGGCACGGTGGTTACAACCAGCAGAGCAACCCAGACGTCACATTTCCCTGCAAATTCCTCTAGCTCCTCCTGAGTGATCCCCAGGAGGAGACTGTAATTGCCATTGTTTGAAAGTAATTTTAACTTCATTTGGCACTGTTGGCAATGTGGAAGCCACATTTTTAAATCCCTCTCCATAAGATGAAAAACGGCACCGTATGTCAATAGAGAGTCATAATGTAAAGCAAATTCACTGCCAGAGTCAAGAGTCACATAAGACTCAAGATGATAATTGTTTAATGCCACACAGAAAACCATTTGAGTGTAAAGGTAAATGAAAAGCCTTTCTGGGGGAAAAAAACCTGATTAGTACTTGCCGTTTTTGCAGATTGTATTTAGTGAAGGCCAGTGTGGAGTAATGTGGAGACACATTGACCCTGCTGTACTGAGCTGACTCAGCTCATAGGCAGTGGCCATTCTTCTCCAGTTTAATCCATCAAATAATGGAGGAAATCATGCTTCACATATGATAAGTTAGTAATCAATAATCTCCCCACCCTCCTCTTCTCTCTTCTGTCTGTGCACGTGACAGACTCGCTCAGGATTATAAGCTTAGTCTCCTTTTAAATTGCTTAACAGTTATTTTCAGTTGAACATACCTGCGTGATATTTTACAACACCGTCCTGTGTGTTATGGTCTCTACAGCAAATTTTATTCTGAAACGTTCCTAGTTGACACATGAAAAGATAATCATTTTTTTAAAATAAATTGTAGAAAGTGGAGAAAGTGAAATGGTGTGACTTCTTGATTTGCAGGAGGGCCGGGACCCAGACTACTCAGAGTACAAAGAGTTTAAGTTGACGGTGGAGAACCTTGGTTTCCGAATGCTTATGAAGATGGGCTGGAAGGAAGGGGAAGGCCTTGGCAGTGAAGGACAGGGCATCAAGGCTCCCGTCAACAAGTGAGCGTTCATCTTCAGTGCATTTTGTCTTTCAGTCACAGTCATAATAAAATGTACTTTAACCTTTGTGCCTTTATGTCATGATATGTACTTGTTTAACCTCTCTATGTACTACTGTAGGTATAAATACAAAGTAGAGCCACTACAACAATCATAGATTTTTGTACAATACCACTTGTCTGCCCCTCCAATTCAAATTAAGCTGTATGCCTATAGTTTAAACAGGGCACGCATAGACTAAAGGCAGCATGTGGCTCTTTTTAAGGTTTTCATCGTATCTCATGTGATCACACTGTCACATCAGATTTTTCAATCTTTTGCAACATGACCAGCATAAAAACAGTCTATTATAGTTTTGAAAAATAAAATCACTAGATTTAGAGCACTAGAGTTTTCTTAATCATTCAGCATATATTTGTGAGTGACTAAATGACTAAAAATCTTTATTTCCATGCTGCTAAGTGAGGCAACATCACTGTCTAGTTCCCTGAAATAATGGCAAAGTCAACAAGACAAAGTGCAGAGCGGAGCACACAGCAGACACAAGTGTTCTTTTCAAACAGTTGTTTAATGTCTGAAATCAAGTTTGTTTGCACAATGTGAACATAGATTTTTACTATCTCACGACAGTCTAGCTCTGTAAGTAGATCACTGTGTGCCGTCGCGGGTCTTTTGTTGGCATTTACACCTGAACAGGCCTTTTTCACAGCAGACATTTTGACTTGTCATAGTAGGAACAGTGCAGGTGTTATTAACGGCTTGAACAATGGCTTCCTTAGTGTGACCGTGAGGCAACATGCACAATACCGGAAACATGAAACACGAATTCACTTATTAATTTCATTATTACCCGTGTTTTTAAATGCTTTTTCAAAATTTCTCTGAATTTGAAAAAAAGGCCTATATTTGTCTCTGTCTTCGCTCTAGGGGAGTTACCGCTGTGAACGGAGGAGGGTTTGGAGTCGACCGTCCAGCCGAGCTCACAAAAAATGATGATGAATATGACGCTTTTAGAAAAAGGATGATGCTTGCTTACCGCTTCAGGCCCAACCCACTGGTAAAACCAGCTTCATACTGTTCACTGTTTGTTGTAGCAATATACTGAGTATTGTTGTTGTTTGTCTTAGCTGATGTGCATGTGTTATAGCATGTAGAAATCCATGCTCATGGTTCAGTAGTTCTCAACGGGGTCATGTGCTAATCTAGTGTTTCTTTTTTGTTTCCACAGAATAATCCACGGAGGCCATATTACTGATGTAGAGGACTTTTTTTTTTTGTTTAAACTTGTACTTGGCCACACCCCTGCTCGGTTGTGAAATGGACACTTGCGCAATAGACATTTTTAAAATTTAAAATGTGTATGTGGAGACTAGTAGAAAGGTGCTCCATTACGTTTAAGGGTTTTTAAAAAAAAAAAAATCCAAAAATGTTTTCTTTAAAATATTCATCACCTGTTTTGGTAAATTCCAATTTAATACTGTATCAGCTTCAAATATATAAACCTGACTTCCATAATGATTTCACTCTTCAGTTTGTGTTACCATTTTGTTCCCTTTCAAAGCCTGACTTTGCATTCCTAACTAAACAACGCAGCTCTGTATCACTAAATGATCTTCTGTATAATTCATGCATAGTAATTTTCCTCACTGCGCTGTAGCTAATATGTTTCCTTTCATTATATGCATCAGTGTTCACAATAAAAATGTCCACTTGCTGAAATGTGAAGTTCGAACTGATGTGTCTTTACTCTTGTACGCACCTGTTTATTCATTTTTTATTAGAAAATAAGTAGGAGCTAAGATAAAGTCACCTTAATATTATGTGTTAAGTGCAGGTATTCATCCGATCATGTTGATGACTGCCATCAGTATTCATTTCTGTGTGGCTCTGGGCAGCAGTGAGTGATTGAGTGGTGTTGACCAGGCTCAAGCAGAGGGGTGAGGCGGGTGACAGATAAGTGAAATCAGATCTTCAGTTTGCCATTCGCCAGGGGGGTTTACACGGGATAAATATAACTCCGAAATCCCAGCTAAGCAAGAGCCACAGTGGTGTTGGCCACAGCATCAGTCAGAGGCAACTTAAGCCACAGCAGAAAGTGAACCAAGGTGGTGTCTGGTTGGTGGCATGGTGCAGCTTCAAGTTGGGCGTAAGACTGCTGCAGGTTGTTTTTATTATGCGTTAAGCTTTTGCCACATATGTCAGAAAATTGTGAAAGATGTTGAAAAGTTAATAGAGCTTAAGGTAGAATACAACCAAAAATATAATAAAAAGTCAATTTGCCATCATGGAAGAAAGCAGCAAATCCCCATTTGTTCCTCATTTTCCAGATCTTGGTTCAATACAGTTGAAAATGGGGGTGGGGACAAAGTATGTGGCCAGCTCAATAAATGTATTTTCCCCTCATTTAACTGCTGATTATGAAAATGAAAATGTTAACATAAACACCTTTATGGAAGAAGTACTGCAGTTGTCAAGAGTTATGGTGTGTCTCCTGGGAATATACGTAATAAAAATCCCTTAAATATGAATGGGATCACATTAAATTAAATCCAAATGGCTGAATAAGGTGCTGATTAAACCCTTTATTGTCAGCACTGGACGTGTGTGTAGAGGGGAAAAAAAACTTTGATTTGACGCATTAACGTATGGGCTGTCAGCGTTGGGGGGGAGGTAAACAAGATGGCGACAACCTGAGTGGCAAGAGTAACACGAAGAGTCAGAAAATTAAACTGTTATCTTGCTAGACCCAAAGGAAACATTCACTTAGCCAAGGACGGACACGCAAAGAGGAAATAAAACCTGCAACGGCAGCCACATTCACATGGATCAAGGTGAGACACGGTACCAGGAGTTAACTATGTTAGTTAGCTTATTAACCAGCTAGCTAGCAATTTCCATTGGAGTCTGAACGGCTTGCTAGCCAACGCAACTCTGGTTAGCTTGCGTTAGCTGGATGTATCTGAATTGTTCCTCTGGTGTAGGCGGCTGGTCTGGATGTTAGAGCTGGTGTTGGTATTGTTATTGTGTGAGCATAATGCAGTACAGTCGGAGAACATTGCCCGTCACTCACTGTTGCTGCTCCACCGGCAAATGAGGGGAAGCTGGCTAACGCTAATCTGAACGACAGGCAAAGTTGGCTAGCTAGCGCGGCATAACCACCGTTAGCTACAGCTGTGTGACGACGTTTCGGTTATCCTCCCCCAGTTGTCCACCTTTAGTCCTCATCTACATTAAACTGACTACCTCTGATTCAAAGCAGGCTTCTGAGTTAAAACATGCAATGCTGGCCGAAGGTGAGCACGTCGAGAAGCCACAAAGTGAGAGTTCATATTAGCAAGCTAGTTCATTCAAGCAGAGGTGCTATGTTAGCATACCTGCTAGCTATTAGTTAACACTTTAGAAAAAAAACATTTTCAACAGAGCAACCTCGGGGTAAATCATAACTCATATATTAGTCTGTTTATTTAAAATTGAGTGCTGGATGTGCTCTTGTTTAAATTATAATGTCTGATGTGAAGCTCACAGCAGCATGGAAACCCAAGAAGGTTAACCGGTCAAGTGTTGATGTCTGGACAGATTTGTTTTTCAAAGAGGGCTCGCTTAGTTCAGAAGTGAGCGAAGCCATGTGTGTGTATTCAGTAATTTTTAAATGACCTTTGTTTTCAGGCACCAGGCAGTAGGAACCGTGGTGGCATGGAGGACACCTGAGGACGGTTGGACACGTTGGATGGTTCAGTCGACCTCCAGGACCTGGGCTGATACTGCTGCATGCCTTTGGGTGTAGATCTGTGCTTGGATCCAGTCCAGCTGTACACACACATATGTGTCCTGAGGAAAACTATGCTATGAAGCATGGACCGTTGACAGAAATGCTGTGCTGGATGGCCTTGAACCAAGACTGGTTGCCTCTACCTATGGTTGTATGGCACTAAACTCATACAGAGGTGATCTAGAGTTAAGCAAAGAACAACATTTTAGAATCACAATTTTTGTAGTTTCTGTTCATTTGCACTTGATGCAGATGTAGTACAAAATGCATAATATAAAGCACTATCCTGGCACTGGACCCAACAGGTTCTTCACCTCTGTTCGCACCTCTTGAGTAAAAAAGAGCCCTAATGTTTACAAATTGGGATTGATCCCTCACCTCCTCCCTCAACTCTCAGGCCTGATTATTCCCTCTCCCATGTTCAGTATTTTGTAACTCATCTGTATTCCATCTTGTGGAATTAAAATACTCTCTCTCTCAGAGCTGAAAGGTTACCCGTGGATTACTCTCCAGCAGCAGCAATCATAGCTTTTGCGAACATTTTTGCACAGGAGGCTTAATCTGTCGCTGACGAACTATCAGTCATGAGTACCGGCGAGCTGCAGCATCTTGACTATCTAAATGAAAATGAACTGATGGAGATGGATACTTTCATTCACCGCATTGACTCTACAGAGGTGATCTACCAGCCACGGAGGAAGAGGGCAAAGCTGATAGGAAAGTACTTAATGGGGGATCTGCTAGGGGAGGGATCTTATGGCAAAGTGAAAGAGATGCTGGACTCAGAGACACTTTGTCGCAGGGCTGTGAAAATACTGAAGAAGAAGAAGCTGCGGAGGATTCCCAATGGAGAAGCCAATGTGAAAAAGTAAGTGTTTTTGGGGTTTGTCGAGCTACTTCGTTCAACCCTTTATCTCCCTCTTTTTCTCTGAACTAACCAAAAAGCCAGGAACAGTTAAAGTCACATCACCAGTGTCACTGACTTTTCACTTGTGCACTGAGAGTTATGCTTGTTTTTTGCATGTCTTTTCATTTTGGGATAGTTAAATATCCTGAGATACAGTAGCAGTGGCTTGACTGTAATGCTTGATCCTCATATGAGTTAATTATTTTGAGTCGCCCCACTGAAAACTGACTGTGCTTCAATGAGAATGGCAGCTCATGCCACTCCTAACTTGCATTTTGACTCACAATTCAAACATTTTCCAAGAAATGGATGAAATTTATAGGATGTCTGTTGTCTTGTCTTATTCTGACATATTAAGTTTTATGTGCAATATACCTCAGTTTCAGTACCAATACCAAAATGATACTTTCAAAATTTACTTTTCTCATTTAATAGAATCAGGCAAAACTCTCATTTTTTTTCTCTGACCTTTTGATTGAAAGTTTTATAATTTTTGCACCTCAGCATCACTGTAATGTTTGGAAAGAAGTATGCTCTGTTTAACCTGTACCCACACCCAACAGTGTGCGCTTCTGCATCACTGCATCTAGGTGAGCTGGGCTCCAGGATGATAAAAGTTCTTTTAGGGTGTGTTTCAAAAACTTAGATGCATACTTTTCAAAAGACGTTCAGTACCCATTCATACTAATAACATAATTGTATTGTATGCAAGGTATGAAACCAGTCTTGGCCTTAATACACACACGTACACTTAGAGATACATCATAATTTAACAAAAAGCAGGACAGCAAAAGTCTGATCAATTCCAGAGCTAAAATGTCCATAGTAAAGGAGGAAATAGAGGGATATACCTCTGCTTTGTACATCAAGGTCACATGCACTTAAGCAAACTGTCTTTTGTTTTTGCAATACCCAGTTTTGTAAACTTCTTCTAGGCAAGAAATGTGGTTGTTGTAATCGAGAAACTTGGTTGACACAGCTGAAATATTCTAGAAAAACAGTCACTGTCCATAATGACAGAACATGTTGTCTTAACCAGATTTATTGTTTGCACATTAATGTAGTCAGTGCAACCAAAAATCTTCCTTTAAATCCATGCAACTGAAGAATCTATAAGATTCTTACGTTAAAGGTGTATCCTATCACTCTGCAAGGACTTTGCACTTCCTCATCCCTTCATTGATTATTACCTCTACCTCAAAAATTACCATATGTTGTGGAATACTAATGAAATATCTTGAATAGATTTAAGTTTTTTTGGAGTTATTGAAAATAATTTCTATCATCATTGCTGTTCGTTACCTCCCCTCTTCTCTGTCTTAATGCCTCTGCGATTTGGCTGTCATGTCTATATATTCCTCCATTTCCTGATGAGTATCTGAAGTTTTAATCACACAGTAGTTTATTAAATATTACTCCAGTCTGTAGCTGCAGGCTTGTGCTAATTATAGAGGAAGCTTTAGAAAACTGTCAAAATGAGTTCACACAGACAAGAAAGAAGAGCTGCAAGATGGCGAGTTTTTAGGCCACAGTCAAAACGATTAAAAGCCTGTGGTGACAGCTCAGTAGGAATCATTTTACCAGGATTATAGTAGCTTGTATTTATCAACTTCAGTCAAGTATGTCCCAGAATACTGTGTCTACAGTTGGGCGTGGGTGTAGAATTGAAGTCTAAAATGACACTTCAGGTTTCAGTAAAGTGTATGACATGCAAGCTGCAATGCTGGTGAATGCCAAGAGTTACGCTGAATATATACATTTCTTGAGATGGGCGATTGAAAAATATGGCTGAAAAGCATCCTGCATAGTCAGGGGGAGAGGCGACGACGTTAACATTTGAGCATTGTTGGCAGGGCTACTTTCATGGAGCTACTGTTAGCAGCCAACTGCCCATTCTGCAAATTACTAAAATGCATGACAATACAGTACATAGCACAGTAAGAAAGAAATTAAGTAGCGACTAGCAATTGCCACTAGTGGTTCTAAGTTAAATACATGCGCAAATGCAAAGTCCTGCCACTGGTGCCCATTTCCTTGCTAAAACGCCATCATGAAGACAAGAGTATTTCAAGCTTCTCTGTTGTTATGTAAAAGTAGCAATAAGGAAACGCATGCAATGATATTTCCAAGACTCAATACCTCAGTAAGGTCAGACATATTAAAAAAAGTCTTTGTGAGAAGTCCATTAAGCGGCCTGTGACGGCTCTGCATGGTGCTGCAGGGTTTGGTGGCTGAGATGGTAGAGACTGTGCATGCTATAACTGTTGCCTGGGTTGAAAAACATCTCTCATGACAACTTGGTTTGTGTTTGCCAGAGGTGAAGGTAGAGGGTCAAATGAAAATAACAAAACGGACAGAAATCCTGGAGGAAAACTTGCTGCTATTTGTAAGAGAAGTGCAACTGAGGAGAAGTTTTATTTTGGAGCGAGACGTTGACTCCAAATGTAAAGCCAAAGCTATACAGGGAGCAAACAAGTGTTAGACCAGGCCTCAGTCAAATCCAGATGAAATTATGAAATCTAATGAATACTTATATTTTGTAATTATGGTAGATCAACTGTTAGAGATTGAGTTTTACAAAACTGATTTAACAGTTTAATACAAAAACAGCTTTAAGTAGGTAAGTACCAGTCATTGTGCTGCAGATGGAAAGCTACTTAGATTCACAAACTGTTCCGCCTGTCAGCTTTTCTTACCTAAAATCCTTTGTTGTATTATCCTGATGTCATCCCAAATATTTTTTGTATTATTTTTATCTTCCCCTGGGTGACAGGGTGGTTAGTTTGGGGCCCAGTTCATGCCTTTCCTTCTTTCAAATGCTTTTTTAATGATTTTTTTTTACCCTGGTTATATTTAGTATAACGCTGCAGTGGTGGACTACATGGTTGTGTCACTTTGTTAAAAGGACCACAGCAGTGTTCCCTGATGTGTGAAATTAGTGTGTTTCCTGGGCTTTTTCTTTTTTCTACATCTGTCTCATTGGTGGAGGCCTTATGTTTCCCAGCCTGAGGACACTGGATCCTCCAGCCTGTAAAGGCCTGTCTGTGTGTGGATGCCATAGTAGCCCCCAGCCTCCCCATTCAGCCCCTGTTTAGCATTCCTGTCTGCCAAACACTTCCTGCTTTTACAGGGTTGCCATGGGGATGGGCATGCTCATACTAGCATTGATTGAGCAATGCCACTCCTGTTTCTACGGCAACAACCCAAGACTGCCGTGCCCTTGTCTGGAATGACAGGAGAGCACATGGACACGCTCACATGCCTTAAACCAGACACAGACTCTGGACCAGCACAGTGTAGATGCAGATTTTGATCAGTTGTTTATGTTGCCGCTGTGTGCCAGAGGAGCTGCCACACCACTGAGTGCTGAAATCCTTTTAGCTCTGCAGCCCGCAGGCCTTGAACACACAAGGTCTATTGGTGCACATTTGAACTCAGACTGCAGATGGACTGCAGCAGCCACTGTGCCTTAGTGGCAGCGCCGCCTCTGTTTTTATGATTCATTTTATGTGAACGAGTAGTGATGCAGACGCAGCTTGGTTTGCTACATTTCAGACATGTCAGCTGTTTAGATGAATAGCAGAGATGAGGTGAATCTTAAAATGAGGCTATTCATTATGCCTAACCATACATATTTTAATGGCACTTCTGTTTTTATGTGTGCATGAGGCGGCTGCGTCTCTCTACCAGTGCAGTGATGCAGCAGTAACTGCTTGTGTGTGCAAACAAGAGGCTGACTCTGCCCAGAATATCCATTTGTCAGTAGTAAGATTGTGCATGAGGCAGAGGACTGACACAGCTCATAGACTGCAGGCTGACAAGGGACAGAAAAGCTCTTAGTGGTTTTAGTGAGATTGTGTCAGAATAAAGAGAAGATGGATGATGTCTCAGCACTGTAGGGGCAGTGAATAATTTGGTAAAGACAGAGCTGTGCTGCAAGCTCATACTGCCGTCATGATGTCTGATACAGCTGGGGTGGTGCTGCTAACTATGATGCTGTGGAGGAGGGTATTTAATCCAACCAGCACCATCATTTTAGATTTTATTATCCCCCAAGGGAAAAGGAATTTAAGGTTTCTCAAACAGTATGCAACCTTTTGTGGGCACAGGGACTTTTTTCAGTGGGCTCGGCATGAATACCTGAGAGGGATTCACTGTGTTTTTGCTCTGCTGCATTATGAAATATATCTGGAAGTTAAGCTGACTTTTAATTTACAATGGTTAATATAACTGCTGCTAATTAAAACACACTGGCAGTCTTATGCAGTAATGTGAACATTGTAGCAGTGAGACAAATCGTAATATTTGAATTTAATCCAACCACTAGATTCCCATCACTGTTAGGCAAAACCTTAATATCTCCTCTGTGTGTGGATGTGGGTTGTGTGTCTTGGGAAGTCTGTGGTTTGTGTTCTTCCTATTCCGATCCAAATTCATTAACATCCCCACTCACAGCTCCCTGATGAATGTTGAGTCTCCTGAGGGGGGGTTGTCATGTTGGTGATTTAAACCTCTTCTCCTTGGGTAGAGAAGTGAACTGTCAGGTTATCTGTCTTTATGAGACCGCTGTAATTGACTGCTGCTGTTGCTGCAGTCCGACAATACCAGGTCTTGCAGTATGATTCTTGTAATTCTGCTCTCTGTGATGCGTTTTTACTCTTAATAGGGATACAAACTCGCTTCGTGGTTACTACACTACAAAAGTGATTTGAATTTTATAAAAAGACAAACGAAAAACAACAACTACTGAATCATGAAATAATTTGAGCTGCCAATATTTATCACCTCCTGGCACCTGGCCTATAGCCTACATTCAGACAGCAGATAAGGGCCAGGATTAAATGATATATCACTACCTACCTACCTACTACTTGTGTATATTTAATATTTTGCATGTTTTTTGTTCTTGTCTTTTTAAAGGGAGATCCAGTTGCTAAGAAGACTCCAACACAAGAATGTGATTCAGTTGGTGGATGTGCTCTACAATGAAGAGAAGCAGAAAATATATCCTTTCGTTGCTAAACTAGTGTGCATATGAGTTATTTAATGATTTTTAAAAAACTTTTTTACAGTAACTCGTGCTGTTTGTGAAAGTTATTTCTATGCCTGAGTTTTTCTCTTTTATTTCTTTTTTTTTTTTTTTTTAGTTCTTAGGTATGTAATTGGCTCAGTTTATTAAAGGATTTATTTGTTTGGTTTGGCAAATCCCCTTGACTCCTGACTTACGTATATGGTGATGGAGTATTGCGTTTGTGGGATGCAAGAAATGCTGGACAGCGTCCCAGAAAAAAGGTTTCCAGTATTTCAAGCTCACGGGTAAGTCTCTGTTTTTCTCTCCCTCGCCCCTCTCTGCTCCCTCTTTCTCCCCGTCTCTCAGCTATATTTAGTTTGAACCTTTCTGCAGCCATTGCCAGGGGCCTAGGTTTAGATTCAAGACTGCAGGGCCTCTACTGTTACAATTACTGCCCATAGATTGTGTGAATGTCTGGTCACTGCTGCAAAGTCACTGAAGCTAAAGTAATTGAGTGATAAAGGTTCATCTGACTGCAGTGATAAGTTGTTAGATAATGCCAGTTGGTGTTTTTTTTGTAGTTTTTTACTTCTTATCCAATGAAACACTTCACTTCTTGTTTAATTGTATCCATCAAACTCTGTTTCTTTTTTTCAGGTACTTTTGCCAACTCTTAGATGGCCTTGAATATTTGCACAGCCAGGGAATAGTTCACAAAGACATTAAACCAGGGAATCTGCTGCTGACCACAGACGGGGCACTTAAAATCTCCGACCTGGGAGTTGCAGAGGTGAGCTCAGGCTGCAGTATAATGGTGTTTACCATCCTGGGGCTATTTTCTTTGTTTGTTTGTTTTCTAATTTTACTATTGCAGCCAGATTTCAACAAACTGCTTCTCATTTCCACATATGTGGAAGCTAGTGTTAGCTTGAAATATGTATGTTAAAGTACAGTTAGTGGAAAATATCTAATTGTGTGCTCTTAGGCTTCACTGAAATGCTTTGTGTAGAAACAGTTTATACGTTGTACTTGACAGTAAATTATCAGTAATAATTTTATTGTTAAGTCAGTTATTCATGCGAACAACAGCCGGTAAATGTGTTCTTCCGGCGAACAACGGTAGCGGAGGGCTCTCAGTGCAGGCAACATGTGGGAAACATAATTTATTTGCCTATACTACTAACATTGTGTTTATACAGGCCCAGTAGAAAATTGGCAAAATATCACTTAAATATTTGTAATCAAAAATACAGAGAAACACTTACCACTCAGTCATACTAATCTCATTCACTCTTTATTTTTCAGGCCCTTCACCCATTTGCAGAGGATGACACATGTCGCACCAGTCAGGGCTCTCCGGCCTTCCAGCCTCCGGAGATTGCCAACGGACTGGACACCTTTTCAGGGTTTAAAGTGGACATTTGGTCTGCTGGAGTAACACTGTGAGTAGTCAGAGCCTCAGGTTGCCCAAGTTCTCACAAGTCAGAGAATGCTTAAAATGTCATGGTATTTTTAAGGCCCAGTTGTAAAAGATCTGCAAAGTTTTAATATCCTATAAATGTAGATATTAATTGCTTGTATGAGTTAATTAATTTTTATAGAAAAATGCTCATGCTTGTCCCTCTTCCTTTGGGAGCTCTAAAGGCAGAGCAGTAGCCCTGAAGTGAATAGAGATTAATTGTCATGCTTAACAGTGTTTTCCACTGGGGCATACAGTGTCCAGCTGGGTGAAAATAGTAACCAGCTGGGGGCCCAGCAGGGGGGTGCGCTAAAGTTGTCCATCACACATTTTTAAGGCTGTATTCTGTTTAGTTTTTTTTAAAGTAAAGATCGCAAAAAAAACACTGCCTTGCATTTACATTTTGCTAACATGAATTTGCATTTCACAGCGTACCGGATGACTGTATAAACATAAAAATCACTACACGAATGAAAGAATAATGAGTGCACATCCAAATGGTTGGAGGCTATTTTTCTGCATAGTTTGCGCTCTCGAATCACAGGCATCCATCGTTAAAACACCTGGTTTGTCAATCAAATGTACAGTTGTGTCATTCAAACCCCTGGAATAATATACTGCATCTCTATCAGAAAAATGAAGACTATTCAGTGAATGACACGAGCAAAGGGACATAACGCACAATATATAATGTTGTGCCGCTATGGGGTCTCTCAGTCAAAACAATAGCAAAAGACAGGGTGAAGTAGCGTGTGCTCATGGGAGTTGTCTTCAGTGCTTAACAACCACCACTGCTGTGTTTTTTATATGTTAGGACTCCTTCATTGTTCATTATTCACAAAGCCGAATTAGCCGAATTATCTGCAGAGGTTTTCAACTCTCCAAAACAAACTGAGCCAGTAATTAAAACCAGTAAAACCACTAAATAAAGCAGTCTCGGCAGACGCAGGACCTCTGCTGAGTTGTTTGCTCAGCTTGTTTCTCTGATAACCTAAGATCCAGATGTCAGATGATAAAAATCTTTCATCCGGTTAAAGGATTTAGTTAAAAACAACCAAAATCTAAAAATCTAGAAACTCTGGTTTAAGAAACCACTGTACTGATTTTCAGCCATCTCCCTGTGTCCATGTCATGCATG
Organism: Pempheris klunzingeri; assembly: GCF_042242105.1. NCBI lineage: Eukaryota > Metazoa > Chordata > Actinopteri > Acropomatiformes > Pempheridae > Pempheris > Pempheris klunzingeri. The sequence continues at coordinate 6,822,838 of NC_092026.1, forward strand.
GGAATGCATGTGTGCACATTGACACTCTGTTGCCCCTATGGTCCCCAGAGAGTCTTTCCAGCTACTGGTCATGTGTTCCTATTAGCTTTCAAGTATAGAAAACTAGAGAGATGAACTCGTATAGAAAACCTTAGATATGTACAACTGTTAACAATATCCCAGTTTATGATACACTTACCATATTTGTCGACCCCTATTTCCATCCATTCAGATACAACATTACAACGAGTCTGTATCCATTTGAGGGGGACAACATCTATAAGCTATTTGAGAACATTGGAAAAGGAGACTACACTATTCCGGAGGAGTGTGGACCCCTTCTGTCGGACCTGCTGCGAGGTGAGTATGGTGTAGAGCTAAATGTTTTAGCCTTAAGGCCACAAATCAATGTCATGCATTCAGTTTTCTAGGTTAGAAAATGCATATTTGTATGCAGTCAATCATAAAAAAGTCCCTTCATGTTGCGCTGTGATCTTTTCTGATGTGTGTCCAGTAGGTGGTGCTGTGACACTGAAAGTCACTGACTCCTCAGCATGCAAGGCTTTCTCCAAACTGTAGAAATCCCTCCAGCTGTTGACGTAGTTTCCATTGATCTGGAGCCAGCAGCAGAATACTAAGCATACATAGTCAGGCATAGCTTCTCCCGAGTGGAATGCTGCAATGCCTCAGCCTCTTATAAAAAACAAAAAAAGAGCCAAGAGTCTTCTTACAGTGAAATGTATAATCGGCCGAATGGCTGTATAATCCAAAAAGAATGCTTACGTCCTTCAGTGAAGCCGAATGCCTCTTATTCCAGCTTGTTATCCATCTTGTTATTCTACCTCTGTATTTGTTGGCGTCAAATTAGTTGGTGTCAGGTGGAGATATTTTGAATGAGGTCTCGGTGAATCCTTTGTTAAACCGTGACTCTGGGGGAAAAAGCTGCCACATTCTGGTGCTGTTATAACTCATCGGGCCCTCATCCCCCATTTTGTGTGAGCGTGTGACGTCTGTGTGTGATGACGCAGCACCTGAGAGATAGTCAGTCCATAATTACATGGTCTAAAATAAGCCCAGTGCCACAAAAGGTGTCCTTCAGCAGGCGCAGCACTACTATCAGCACTCTGCATGCTGCCCCTCTCTGCCTGCTGGGAGACAATTACATTATTAGGTCTGGATAGGCACTGCATCACTGCTGCCTTATCACACTGACATTCTGTTTTACCCACAGATTCAGTCCACATTATTATAATTAAGGGACAAAATCTTCATTGCATTGGTACAGTTGTTATGCTACTCATATTGATGTTTCCCTACTGTACCTCATTGACTCCTTAAACTGCACAGGATGCCTTGACACATGGTGATGAATGAGATTATTACTTGCATTAATTAATGTTCCATGAACGCGTTTCTCATCTGTCTGCTGTTAGCACACCCCTCAGCAGCGTGGCCTCCCACCAGTTAATGTTAAATACTCAACAGAAAGAGTGGAGTGGAGAAATCATTCAGGATTGTTGTGATTAAATTAACCTTTCAGCTGTTTGTTTTTTCAGGAATGCTTGAGTACGACCCTGTGAAGAGGTTTTCCATACAGAACATAAGGCAACACAAGTGAGTGATTTAGTATTAAAGCATGTATCGTGTGTCCTATGATGGATGACAGCACTACTATCAGCATATATCCTGTTGCAGCAGTTTAAAAAAACGTGTCCATCATTTACATGTCAATTTTCCTCCCTGCCTGTCCTTTCAGCTGGGTGCGTAAGAAACACCCACCATCTGAGCCCCCTGTGCCCATCCCTGCCAGCGCAGAGAGCAGGGATCCTTGGCGGAGTATGACGGTGGTGCCCTACCTGGAGGATCTGCACGGCTACACGGAGGAGGATGAGGACGAGCTCTACGACGATGAGATCATTTACACTCAGGACTTCACAGTGCCAGGTGTGTGTGAGCAATCGGCTCATTGTCAGTTACTTCCTCCTCTTGTATGACGACACTGAGCTATCCACGTCTGAAACACTTCCCTTCCACTTCCCACCACCCTCTTCTGGTTAACCCACACTTAACTGTGGCCTGCGACCAAAAGCCATAAGAAACATACTCCTTTTGCTCTTCACTAGAAAAGCAGCACAGGAATTCAGTTTATGTCACCAGCATGCTTCCATTGGTTGTACTCTCTTGTTTGGTGATCTTCCTCCCAGTAATGCTCATGCTGTTCTTTAACTGATTTGAAAAAAAACTTGGGGAAAACGGGTTTCAGTGTAATCAAAAGACGGGCATGAACTGATTATTAAATGTCTTTAGAAATGTCTAGCATAACTCAACTCTATCTGACGCTTTTGTTTTTGTAAAGCGTGCTGCCTTTTACATTATTTTCAGTCCCACTTGACACGAAATTAAACTATAATTTCCACGACTTACTAAAACTATAACACAATGAGGTAAACAAAGGTGAACCAGAAATGTCTCTTCATGTATCCCGATAATGAGACTGAGTTACCAGTTTATTTTATTCATTCACCCTGTCATTTTGTTAATGTAAGCCAATAGTTATTTTGTTTTGCTTTGCATAAACCAGTCAGTACTGCGCGACACATCCATCCTGCCAATATCTTTTCTCAGTTTATATGGAAGCTGCAGTAGCAGTTGCTACAATTAGTTAATCTCATCCACTTTGTTGCAGTCTTTCTGTGTTTTCCATGAATGTAGGTAGATGGCTAGCTATGGCGGCAGATAACGTCCCTACTCTGAAACCCGACTGCTAAACTCTGATTGGTTGGCTGTTTTTTGACTGTTAGAAGTCTGTGAAAAGGCAGAGATGGCATAGGTTTGAGTAATGAGGAGCAGGCCACACTTTGACAGATCCTGTTTAATTTAATTTCAGAGATGTTTCTAGCAGTGAAGTGTGCATGTGTACAAACTTTGCCACAGTGATGAATGACTTTGGGGTGAATAGATAATGACAGCATCTTTATATTTGATTTAATTTGTTTCCCAACTCTTCTTTTATCTTTTTCCCCCAGAATGCAGATCCTTTATGTGTTGCTAGGCAACAGTCAGTAATAATAAATGCAGCACTCAGTGTCGGGTATCTAGAAGTGGTGCCCCACATAAAAACCAAATGGAGCTGCAGCATGTGAATGAAGTGGTCTAAAAATAGTGCAGTTGAAATGGTTTTGGTGTGGGAGTATGAATGGGTTTCCAGGGCTCACTCCCACACATGCCGAGCGCTGTCGCTCATACGAGACTTCATATGAATGAAATGATAGTGTGGATGGTAAATGAAACAACAGTCAGACCCGATGTCTCTCTTTAGCAGCACCTCTTTTAATACTCTCCCGAGTGTTCGTTTTTGCATTGTGCGAACTCATTTAAAGTTTCCCCCAGCTACACCCACACACACACCTCTCCATTTTAAATGAACACATCACATTAAGGTTTGAGCCTATTTTTCACTACAGTATTTCTCCTGTATTTTTTATGGTTGTCTGACCTGACATTTTGCTGGTGCTGCTGACAAATTAGCTTTTTAAAGGTCGCTGCTCCAAAAAAAAACATGTTTACAGTTTTTACATCAGCAGGTCTGTGGTAATTTCCGTCCATGTTATCACTCTCAGCGCGCACACTCATGCTATTACCTCACACTTGCCCAGTAAAGCAGCAGTCAAGTCAGCACTTATGTGAACGTGTGAAGAATTTGTCTCAAGCCTCGTGTGTGTTTTTAGGACAAGTGGCCGAAGAAGATCGGGATATGGGGCACGCAGACCACAGTCCAGCTCTAGCCAAGCCAGTTTGTGTGAACGGGACAGAGGGGGGGTCTCTGAACAGCAAGCCCAAAGCCGAGCGCCGGTCCTCCTCCTCATCCAACCCCTCACGTAAAGGAGTCTCCACAGCCAGCAAGATCCGCAAGCTCTCCACCTGCAAACAGCAATGACCCCCCCTCCCCGCTCCTCCCACAGCAACAGCCCACCTGGTGAGTGTGTAGACTGTTAACAAAAGCTCAAACAGAGCCGTGCTTCAGAAGTGCTTAGAGGACACCTTTTTTAATACAGTAGGAAGAGGAGGAAGATTAAGATAAACAACTAAGCAGAACAGGTGCAGCAGATCCAGATGAAAAGATGGGAGCTACGAGATGAGAATGCGTTCGAAGAGACAGAGACGTAGAGATGAGTATCAGGCAGGAGGAGTGGAAGCGGAAATCAGGGAGGGGAGGAGAATCTGTGTTGATATTCAGCAAGCATTGCCGTGACTCACCACCACTCCCCAGGCAAGCACATGGGCGGTTTCCTACACAGTCATAAAAACTAGATCTGGACTAGTCCAGCATCGTTTTTCTCATGTCTGTTTAGGATCCACCTAGACTGTAACCTTCCAGGGGTTTGTCACTGTTCCTCATTCAGGCAAACGTTGGGCTGATTTATACTGCATACTGCATTTATACTACTGTGCGCTCCAGTTTAACAGGTTGTCCTCTCTTTCCAGTTACCACCCACAGTTTGCTCTTTCAATCTCTCGCACATACAAACCAGTCACGGCATGAGTCTGTTTGTCACGGGTGCACTGCAGAGGAGATGCTCTGTATTCATTTGTTCAGGCGATGACTCACCCTGGACGAGAGAAAGTGGGCTGTGGGATGTTTGTCTCTCTCTCTCACCACATAGATGAGTCTCTCCGTGTTAACAGAACCAATTAGTACTTTCCTGTTCTAAATCTGTGGTGGCTTTTGGTATGTGATGAGTTACACTAAAAATCCACCAGATGTCTGTTACACTCTGTCCTCCATCTCTGTCCCTCCCAGGTTGATCTGTCCCTGTCTTTCTGTGTCCGGAGTACTCACAGTTGTGAGAGAAACCTGCTGACGTTAATGCCCCCATACCTCCTTGGACCACTGGCCTGCAGAGTCTTTTGAAAATGCGGTATGAGTGACGGGGAGGAGGAGGACAGCATGAAATGTTCTTTTTGCTCTGAGACTGAGGCACTGGCTGTGAAGATGGTGTTTTTTTTTTTTCTCTCCCTCCTATATTTTGGCTCCTTTCGACTCCTGTCATCCAGTTCTGTCATCCAGTCATTTCCCCTCTCCATCCCCCGTCATCCTCTCAGGAGGGTCAGTGTTGCACCGGACGTTACAAACACCATCACCCCTGTACCCCACCCATCCACCCCACCCTCTTTCTTTGACTACCTTTGTTTTTACAGAACCCTAATGGCAGTTTTTAAGACACATTGTGATGTGTAAAAAAATTAAAGAGAAAAAAAAGATGACAGAAGTTATGAATAATTCTATATTTAGATCTATGATGAGAATAATTATGATAATACTCTACTACCACCAACATAAAAAAAACTGCATGCTGTAAAGAGCTGGAAGAAAGGGAAAGTGTTTGGTTTGTTGACAGACTGACTTACAGACTGAAGCCTTGAGATCCACCACTGACCTGTTGTGGATTTTTGATTTCCATTTAGGTTTTTTTTCTTTCTTTTTTCCAATGAATATTTTTTAATTATTATTTATATAAAATATGTCCCAAACAGGCTGTTTTGTTGGATGATCCTTTCTGTTTCACTTTGAGTTGAGCATATTTTTATTATCGAATACACCTCAGTGGTTTATGTCCTGTTTTTTTTATTTATAGTTATTATTATTTTATGTGTCCTTATTATATTATTATCTATATTATTATATTATTATATAGAGGAATACTTCTCTCGTCTTTCATTGACATCTGCAGCTAGTGTGTTGTCAGGTCCTAGAATATCAAGAGCCGACGCCGCTCTGCTGCAGGCGGTGTGCCGTCACAATCACCCAGTCGCCTGTTTTCCAGCGATGCTCTTTGTTGCGCCGATCACATCGGCGGGAGCCCTGCCCCCCCCTCTCTTACCCAGCCAGGCCCATCATCAGCCCCTCACTGGGAATAGATCAGAGAGCAGGTGAGTCACAACTCTGAGGGAGGGAGAGAGCTGCGCTCATCACGTCAGCAAGGTCGACAGAGAGGCTCTCCGTTCAACAAGACACACGAGGAGCAGCGCAGCGAGGATGAGGAGATGTCTCACGTTGACAGGCTGCAGAATATTTCAGCGGTATGATTAGTGTGAGGGTACACCTTTTGTTTTCTGCTGTTATTGGTTTGATTGTGCTGTTACGACAGTTTCACACAGTAGATCCGCTTACATGAATCACATTACAACAGCATCACTCATTTTTTTTCCCCCCACTTTTTTTTTTTTTTTTTTTTTTAATTCAGAAAAAATGTTCAGTCAAAAATGAAAATGTGCCTCAGTTGGTCCCATAAGGTCTAGCCTTTGTCAAGGCTGCAAGACATTTGAATTTTCTGCACCACTCGTTTTACAATAAAGCAGATGGCTCGATATGAATGAGGACAAAGGCATGAGTTTCATAATACACGTACTGTAGCTCAAACCCAAAGGAAAAGGGACAAGCTGTACCTGCCACTGCAGTTTCCCAGGTGACATTCTTCACCACATATTTTAACATGCAGCAGCCTTCATGTTGAAGAGATACAATTTGACATGAATGCAGAATGAATAATTACACTTTACATCCGTTCTGGAAAGTGGAAAGAGCTGTTCAGCCCGTGAGAGGACAGGATGATGGAACAGGATTTCTACAGAATATTACTTCCTAGTGTCAACAAATCTGATGAAAACAAAACCAACAAGATTTCCGTCTCTTTCCAGATACTGTCTGACTTCCCCAGATAGTCTGTGGTTCTCAGCACTGACTTCCTACTGAAGACAACTCTTTAGAATTTTAGCAAAAGGAGGTTCACCCAAAATAAACTTAAGATTCCATGTTTGTACTAATGAAGGAACATGTCACCCAGTCTGGCAACTTGGCTAACTTTTCTTTAATGTTTTTGGACTTCAGTGGAGTTCAGAGGAAAAGGCTAAATCAGGCTTCGGCTACACAGCTAATTCTAGATGGATAAGTTGTTAGTTGTTTGTTGATAATAAGAAAAATATAGAATATGCTTAGACTTTAGTGTTTATTTGGTAATACAGAGTGAGTATATCCTGTTCTGCTGTGATTTGGGAGCAGACAGTGACACTGCCATTCCGTTTCAACCTCCGCTTTCACAGCCTCAACTCTCTACCACTGGACCATCTGTCTAAAAGCCTGAGAGGCTCTTATGTCAGTCACTTTAAGTATCATCTGTCAGTCTCTCCCTCAGCAGAGGCCCAGCAGTGATGCATCACTCCACTCGAGCCCACGGAAGCTCCTGGTTGACACCTTATTAATTATGGTTAATAACATGGACAAATGACTAACAAAAATCCTATAAAAATAGATGAAATGTGCGTTTTAACATTCTTGATGCGCGTATTTTGAGCTGCTGCGTAGTCTGGTGTCCCATCTGTATTTACTTTTACAACATAGTGTGTGTATTTGCCAGATCTGCTGATAATGGTGTGAGTGAGAGAGGGTTTTTTTAGACATGGTCTGTGGTCTGTATCACCAAATACAGAAACCACAAGCTTCCATGTACATTTACCCTCACGGTGATCGAGACAAGAAGGACACTTGAGGAGGATATGGTTTTAAAATGAGGGAAATAGGTGACAGAAACTCCATCATTATCTTTCTTCCCATCAAAGTGCTCTTTGTTTTTAAAGTTAAAACTGTACAGTATTCACATACACATTGTTTGGACATACAGTAGCATGCTGAAAATTCACAGTTAAGTCTGAAAATATTGATTTTTTTTTTTTCTAAAGATGGGTCTATATTTTCAAAGCTATGTAATGAATGCATTTTGTTTTAAGAACGGTTACCAATAAAAAGGGGCATCACATGTCGCATGGCGTCACAGTGGAAATTAAGGTCTTAAAGGAAATGCTGGAAGAGACTGGCCACCAAGAAGGTACTATATGTCTGTGTCTATATGTCTTGATGCATCAGTTATCGGACGATGTTCAGTTTGAAGATTTGTCCGACTGTGCAGGAGACGTAGAGATCGATGACATATCTAACACATGATGATGTTTGAAGTGCTATAGACCATTTTGTTCAAGTCTATTGTCTATAGATGATGGATTTGAAATAAAGATAATGGAGAAGGTTGGACTGTTGACAGGCTATATGGGGCTGAAGCCGGGTGAGGCTGTGTGAGACACGGTAAGCACATGCTCCGTCCCTCCCTGGCTGAGCTTCTCTGGACTGCGCAGGCCGCCATAGAGCCTCTCTTCCACTGACACGACCAGCTTGTCAGTCAGGCTGCTCTCTGTCTGCAGGGCAACCTCTGACAGGATAGCCTGACTGCTGTTGTTGTTTCTGTTGTCGACTCTCGGATCCATGAGGCTCTTCTGTGTTGTCACAGTGGTCAAAGAGCAGCTAGTTGTGCTTTCTGTGTCCTTTTTTGCAGAGACTTGGCAACCGCCACCCTCGCCAGTCGGCTCTGCACAGCTCTCTGTTTCGTCAGTGCCTTCACAGGTTGCGCTGGCTGTATTTTCTGAGGCTTCCCCTGCGGCTCCTTCACTTGATAGATCTTTGCTCTCTGTGCTCTCTTTGGCTGCTTCCTCACAGGCCGCAATCTCACTGGCTTCTTCATCGGCAGCGCTTGCAATGCGCGAGAGGGTGCTGTGATACCTGGTGTCCAGAGGGTAACTGGCGCTGTCACCTCTCCGCAGCGGCGTGAACCTCTGCCTCTCCAAAGATGGGGAGTACCTACCCCCAGCGCCTGACCCTGGGTCGCTGTATTGCTTGTGCCTCTGCCACTGTTTCCGCAGATGAACTCTGGATCGGTGCCTGCAGCGCAGAGGAGAATCCTGCTGGTCGAAGCGCGGATCGTGCCGGAGGAACTCGTTGAAAAGAGCATCTGTCTTCTCATCGATGCTGTAGTCACGGCGGCGGAGACGAGGAGGGTGCGGACTGGAAGGCTGTGAGACTGGCTTCGTCAGTGGAGACAACAGCTGCGACTGTGATTCTAGAGATTTCTGAGGATGAGGGGATTTCAGAAGTTGATATGGTTCTTGGAGGGTAAGAGACTGGGTGCCAGTCTGAGACTTCATCTTCAGTTTCTCCTCTGTCGTTCTGCTGTCTGCCATCTCGTCCTCCAGCTCCTCCTGGAACAGCTTGGCCTCGATGCTCTCGCACACCGAACCTTTTCTCCCAGAGCTGGTGAAGAACAACCTTCTCTCAGAGGCCGTCTTCCCTCGCGGAGCCCCAGGGGCCCCAAAGAGCCGCATTTCCTCCGGAGCCCTGGATGGTGCTTCGATAGAGGCGTAGCCACTGTCCATCTGGAGGAGCTTACGATTCCCTGCCTCCCCCTCTCCTCCAGCTCCACCTCCCATCTCACTGTCCCCACCTGATGCCCCTCTGATCGCTCCCTCCAACACCTCTCCTTCCCCTTCTCCCTCAGGATAATCGTCCAGGTCTTGGGACAAGCAGCTGTCCAGGCCAGAGCGAGCTCCTGCACCACCGATGGACGAGACGCTGTCAGCATCACTGCGGATGGACTCCCGATCCGTGCTGCTGTGGTCTGAGGAGGCGTATTGCTCCAGGGAGGCTCGCAAGCTCCAAATGTCTCTGTACAGGGAGGGAGGAGCCTCTGAACTCTCCTGGCGAACCGTGAGGGAAACGGATGAGCCTGAGTCTGTCCTTCGTCTGGCCTGTGCTCCCAACACCACGTCATCTACGTCATCTATCTCTGCTTCACTTTTCTTCACATCTGATGTCAAGAGGTCTGTCTTTGTGTCTTGAGTTTTCCTCAACATGTCTTCATGCCGTTCCTGTATGGCTTCTTGTTGTGCTCCAAACAGCTCGTCATCTTCTTGCTCAACTCCCGCTGCTTCTGCTCTTACAGCTGCGCCGAACCTCGTTTCTTTTTCTGCTCCCGTTCCGTTAGCTGTGGCCTCCTCTTGTCTCTGGACGGGACAATCATTTGTTGGAGAACAGAGATCTTCTCTTCTGACGCTGCTGCTACGGCCAACCTCCACCATGGCCTCTAGTTTCAGCCTGCACAGATGGAGAACAGTCTTAATCAACAATTCTGGGAATTTTATGGTGCGAGTCATGGGTTTATAAAAAGGGATGTACCTGCTGAGGAAGACTGAGGACATGGGTGCGGTAGTGGGGTGAGACAGAGACTCCGCAGAGAGTGACTGGAGGGCACTGGTCTGGATCGGACTGTGTGGGAAAGATTCAATGACCTCATCTCGGAGAGGAGAAGAATCGTCTTCGGTGTGATCGGTGGTTTCACTTGCTGCTCTCTGTCTCTGGAAGGGCCTTCTCTTGGGGGATCCTGGTAGTACAAATTAAAATTACATGAAAAGACATGATGTTTTTCACCTTTTGACTCAAATTTGCAAAGTTCACTCACAAGTCTAAGCTTAGTCATTGGTTTATTACATTTATCCAAACCTTTGGCATCCAGGCTGGCAGCCCGGTGACTGCTGTCAAATTTCCACCTCCTGAAGTACGGCCCCGCCCCCTCCAGACTGGCATGGCGCCGCAGTTTAGAGAAGAAATGTAAAACTGAAGTCTGGCCCGGAGCCTTAGTCAACTCTCCTCTCATCCCCCTTTCGCTGTCGCCCTCTCCCCTGTCCCCGACAGCCTCCATCTGACAGAAGGGATGAAAGGAAAGGAGGATGGAAGGAGGTGATGAGACATTAAGGAGAGGCGGAGGCAGACGAGCGCAGATGAATCGTGACGGGTGGAGGCAAAGTCCTCAGGGGACAGCAGTTTGTCATATTGTCAGTCAGCCTCAGTGATGACTGATGTTACAGTGCATCAGTAGGTCTGAGCTTGTGGCAGCTGCTTTTCACAGCTCTGTTTATGTGTGATACAAGTAGATCAATTCACACTGAAGAATAAATGTGCAAATGTATTTCAGGCGAGCAGTGTGACTGCAGGCAAGTGGTTCAGTGGCTGGACAATTTTGAGGAAATGTTTGTTCTTTTCATCTAAACAATAATGTTTCGAACACGAGCTAAAAACATGTAAAATTGTCAGCTATGGTTCAAAACTTTCCTCTCAGACAGTCCTGAGAGTTTGATCCTGAAATGTTACTGGCAAGACCCCAGGGTGAATTTATTGTTTTTCGTAACCAAATTTCATGGTAATTCATCAGGTAGATGTTGAGATGTTTCGGTTCGGATCAAAACAGAGGACAGACCAACAATGTCATTCAAAGAGTCATGACCCTCTTATAACTCTTCATACAAAGTGGACAAAGGAGAAACTCACTGTCTGGGACCGTGTGTGCTGCGTTTTCATGGCTGCTGAGGCCTGTCTGGGGCCCTGGTCCAGGATGGTGGAGTGGTGTTGATCTCCAGGCAGACCTCCGCTGAGGCTCTGTCCCATCCAGTCGGGGACTCTCCTCTCGCTGGGCTGGAGAGAGAAACAAACTTCAGGTCAGAGGTGACAAAACAAGCCTTATTTGGTGAGATCGGAGAGAGAGAACTCGCACCCAGTGCCAGTCACCTGGTAGATGGTGAGGGGCAGTTTGGGGGCTGCGGTCTCACTGATGTTGACAGTGCTGCTCTCTGTTGAGTCACACTCCATGATGGTGAGGATCTTCAGGTCACACGGGGCCGGAGGCAGGTGAAGGTGGGTCAGCCGAGCCTTTTTCAGGTGGTGGAAGTCTCCCTCAGTCAGAGTGTACCTGAGAAAGTCGGTGAATTATCTGACGTCATTCCTGCTTATCCAAACATTAATGTACAAATTCACCCCCAGCTCAGATGAGCTTTACCTGCGTCCTTTATCCTGAGTCGTCTTCTCCTGTTCGTAGAGTGCAGATTCGTTGAAGGAGACTCTGCGGCCAGTGGACCCAGTGGAGACAAATCGCTCTGACTCTCCATCATGACAGCTGGAGGCTGAGAGAGCGTCTGATTCATCCAGATGAATGGTGATCTCTGAGTGACAAAGAGGACGAGACAAGGAGGGTGAGAAACAATGGGCTTAATGACGACAACGAACCACAGCACAGGCATGTATGAACTTTAAAACCCACTGGCTCTGACCTTGAGTGGGCTGAGAGTCATCAGCATATGTGGTGTTTGTCTTCTCGAGGTCATCGCTGGCTCTGAAAGTAAAATGAGTTTTACTCTCTGCGCTCTTTCACACAGACAAAAAGTGCCTCATCACATCACAGCTTTCAGTTTCATATTCAACGCGGCTTTAATCCATCTCTGTCATGATGTCGTTGGCTCCTGTGATCCCCGTGTGTTTGCAGACCAGCCAGGCCTTTTGGCCCCACGCAGCGAGTGTCTCACCCACCTGGAGTAGCGCCGTCCACCCATGCAGCAGCGGTGACAGAAGAGGAGCAGCAGGGACAGCAGGACCAGCGTCCCCCCGGCAAAAATGCTCAGCAGCACCAACAGCAGCACATAGTTCTCCACGTGGCCCGTCGACACGGGCACATCCTGATGAAGAGCAGCCCAGGACAGAGGTTAGGACCCCAGCAGTAGCACATGTACTCAAGTACTGCACTGGAGTATTTACATTTTAGGCTTCTCTATGCTTTAAAAATTAGCTCAACCAACACCACTTATCATTAAAATCCTGCTTACATGTCAGTGTATTGGTAATACTAATAATCAGATATTAAAACATATATCATAATGTCCCATAATTTCCCATCTCACCAGCATCCACACACACTCACATTCTTGTCTTTGTGTCTGCAGTGAGGACACTCATTGATATAACCCCCCAGCCCATCACCCTAACCTTAACCATCACAGCTTCTCTGAAACCACGTCTTAACCCTAAAATGGCCCTTTGCATTTGTGAGGACTTGGCAAAATGCCCTCACAACAATGGTGTAAATATGAATAACAAAAAACTCAGCCTGAAAGCTTCCTCTGACAAAGAGAACAATATTCAGAGAAAATACCAACTGTGTCACCACAAATATCAGCCCTCAAAACCAACATCCACTGAACCCAAGCGCTCCCTGCACTCTGTTTATTTGGGTTGCACAACATCAATTTAATTTCCACTGCTTGCACTCAGATGGCACCGCCGGAGCCCATAACTCATTCCTGTAATAGCACAATAAGGCAGAAGCTTACATGTCGGTGTTGTCATGTTTTGTTGTTGTGAGCTGGCTGGCTGCTTTAGTCCCGCTGGGGCAGTAATTGATTCATCTCCCTTTGAGCCTCGCAGCAGTGAGGGAGTACAATAAGGAGTACAATTAACACTGAAAGACTTTTGAAGTCCCTGCCTCCTCACAGCGATTCTTATCCACACACACTCATATATATCCTGCCTGCTCACACATACACACAGAGGCAGCACAAATGCTCCCCTCTCTCCTCTTTCTGATTAATATTCTCAGTCTTGGCTGAGCGAGTCTGGGGATGCTAATCGAAACGTCAGCGAGACCCTTAATTCAATTTCCCAACTCTTCTCAATGAGGGGGAAATGAGGCCTCCACAGGCTAAAAATGGAAACCGAAGGAGGAGGAGGATGAGGAGGAGGATGCAGACGCACATGAGCAATCCCCACACCAGACTTTCCTGGTTCTTCCTCCGATGTCAGATGCAGAAGAGAGTGAAAATAATTGGGCCCTTTTCATCGTCACAAATATAAAATCCATCCATTGCAGCGTTTAGCGTTACATAATATACTGAAATGTTAAAGGTAGACGTGGTGCTCTGGAGAAGCTCCTCTGAGGGCACGGACCGACCTTTACATGATGACGACCTCAACAGGAGCAGCAGCAAGGTCATGACAGCACTACATGTACAGACACCAGGGCTACAACCAAGCATTACGTTCAATATCGATTCATCTGCTCTTTACTTTCTCAATCAATCATTTGTAAGTAAAATGTCAGAAAACAGTGAAAAATGCCCTTCATACATTTTCAGGATGCAGGAAATCCTCACAACTGTGAACTGAATAATTAGAAAACAGGGTGTGTTTGCGTGTGTGATAAAGAGTAAAAACAGCTGATTTTAAGGTGACTCTCCTTTCATTGTAAATGGTAAAGGTACTTCTGGAAAACTAAGCATCATTCAGTCTGTGTCATCGTCAATCACAAGCTGCAGCATATCTCCACACAGAGGAGAGAAGGAGCTGTTGTTTCTGCCCAGAAAACCAGCAGAGAATGAGGATTATGTGAGTAACAGGGAATGAAAACACCCTTTTTTCCCCTTTTCATTCAACCTCAAACCTGCTTCAGGCCAGAACAAGTCCCATGTCACACACAAACACACACACACACACATGCATGGAGTATATTTTTCTATTCACTGGATGCTGTAGTGGCCTACATTCAGCTGAAGCCCATGGGGAGATACAGTATAATATGTTTAAGGCTTTATGTATGTATCAGAATAACAGCTCCATCCCAGCATAATAACAGCGTGCACACCTTGATACACTCATGGTTACATGTGGTAGTATGTGTGTGAGTGTGTGCTGCACACACTCGCACACATAGTTTTGTCAGAGCGTAGCTTAATGAAATGTTTTTACAAGCTCAGCCAAACAGGAAGAACAACACAATCAATCAGCCGGAGCAGCGGAGCCTCTCGCCAGCGTTCAGGACATGTCTCTAACACACACCGTGGAGGCAAACAACAGTCAATTCTGCCTCCACACAGACAGCTTTAAACGTCCAATAATCACAGCCGCTGGCTCAGATATCCACCAGTCCTCCAGAGGCTGTGTGGCACACAAAGCCAGCAGCACACTCAGTCCTGTTGTTGAGTTAAATCCTCTTTGGATACAGATCAGGCTGTCCTCCATGACTGCTCCACCTGGAATATAATACCTGCCACTGGAACACTCTGGTCTTTTTTTGTTAATGGGGGGGGGGGGGTGTTGGTTGGTGCTTTTGGCAGAAGTCCAGTTTGATCCGTAAATATTGTGGTAGAGCTGCTGTTCAGCAGGCTACAGACTCTAGCTGATGTGAAGGTTCAGAGAGTGTGTGTGCTGATGGTGTTGGACAGAGTGAGAGTGGGTGAACACAGCAGTACTCACAGTGGAGTTCTCAGTCAGACTTGTCAGAACAGGCAAATCATTGCTCATGGTCCAGGTCAGCGTGAGTGATCCCTGCAGGGGGAGAGAGGATGGGACGTCATACATACAGACATACATAAACCGCAACAATAAAACAACTTCTGTTCATTTATGCAAAAAACAATGATGTGAACAAACCTTGTGAAAATACCAATCAATCAATTGATGCTACTAAGCTGCAATTTCCTTTTGGGGCTTGATAAAGTAGTTTATTGCTCCTCAACCTTACATATACTGTCCTGCTGCTGTAAATAGGCAACTCACCACAGCACCAAATGTTTATTAATCTGAAGCTGAAAATAGCTCCCCTCGACCCATACAAAAATAAAAAATAGAAAATATTTCCTCAGGTTTGAGAAACATTTGCTGATACCTACACTGCCCAGCTGTTTTAGGAAACTATTTAGCCTGTTTTAGAAATGTAAACATGTGACCTATTTTTAAAGATTTTCATTAAGTATAACCAGACTCATCCTTTAAATTAACTGATGTAATGGTCAGTGCAGCCAAATATTTAAATGGGCATTGCGTGATCACTCCTAATAAACGATTGGTCACCTTCACCAGAGGAGGAGTGTTTGTGATCAGGCCTGTTTGTTGAAAGAAGAGCAGGCAATGTGGTGCTGGTTTTAAATTGCTTACATGAAGGCTGTCAGATAAAAATCACAAGCACTAAGGCAGCGCTGGTGCAGGGAGTTTGGGTATTTTACCCACCGGAGGAGGATTTCATGCCCTACAATTACAGAAAAGTTACACATGTTGGGGTTTTAAAAGGATTTTCTTTAAAGTCACTTGCTTTAAATGTTACTGTTTGTAGGCAAAAAAAGGTGATTTAGCATTTCTCTAATAGTCATCATCCTGGTAATGTAAATAATTATCATAAAATTAGGAAATGTAACTCAGGGTTTCTAAACTCCTGCTATTTAGTTTAACATTTCCATAAAGCCAGGGGACTTGCAAGAGACGGATATGAAAAAAAAGAAAAGCAGAGGGTAAAACATCCTGAAGTCTGCAGTGTCTTTCATTAGACCGTCCACACCTTGTAATTACCCACATTTCTCCACAAGCCCAGTGTGTAATGAAGGCTTTCTGTTACAATTTTGACGTCATCAATGCATCAATACAAAGATAACCCCGATGACGTCACGGGGGTTATTTTAAAGCTATCTCCATAGCAACAGGAGACATGACCTCCTCATGCCGGGTAAACTGAGCTTCTTGTGTAAAGTTGGTGTAATGCCCCTTTTGACGCTGCAGAAATGACATGAATCCAACGGCTGTCTGGACTGTGTTTTAAACCCTAATAAGATTTACTGACATCTCCAGGAGATGAGCACTAACCAAGAAGCCCTTAAAATAAATCTCCTCTTTCTCCCTCGACTTGGAGTCCAAAGTCTGTAAAACTGGACGTGGTGCGACGGAGGGAGAAACGCAGAGCAGCTGACAGTACACAGTTATTTACACAGAGCGCAGCTTGTATAACATCAGTCCATTATTGCATTCCTTACACATACTGGTATCGCTGCCGCACACTCCCTCACTGTGTGAGAGTCATATTTTATGTAATATCTCACACACACCAGCAGCTCAAGGTAACTGTGACGAGGATGAAGCTCTGGATAATAAGAGCACACCAACGATAGAGAAACTCACACATTCATACAGATTTATGTCGATTTAACACTCCACACAGTATATCAACATGTGGTAAATGTTCTATAACGTACTGTAATGTACCTGTACGCAGGTATGAGGAGGTTTTAAGTATTTATCAATATGCAGGGTGTCAACCATCACAGCTTCTCCTATGAAGACAGGTTTTCTATCTAAGCAGTGTTTTACTGTCTTATGAATCATTATCTGTTTAGCAGCCTCCACGTATAGGTGCATTAATGAGAACTGTTATGAACTATTAGTTACATGTTGTTTATATACTGACTGGACACATGGTGACACATGGCTGGACTCAAAGCAATGATGTTGTTTCAGACAGTTGTAGCCTTTACAAGAGTCTGCCTGATCTCTCCCCCAGCACAGATGTGGTGAAAACATCAGTCTTGTCTTTGCTGACTGAATAACAAAGCTACCTTGCAGAAGAAATGAATGGCGTGGTCTTGTGCACCACACTGTTCAAGGTCTTAAAAATGTCCTCGCTGGCAGTCTCACATTTTCTTTCTCAACAAAGCTACTAAAACCGCTGAGCCCACACATGGAGAGAAAGTAGCTGTAGGAGGTTTGAAAGCAGAAGCCTCTTTAAATTGATTTTATCATGCAAACTAACCTGCCTGTCAGAATCGCACCTGGTTGGCAGGTAAACATCCATTCAAACATTGATGACTCACTGAGTTATTGATCATCAGGACAGACTGAGTGAGGATCACTCAGTCTGTCAGATCCACTCACCTACTGGCTGACATTAATGCTGCTGGTCCACACTCAGTGACTCAAACTTAACGCATCTTAGCCGTGAAATACGAGCTTCTGAATGTTGACTATGTGGTGGCTCAGTCATGACAAACTGGTGCTGTGAAACTGTGTTCAAAGCCACATAGACTCTATTTTACATTGTAGCTGAGATCCCAAAGCTTCCAAACATACCAAACGTAGGCCAGTTATTTGTTTGTGATAAAACAATATGCAAGACATCTAGAATATTTTTGTTTGATTAAAGTCTTGAATATTTCACTCAGTGTGAACATCAGATGGCTGAATATAATATGCAGTATGTGTTTTACTGCCAGACAGCGTGGAGTTTAGTCTAACTTAACCTTTTTTATCATCATTATTTAAAAAATAATGGGCTGAATTTGTCAAAAAAAAATCTTACAATTCTTTTATTACAAAAGATTTATTTTGATTATTAATCAAATGTGATTATTTATAGGATATTATTATTATTATTATTATTATTATTATGACAGATGAACCCATGATACTTTTCCTCTATGCTGAAACTGTGTATTCCACTAATATTGGGCCATAATTTCTATTAATTACACTAATGACTTTAACCATCTTGACCTGCCAGTTAATACTGTGGGTAAATAACCAGAATACAACTGAAAACACTGACCCCGACTGGTAGAGAGAAAATAAATCCCAAGCGTGTGTGTGTGTGTGTGTGTGTGTGTGTGTGTGTGTGTGTGTGTGTGTGTGTGTGTGTGTGTGTGTGTGTGTGTGTGTGTGTGTGTGTGTGTGTGTATCTAATGACATGTTACATCCTCACATTAACCACGTACATCAGGCAGACGGACACACGGACAGACTGCTTTATGGTGTTTATTCCCTTATAGAGAGGAGAGGAGGGGATTGTAGGGTAAGACTACTGCATATGGCCCTGACGTGTGACTGGCTGATGATGATGATGGTGATGATGATGATGATGATGATGATGGTGGTGGTGGTGGTGGTGGTGGTGTCCAGATGTGCTGTATCTTACGGTCTATACGGGCGGTGTTTGAGCAGCTTCCCTCCGCTCTGTGCAGACTGACTACAGCGACCCGCTGCAGCCGCTCAGCAGCAGCAGCCTCAGCATCAGCAGCAGCAGCGTCTTCCTCTCTCCGCCAAAATCCCGCCGATCGGGGCTGTCCCACATCTCTGCGTCGTCTGCTCTCAGCCTGCGGGGAATAAATCACGGCCGGTCACACGGGGAGCCTTCGTGTGCCGGACACGGGGGCTCCGCCGTTGTCCCCGCGCGTCAAGCATCCCTCACTGAGCCATCCGATCACACGATTAACTGCTGTCACCTATCCCACATCGCACATAATGAAATAGTAGCACATTACACCGCGAGCCCGCCTGCTGGTCCACGAACTGGTCCTGATGCGAGCGGGTCAGAGGAGGGACTCACCCGGCTGTAGACTCCGTCTGAAGCGGCGGTCCAGCGGCAGCCTGCCCCGTCTGCATACTTTAATTTGGGCTTCAAATAAGGACTGTAGTTATGAATGAAACCACACGCGATTAGACACACCCACCGCCCGCTCCCGACGCACCACGTGACCCGCACCGATGACGATGATGGTGATGGTGGTGATGATGTGAGATGGAGGAGAAAACCCGTCCTCATTCACAGCAGATGTCCATGAATGGCAGCTGCTGACGGGGCGACTGATTGGCCGCCTGTCTGATTGATCTAATATCGATACACTCTAATGATTATCTCTGGTACCCTCCTCCCGCCGTGTTTGAGTCTGCCGCCGTTTTCCCGTTGAGAGACCAGATGCAGGGAGGCAGGCTGGTGCTGGGGACGTTTTTGTAATCTCACGTTTCGCCACCTGGTGGCAGAGTTGCACCGTAGCTCTCAGGTCAGATGTGCTTAAAATGGAAGTTCTTCATGCAGCTTCGTCAGATTTATGTCACCCCTTTACTGTTCTAGTGAAAGCTGCTTTAGTCGGAATATACAGCAAAAGACAACAAAAATCTTAAACTCGTAAAAGTTAAACAGCCTTTGTAAAAAAAAAAAAATGCAGATGTTGTTATGCCATCTTAATTTATAGAATAATCTAACAGATTGGTGCAAATTTTAGGCCTCTGTTATAATTTGAACTTTGTTATTTTACTCTCAACACATGTTTCTAAAGGGACCTAGATGTTTGTAACTGTAATTTGGTTTATTTATTGCTATATTTTCCATATTCTATATTTTTTTATGTGTCCCTTTTATCATAAACACAGCATGTGTTTTTTTTCTTTTTTGCATTTCTCTTTCTACACATTTTCTACACTCCAGAAGTGCTTCTCGCAGTCCTTCCCCCTGCAGATTACCTTCTTGTGTGATGTAGAAATGAAGCAGCAGCACAGCGGCAGGAGGTTTAAATCTGCGGCTGCATGATAACAGAAAACAGGAGGACGGTGGGTCTGAGTAAGTAAAGCAAACATCTGAAGAACCCATTTCATGTTTCTGCATAAAACCAGTCGCATAATACTTTTTCAAACCGGAACGGCCGGTAGAGTGACAGGAATAAGAACACGTGTGAGGCGGCTCAGAACAACCCAAGTAATCCACACTGGAGGAATGAGGTGTCACATTTTTTTTGAACAGATGCAGAAGATGCTGTTGATCCAGGAATGTGCCCACATGTCCGCTCTGCCACGTCTGTGTAAACTTCTCAGGCTATGGATGCTACATTCCAGGACATTTTTGGGACATTTTAAGCTCCTCGCTCTCTTTTCTACTTGCTTAAGAGGTTCTAATTTACTTGAGGAGCAAAAAGCCTGAGAGGCCTCTTCAAACATCTGAAACATAAACACAGCATATGGTTTTCAAAGAACTTGTTTATACATTTTAGAAAAACTGTTGGCACAGTCTCTGAGAGCAGCTGCAGCTTCCACATATGACTCCAACATATAATTCTATAAATACCTTTATTACAGTTGTTGATCCCAGACGAGATACTCTACACATAAAGACAAAAGTGTTGTTTCCTCCACTGGATTCAAAAGATATCCTGATATTTAAAAAAGATGGCAGAACTCTTTCATCTCCTTCACTTTTTAGTGTACTGAGTGTCAGTCTTTGGTCTCACCAGTTCTAGCATGCTGTAAATGTCGGTGTATGTGTGTAGTCTTACTGTGTAGCCATGAACTGTGTGTGATTATCAACAATAAGAAATCATCATCTTAGAGAGTAAAACAGGATTCATGTCCTCAGCCTCTTCTCTTCAGTTTTTACACAAAAGAATTAGTAGATGACTACTTCATCATCTGGACTGACAGTCCACAGCAACATATCCTATATTACATTCAACATTGTGAAAACTGATCGTTTCCTTTTCTTTTCAGGATTCAGCCTCTCTGAGAAGTTAAAGAGTTATATCTAAAGACTAATAGACAATGTATTAATGCTGTCTCAGAAGGAGAATATCTCGTTCTTGAAGAACAACTGAGTCTGATTACTTCTTGAGGTGTTAAAAAGTTTTTAAAACTGTCTGAAGTCTGATAAGTTGCCTCGAGTAGAAGCATCGGTTGGGGCTGAAGACTACAAGTCTAAAAATGGAAATAAATCAGGGGGTGTGGAGTTAGACAGAAGTGAGCTTATCAGACTTCTGAAGACGGCTCCTCAGCTCTGCTTGAGACTGGCTGGTTGTTACATGAGCTGCTACCACCATAAATAATGCACCCGAATCTCTGACCAAACCTTCTGCAGGTGAGGTGCATTGTGGGTAATGAAGGCAACAGGTTTTGACAAGGCAAAGGGATGTGTGGAATTTTAAAAAAAGAGGGCATGTCAAGTTTTACTGCATTGATTTTGATCTTTTTGATCAGCAAGGCTGCAAACTTACACTAAGACTCACTGAGACTTTTTACCATTTTATGCTCTTTTGCATCCTATAATCTTTTCACGTTTAGAGCGAACCTCCAACTTTTCTGAACAGAGGCCACAACTGGCTGTTATGGGATAATGGTAAATTCTGAGCTGTGGAGTAAAATAGCACAAACATATAAAAAAAAAAAAAAAATTCCGTGCGACATCTACCCATAGTTTGCTAACATTAGCTTAGCATTAAACATCACACGTTACTGCTCACACCAGGCCAAGTAAAGCTGTATCAGCAAAACCCCTGAGTGTACCGACATGAGTTTAATAACCTATGAATTCAACTTTTAGTGTGTAAGAGGAAGAGTGTGTTTGAACAGATTTGCTTTAAGTTACTCTGTTCAATTAAAATGTCGGATCTGAAGCTGATAAAATCCCTGCTCATTTTAAAGTCACTCACTAATGTCTAAAAAATCAGACTCAATATGTTCTGTGAGATGGTGGTACTGCTCAGGATTTCTGTCTCAGTAGCTCCACTCTACCCTCAGAACTCAAATAGATCATGAATGGAATCATTTTAAATCATTTAAAGAGGTTTTATGGTCATTTTATTGCATCACTGTTGTTGTTTTGTATGCATCTTTCCAGGGACAAGGGACGGGCATTAGGCTCTACAGTAAATGCTGTGGTATACGGCATTGCTACATGCCATAATACTTGTCCAGATAAAAATACACATTAGATGGATAAGAAAATAGTGTTTTGGGATATGCTGTGCTTGATGGTGTATGGGTGAACAGATGGCTGAGCGAAATTTCATGATTAGCGAGACATTTTCATCCAATTTAAGGATATAAACAAATGTATTTAAGACCAGTAAAGGACCATAAATGCTCTCCTCATCTATGTTTTTGGCTTTTCAGACATTGCGGCAGCCATTTCATGATTTTCTCAGTCTATCAATGAGGTTCTTGTTTAAATATTCAGGACAGGTTCCTCACTTGCGGACGTTTTTATCTCCGAAATTCCAGGGACTCTAAGGTGTAACATACCAGAGGAGTGAAACATCTGGGAAATGATGCCAGGAGAGGCTGTGTAGGGGTGGGAGGAATGTGGAGGAGAGGATGAACGCTGTGTGTGTGTGTGTATGTGTGTGTGTGTGTGTGTGTGTTCCTGGATGGCTGACGTCAGAGCTGCGTCTGTGCATGCTCTGGAGAGCAGGACATCCTGTGGAATTGTTCTCGACGAGGCCCGAAGAATGTAAAGCAGCCTCCCTTGAACGAAAGGAGGATGAGGGAGAACTGGATCTCCATCAAAATCTCACGGGTACATTGAGTTCATCAAGTCACTTAAAAGGAGAAAAGACTGAGAAGAGACCAGTGTGGGATTCCTTTTGAATTCCAGTAAAGTTCAACAAAGATTGAGATGAAGCTATGATTTTAATTCACTGTATCGCTCACATTTGTAGAGCAGATATCTGTGCAGCATGTTAGCACGCAGAGAAAGAAACAAATAGAGGTGAAAGTGCTGAAACAGCCATGCAAAGGAAAATAAGAACAGATAAGGAGATGATGCACAGTGGCTGTTTTTCTCACATGCTGCACTGGCTGGTTGTTTTCCGACAGAAAAGACACAATGAGACAAACATGTCTCCCTTTAGGAGAGAGGAGAGGAGAGGAGTGTGGGGGTGGGGTGAGGAAGGGAGGTGGGTGATACGGGATTGGTGTGACGCAGAGTCGATAGAGTGGGGGTATTGTGGGTGTAGCTATTTTTAGCCACCCTAAGGAGACACATATTAGCTGCATCTCTCTGCCCTCCCCGGCTGCCTACGTCACGTTACTCCGAGCCGCTCTGTGCTTCACGTGACTGGTGCAGCCCCAGACCTGCTGTGGACCAGAGGTGGGACACGAATACTAAACAGTCGAGGAGGAGAAATACTGCAGAATACAAAGGATAGTCGCTGCCCGTGAACGCCTCATCCCATTGGCTGAACAGCGAGATTATACAGCATCCATCGTCTGGTCAGGGTGTTTCCCTGCCTTCACCCCAGTGCATGCTGGGACAGATTTCAGCACCCATGTGACCTTGAAAAGGGAAATAGGAATGAATTTGGTCAATTAAAATTCAATTCAAATATCATTCAAATGTGTAATTTTCAGCTATTTGAATAAACTTAACTTGACCTGCACCCATTACACATCTGAGCAACTACAAAGTGAAATAAAACTACCACATCAATTGACAAGCCGATCTCTACTGACAATTTAAGCTGCTATAATGTCTCAGAAATGTACAATACACTGTCTCTTATTGATGAAGGTTAACATAGTGACTTGCAGCCACACAGAAGTGCTGTGGTGTCAATCAATCTGAATGTATTTATTTTGCACAAGTCTCTGAGGTCTTTACAGTCTGTACCACACATGACTCCTCTGTTTTTATTCAAATCAGATTTGAAAAGATTTATGAAACTAATAATATAGGAATTAAAGCCTTTTTTTGAGGTGTTTGAGCTGACTCACCTGTAGAGCTGTATCCTGGATGATAAGCAGCTCCAGGTGCACTAATACTAGTTTACTTTATCATCATTAAACTCAGGTTTCACACTTTAAGTAGGTGATGCTGTGTTGATATTATAGTGTCACACACCCTGAGACTTCCTCACACGTGGGAGGAAAACTCCCCATAGTGCAACAGGGCTATGATGATCATCAGGCAAGGTTAGCTCTAGTTTGTTGTTGTGTTTTGTTTCTGGGAATTATGTGAATAATCATTTTAAAATGTAAAAGATAACAGTACATTGTGTCTCTGGACATTTTGACATGATGACATTCTGTACTTATGTTGTAGGGCTGTGCAAATTGCATCATTCATGAATGGGGAGTAGGCACAGCGAGGGGCGGGGTCATGGGAGAAAGGGGCGTTTTGATTGGACGGCACAGACTGGCTGGTCTCCTCGCCCTCGCTGATTGGCTGAGTGTTCCGGTGGGCGGGGGTTGCGCTGACCTGGTCGGGGTGTTTTACACTCGGTGGAGTAGAGCTGCGTCTGTCACAACCAGCTTCAGGAGCTGTCACAGCCCGCAGTGGATGAACCGTAATCTGTAATCTTGATTTTTAGTGTTCAAAGACGCTCCACAGTGTCCACTGAGGGATGAGAAGAAAGACAAGAAACAAAAAACACTGACGCATCTCGCCTCACATTAATCTAGGCTTTCAATTCGGACTTGTCTCAGTAAACCAGCTGAATGGAGCAGCAGCGGGGCCTCTGTAGCTTCACCCCGGGCAGGGCTGCATGCTGTGGGTCTGGGCTCTCCACCGGTCAGCCCACCATGCGTTTGTCCATCACTTCGACCACCGGCAGCCCGGTGGAGCTCACTGTCCCCCGAGGAGAGACGGTGGAGGGACTGAGGACACACATCTCCCACAAACTCAGACTGCAAACAGACAGAATCGTCCTCCTGTATAAGGACAGGTGAGTTTCTGGTTTTATTTTCCACACTTCGGATGTGCTCCATTCATCTGTAGAGTTATTCAGTCCATTTATGCTGACTGTACAATGGGTGTGTGGCAGGCAGCTGACTGCAGGGAACCTGTTGGACCTGGGTGTAGCAGATGGCAGCAAACTGACCCTGGTGCCTGTCGTTGAGGCTGGTTTAGTAGTGAGTAAGCCAGTGCACATCTTACACTGGGGAAAAACACATTTAATCACACTTCACTACACGTAGAGAACTGTTTTGCTCTGTGTTTACTGTCACAGTGCTCCACTGCCAGAGCCGAGAGAAGCATTATGGACGTTTTGGAAAGTTTGACAGAAGTTCAGGTAAGATTTTAATGTCTCAAAAACTATAATCTGTGAATACATAGACACTTGTTGACAAATAAGGACAACATCCAAGAATTCAAACTATGCATGTATGTTTTCACTGCACATTTTTTTGGGAGTATGATGTAACACACCATCTCCAAAACGTCAACTTTTTTGTTATCAGCTTTGCAACTATTTTAAATCCCACAGAGTTTGTCAATCCTGTGGGGTTTAAAATGGTTGATTTGATCAAGAAGTATAATGATTTTTTAAAAAAAACTCACAAAGGAAAATATAATCCCTCAGTTTATTTTATCCAGATTTGGAGATGTGAGGTTTTCAGTGAGGTGGACAATAAAGAAAACCCTGAAAAACATGCACGACGCATGCAAACATCATTACATCATGTCCTTCACAAAGGCACTACCCTCTTCATCTGATTACTGTCACACAGCTACACACACACACACACACACACTTATACAGCTACATGATTCACTTGATTAGGGAGGTAAAACAGAGAGCTGTGACCTAAAGTTTATTGACAGTTATAATCCTCCAGATTTCATGAAAATCTGGAGGATTTATGATATTCTGATATTTCTGATATTGTTTATGTTTGGCCCCTTTTCTGCAGTAACCATTCACCGTGTTTACATTCCTCTGTGTATCCTTTATGGCAGGGTACGCCATCCAGCCATTCAAATTTCCTACAGAGGAGTAATTAAAAGAAAACAATGCATGCATGTAATCCAGTACATCCACGAGGACTTCTGTCTTTACTGAAACAACAACAGTTTATTTGGCTGTACTATAAACTGATACACCAGATGCTCTTCTGTTAAAGTAGCTGCTCAGTAAGTGTGTGTTTGCTTGAGTATTAAACCACATCTGCTGTCACCGTGGTAACCATTGGTGTAATCAAATTGAGTACTTCTCTCCCGGCTGTTCTGCAGATCAGCGACTTCCTGTCTGGGCGCTCACCTCTGACCATTAACCTGGGAATTGGTGCCCACGTGATGTATGTGCAGCTCCAACTGTCTGCACAGAGCGCGGCGGAGCTGCAGCAGCACCATGATATGAGAGCTGGAGGCAGCAGCGAGCTTCGAACTGACCTGCCCACTGCCGTCAGGATGAGCCCCCCTGACTCTGCCTCTGCCTCAGCCTGGTCCCCCACTGACACCACAGGATCCACCACCTCACCTGCTTCCCAGACTTCTACTCCAGCTACCGACTCCTCTGACTCTACACCCTTCGTCCAGTTTAGCACTCAGAGACCCAGGACTTCCTTTAACCCATCAGCTCCCACCTCCCATCATGGCTCATCTCCACGTCTGTCCTGTCCTCCCCACTACACACACACAGCGTCTCCTACTCTTTCAAGCCCTTCTATGCCCTCTAGTTCTCCACATGCCAAAAGGCTGCTACAAGCAGCCACACCAGTCTGTTCACCTGCTCCCACCTGCTCCTCTCCTGGACCCCGAAGCCCGGTGCCGGCCTCCACCTTCAAAGAGGTTAGCCTTACATGCATGAAAGTCATATTACTTAATAACATAAGTTGCAAAGGTTTTAGTAGTTCTACCAGTTTTTGTTCCTCAAAACATGGTGAAAACAGAAGATCCTCTTTTCCTTCTTGTTTTACAGACGAATGTTCATGCCTCATCCACTGCAGACCTGAGCAAGCAGCCAGGAGCAGTCATAGAGAGCTTTGTGAGCCACTCCCCGGGCATCTTCTCCGGGACATTTTCTGGTAAGTGTGTGAGCAGCAGAGGCCTGAAGACAACACAGCAAAACACTAAGAATATTTTGATTAGTTTATTTAGATAGATACAATAAAAACAATGAATGTAAACAATATGCTATGTGCAATAGATAAAATACACCAAATATACGATCAAAATGGAGAATAGAAACTGTAATTTAAGTAACTAATTTCTATATTATATCTGTAAGTTTTGATGCTAAACTTTGGTTTTCTTTTATCAATGACTGGTGACTGATTGATCAGTAGAACTGTAAGTCAGATGGATAATGTTACATGATGCACTGCAAGATCCATGATCCACCTCTCCCTCTCTCATTTTCCCTGCTCCTTTTTTATCCCATCAGGCACTCTGGCCCCTTGCAGTCAGAGTGGCGTCAGCCATCCTAGAAGTGGCATTGCTGTCATTCTCCAGATTCTCAATGACCTCCTGAGAGCTGCCCAGCACCACCAGGGGGCTCCACAGGTCCTCCCTCATGTCCACAGTCCTGCTGCAAATCTCCCACTCAGCCCACTGCTCTCAGCACAGGAGCAGAGCTCAGAGAAAAGCAAAACACTGGTGACACAGAGGCCAGAGCACCTCAGAAAAGCTCCAGGTGAGCTTTAGCCATTTTATTTTGTAAACAGTGAAAACACACTTTAATACACTTGAACAGAGGAAGAGTTACTGAAGACTGCGTTCATATGTTTGCTTATGTAAATATCAGAACCAGCTTTATAGCCAAGTTGGTTTTCACATGCACGGAATTTGCTTTGGTATGTTGTTGCACAACAATACAAATGGGAGAGGAGAGATAACAGAAAACATGTACTACAATAGTCATGAATCATAGAGAATAAATGTATATATATATATAACTACTATGTAAAATGTGTCTGTGTTTAAAAGGAAAAGAGCTGTAGGGTGTTTAAAACAAAGAAGATGGGGGGAGCAAAGGCTCACAGTATAAAGACTGTGTAGATTTGAAGTCCTGAGAAGGTGTGTTAGAGCACATTGAGTCAGATGTGGAGGCTTTAGGTTACAAATTTAGTTCTTTATGATGTGTGTGTGTATGAACAACGATTACAGCGAAGCAGCTGGCGGGATTGAAATGATTAAATCTGTGTAATTAAACCTGTGTAATGTTAATCTATGGTGTAGTGTCCATGGGGAGGGATGAGAGTCACTGTCAGTGGGGGTATTGTTAATGAGGCCAGCTGCAGCTGAGAAGAAACTGGTCTTTTCTTGAGGTCTTCATCTTGGTGCACTGCAGCTTTCTGCCAGAGGGGAAAGTTTCAGAAAGTTTCAGGAGGGGGAGGGGTCAGCCAGTTTTTCCTGTTCGCCTCAGCTTTGTGGGGGTTCTTAATCTGGTAAAACCTGTTAAATAACAACTGCTTCCCTCTCCAGGAGGGAGAGAGTCATCAGTATGGTGTGTTGTGTGTGAATGGGGAGTTGGGCCCAGGCTTTTGGTGTGGTGGGGGAGGTGGAGTTGGTGAATGAATTTACAGGGGATGGTGTCAGAAATGTCTCTTTGTCTTTCAAATGGCCACACACACACCACAGGCTTAGGTGTGAAGACTGTTGCTGTTACTGCCTAAACGCATCACATTAGTTGTGTCTGTAAGACTACAGTCTGAATTCCAACTGCTTCTCTTTTTCTTCTCCTCAATTGTGCAGTGGTGGAAGAAGTATTCTCATCCTTTAATTTGGTAAAAGTATTAATTCCACACTGGGAAAATACTTCACCACAAGTAAAAGTCCTGCATTCAAACCCTTACTTAGATAAAATAGAAGTACTGACCCTTTGTACTTGAGCACAGTGCTGGCATCAATGTACTTCACAGCTGAAAGGATAGTGTTCTTTATAATGACTCTACTATTTGTCAGATATTTGCCCTGATGAAGAACGAGTGATTGAAATCCTGGTTTTTATCACTACATTTTTGCATTAGAACTCAGTGTTTCCTTCTTTTCTCCACCTTTTACTCTTGAACCAAAACTATAAAGAGAATTAAAGAACACATTGCTTATGATTAATTAGATTATTAATGACAGAACACACCAAACAATCGCTGTATTTTGCGTGTAGCATGTCTAACATGTTGTCTTTTACTCCCTCTCCTGCAGATGAGGAGCGCCCCCCCCAACACTCATGCACACAGGAGAATCAAGCATTGCACTGTAAACTAGAGCGCCTGCAGTTCTTGATGCATCAGAGGCGTCTTCGCAGGCGGACTCACAGGAGCTCACACCCCTCACAAACGTCGCACCCATACCACCATCGTCATCAGCGTCCCTAGTCTCATGGACAGAAAAGATCCGTTCACTGTGACGGCAGTGGCAGCTCTCTAATTAGCGAGGTGCCTCCCCCGACGACCAGACACATCCGTGATAGACACCAGAGCTGAGCTATGAGCTTGTGGAATAGATTAAAGAGCAGCAGAGTGCACTCTGGACCACTAAAGGTTTCTGAGCGGGAGAGGCTTTGCTGCTGTTTGGACATTTCTCAAGAATGTAAGGCCAAATGATCCAAGGAGTCCCATTCCTGTGGCTGCCACTGAACCGAACGTGTTACTTCATCTGTCTCTCAGTGACGGTGGTTCTCATTGTTATGCACCGTATGTCCCAAAAGGTCCCAGTGTACATTTTCATGGTATACGTCTTGTTTTGTACAAAGACCTGTTAATGTTGGTTTGTTTATGTGTTCCTACGCCTTAATCATACATTTCTTGAATGTAAACTGTCTTGTTCTGTGCAGAGGATGTTCCTCTAAAATGTTTTACTTATGCAATATAAAAATGTAAACACAAGGAAAGAAACAAAAGAAAAAATATGCAAAGAATAAAGGAAAAGCTGGACATATTTTAAGCAAATATCGAGCCCTTTTCAGACATGGAACACTTGACATTGCTGCCCTCATCTCTCTGTTATCTTTTGTGTTAATGCTCCTTACAGCTTCATTCAGGCGGAAAGAGCCACAGTGCTCACATGATATTTGGCACCTCCTGCATGACTCTTATTAATATATCTGTTTTTACAAGCTACAGACGAGAGGTATTGACTGCGCAGTTATTACATTTTCATAAATCCACGCCTGAAGGAAGTTGGTCATGATGTTAACAAAAAAAAAACGTGCAATAAGTCACAAAAGACAACAAGATAATCTGCCTACAAAACCAACACCTTTAAAGTTCACTAATACACACATGATATCTCATTTGTTTAATCTCACACAAACTGTTTCAAGGCAAAAGAAACATCCTTTATTATACATATACACACACGTGGTGTTGGTGCAGCGGCTCCTCCTGCTCCAGTGCAGTTATCAGTCACGAACACAACTGCCGTCCAACAGGTGGCGCTGCAGGCGCGTCCTCTAATCACGTGACCCTCCCGTAAAGCCGTAGAAGAAGTCGTGCTCGCGCAGGGTTGTGAAAAGCGGAGCGCGCGCTGTGAGCTCCCTCATTCGTCCTGCAGCTCTGCTCGTCACCCTCCTCTATCCTGCCACTGAAAAAAAGGTAATTACTCTATAATTTTTCCGTCTCTTCACTCTGCATTTCTACCGAATTCGATATACACGCATATTTCTGTATTTTGAATGTATTTCTGTCGTGTTTTTTGTCGGGTGGGGATTATACATTTAACGCCATTTTAAGCAATTATTCACAGCGGTAGAAACTAGTCTGGAGGCACTAGACCGTGTTAAAGCTGTATGTCGTGTCGTTGTTGTTGGGAACTGAGTATAAACTGTCGAATTAACGCCCTTTTTAAAGCGTTTATTCGACGCGTTATGTAACCCAGAAAACGAGGCATGTAGCCGCAGTCGAAGCTAGCTGCTAAGTCCTCCGCTGAGACAAAAGTGGGGACCATGAGCTCGCTGCTACAAAATGGCGCTGAAAAGGAAATTCACCAACGCTGACTCGATGAAACCACGTTTACAGGCCCGAAGCCTCACCCCGCTCACCCATCGTCCTTCAATGGCTCCAACCCTACGTAGTTAGGAGTTATTTAAGAATTTATTGTTTTTAAGGGCTGAATTTTAAGTAAATCTTAAAATGCCGTCGGTCCTGTCGTCTCCCGTTACGGCCCGTTGACCTACTTTCTTCCTAAAGGGAGCGGGCGGTGTCGAAAGAGGCCTTTTCTAGTTTTGTGCGAATGTTTTGTTTTTGGCTCTGGTGTGATTACGGTTTGTTTTCTAGCTACACTAAACATGTCGGACGAGGGTAAACTGTTCATCGGAGGTCTGAGCTTCGAGACCAGCGAGGAGACTCTGGCTGCGGCCTTCAGCAAATATGGAACCATCGAAAAAGGTTAATCCACTCTTTGTTTTCCATCTGGTTTAAATCACCGCCGTCCCCACGTTGAACTAAACGGTTTTTGTTTGTTTTAATCCGTGTTCGGTGTTGCATATTTTTACATTTATTTGTTTTTTCCCTCCATCAGTGGATGTGATCAGAGACAAAGAGACCGGAAAGTCTCGCGGTTTCGGCTTTGTGAAATACGATAATGCTGAAGATGCGAAGGATGCAATGGACGCCATGAACGGCAAGGTGAGGGGACGCTGCACGATTTACCCCATTTTAACGTGGTTTACATCCACTCTGCTTTTTTGTATTTAATCCAAAAATATTTTTTATTAACGGATTTATTTATAATGTGTACCTTCTGGTCCTTATATATGATCGAAATAACTGCTTTTAGAGGTATTTACATTTTTATTCAAACTCATGAGTTTGACACGTGCAAGCATTTTTATTTGATTTATATTTATTTCAATTGAATTTAATATATTTAATTAAATATTTGCCTTTGTGCTGTGCTGCAGACCCTGGATGGACGGTCTATTCGCGTGGATGCAGCTGGAAAGAGTGGACGCTCCAGAGGAGGTTTTGGATCTGGCCCAAGAGGTGGAAGATTCAGTGGATCTAGGGGGAGAGGTGGGAGAGGTTACTCCAGAGGTGAAACGTGTGAAAATGTGTCAGGATTTGTCTTATGGTTGTTTAATTTCTCCCCACATTTCTCACCTTGGTGATCACTAAACTTTCAAGGTGGCGGATACAATGGTGACAGGGGATATGGGGATAGGAGTTATGGTGACAGATCCTTTGGCGGTGGAGATAGGAGCTTCGGCAGTGGCGGATACAGGAGTGGAGGATACTCAAGTGGCTACAGAGATAATAGGTAAGAACACCTGAGGCTTAATGACCTGATTGCTTGTGTAAATGTTAATTTATTGCAATAAAATTAAATCCTGTTTGCCTATTTTCAGGGGTCAGGGGGGATATGGTGACCGCTCTGGAAGCTACCGCGATGGATACGACGGCTATGGTAAGCATGAATGATATGCATTTGTGCTGTATTTACACACTTATGTTGGGGCTGTTCTCTTGGCATTTTAAAATGCCACTAAATTAAGCTGCACCTAGACACTAATCATTTTCTAAAAGACTTCTCTCTTACACGGTTGGCTGTGGAAGACGGTTTTCTAAACACACTTTGCGATATCACACTGAATTTAAAGTCCACTTCACAGCCCCAACATATGGGAACCTGGATCATATATGCCCCTGACTTTTGTACCTGAGCCCAAGTTGATGCCTCTCTGTATATGGTTGCCAAATTTGCCACCCCTCCCACCCTCGGCCCCACTCTGATAGAGGCTGGCAAAGAAACACTTAGCAAATGCTGAATGTGACTTCATATTGCCGGTTTCTAAGCTGGTGGATCCCCTTATGCAAAAACGGAGGGAGGGTTTTGGACTGTCTGGGTTGAGGGGGATGTTGTGAAACTCCAGTGTTGGAACTTTCAGTGTCTTTACCTGTGTGCCCACTTCTTATCCTCAGCTGCACACGAGTAAACATCTCCCTGATTCAAGATCATCACTTGGCTGGCTGTATTTCAAAGATGCGCTCCTCAAGAAAAATGTCCACGTGTTATTGCTGACCTTAGTTTTGTAGTTCTGTTGTAGTAGCTCAAGCATCTTAAAAAAAAAAAATGTAGCCATGAGTTTTGGTCATTCCTTAACAAACCATGTTACAAATTACATTTCAAGACTCTTACCTTGCTTGATTGGGCATCTCTATTCCTCAAAAGTCGTTTTGTTGACGAAAAGGCATCTGTGTAATCTGATCAATACTTTTAAAGCCCCAACTTGGGGATCAAACATCAGCTCTTCACATGGCTTTTCGTTGAGCAGCCACTACACCGCTGTAGACTTTTCGTCTAGCACGTTAAAGTGTTTCCTGGTTTATTTGATACCTAAGTTTGTTTTTTTTTATATTGAAATATCCGGTGGGGCTTGTTTTTGTTTCCTTTATTTCCCTCAGTCCCTGTGACTGACCTACCTCTTGCCAGGTTTTAAACTGAGTGAGGAAAGAGCTCTAATACAGGCTTTTGGGGGATTTTATGCTAAATTCCTTTTTTACTATTAAAAACTTAGTTTAGCTGAGGCTCCTGTGTGTTCAATTTCCCAAAAGAGTGAATTCCTTTCAGACTGGTGAACTACACCTCCGAAGTGGCCGGCTGTTCATGAAGTCTGTCCAAGGTATCTTCTGTGCTCTGCTCAACATCTGCATTTTAAATGTGCTGTAAAATGGACTAATCTTGTTTAAGTGATCGAAAAATGTAACTTCGTTTCCCCAAAGTAATATCTCAACCGGGAACAGTTTTGTACTTTATGTTCTTTGTATGATCAACAGTTTTTTTTTGTCAGTTTGGCTTCATGGAGCCTATTAAACAGACTGTGGAAAATAATCTTGATTCTTTTGCTTTTAAAACTATCGCATGGGGGAGTTAATGCTGCGTGAGAACCAAGTCACCTGCTCGAATCACTGAAATTGCACATGAATTCCTTTTTGGAGGGCTATATTAAATTGGCAGTTCTCTTTGCTAATAGTGGGATAAGCTATGATTGGGTGCATCGAAGTCCACTCTATTTGACAAGCTGCCTGTCTGCTTTCCTAAGATTTCAAAACCTAGAGATGGTTTCTGGGCCCAGTGAATCCTGTACCGGCCTCAAAACCATCAACTATCCAACTGTGTTCACAGGCAAATGTAGTGAATTGTTCAAACTTCTAGTGAGGTTTGCTTAATAAGAAGAAAAAAGTGGCAAATGCTGGGAAAACATCAGCTGGTGTCTGGTCATGTTAATGCTTCATTACGTTCAAGAGGTCAGCTACTTCAAAAACCTACAAGTCCTTGGAGAGTGAAGTGTTGCGCCTACCAACTCAAGTGCTCATCAGAGATGAAAGCTGCTCTCTTGCCTAGATCATATGTGGAGAAAGTAGGCCAATGCACGTGAGGTAAAAATCTCCTTTTGCTTTGCTCACATCCTTCAAACTCAGTTCTCATTGTTTCCATGAATACCTTCAAGTTAGTCGTTAGTCCTGCTTCAGATGTCGCCTACAACATGCCATGACCTCTTCCCCGTTTCTGATTCTTAAAAGTCCATTGAGAAAATGTTTGAAGCTCCTCTGGATTGTAGTGCTCCACCTCTGAGTCCACCAAAACAAGCATTGGCCTCTAAAGTCGTGGGTAGTATTGTGCTCAGTCCACTTCTGTTCACTGCACTAGTCCTCAAATTTTGCTCCATTAATGTCCCACAGCAGTCCTAATTGACGCACAAGGTGTCTAGACTGTATTGAGTTTTTTTCTTTGTACTCTTTACATATAAGTGGTGAGTTTCAGACTCATGAATAGGGTTGCATGCATTTTATTGTGTTTGTCTCATGTCAAATGTCATTTGCCAGACTTAATCAATCACTTTTTCTTTTTTTTTCTTCAGAGTAAACTGACAGAGGCTTCACTGGATCTCCTCACAGCTGAAGTGTGCGGCTTCAGAGGGCAGTGACTGATACAGATGCACAGATCAGGTAAAATTCTGTTTCTTAAAAAAAAAAAAAATTGTTAATGCTAAGCCCCCATGCTTTGTTACTGGAGTTGTCAATCAGCTCGGCTGATTAGTGTATCGCTCTGCTTCAGGTCCAAGATGCAGCGGCTACCTGGGAGGAACCTGCCAGTATCCTGCAAGTTCATGGCTGTTGTGAATATCATGTTGGTTTACCTGAGAGATGCATTTTTTTAAAAAAATGTAATGGCTGCTATTCAAAGTCCTCAATACCCAGTTTAAGAGGAAAAAATAGAA
Organism: Pempheris klunzingeri; assembly: GCF_042242105.1. Classification (NCBI taxonomy): domain Eukaryota; kingdom Metazoa; phylum Chordata; class Actinopteri; order Acropomatiformes; family Pempheridae; genus Pempheris; species Pempheris klunzingeri. Next base: position 6,857,755 of record NC_092026.1, read on the forward strand.
CCTGGGACAGGATGACAGAGCTGTACGCTGTAGTGACCTAACATCTTCTGTTAAACTTGCAGTCTGTCTTGTCCCAATGTAAATGAGTCTGTTTCAAGCAATAGTTTATTTAAAATGTACTGTAATGATCATTTGACACTTGAGCACTTTCCTGTTTTTATACTGCAATTAAAAGTTGAGATGAACCATGACCTGCTCATTGTTTTTATGGTTTCATTGCTATATCACTCTGATTTTTTTTTTTTCTTTTGTCAGTTATATTTCAGTGTTGGTTAGATTTTTGAGGAAGTGATTGATGCACCCAAAACCACAGGGGAACTTCAATGTCAGATTAAAAGAAAAAAAAAAGCTGAAAAAAAACTCCAGTTTGTCACATCCGGTATGTGCAGAGCTTGGGGCTAGATGATAGTTGGTGTGCAGCCTAATCAGCTGGAATCAAAATATTAGTAATATGAATTCTTCAAAAATGTAATTGAGTGCTGCTGTTCATGCACCACAATGTTGATGTGAGGTTAATAACTGGTTGAACACAGGAGCCACAAAATTTGTAACAAGTGGTGGACCTTATTTGATATCATGCTTATATTACTTGAGTAGTTTAACATGCCCCACACCTTACAGGCTCAAATGTTTTAGATGAGTACCTGAAAAGTAACTACAGACCATAAACTCAGCAAAACACTGAGGTACAACATTTGCTTCCTAAACTAGGACAGAACAGTGACATTGCATAAAATGTGACCGAGGTGACTCACTACCACCTGAAAGCTGTATTCAGTGGTGCAGTAAATGAGTACATGTACACTGTGGAACTGGACATGATGTAACAGCTACATACTGTGAAAAAATGACAAAGTAAATCAAGTTGAGGTACAGAAAAAGATACTTTAATATTGAACATTTACAAGCCGAACTGAGCGAGGGCTCCGGTCCACGTGGCACTGGCGCAGGAAGGTGGTGCTCACAAGTACAACAAGAAGCCGAAACGCTTTTGCAGAATCTCTTCGCGGGGCCGGAGGTTGAGCAGCTCCTCTGTAAGAGGGGTGACCCAGCGGTCTGTGTGGAAGACTTTCTCACCAACCTGAACAAACATTCAAGACACACACACACAGTTTCTATCAATACAGAGACGGTGGTGTTAGCCAGGATCTAAATCTTTCTATTTATGTCCACAATCTTTCTATTTATGTCCTATTTATGACACTGTTAGTCAGTGGTGCTTCACATGTGTATTGGAAGTTTATAATGTTGCTCAAAATAACTATTTAAAATTCCTCACAAGTATAAGGTTTGTCATACTGAAACAGTTTAAAAGTAAGAACAATTACAAAAACAAATAATTCAGTGCCAGTTTTGCGTGTCTCATTGCATATAACTACCGTAGCTAGCCTACAACTACAGTAATGGTAGGTTGCTATGGAGACGCTCTATATAGTAATCAATCAACTATCAGTAATCTATCTAAATGTTGCAGAAAATCAAATCATGCGGGGAAGGGACACTTCTGAATGAGATACCTATAAATATTTAATACTAATGTCACAAAAAATATTGTTTAAAATGATACAATAGAGCAGCAGAGTCATCTAGACACCCAGAGGTAATAAAATATGACAGCTGTGAAAAGGTTTGCAGATACCTACCTTCCACCCTGGAACGTCCTTCATGAGAATCGCTTCCTCCTCTAAATTTTCCCTCATCATCCGCAACACCCTGGCCAGAGGAGAAATTCAGCAGTTACATGAAGGGCTTGGCTTTGGGAGGGACCACCAGTCACAAAAACCAAAAGTGTCTGGGTGTGTGTGAGGGTTATCTGTCACCTTCGGTCGTGCTCTGCCTGCAGAAGGGGCAACAGAGCTATCCTGGCTTCCAACTCCTCAATCTGCAAGCGTCTGCAAAGCACAAACACACATCAGCCTGAACTATTACGCGTTGACTGCCACTCACATCTAAACCCAAATAATACTTCAAAGAATGATCCTACCTCCTCTCTCTGTTCCACTTAAAAAGCCTCCAGTAACCAAACACCATGATGCCGATGCTGATCCCGAACATGCTATATCCTGTTGATTAAAGTATGGATTAGTGAACCTATTTGGACATCATTACTCATATGCCTATTGTGCATTGGTTGAACTAAGCACCAAAGTTATTAAACACACACAGGAAAAATCAGACCTGTACTTTCTCAGGTTTTCTCTCTGATGTTACAAAGATGGCATAAATCACCCACTAGTAATCTGTCCATAAGATAATTAATACTGGCGCCTGATCAAACCAGTTTATCTTGATATTAAACTTATTGTCTGACGGTACTTTCAGTGAATTACTCTTAAAAATGAGCTCATATCCAACATATTATAGTAGTAACATGTAAAAGTGTTGATGCCTTTTGATTTAAGAACAATACAGACACCAGTACTGGCTTTTGTCTCCATCTGGTGGTTAAAAGGTGCCACTGACTCATCTTTAATCGTGAACAGGAGGAGCCTTGACCTCAAACTGAACTGAAGCTCTGCTGTGTCAAAGTCTATTACGGACAAAACATTTAAGAGAAGCACAAAAAACAAAACTAGAGTTCTTCTCAAGTCAACCTGTCTGAGCACGCTCAAATGTCCTCCTGCCTTTATGACTCTGAGCCTGTGTGCTCTCTCAAAGCTTTTGTCCTCGTTCGTCCATACAGTGGATTCATGCTGCCAAAAGTGTGTGAGAGCAGCTTTGATCATTAAAGCGTGAAAATCCCCGTCACTGGCTCAAAGGCAATTCCTCTCATACGTTTGAAATATGATCAAATCAAACCAGTGCCTGTCTGTGTGCTCTCAAAGGTTGACTCACAGGCTCAAATTTGTTCCATCTCAAAAACGTTTGTCATCAATAGACTTAAAATACAGACTGAACATAGTGGAGGCAGCTCATACACACAGAATCTGATGGGTCTCACATTTAACACTAAAACATCTACTTACCCTTCAAATGACACATTTACAGTTTATCATATATATGTATATATATGCATACACTGAACATAATCACCCACTTCATGTATATCTATTGACTAGTTATTAACTCAATTATTTGTATTAGTCACTTGTATTTATTTATTAAGTTACATATTGTTGATCATCGTTGACTTTTATATACATTTATTTTTTTTTACACCTGCATGTCTGTACACAATAGTCTAACTTAGCTGTATTGTATGTGTACACACACTAGGTTAACAAAGCTGATTCTGATTTAGTGCACCAGTTCCAGGTGAATCAAAGAGTCTAATAAAATGATGTGGTGGTTTTTACACAGTAACTAAACTGTATGTTTAACTAAAGCTGCTAGAATGAAGTACTTCGAATAAGATCTACAACTAAATGTCACCGTAACAATTATGTTTGACTGAGCCTGCAGTGGGCAAAGTGTCAGGGTTAGCTAGTTAGCATGTAGCTATCATCACTGTGAACTATAATTCGCACAAAAAATGCTGTTTGACCACCAAATTCTTCCTCATTTCACCCTGTTTAAGACACAGGTATCGTTCCTCCTCATGACAGAAATCCACCTTTGAGCCTTCGACGACTTCAACTTATTATTTTAGTAGATTAGCTTCTGTGTCTATCCCACTGAAGCGTTAGCATTAGCCGCAGTTCAGTCAGCACCAAATGTCATTTAACATTGTGCAGATTTACAAACTCGCGTGTTGCTCTGTGTATTTCGATAGCTAAGTGTGTAATGCAAGTACCCGAGAGTCCTCGTTTCGGTAGATTTCTCTTATAATCAAACGAAGCATAGCCTCCCGGAGGAGGCATGTCCTGCTTCACCTTGGACCCCGCCATCTTCCCCCAGCCGTCTCCACAACACGCTGCTGACGTCACTGCAGGAACGCTTCTTCGTTGGTGTCAAAAGCTTCAACTCTCTGCCGCCCCCACCTGTCCGACAGCTTGTCTTCATGCTTAACAAAAAAAGAAAAGAAACTTCATTTAGATTAAATGTTCTGCTTCGTAGCTTCCACTCTTACTGAATCTATTTAAAATGATCCTGTAAAGACAGAATATGCTTGGACACTCGCCATAGGAGCAACAGTGGTGGACTCAGACTGGGGGGAGGCAGGGGCCAGTAAAACATTTTTTTAAAAAGCACTGGTGTTATCTGTCACAAACGGCTGATGGCACCCAAGAGCTTGACTCAATGCAGTTTAGGAAACGCATGCAAATAGACAAAACACAAGCTAAACTGCAAGAATACTCTCTTGGATGCCTCTATAGTAGATAAAACATGGCGAAGTGCCCTCTACAGCGTTGAGCTCTCAGGGCCACTGCACTTTTATGATTATGATTAACTCAATGGTTAAAATCAAAGTATTAAAGGTATTAAGAACCATAATTTGAATGAATGCGGCTGCACTACAGGGTGAATATACTCTGAGTTATAAAGTTGTAAATTCCAAATCTTACATAAGTAAAAGTCCCAAAGTACTGTGCACTGTGTATATAAGGCAAAAACACTGTATTTTCTTCTGAAATGTAGTGGAGCACATGTCTATAGTAACAGAGGATAGAAACTTAGTATCTCAAAATTGTAAGTAAGTAGAGAACTTCAGTAAACACACTTAAAAGCATTGCACCATTGCATCTAAATTGTAAATGTGAGGTGTCAGGTTCTCTTTGACTTCAGACCTGCACTCAGAAAGTCACTTGCTGTGGAAGGACAGTGATCTGATAAACTCTGTTTTATCACTACACTGCTTAAAATATGTGGAGATTAAATAATGACTGCCAGGGAACGGACAAACTGGTCATGTGAGAAAATGAGAGCCCTGAAAACGTCACTCCATTAAGTTTGTGTGACCAATGTGACATTATACACACATAATAAATGGAAACAAGCATTTAAAATGTATATTTTTTATTATTTCTTTAGGAGCTAGGAAAAAAGTAAACCAAATGAATTTTAACATAAGTTTGTACAATGCTGTTAAGATTGGGAAGAGGACAAATTATGCAATATGGAGAGGGGTATGAGATAAAGACAGTCTTGTATATTCCAGGGTCTTGGTAGCTGGGAAATATTCCCTTTAAGAACTGATTCAGGGCTAAAACAAATGCTGCATACTGCAGGGATTATGATTGAATAAGACAGAGTCAAGATCTCTGGCTCCAGTGTGGCAAATTTAGCTCCTTCAGAGTTTTCTCAGCAATGACATAACACTCAAAATAATCTTACAATGTTGACATTAATATAAAATAAGCAAATTACGGATGGTAATTACAGATGAATTAAGCAACGACACCACGCTTCTTCAGCTAAGGTGCAAAATGAACAGAGGGGTTAAGGGTAGGCATGCTGTTAAACAGGAGAAAAAAAAAAAGCTAGAAAAAACTTTTCATTTGTGGAAACCACAATATACAGAGTGATTTTTAACATCAGTCAAAAAAACAAAATAACTTACAGTAAATACAAAACAAATTCAAACGGGTAACTACAGGGGGGATGTACTGATCATTTTACAGCTTATTTTGTTTTTGCTTAAAATGAACATGTATTCTGTTTAATGTGAACTCTTGGGTATGACTATAACAGTTCAAGTGTCAAAAGGTTGGGTCATTTTGACCCACATCATGGCAGAAACGGCTTCTAACCCCAGAGCGGGGCACTCATTTTTAATCAAAGTACTCAATGAATCACCTCTTATCAGACCATCATTTCCCCACCCAGTCTGGAGGAGACAAAGTACCCAGGGGAAAGCCCTTCAAGTAGTTTTTTTCTTTGCACCATTAAAATAAAAATAGTTTCTGCACAATTACCAAAGAACAGCGAATCTCAAAATAAACAACAGAAAACTAAAACAACGATCATACAAAAGGTAAGGAAGGAACGTTTCTTCACTTTAGGAGATTGTATTTGCTTGTCAGTCCTCCAGGGGTTGCTGTTGACCAGATTATTGGAGCTGAGGAACTTGAACAAAAAATAATTATGAATAGTAGCGCGCTGTTTAAATTATTTCCAAGTGTTTGCAGTCTGCGAGATCGACGAGCGAGAGGGGATCATGTCCAGCAGGTACTCCCTCTGACGAGCGTCGACGGTGGCTGACGTCTTGTGACCCGTCAGGCTGGGGTTCACATAGGCCATAGTGACTCCTGTGGATAGGCAACAGAGCAGCGGGTCAAGGTGCGGAGCAAGCTGCATGCTGTCAGTTTAATGCTTTTTGAGCTGAATGAGAGGAAAAGCAGTGTGATTTCACATAGTAGTCAGAACACAAAGACAGACACAAAGGACAAAGGACAGGATTTCTGCTCTAAGGTTTAGCTAACGACACCCAGGATAGACCACCGAACTGAGGGAAGTAGGAAGACTGAAATCACTGGCAGGTAGAGAACTGGAGAGCGGGATTGCCTTGTCCGAAAACATTTCCTCCTGCATGTTTCGTAAATGCATTTCATTTTTTCTCTAGTGTGTGCAATTACACTTGATTGCATGTTCTGTATGAGATCCCTTAACACCAGGAAAAGAGGATGGCTCTAGGAGGTTCAAGGATTGCTTTTGGACCAGACAGGAATTGAAAGAGAGCAGATGTCAGGCGCCAGAGTTGGGCTGGTATTAATGTGAGTCTACCTGTATTGCTGTTGCTCTGCTTCTTCCATGCAGTGGATGAGGCACTACCTCCGCTGATATTCCTGCCGCCGCCGATTCCACTGCTGCTCACCTTTGAACTCTGGACAGAGCGGTGGGAAACATGGGCATGCTTACCTGGCCGGCTGACCAAAGCTGCAGCCGCCACTGCACTCTGCAGCTGGGAGGAGGAGGAGAAGGAGTGGGGGACGCCCCTCACCCCCATTGACGAGATACCATGGGACAGCTGGCCCTGGGAGGTCTGAGGGGAGGTAAGAGACACAGAGAAGGAAGGGGATTTGAGTTACAGTTGCATCGGCTGCAAGAGTGCTCGTCTTTTCTTGTCTGATTCCAACCTGCTTGATGGAGTGATGGTGAAGGATGTTGGCTCCTCGGCTGGCCTGGTGGTGGTGCTGGAGGGACGCTCTGGCCTGACTCTGCTTCAGCTGCTGAGAGACCAGCTGCTCTACTTTCATCGATGAAGAGGCAGATGAAGAGGATGAGGAGCTACTGTGGGAGATTGATGACGTCGCCTGCTGAATAATACGCTGCTCTATTTCCTGCTCTTGTTGCAGTGCTTTGACGAACGCAGCTTTCAGCCTATTGGTATGCTCGGCTTTCAAAACCTTTTTCTGATTGGATGACATGCATTGTTCACAGAGGAGTGCCCCGCCTTTTGTCTTGTCCTGCCTCCAGCGGCAGGTGAAGTCAGTGTTGCACTGGGTGCAGTTGAAGGGGTCTTTGACACTGGGCTTGGACAGTGTTACACCCGTCTTTCCTGGATGGAGAGAGATGAGAAGACAGAGGTGCTCACATGGTTTCAAAGAAGTAATTACAAAGACAACAGACACAGGTAGACACGTTTTATTCCTGGGTGAAAGTGGGGATGCACTGACTATGTAGCAATATTTTGATTCCATAAAAAAGGGAACAATTGAAACATATCCACCATCTAAGCCTGGAAAAAGAAAAGCAGCAAATCCTCCAAATTAAGAGAATGGAACTAGAGAATTTTTACTTTAAAAATAGCTTTTTAATTAATGCCATTATGATTCTGTTGATCGACTTATCTTTTTACCTCTACAACATGCAAACAAAAGCTTATCAAACCTGAAAAGCTACACCTACCTCTGTGGATGGTATCCAGCAGATTCTGTACCACTTCTTCCAGACCCACCAGGTAGATGAACTCATTATTGGCTGCAGACGGCAGGAAGTTGAACTCTGGGGCAGGGGGTTTGGGCGGGGGAATCTCCAGGAGGGTCTTCTCCAGTTGTTTCCGCAGGGCCAGTTTAGCTGCAGCTTGGCGGCTGGCTGGAGAGTCATTCACCACAGACAGGCTGCTGCTTCCTGAGGAAGAACCCTTCAAACTGGATGGCGAGACCTTTGAAGGTAAACAAGGACAGAAAAACACAAGACAGGTGTAAACATCCAGTCAAGATCAGAATCATCTGTTTGAGCAATGCAGACTTTACCAATGTTCTGTTGGTGTTGATTAATAGCAGACTGATAGCAAAGAACACTGTTAGAGCCCATTTCAAGGCCTCTGTTACACAAGGTGACGTACAAATCTAAAATCCTCCTGGCTCCTACATCATATTTATTAACTACAGCTTACAATACATTTATACCTACAAGTCAATTTTTCTTTGGAAAAAAACTGCAGTATAAAACCAGTCATCCCATCACCAGTTTAAAAAGTAGAGGTGAGTTCATGTTAGAGCCTCCAGTGACTTTTATGCAGTGCTGTCCAGACTTTAAATAACCTTCCTGCTCAGTGAGTCTGTATTAAGAAACAAATATGTCACAGTCACTAACATTAGCTAGCTTATACGTCACTTCATTTCACACCACATAACTGTGCCTTCACTCTCTGTCCATTAGTTCTCAGAAAAAAAAGTTGGTTATAGGTAACTGTGTCATGCTAATAAAAAGGTTATGTCATAAGTAGCTAAGACGTAAGTGTTAGCCACATAGCTAACATCAGCACCATGTTAACGGTACTGAATTTCTGTAGGCTGAAATACTGTGACTGTTTTCAGGAGCTGAATCCACTTGGTGATGTTAAAAACTAATCAGGAAGGTGATTATGTTTAACTGAATCTGTACCTAAGGTTGCATCTTTACTACATAATGATAATTAGGCAACTTAGCAAAGATAAATCAACTGTAAATGCTTTCCTGATTTCTAGAAGCACATAACCAATTAGGTTAGCTAAATACTTGTTGGATGCATAACAAGTAACTAAATAGTTTTATCAGGGGGGAAACTGATATGGCGTCTACATTTTACAGTCCAGTGTAGCTATAGACACAGAACTAACTTAGGACATGAGCAGAGGACCCCTGTATCATGTTTCTGTGCTGAAGAAAAGACAGATGACAGGAAGGTCTATGACAAAATGCATGTATGGATGTTAGTCAAACTGAAGCTAACTTGAACTAACTTTGACACACTAATTAAACACATCTCGATATTTTACTGCATCTGCACCACTCTAACCTATCTAATATTTTCATGACCCAAAATGGTGGCGGAAGTTGCTGAGCAAGGGTCTGTATTCTGCTAAATCACCAGGTAAATTTGGTGCATCAAGCTGCAGCTGGCAGAGACCTACACAACCTGCAGGGCCTCTGACTGGTTGGTTGATGGGCAGTTGGGCAGATTTATTACTTTAAAGTCACTGTAATATGTTGTAAGAAAACTTTTGTGCTCACTGTACACCTTTGTTACTTTTTGTAATAGTACATCAAAGTAGCTAAAGCTACTACTAACACACACATTTCATATATTTTCTCAAAATGAACACCGGTACATTTAACTGTAAACACATAATATTCATCTGAAATAAAGATACTTATACTTGAGTATGATATTTTAGTATTTCTTCCACCCTGGGTGATAGAACATATTTGTGCATATTCCTTTTTTTTTTTCTTGAAAGCACCTGTGAGACACTGACCAGTGCGTTGGCATTACTGCCGACTCTGACGAGGCCTGGCTGGATCATGCCTCTCTGGCCGTGGGCTGAAGGGGCTGAGCTCCTGGTGCCCAACAGCAGAGGAGGGGGTCCGGAGCCTGAGCCTCCAGTGGCAGCCAACTGCTGCTGCTGCTGCTGGCGGAGAGCCTGGATCTGCTGTGGAGATACAGAGATGGGCTAACCAGGACAATGAGAGGGATGACACGGAGGGACATCACGGACACAGGAAGTGGAGGACAAGGGAAGGAACATCAAAAGCACCAAGGCAAGGGGCACACACAAAGAGAGAAAGGCGTAGAGAGAGATCATAAGTGCTAAATTTAAGTGTAATTACTTCCCTGAAGTTTGTCTCGGAGAGTGAAAAACAGCAGTAAGATGGTACAACTCAGCCTTATTCTGACAAAGACAAGATTTAAATGTCTAAAAACGTCACTAACATCTTAGCATGCTAATAATATTGTTAACATTTCTCTGTGACTCACCTGTGCCCCTCTGACCAGAGGTGGCATTATGATCTGGGAGCCATGTTTGGATGACACCTGCTGCCCTCCTCTCACCAACGGCGGAGGGATGACTGTGCCTGAACTCCTGCCTGTCAGAATCTGGTTGGAGAAAATCAGCGTCAGAAACAGTGTGAACTATGGAGTGGAGGTGCTGTCACAGGAGTGTGCTGCCTGGGTTGCAGAGCACTAACCTGCTGAGAGCCTTTATTGCTTGTAATTGTTCCTCGAATTAGAGGAGGAGGAGCGGTGGAGCTGGACAGACTTGAGGTCTGAAAAAGAAATGGAGAAAGATTTTAAAGAAGAAAGAGATCGCTGGAAGTGGAAGCCAGTGTCGTGGGGATGTGCTGCTCTCTGAGTGACCGTGCGTTGATGTGGGAGGTAACTGTTCACCTTCTGGAGAGTGTCCCTCTGTATCTGGCTCTGTCGAAGTTTCTTCAGCAGCACCAGCTTGGCTTCCTCCAGTCGTAGCTCCTCTTTTAGCTGCTTAATGATGCGCTCCCTCTCCGCTGGGCTGCTCTTCTACATTTGACAGATCATAACATCACTTACACCACTTGCATTACAAAAGAGAAAAACTTTTTCCAGCTACTAAACATTCCATCTTGGAGTCTCAAACGGTCCATGTAACCTGTATCTGCTCACTCATTTTCACTGACTCTGACCATCAATAAAGTGCCTACAGTCCAACTTAAATCTTCTCAATATCAACTAAGTCCGACTGAACCAATGTCCACATTTAAAAAACAAGTCCGACGTTACAATTCAAACTTGTCTCAGTAGCATCGCAGGAAATGCATGACTCCTAGCTTTGTGAAGGGGTCTCACCATGAGCAGGTCTGTGTCCAGCTCCTTAAAGTGGCTCAAGCCGTTCATCGGTGGACTGGGGGAGTCATTATCGGACAAGATGATGACATCGTCATCTTCAGGGGATGGAGGGCGCTTCTCCCTTTTTATACTTTTGGATGTAAGAGGGACAACATTATTCACATTCATATGTCAGTATCTTCAAGCACTAATACTGTACACCCTGAACACAAAACAGCTTTATTATAAGTTATGTCGAAATTATTGTTCAAATTAAATGGGTTAAAAGAATGTAACTTTTTCCACCATTGGAAAAAAGCTGTTTAATCCATTTTGCCCTCTTCACGTTGAGTTTTGCCCTTTTATTTGATCTGAAATACTGACTGACAGTCTCACAAATATTCTGTATCAGATCTTAACTGAAGCTTTATGATGTGAAATATTAAAATGTAGGACTTGGCTGCACCTTTTCATCAAATTAAAATATTGTAAATGTCTTTCCCCAAAACATCTGGATCTCCACTACAATTCAATTCATCATGCTTCATCATTTGGCTTTAAACAATGTTTAGCTGCACAACATCAGTTTATTCTGACTGATCCTGGGGGGTTGAGTCTAAGGACATTTTACAGCTGTTTGATGCAGGATGAAGAAGTACATCTCAACTGGCTCAAATATTAGCATCCATTAGTCATGTCTGTAGTCATGGAGGTCTGCCCCTCAACCACAATTATAACTATGACCGTTGGTTGATCTGCTCCCCTTTAATCTAGCAAGTTCAGACACAAAGTTTCCCTTCATGTCGATGCTCTTCCAACAACAGATCAGTGCTAAATGACAGGGAGGGGAAAGGTGGGACTTAGAGCTCCTGCAAAGGTCTTCAAGTCACAATGCATCAGCTGTTAGAGAGCACGCATTTCCTGTTGAAACAGGATATTGTGACGGGGCATAATAGACGTCTGAGGCATTTGGGGGTGACCTGTACTGAGCTACATACATAGTTCAAAACACGCTAAGGAAATTAAAGCATGTGGGAATCTTGGAGGCAGTTTGGATTAACCCCTCGCGTCTGTCTGTAAAAATCCCATGATTATGCACACATAGCTTCCCCTGCAAAGAGACTAGTACAACTGCAGGCTACATGCGAGAGCGGATGACCTAAATTCTTTGACTAGTGGCACTAAAATACTGAGGAACATGAGTAATGTTCCTTTAAAAAAAACAAGGATGGACTTGTGATTACACAGATTATGTATCTCTATGAAGCATAAGAAGTCGTTAAAGTCAACGCATGACGACATGAGGCCTGCCTCTCCTTGCCATCCTCCTTTTGTGTGTGTGTGTGTGTGTGTGTGTGTGTATTAGTCTCTCCTCAGGGCTTAGCGCCATCATCACTTCCTGTGGATTAATCACTACTCTTCCAAAGAAGTCACATGACCTCAAAGTCATCATCACGTGACACACTCACTTTTCCTCCCACCCTTCCACCCTCCCCTCACCGTTCCTTCCACTGTGGAAACCATGGCAACAACCGGCTGGAACCGGTTTGTGACACACGGCTTCATTTTGTGTGAGGGGAGTTTTTAGGGTTCAGGTGGTGAGTGGGGGGAAAATGGAGGTAGACTAAAAGATAAAGTTCACCTCTGAGGACACCAAACCCCCCACCCTCCTCCCCCCATACAGCAAGTTTACAGAACATCAGGATCATAAAAGTAACTTTAAGTAATTTATCCTTCTTTTTTTTTAAATTTTACTACTCATAAGTGAGTTTTTTCCCCTGACAAAAAAATAAATAAAACCAAGACAAGACGCCTGCAGTCTGTCAGAGAAACCATATAACTTCTGCACAGATTAAGTTTCTTGCACATTCAAAACATTACTTTTTGACCACTTCATGTGTTTTGAGAGAGTTTACTATAAACTGCTTCTCACCTTCTGGAGGTGCTCATGTCCACAGGTTGCTCTCCCGTCTGAACCTCCAGTTTAATGGTGGCCTTCACCTCTCCTGCAGCCAGCATGCCACTGGACGCCTTCGGCTCAGTCGGTCGGAGACGGCTCCTTGTGTCCATAGCTGGCTCTGTCCTCGCCCGGCCAGCTGTGTCATTGCAGTCAGTCCGATTGTCTGAGTGTGGTTCAGCCGTCTGTTGTCTCTGGGTTTGCTCCGGATCATCCTTCGCCAGCTTGGAGGCCAAAGGTAACGCCAAAGATAACGGCAACCTGCTCTGCTCGTGCTCGTGCTCGTGCTCGTGCTCGTTCTCCTGCTCGTTCTCCTGCTCTGATCCGTGCGTTGTCTGGCTCTGACCGTCCTGTGCCAGGACAGGGTCGGGTATAGGCTTAGTTTGTGCCTGTGTTGTGGGTTCAGACTGGTCCAATTTAGGCTTTTTGCTTTCATTGTCAGAATCGGAGGGTTCTACAGATTGGGGAACAACCTCCTTCTCCAGCGCCCTCTTCTGGCTGCGTGTCTGGCGAACAGCCTCCTCAGACATCCCCTGTAGATTCAGGAAGAAATAACTTATTAGCTGTATTGTTATACATTAAACAGGATCAAAGTTACGGGTTAAACAACAAATGTCAGTGTTAAGTTTTAAAGCTGAAAAGTTTTTAGATTTTAAGCATTGAAAAGAGTTAACGGTTTTCTGCGGCCATTGCTGGCCCCTAGCCCAGACGAGAAGGGAGGGTTGGTCGTAGGGCTAATACCCCTGCTCTGTTGAAACTCTACTTTCTACTGGAGTGCAGACAAGGAAACAACAAGAGAGCATAGTACTGGGAGAGGAAAGCTCTTCAGCATGAAGACCTATGACATCGTGCAATCAAGCAAGGAGTCCCTGGAAGCCTCAGGATCCATCACCCTTCTGTCAACCAGGAACATCATCATCCCAACGTGGGAAGTTAAGACCGTCTACTAAGCAAAGAGACCCACCTAATTAGCAGCAAACACCAACAGACAAGCACTGACATGGAAGCCTGAAGGCACGAGGAAAGGGGGCCGGACAAAGAACACCTGGCGATGGGATCTCCAGGCAGATATCATTGTGATGCACCTGGTATTAGATTGAAAAGATCTATGCATTTGGTGAGTAACATTGAATGTAAACATCACCCATGTTCAATTACCAAAGAAAAAACCTTCCACAGGGCTCTCAGCAACCAAGGAACCTCTGGCAATGTGAAAACCGATGCGCAAATCGATATGGCTCAAGTTCAAAATTAAGTTGACTACTTAAAAGTTTGAAACTTAACAGCTACACTGCAAGTTTTTTTAAAAGATGGTGGTATTATCTGACAAACAGCACAGAGCTATTATACAATAACAATTTAGATTATCTGTTTTACTGAGAGTGCGGTTGCGATTGTGGGTCTATCATTCAGAACTTGAGCAGACAAAACTGACCTTGAATCAGCAGTAGATGACGCAGGGTGACAAAAATGGCCCCCAGACAAAACATGTTGGATTAGTGAGGTCACATGACCAAAATGCTGACTCAACTACAAATCCAAAACTTCCAATTATCCAAATTTCACCGAAGAAGGAAAAACTGAAAGAAGGGAAAACTGAAAAAAGATGGAGATCTCAGTAAGTGCTCAGTGTTCAGAACAAAAAAAATCTGAGGATCACTTTACTGCAACAATAAAGTCTTTTAAAAGGGGGTTAACAACAAAATAAAATGCTGCAGTGAGACAGCTGGAGGAACACGGCAGCATCGTAATCAAATCAGAGTTAAAGGGAACTTAGGGAATACTCTGAATTAACTGGAGCATGATTTTGGTTGAAATATTCATTACAGCCCACGAATCCAAGAATTTTAGTAATTTATGTGTGCAAGTGAAATTGTTGTTTTATTAATTCCAAAGACTCCAACTTGTGTATAACCTTTCTTTCCTTGAGTCAAGCACCAAGGCCAAGCACCAGATCCATTACCGTCTGATATCCCCAGTACAACAAATTCAATCCCACCAGATGTTGACATGCCAGCAGAAGTGGAGACGCAGCAGCTCGTTCTGTCAGACCGCTGAGTGGTTTGACTTGTGCACACTCACGGACGTACACCAGTACATGGTGCATGCAGACACACATTACCCCTTCAGTGGCTGCTCAGAATCACTCAGTGTCAGGTCAGACATGGGTCAATACACATTTACCTTTATGGTTTCAATAACGGCCTATCACGTTGTTCTGTGTACAACCCTGATGCACTTTCCATATCAGTGTATAAAAAACCATATATGTATAGCCGACACCGTACCTTTATCATCCGCTACAATAACAGAAGTGTGTACGGTAAGAGATTCAATCTTATCTCTGTTGTATTGGGCTTCAAATCCACCTCTGTTAACGGATTGCAGAGGTGTAACCACACTCTTTTCATGGAGCCTCTCTTACACACACATGGTAACGTATGGTTCTTACACATGTATAGGCATTAATGCACATCTGAGAAGGTAAAGAATGCTTTGAAAAAAATCACGGAAATCACGATACTGTGTCGTGTAAACACCTTTTCCAGGTTTCTGATCGTCGTCTGCCTTGTGTGCAAGTGCGTCATCAACTCCCATTACCTGGTAGTTGAGTCAGAATAACAAAAAACACGAGTAATGATGATCAACTCTATGGAAAAAAAGGAAAGTCTGACTTCAGTAATACAAAACATAAATTGTATTGACACAAATTTTCCATTAGTGGTGATTAGACAGGGCTGCTAAATCAAGCAAAGTGAAGAATATAGCAGGCAGACAGAGAGCAAACTGAGTTTAGTTCAGTCGGTACAGAAATACCACAGAGTGGTTCAGACTTTGAAGGATCAAGACACGTCTGTGTGTTGATGGTCAGGCACCTGGATATTGTCACGACCACGTGTACAAGGATGTGAATGACCAGGTTTTACTATGTAAGCTAAAAAGATCAAAACCAGGATGCTGCTGTGCATGTACACGATCACTCTGAGGAGACTTTGGCCACCATCAGATGCATTTAAGATTAACAAAAGGCGTACTACAGGAGGCGACCTGTACTCAAAGTTCATAGAAACCGAAAGCACAAGTTACACTCAGACCGTCGCTTTTTATTGGACGACCATGAAGAAGAAACACAACACCGTTACATCCTGAGTCATATGTGTCCTACAGAATCGAGACCCAGTCCTGCCAAAGTCTGCTGAGGCCCTCGTTCTGCCCAGCGACGCGCTACAGGAAGCTATGGTTTTTTTGGGGGGGAAAGGACTACAATTAACCCTTACAACCTACAACGTCTCAGTGACACACACTGTACACACTCCCACCCCTCCCCTTCCTGTTCTCAGAGCGGTTGTGGTGGCGAGCATAAAGCTCGCTCAGTGTGTCCATGATGTACCCATACAGTATACGAACACAGTCACAATGCAGCATGCAGAGCAAACATCTGATAACAGAGAGCTGACTAAGTTTTTTTTTTTTAATACTCTGACATCACTGAGACACACATGACATGACCCTTCCCAGGATTCAGTGGGACACACAAAGCACTTTTCCTGAGAACCGGTTTAAACCGGTTGGCTAGTGTGTGTGTGCGTGACTCTGTCAGTGTGTGTGTGTGTGTGTGTGTGTGTGTGTGTGTGTATGACTGAGAGAGAAGCTGAAGCTAGTTTTAACCCTTCAGGTGCCAGAGCAGACACTGGGCTTCCACAGTGACGGCCATTATACAGTGTGTGAGTGCGTGTGTGTGCGCGCGCCGGGCAGCGGGTGGGGTGATGGTATTATCAATGCTGATGCATATGGGCGTGAAATGATGCCAGGGGGAGGAAGTTAGACATGGGGAACACCACTCTACACCCCCCCAACCTTACACGGACACTGACCCTATCTTTGTAGCAGGGGATCTGAATGGCAGACAGGTTTCACATTTCATCTCCATGGCAGTTTACACACATTTCTATCAAGCCCCCACTAACACACACACACACAGACGGTGGATCAAACCCCCACCCAAGAACTCGGCATCACATGCAACCGGTGCAAAGGCTCTGCAGGCTACTAAAACTGAGAGGAAGACTCAACTTTACACATCTGATAAACAACTTCACGCTATGTACACAAAGTTAACACACAAGTAAACTAACACATCAGGATAAAGAGCCACACTGTCCATTTCAGGTCAAGACTATTTTCAGTCTGCATGTGTGGTTTACACTTTCAGGGTACATTTATCAGGCTATACAATATTATCCTGATGAATATTCAAATAAGATGGAAATCCTAAAGGATCATTTAACGACACCGTAAATGCACCATTGTATAATGTGTGGTGGTAGTCATGGTGACCTGTCCTTAAGTTTGTTGGGCTTTTAATAGATTTTATCAGAACAAAAGTTTTCTACTAGCATCTCTTTCAAAATTATCAACATATCCGGATGAAGTGACTTTCACTGTCCTTGCTGACAAAACATTATTTTTCCACCTTTCTATGATAAATGTTAACTTTCCAGCATGCAGTTGGGTCCTCCTTTGTAGGAAAGGGCAACATTCCTATACATGACACACGAGTGGAGATATGTGCCATATTATGATTTTTTCACTCTTTGTACTGTTAAAAAATGGATTTTAATCGTCACATCACATTAAATGCATGAAGGACTCGCTGCACACTAGTCAACGCAGTTGTTAACATAGGGAGTGTAAGTGTCACATATAATTTTGATATAAATTTCATGATACAGCAACCTGCCTTGTGTGAGAAGAGTTCCCCTTTAAAATGGTTGTTATAAAAAATGAAAACCAAACTAATTCAGCTGAAGTTATACTGCTTTACTACATAGTCTTGATTTAATGATCAGCAAATGAAAAAGAACAAACAGAGTCTATATACTACACCCCAAAGTAATATATTATTACTAACATACATAAATTACAACATTGTACAACAATGTAAGCAACACTGCTGCTTTGTAAAGTAACGGCTATGAAGTCAGGCGTATGTAGAGTTAATAACAAATAATCCTAAATCATGATATAGCTGCTTATTTTGTCATCTTATCATTAAGATATGATAATTAATTAGAGTTAATATGGCACTCACATACATGTGAACAACAGAACGTTTACTGTAGATAGTTTGAGTGTTACTGATAAGCTACTCAAAAGTACTTAACTGTTTCAAGGGGCGCCTGTGTTTGAAGACGTATTAAATGTTTATCTTATCATAATCAATCCTCCTATTAACATTTTCGCAGTAATTAAATCATGATGATCACTCCCATATTATCATATTAGCCTGTGTAGGTACGTACGCTCTTTAATCTGGTGTCAGGTTGCTGCTGCTATCAGGGCACCGCTCACCAGAATCTACAGTCTATCTGCACCTGTCTTGTTTTCTGCTGAGTGTCTTTTCTTCGTGCCTCTAGGCAGTTATTTATCTAGTCACTCATGGATCATGTCAACCATCAGTCACTCAACCACCCTTCACTCAGGCTGGCAGACTCCCTCTCAACCATCATCGATGTCTGGCAGCACACGCTGTAAAGTATGTGTTCAGTGTTTTGTTTACCCAACGACAGACCTTTAACCTGTGAAAACATATTTCTACACTGCAGGAGGTTTTCAGGAAAGTGTGCAACCACACAGCCGCACTACCTTGTAAAACTGCTGTGCCAGCAAAATATTCTTATCAATCATGTGGTTGAATTTGACAGAGTAACAAGTGATAGTAATGATGGTCTCTACAAACTAACTGGAAACAAATGTTCATGGCCTGATCACACTAAAAGAACTAAATCTCAGCTGGTATAATTGAACAATTTAGCTTTGGAGCTGGTAATAGCCAACGCCAACCTGTGCGGGTCACTTGCTTGCTTCATTAAATCACTTCAACTCTTAACAAGCCGGTGCTTTATGCAGCAACACCACAGTCTGCGCAAAACAGGCAGAAAAAGGCAATTAGAGAGCAAATTGCTGCCTATATATTTGATGAAGTCATGGAGGCTTGGCCAAACAGCTGCCCTGTGACCCCTGCAGTCATGTGCAGCAGCTTAAAATGTGGCCAGCAGACGACCCTTTCCAGAACAGCGGCTGATTACACAACTACTGTAGATCAGTCTTGTGTGTGATCATTGGAACAGTGCTTTCTGGAAAACAACCAGGCTGCAACTCCTGAGCATGTCCCGACTCACGCCATCTTGTAAATTTAATACTATGACTACATTCACCACTGGGGATGTACAACTTCTGCGGAGTAGTCCTGGTGTCAAAGCAAAGCCTTCTCCTCCCTTCTGACCAATCCCTTCACTAAAGGCAACCTGCATTTTGTTCACAGTGACAGTTCATAAACAATGCAACCATGCAACAGATTGTTAACATGTAAACAACACTTTACAAACCCTTTGTTCACATGAACAACTGAGTGTTCTTTCCAGATCTCCACAAACAGGCAATAAAGTCTCCAAACAGCAGGTCACTTTAGCACCACACCGTCCCCTCTCTACATTGCAGACACAGCACTTGACTTTACATGTCTTTGTTGTGCACATGTCCTAATTCACCAGTGATTACCGATGAGGATTTGACAAAAAGTAGAGTAAAAAAAACAGTTAGTCGACTCACAGAAAACAAATAAGCAAGAAATGTGATAATCAATCAGTAGTTATATTTCAAGCAAAAATGGCAACAACAAAAAACCCCACAGAGATTCCAGCTACACAAATGTAAATGGGGATTACAACCAAGACATCTGAGGGCGTCATCTTGGACTCTGATAAACTGGGATGGATCACAATCTGCTATCATTACATAAACCGACCAATTAATTGAGAAAATTATCAGCAGATTATGCGATAATGAAAATAATTGTTAGTTGCAGCTCTGATTATGATCATACTTAAAATCACAGCTGTGGACTGCTGACTTCAGTCTAATAATAACAATACGCACATTATGTAATAAGATCTTAGTAAATCAGAACCGGCATTTCATCAAAAGTGCACTTAAGCTTTATAATCTTTAACTATCACAGATAAAGTTCACAGCTGCAGCCAGATGTAAAATACTGCATGTGGTTTGTCAACACACCAAAAGAAACACCTGCTTCCGTCCTCCTGAAACACTGAATATTGAAAAAAAAGGTTTTAAAAGCATCTGAACAGTCAGTATAAAAATGTTGGTTTGATGGCAGAAGCCCTGAGCTGCATCTTTGTCCGGGAGAGCTGCAAACTCACCGCACGTGTGTGTGTGTGTGTGTGTGTGTGTGTGTGTGTGTGTGTGTGCACGCGCGCCTGTCTGGGTGAGAGGAAGAGCCGGAGAGGGAGTGTGTGCGGTGTGTGTCAGAGTGTGTGTGTGTGTGTTCAGCTTTAAGAGGAGGAAGACTACGGTTGTCACAGAGAGAAGTAGGAAGATTAGCTACCAGATAGCAGAACCAACACTGGTGCCAAGGGGCTTAAAGCGGGCAGCAGCGTCCACCATTAACGTTACACCACCCAGTACGCCATCCACACCAAAGTCAGCCCTTTAACAACTAAACCCAGCCCACACTACATGTGCAACTAGCCGGCTTTTTTTTATTATTATTATTGACACCGCCTCGGAGGAGGTGAGCGTGTTATTAGTTAGCGGGCTAACATTAGCTACATCGCACAAACAAAAACACGAAGCCACTTCGGCTCCGGTACGAGCCGTGAACGTCTCACCACTAACGGCTACCGGCGACTTCAGGTCAAAGTGCTGAAAGTCCCGCAGCCGGACAGCCGCTCTCCGCCATGACCCACACCAACAGAACCGAGCCCGGACCGCTGACCTGCCTGCGCCCCGATGCGGGACACCCACCGGCCCGAAAAGGGGGCTCAAACTTTCATCCCACTGCCGTGAAAGTGAGGCTGTATGCGGCTCACCGGGACTGTTTACCTGCGTGTCCCCTTCCGAGGAAAAAACCGAGTCGGAACTCATAAATTTGACCGACCGGCCCACGGACCGAGCTCAGCGCCGGAGAGCCGCCGGCGATGTAACGTTATAATCCTTACCTCATTTACCGACTTCTACCGCACAAAATCAAGTCCAGGGGTCATAGCTACGAGCTGGCACGCGTAAGGAAACGTAAAATAAAATATTTTTGGCTCGGCGGGCCCCCCCTCCTCTCCTCCCCGGCGCTCAACCTTTGGCTCTGCGGAGAAGTGTTACTTTTCAACAGCCCATCAGCTTCTTTATCGTCACAGATAGGTGGAGGAAAACCTGGCTCCTCTCGACGACTCCGAATAAAAGGCTCCCCTCGATCCACTCACTAAAAAACTTCGGCTTCACCTCAGTCAACTTACTCGGTCGCTTTGTTGCCCGTTCTTCGCCGATGGTCGACCAAGGAGTGTTTAATCTGCAGTTAACCTCGATAAATCGTTGCTTTTTAGAAATCCAGGGGATATCCTCTTTTTTTCGGCCCTCCCCGCTGCCGCGTCTGTTGCCAAATAATGCGCCTCAACACACATGGAGCCGCTGCGTCCTCTTTGTGGGCATGCGCACCTCGGCGTACCGGGGCGACCAGATCACATCATGTAAGCCTCTGACCGCCGAGGGCCAGAGCAGGAGGACCACGTCAGGGGCCCCGGGCTCCTCCGGATGACCCGTGAGATCCCCTCCAACACACACTGACTCACTCACACACACACACACAGGAACACACACACACACACACACACACAAACACACACACACCCTGCTACAATAAGGACCAGTGATAACAGAGGACATCACGCACTGAGGCTCCTCCAGCATCTTCACTAATGCAGTAGAGACCTGACCTGGCAACCCTAAGCCCTATTAACTCAGAGCCTCCTCAATGTCAGTATACTGATGAGCAGACTGGACCTGGTTCTAACAAATACATGAAGCAACTGGGGAACATGCAAAACAATAGAACACTTAGAACAATACTAATTTGCGAAGTAAACAGTGGGAGAACATCAATGCATCACTGATACAAGACTGGTGGCAATGCATGAAATATCCTCGGGTCCCTTGACTCCCAAGGGGGCCTCAAAAGTCCCAAATTTACTGTTTGTCAATTGTTTTTTTTTAAATAATTAAATTTATAGGGCAATATCAGCTAATGTGGATCACTATTCCATAATGTTGTTACTCTGTGTTGCGTCTAGATCTAGTTGAAAGATCTTAATTTTATACTGTGCTTACAGAGCATATATTCCTAAAGGAAGTTGTGTTTAATCAGATTACCACCAATGACTGATGCACAGCAACCCTGGGGCCACGTACAGTCGACTGTACACGTTGTACTGGATGGGGACTTTAAAGCAATACAGTGTGTACACTGAGGGTGGGAGGTGGGGAGCTAAAAGAGAGCCAACAGCACAATTTTTTGACTCCTAGTAGGTCAGTCAGGACATGCCGGGACAACGTGCATCCACATGGCTGCTGTGCGATATGAATATGCAGTATAGAGCAATGTATAGTGTTCTTCCAACTCCAGCATGGTCAGCTTCATGTTTACCTCCACGCTGTAAACAGGGGTCCAGCATCACGTCTGGATCCCTATCCCGACCTCAGCAGCACATATTTACCTCAGGTCTCTTAAGGACGTACGCTATAGCATCACATTTGACTCCCTAACACCACATAAACATCTAAACCCTCAATCCCGACACTATATTCCTCACAAAATAGTCCCATTCCAGCATCCACCCTCAGAATGACTTTAAGTCTGCAGCATCAACCCAACGGTTCAGAGCAGCCAAACAGCACACAGTATTTACATCACGCTGTACAGTAGGGATTAGTCAACCAGGCCAGCAGTTAGAGCCAGATCCATACATGCAAGTCCAGAGCACACACAGCAGGGCCACTATGTCAGACGTTGCCGAATCGCTTCCATAAAGGATCCAGCTGGCTGCCTCTTTCATGACAAGACCTTCAAAGCATCCCTGTGAACTCAACTAATCCTCTGTCATCCACACACAAACACACACACACACACACACACACACACATAAATGCACTCAAACGTATGTGTTTGAAATACTGGGATCTAAGAGAAGTGGTCGTCCATAAAGACTCAAGTGGACTGGGGCTGCTATTCTCTAACAGGTGGGGGGTTGGGGGAGGTTGAGTGCTTTGTCAGCGTTATCTGTTCTTTAAATGACAAAAAAAGCCCTCTCTAGATGTTGCTGTGTCATCAGGTCTGATTGTTTCCGTCCTCTCATCCTACCAGTCCACATCTCCTGAGGCCACAGATTGTCTCGTATAATGCAATCGAATCTGTCCCGAGCGGCCGTCTTCTCATAATCGCCCCACCCAGAGATGAAAAAACACTCTGGTTTATGAATCTTTCTGTAAATATTGTCACTGTCCATGTGGACCGAGGGACAGGTAGACGTTACGTCAGACAGTCATAACTCTACTAACAAACAGGAATGGCAACAGCCAGGTCAAGTCCTCTGTACTTTTTCAGGGATTTGGGTAATTTTCAGCAACCTGGGAGGAGTTTACACTGTAGTGCGATGGAGGGTTTCTGGCACCAGTGGTGGAAGAAGTACCCACATCTTTCGCTTAAGTAAAAGTACTAATACCACCCAGTTAAAAGTAAAAATCCTGGTTTGAAAATGTTTCTTAGAGTATCAAAAGGAAAAGTGAAAAACATCCCTTGGGACCGTTTTCAATTATGGATTAATCCATTGATTACTTTCTTGATTGATTTATTGATAATTTGGTTTGTAAAAATTCTTAAAATGATGAGAAATGTCGTCACCGTTACCCAGAGCCCAAAGTGACACCTTCAGACTGCTTGTTTTGTCCAACCCATGGTACTAAATTCCAAAAATCAAATTAAATGCATTAAAATAGTTCAAATGAAAAGCACCAAATCCTCACTTTTGAGAGACTGGAACCTTTTTTATTTTAAAAATGACAATTATCAAAATTGTTTTTCCCTCTGAACTAATCAAAATTGTACTTAATTGCATTCCAGCAGTGTCATCAAAGTATTGCATAATGACCCTGATGAAGAAAAGTCAAAACACGTGGAGTGAAAACATAAAAAGTCAGCAGGACAGTTAACGTCTGTTAAATCAGTGGAGAAGCTGGGAGAAAAGTCAAGGGGGTCACTAAAGTCATTGGGGTCCATCCTCTGGGGAGCAGCAGAGGTGTTGTAGATTTAGAGACATGTTGATGGATAAATGAGAAGTTTAGCATACTGTTAGCATTAAGTAAAAAGCCAGGGGGTCACCAAATGGTTTAGGGTTTATCCTGTGGGGACCATGAATGCACCTATAAAATTTTACGCTAATCAGTCCAGAGATATTTCATGTTGGATCACAGAGGTCGAACAACTGAGCTTCACTGTGAGTGTGGCTGAACATGCACATGGTTAGTATTTGATTGATTGATTTTAAATTGATTGATTCTTTAGATTTCTAACATCCTGCTACGGCCCTGCACACACACTCATGTAAATGAGAGGCGAATTTGTCTTTTGATGAATGTACAGGGCTGGAAAAAGTCACAGGAACAGCCCGTTGTTTCGGCCAGGTCATGAGACAGGATCTTCGTTTTAAACTAACTGTATTTTCTGGGACTGAACTGTGTCATGCTGTATTGGATTAGACAATATTGTCGAGTGTTCCTGTTTCTTTGTCCACCTCAGATGTAGATATTTAGTTTACACATTGATAACGTCTACTACGCAGCAATGATGATGTGAGACAGTTGTGCCATTTTCACATGAGCTGGCATGTTGTAAGAACTGAGAGTGCATTAATCTTGTATACTGGCCCTAAAAGGAGATGATTGATCCCACCGTGTATGTACACAGGTCTTTGTGCACAGTGTGACAGAGGCAGTCAGTCACTGTCCAGGTGAGAGGATGGGCTCTGGAATCAAAGAGGGGTGAGGCCAGCCTGCAGCCTCTCTGCCTCTCTCCGTGTGGAGGAGGCCTAATGGCCGCCCGTTACAACATGACAGCTCCTACTTAATCCTCATTAAGTACTGTAACAATGCAGGAAGTGGCTGCTGCAGTCACGATCAGACGGGCTCACTATTTGGCAGGAAATGGCTCCTTTCGGCTGCGTCCAAGACACCTAGAGCGTCCCAAAACTTTTCACGTCTCACCAGCCCTCTTCCTCTGGTGGAGATAGTCTCCCTGCTGCAGAGAGCAAAGCAGGACACGAAAGAGGACAGAATAAATATGATAACTTTAACAATAATACTTAAATAAAAGTGTTTTTTATAGGTAGAACAGAAGCGTTTGGAGGGGGGCTCCACTGAATACCGATGCAGATGACACATAACCTCGTGTTCAGACATGACACGATAATGTCGACAATTTCACGATAAGATGCATTTTAAATGTGAATGAAGAGAACTGAGTGAATGTGAAACCGTGGGTTTACTTTCACATTACAGCAATTATTCTGTCAAAATCGGACGGAAATCCTATGGTGGCTTTTTATATTCCAAGCGTCTTTTTCAGTTGATATCTTAGCTGAAACTTAGCGCATACTTCTCATTTTTGAACTTTAAAATAATTTCTATTAGCTGTCGAGCTATTTGTGTTTCTGATCCTATTGGCCAGCCTCCAGTTAACTGGTAAAAATAAAAGAAAATACATTTTAATCCTGCATATTTTATCAAAGTAAAATATGTAAAGACACAGACTGCCAAATCATATCACATAAAACTACAGCTAATTGTAATCATTTAACCTCCACAAATCCAATATTATATAAAAAGACGTTTTTCCAATTTGTGAGCAATTGTATCAGTGCTATAAACATCTTTAGATTTGGATTTTTAGACTGAACTTTCCAAAAAAATGTCCTCAAGTTTGTGCATTTGTTATCTTTGTATAACTATTGGAACAGATTGCAGTTACCATTTTACAATCAGATTAAACTGGTGTATTTACATGTAATCAATACAGTGCAGGACTGTGCAGGCTGACATCACAGTCACCGTAGCACTTTATTTATCTCACATGCCTGTCCACCTCACTGAGGAAGGCAAATAACAGCTTTTCAAAGTACCTGCTGCAAAATACGCTGCTGCAGACAGGAAAGTATATCACAGATTGTGATGTGTGACATTGTCCTTTGGTCTGATGGCTTATCTTGTGTTCAAGCGTTGTGTTTTCCATTCGGGATATTGATGCCTGAATATATTATGATTGTGACATCACATCTCCTTTTTCACCCCACATGTGCTGCTCTCTCTTTCCCCCCTATCTCTCAAATCACAGCCATTTCCCATTTTTTTAAAGGTTGGAACAATCTCCCAGACAGTCAGATGCTGGTGGTTATGATCTGAAACACGAGGCCTTTTCGGTGACCTTTCTCTTAACAGGTGACCTGATCTTCATCTCCCTGGTGGCCTTGATGGCCTTTTGAATTTGACACTTTTTGAATTAGACAAGTTTTGTCATGTCCTTCACAGTTTACTCAGTTGTTCCTCAGAGGTCACCCCCTTAGTCAAAGCAACAATGTCCATATCTACAGGACAATCTGGGAGCATTTGCAGTCACACATCTGTATTGTTCTGTTAGTTCTCTACTGGGGCACATTGCATGTGAAATTATCAAAGAAAATGACCCTGTTTGTATCATTCTGCTAGTTTTATTGGATAGTTTCTAATGTCTTAACAGTGCACATCTTTCTTAAGGAAACAATCTTTGGCCAAGTGTAAATAGTACTGACACTGCCATACAGAGCAGATGATTACATTATCTACTTATCTTTTTAACCAGTTATTGACGACTGTCGACCAAAGCTTTAAGCCTTTAAAATCTTTAAAAAAACAGGTCAGGCTATAGTTAAAATTCAAGCTGTTAGGATTGAAGATTGTGCTCCTTCGAATTTGATGAACTCCTTCAAGTTTTCATGATAAAAATGTTTCACCATTCAGGACCACCAGTATGTGTGCAGTTTTTAGCCCTTGTTAACCATTTTTAAATAAACGCTACAAAATATATTATTCTACATTGTTCTAGACACCCATTGGTGCCCATTAATCCTAAAAATAAATATGCTTAAGTGAAGATGGATCTGAAATGCCTGTACTGTGTTATTGTAAGACATTAAAGGGACTTTGACCTAAATTTACGCTGATTTCACAGCAACAAGTATGAAGAGTCTGCTTACAGATTATTATAACGTACGGAAATAAATGGAAACAGTACCGTTTCTAAAATGAACCAACATAGTTTGCAAAATGGTTGGATGTGATGTAAAGAGTACGGTGTGTGTTGTTGGACTAAAAGATACAAAACCTCTGGTTCTTTTAAGTCTGCACTTTGATTTCATAGTTATCATTTAATTTCAAATATGATGGAATACAGAGCCAGCTCCACAAAGTCGTATGCCAGTCTACTTTTGAATTTTTATTTCTAAAAAGTGTTGAAGTAAAGCAGTTTAAAATGTCAGTGTCAAAAACACAAATCAAACATTGCATTTTATAACAGACTGTTAAGTGCCAATACAATACATGGCATCCATACTGTAGTTTTTATTGCTTTAATTACTTTACAAATGACCAAAGTAGTTCATTTTGAACTAATAAACACTATCAGTACAGAAATCTGTATAACAGATGTCTAGATGAAAGTAAAAATGTACCTTTTCTACATTAGCATAACTAAACCTAAAGTCTTTTCAGTTATTTGAGAGTACGTGTAATGGTAATCGACAGTTGTGACGAACAAAATCTGATATATAAAATATAAAATAAACAGGGTATTTAAATACAGATTTATACCGCCATCATCTGGAAGAAATGAGTAAAACAGGTAATGAGAAAAATGTGAAAATGCTTACATGGCAAAGATAAAAATGTGTGTTTCATCATGAAACAGCATATGTGCAAACAGGCAACAGTAAACCTTAAGATTTTCTTATTATTATTGGTTTGTTGACTCAAAGCAAGAAGTGCAGAGCATAAAAACACACAGTGAGAGTGAAGTAGTAAAAATCGAAAGGGAAGTAGAGTCAGGCAGCAAGTCCACTGAACTGCTCAAAAATGATCCAAGTAGACGCATCACAGTCATTCAAGTAGACTTTTGGTGGATGGTTTCATTTTTAGCTAATCCAATGTGTAAATCTAAAACAGCTGTCTACTTCATCCATAATAAGAATACCTCCATGATGGTCTTGCAGGAAATCCTTATGAGAGCTAAATGAGTGGGATTCAATTTAAAGGTTCCCTGGAGTTTTAGTAGCAATATGGAGCTGAGTGGATCCCGGGTTGGTTTCTCACGTACACCCACGAGTAAGGGAGTCCGCAAAAAAATGAACATGGACAATGCGACACACAGTCGTACCAATGGTGTCTGACTATTCTCCTGATCAACAGGTGAAGGTAACGCAAGACATGCTGCAGTGAGCCAAAAAAGGCAGGGAAAAGGCAGACTGTAAGCTAGGAAACATGGATGCAAACAATGCTGGATCTGAAATACCTTAAAAATAAATTAGGTTTTCGAATGTATGAGGAAGGAAATGTACTCAACACGTTTGTCAGACCTCAAGGATACACACAATGCATTCTGCTGACATAACATAAACATAACTCCACGATGGGAGAATTTGACATTGTGAGAAATTCTGTTTTCTTGCTGTGAGTTAGATGAGAAGGTTGATACCTAAGTACATTAGAATAAGAAGCTACTGCTATCAAAACTTTTCCTTTAGTCAGTTTTTGAGCTGGTAGATCAAACAATTGTGTGTCAGTGTGATCAAAAAAATTTGTCCTTGATACTTTATGCTTTCCAAAAAACTTAATTTACTTAAAATGCAGTCGTGACGCCCCAGTAACCCAAGTGAGTGAAGGAATGCACCAAATGGAAGCCGGCCAAATGACACAGCGCATTTTCTAATTTCATCATCCTGCCTCTCCTTCCTGTTACCGTTTTATCAGCTGTGTCACCTATTTTTTCTCTTCATCTTTCCCTGCAATCGCCCTCCTGAGTCTCCTTTTGTTCCCTGCCCGGGTGGGGCCCGACCAGGCTGGTAGCAGGTCCATTCTGAGGCTGGAACTGCACAGGTGGGAGGCCGCTGGTCCACTGGAACACAACACATAACACAACAGTTTCTTTCAAAATCCAGGTAGGGTGGACTGACTCACTGTTGATTGGTTGGCTGACTGATACTGTGCTTACGCTGATGAGGTTGTGTTCAGGGAGGCTGCACGCTGCGATGTGGTCCTGCAGGAGCTGCTGGGAAAAGTTCTGGTGCATCCGAGCCGCCTCGTGCACTTCCATGGGGTTTCCACAAGCCTTGTTCAGATCTGCTGGGAAAAGAGCTTTGTGAAAACTGATGATCAGAGCTGCAGTTTCATGTTTCACAAGTTTGGATCCTAACATCAGGTCCTCACAGGTATTATCAAGTTACTGCAGAGTAATTAAGTGCTTCTTCATCAATTTTTTTGTTCTCCCTAACCTCTATCCACTTCTAATTCAGTTGTGGCTTTATTACTCTGTGGTGTATTGATGGTGTAACTGAATCAGAAATGGGAATCTCTATCCCTCTAAAGGGATCTCCCTCTGTATGATTGCAGAATATTGGTGCAAAATGGCTAGCTAGGAATGAAATCCCCTTTTTTCTAATAAAAAAAAAAAAGAGTTATCCAGGTATTTACGTGAATAAAAAAAAAACAACACCAAATAACAAAATGGGCCAAGAAAACCAAACTACACCAACAGCTGTATTGCCCCGTTAGTGGCTGGTTGAAATGTGTATAGATGTTCATAGTCTCCATATGGTGATTCCTCATGGTTTTGATGACTGTGTATTTATTTATTCTACATTGAAGACATTCCTTGTTGGGACACACTGTTTTCTCCACTTTCCCCTTGCACTCCCGCCAGGCCGAAATGTACACATATATTTTATCGTATATCAAATATTTGGGGAGAATATTACCTGTATCATAATATCAATATAAAAGCTAACATTGAGCTCACTGTGAGTTAAGGCTGAGTGACTGCTGTACCTTTGAGAAGAGCAGAGGACCAGAGCTGCACAGACATGTCTGGGATCTTGCTGGCCAGTTGCATGGCAGGGACCACCATATTGTTGCTATCCTGAAGAAAATATGGAACCAGACAAGTTGTCCAAATCACATCTGCAGCTCTGAGATACCTGTACTGCTGTGTGTGGTCTAATGGAGAGGATGAGTGGTAATGTGTAGACTCACCCTGTGGTTGCCCAGGACAAAGAAGATGTGGCCCAGTAGGACTAACGAACAGGCAGTCAGTCTATTTAGATCCTCAGCATTAGACATCTTCAGGGTCTCCCTTAGGAATCTTCTATTGATACAAGTTTACATATTAAGCTTTCTTGTTCTAAACATAAGGACAGAAGACTAAATTTAACATTTACAGAGGTGTTCACAGGTGTTCTTACTTGGCTTCATTGTAACGTCCCTGGAAGAAAGACAGGAGGCATCGTAGACAATGAGAGCTGAGGAAGTCAAAGCTATATTAAAATTCGAAACGACCATGATGTTAGTCTCCAGTTGTGCATCACCGTCACCTTTTGTACAAAAGAACAAAACAAGGCAAATGTTGTTGCAGATGCATCACGCAGAACATGATATTTTTAAGGATAACAACACCGGTGTGTGTGTGTGTGTGTGTGTGTGTGTGTGTGTGTGTGTGTGTGTGTGTGTGTGTGTGTGTGTGTGTGTGCATGACAGAATCTCACCAGGTACACAAGCACACACATGTGCTCTGTGGGCAGCCAGTGGAAGAGAGCTGCTGGATTAGCGGGAAGGATCTCATCATCGTGGAGGGTGGAGATGGTCTGGATACACTGCTGAAGCTGCTTCAGACACGGCTTCAACGCTCTTTACCTGAACATATAGATAAAGATGCAGACTTTGTTACTTTGAGCGTTACATCTTCTTTAGAATGTTAAGTATTTTATATCATAAAAAATAACTAACTAACTATAAAACAAGCATATTAAGCATTAGTTATCATTGTTCTCCCAACACTGATCAGGGGTCAGCAGGCAACAATTTACATTCCAGGTTTATGGGGCAAAATGTATTTACTGAATAAGTCTTCCTTTACATAAACTGTTAAAATATTTACATGAAAAATGCAAGAAAATCTAATTATTTTACCTTTACATGCAGTTCTTAATGTGGGATTTTAGTCGTTTTCCAGTAATGACACATATGGAGACAGCTGTGTAACCTGCAGCACCAGGAAAAACACTCTGAGGGACTCCTTCTGAGTGGGGTTTCCCTGCCAGTTTTCTACAATGGTCCCACACAGCGTCAGCAGAGGGTGCACCTCATCCAGCTTCCGCTCCATTAGCAGCAGCTGCAGAGCCACAAACGCATTTGTTTTACAGAATTGCACATTGAAATACACAAATAATATACAGTATAGAGTTAACTGGCAGAAGATGATTTAAGCTTACCATTCCTTTACTTAGTAAAAACAGAGCTCTGCAGGGAGAGAAAACAGCAACACACTTAATGTGAGATAATGGCCATTAAACCACAGGGTCTCAGTGCGTCCAAACATAAAACTGACCTATTTACCTCGTGTACTCGGAGCCCATGACTCTTGCATACTCTGCTCCCACTCCGAGGAGATCGCAGGCAGATACCAAATCCTTCTCTAGTGCATGTAGTTGCTGAGATACAAATGAGGACACCCCACACATAAGCGAATCAAGCTTCAAATCGAATATATCAAACATGAATACATTATAATGCATAAGGTGCTCTTACTGCAGCCTGCAGTGCCAGTAGGGAGTTTGCTGAGAAATCTGGATGGCCTTCCGCAGCACCGGTTTTGCCGAGTCCACTAAGTTCTTGAAAATAGAAGCCAGTGGATGAGTTAGTGCATCAGAGCAAAGCAACCAAGCAATATCTACAACGCAAAGAATGTTATTTCACTCTTGCATTTAAGTCATCACCTAACATGCATTTAGACGTGATTATTCTAGTGTCCCACCCACTACTTCTCACATATGATATGATCGTCACAATGTGTGCAAGAGCCGGGAGCACCTACCTGTTGACAGTAGAACTCTGATAGGATACTCGCTGCTTCAAACTTCACATCTTCAAACTGAGAGATCTGATATAAACCATGAAGGAATTGTTACTACACCATTATCAAGTTAAGTGACAAGACAAATTAAGAATATCTTAATAAAACATGTATGTGCATGATTTTGGAGCATTGATGCTGAGGAAACACACCTTGTATCAGTTTGTATGGAATTTCATAACACACACAAAGAGGATACTTGTTGTGATATGAACCACTGTGGAAAAAATAAGAAAGCAAAATATTAGTGTCAGTGTCTTACTGAGGATGGACTTGACAGTGAGCAGGTGAGAAAGCATCACACATTTGGTACTTGTCATCATCGGTGTATCACAGCCAGGTGTCTGCTGCTCACCCTGGGAGGCGGCTTGAAGTGAAACACTGCCTGCAGACAGTGGACGCACAGACGGATCTTCGGTGGACTCGATGTGCGGAAATGTTCTGCAAAGCCCAGCAGGGCGAGGTACCGGGGCTCCGGGGCCTCCGTGCTCGCTGCCATCTTGAGTCAACAACAAAATATACCCTCTCATGTCTTTTCTACCTCAGTCATTTGTATGCATCCTGTACCAGCGCCAAGTTCGTCAGAGGAATAAAAACTTCCTGTCTATTTTCTTCCATCAAAATAAAACCACATCGGTAAAAGCGAGACAAACACAGCTTCTTGTGGTGACACAACAATAAGAACAAATTGTTTTTACAACTTCCCACCTCGAATTAAAGGCAACTCACGATACACTTCCACAATACATGCAAGTTTAACCTGGGAATATTATAAATTACTAAATGCCTCATTTATTTTGAAGGGAAGCTCGCCAAAAATAGCTAAACTTTCCCCTCAAACGTGTCCGTTTATGTCCCGGGTGTAACGGATAGTCATGTAATCTCTTCCCTCTTCTTGTTATGAACTTAATTTTTAATTCCGTTCACTGGTCGTGACCCCAGTGATGAAAGAAAAAGTCATTATCTTTAGGTGAAACCACAGACGGTCTTTTAGTGGAACTGTTATTTTGCAGCTGTTGTATCAACCGAGGACATGTTTGAGTGGGACCTTTTGCGGACTTTACTATTCTCTTAAATGTTACGCACAATTCACACCCCGCGCTCGTTGCTGGGAGACGGAAGTAGTGAGCACGAGCACAGCCTTGTACGTAAAGTGCGTAAGTGTCCAGCGGTGGTCGGTTCATTCATAACAGCAGAGCCGGTTATCTGGTTGTCTGTCACTGGGCGGAGGTAACAGTTAAGTGATGTGTCTTTTTATGGCGGTATTTCTCTCACATTAAACCAGCTGTATTCAACGGTAGTTTTGCAAATTTCAATATAGTATCAACAAGAGCATAAACATTTACACCTGTTAGCCAAAAATAGCTATCACTAGATAGCTTAGCTGGCTCGGATAATCAACGCAGTAGATGTTTCTCGTCTTTTTACATCCCCACTATCACGCTTCTTTTCAGAGGGGACATTAACGTGTGGAAAATGGCGAAACGGAGGATCACACAGGAGACCTTTGATGCCGCTGTCAGGGAAAACATGGAGGAATTTGAGATGGATCCCGACGAGGCTTTGAGGGAGGCTGTGGAGCAGTTTGAGTCTCAAGGTAACGTAGCTGGAAAGGAAGGACAATGGCAGGGCGTTGATTAATGTACAGTTTTGTGTATTGACTCTATGGAGATGCTGCCAAACCAGCTATGATCTATATATAGAATCAGGGAGAATGACACAGGTTAAACATGTCAAATGCAAAATGTTAGTGTGTCTGTCTATACTTTGCTCTTCAAAGGAAGTTAAATCATCGATGACCTAATGATTAATGCCTATTTTGGAATAATGCACAGGATATATGTGCCTATTTGAGAAAATCTCTTGTAGCTTTATTTGAAAATGACAACAACTTTCTCACAAACACTTGGGTCAATTACAATACTCTCAGTGGCCTTACAGACTGCCATATATGATCATCTGTGTACTTTTTTTATTGGGAGTTTAAGAGGATAAAGTATTAAATAGTAGCGTTCCATTTTCCTCTAATCCTCTAATAAAGTGGAGGCTTCTGTCTTGATTAGTGAACTACTAACACACAGACAAATTTAGGTTGCAGTACGACTGAAAGTTGGATAGTTGATGTTATTACATTCAGATGTGTGTCATCCTCCTCAAAGTGTGTCTCTTTTGAAGAGAACATATTCATACGGCATGTTAATTATGTTTATCTTTAATCTTTTCTGTTTTGTACTTGAAATTTTGTTGTGTGTCGAAGCATTAACCCCAATCTTATGTGTGGCTGCAGGTGTGGACCTTAGTTGTATAGTTAAAGCTGTACACGCTGTATCATCTGAGGACAAACAAGAGGAGCAAACACATGAAGTATTGCAGGTAAGCCTTTTTGTGAAAAGGGTCTGCATACTGCAAACTTATCAAAATCTCACACTGTATACGCCTTTTTTCACTTCCAGGCTTTGGATTCCCTCCGAATTGGAAAAGACTCTGCCAATGTTACGGAAGTGAAGGCAGACATGAAACGCTTCACCGAGCATTGCTCACTTGGATTCGCCCAGAGATACCTAGCTGCCCAAAAAGACGCCTACCCCATCATCCTCTCTTACTGCAAAAAGAGTGTGGAGGAGAAAGAAGCTGTGTTGGCCGCCCTCTCTGCCCTGGCTGCACTGACAGATGGACAGCCCGACTTGTTGGACGCGGAGGGCCAGCAGTTCCTTTTGGATGTCTTTAAGAAGTACAAGGCAGATTCCTCTGTGACACATGTAGCCATCTGCGCTGTGCGTCACTGCTGTTTGAAACATGAACAGAACAGGCAGGATTTGGTGAAAGGTGGCGTCCTGCCTCTGCTGACCGGTGCCACTACGCAACATAGCAGATGTGCTGAGCTGGTCAAGGAGGCCTGCGCAGCTCTCAGGGTCATGACCTTTGATGACGATGTCCGAGTTACATTTGGACACGCCCATGAACACGCTAAGATGATTGTCCTCGAGCACAACGGACTGAAGGTTTTAATTGAGGCTGCAAAAGGTAAAGCCAGCTGATCACTAATTTATGTGGATGATTAGCATAATAGCTTCAGCTACTGACTGATTTCATTAATGTATTTCCTTTATGATGTATTTTCCTCCCTCACAGCTCACCATGACAATACTTCTGTTCTGAGTGAGCTGTGTGCAACTTTATCCCGTTTGGCTGTGAGGAACGAGTTCTGTCAAGACATCTGTGATCTAGGAGGACTGAAACTCATGATGACCCTGCTTGCAGACAGCTATGAGTCACCGGTAGACAACTAAAACCAAGAGATTGAGATAGAAATTATAAACAATTCAACTTCTTTGTTTGTGCTGCTCAACGAACAGGTTTTCTCCTTGCAGGAATTGGTTCGAC
The DNA here is from genome assembly GCF_042242105.1 of Pempheris klunzingeri. Lineage (NCBI taxonomy): Eukaryota > Metazoa > Chordata > Actinopteri > Acropomatiformes > Pempheridae > Pempheris > Pempheris klunzingeri. Next base: position 6,893,038 of record NC_092026.1, read on the forward strand.
AGGTCCTGAGTGCAATACGAGCCGTAGCAGGAAACGATGACGTGAAAGATGCCGTTGTTAACGCAGGTGGAGTCCAGCTCACTGTCATCGCCATGAACAGACACATGAACAACGCTGCTGTGAGTTCAATGTCACACATACACGCTAACTGACCCTGAATAGGTTTGATCTAACACTTACTGATATAGCATAGAAAATGTATTATGTATTAAATGTATGGTTTTTTTTGTGGAATAAAAATACACTTGAGTTATGAATGAACTCTACAAATGTCCTAAGGTTATGATCATGTTCTGCTGTAGGTGTGTGAGCAGGGCTGTGCTTGCCTCTCTGTCCTTGCTTTGCGTAAACCCAACAATTGCAAAGTCATCATGGAGAATGGAGGTGCCTTGGCAGCTGTGCAGGCTATGAAGGCACATACTGATGCGGTCAATGTGCAGGTAATGTGTCATGAATAATTAACATGCTTAGTTAGAAAGAAATAGGCCCTGTAACAGTCTGCCAACTCTCTGCCCTTGTTTTCTTTCTGAACAGAAACAGGCGTGTATGCTGATGAGAAACCTGGTTTCACGTATGAATAACTACAGCCAACCAATCCTGGAGATGGGAGCAGAGGCTCTAATAACCCAGGCGCTGCAGACCCACCAAGACTGTGGTGACGTGGGTAAAGCAGCTCTCAGAGATCTGGGGTGCCGGGTGGAGCTCCGGGAGTTGTGGACCGGCAAACATGGCAGCCTCACCAACTGAATGTGGAGAACGTCACTGACGATAGTACAGCCTCACCATCAGTTTCCCTGAAAGGCAGTTTTAGGCACGATGAAATATTATGTTGGAATACTTGGCTAAATAGCTACACATATTTGTACAGAGTAGTTGTAGAAGAGGCTTGTGAGCAGTGTAAACAAACAAGCTCCCATTCCCACTTAACGCCCTTGAGAGGGTGAATATATTTTCCAGTCTTTTTTCTGGTTTTGACAATTTCAAAAAGGTCACTGTAGTCATCTTCCACATGTTTAGCTCGCTATTAATGTTTTGTTTACAAATTTTCTGATGCCCAATTTTATATCTGTGCCACATTTATGTTCATGAGCTGTTTGCTGTAAATTTGTGTGTTTTGTGCCATAGGTAGATATAAATGTATTTGCTGCTATGCAAATAGTTTAACTGCGCTGTTTTGTGCAGATTCCCTTTCCAGATTTTAACATGTACTAAATGCCTTATACACTTTTACTTGAGCTAAACATTTCCTTTTTTTTGTTTTTTAGTTTGTATATATATTAGTGCAGTGTAAAACTGACACCACACTGTATAGCTGTATGATTATGATAAATCTTGGTTCTTCACCTTAACCTTGCTCTGTGTGTGTTTTCATCATCATAAACTCTATCTGTTGAAACTGAAGATGTTTTAACTCCCAGTGTACTTCAAGGACCTGGAGAAAAACTATAAACTACAGAGAGCCAAGTGTCTATCCTGCTGACGCCCCTCTAACCGACCTATCCAAACATAGGCCTCCTCGCTCAGACTTCATTTCCCATAATGCCTCTGCGCTCGTCCTTGTCAAGCCTGGCTGTGGTCAAGCTAACGTTGACAGCAGTAGTAACGGCAGAAACACAGCAGCATGGACGATGTCAGTCACTTAAAGTCACCGCAGGGCTCTTGAATCTGAGAAATGCGTGGAGGACAGCGCCTTTACCGCCAGGAGACATTTCTGTCGAGGCTCAAGATCACTATCTTATCTTTCCACCACGCTGTCGACGAGAGCAACATTAATGTTAGTGTAGCGGTGAGCTAACAGCTAGCTAGCGTTACTTAACCAGCTATTTGGCTAACTCAGAAACAGCTTCCCAAAAACCTGCTAACGACTTGAAACAACGCGCTAAGTGAAGGATATCAGAGCATCAGGAAGCACCGGGCTGCTGTCAAACCCTGTGAGGTAAGAAATGTGGTGTTTGTAACTAGTGACAGCTAGCTGGCTGCGAGGGGTGGCTGTGTTTTGTTAGTGAACAAGTTCAGACTGGACTGCCTGAGAGACAAGGGAGAAGCATGGTGATTATTTTATGAATGAATGTTTAATTCTGATTTATTCTGCTGACATCTGGCCATACCCTGTCTGTGCTCATGCAGTGCGCGTGGTAGCACAAATGATTTAAACAGTAATGTTAAATGCAAAGGAAATGGGACCATATGGGATATAATCGTGTTGCAAAACTATTTTAACTAAGCTAACAAAACAGTCAACATACCAGGAGGCAACGCAGACAGATAAACATCTCATAATATAATGCAATCCACCACAGCAACACCACACACTCAGGATTGCTTTAAAAGTCACATATTTAATGTAGAGCTGAAACGTTTAGTTATTAATCAAATAGTTCATCGACAGAATATTAATTTGCAGCAACTGTGATAATCAGTGAGTCATTTAAGTCACTTGTGAAACATAATGGCTCAAATGAGAGGAGTTGTGGCCTTTTATATTATTATAAACTGAATATCTTCAGGTTTTGTCTGACTTAACAAACACCTTGAAGATGTCCTCCTGAGCTCAGGAAAACTGTGAGCACTATTTTGTAAACAGTCATTTGGGGGGAAAATAGTCCACACATTAATCAATAGTAAAATAATTGTCCACACAGAGTTACTTTAATTTTCAGGCAGTTATTGTTATCTTGACATATTTCGTAGCACTACAGTTTACCGATACATTGATATTTTATTATTGACCATGTTGGTAAGCCGACTGAAAGGAAAGGAAAACAGTAGTTTCTCACTAAAACAGCTCAATACACTTCTGTGTGTTTAATTAACACTATTAATCTTTAGGGGCGGCTCTCACTCTTAATGGCTGTGTTCAGAGCATGAGAACGGGCCATTGGATCATGGATGACAAGTGGGGGAAACCTTGCAGCTGCAGCCCAGCCTGAGGCACACCTAGCAGGCATAGTTAGCAGCTTGGAACAAGGAACTGTAAAATGATATGCATGGGGACAGAGGCTGCAGGGAGGGGTGAGGGACAGCGTGTGGGTAAGGACAGTGGGTGAGGTGAAAAGGGACACATTAGGGGTCTAAGTGCCTGTTTGAGGATCTGGCTCGAAGCCCTCTTGTACTGATGCCAATGTCGGTTGCCCACAACTGCCCGGCTTTTCAGCAGGCCTTGTGTTTGCTCTCTTGTCCCAAGGCTTTCCCCCTCCATCTTGTTTTGCTTGATTATCCTCAGTGTTGCTAAACTCCTTGAACTCTAATGTTCCTAAGTGGGATGTTAGAATAATTATTTAATAGATATTAAGTATCTATTGGTTCTGGCCCTTGTTTCGAAGCTGGATCAAGCTTACATTAGATCATTAACTAAGTAGCGGATTAACGGAACATGGTTCTGTGACAATTGATTCATCATTTTAGTAACTTATCAACTAAAAATAATTATATCTGCTGTTTTTCTCTGCTTGACATTGTTGTAATTGCTCTGATATAGAGCTAGACAGATGAATTGGCTCTGCTGTTATTAACTTTTTGCAGATATATTGTTATTGGCGTATATCTAATTGAGGTACAGAAATGGCAAATGTAGACTTAACGATCCACCCGTATCAATCTTTTTTTCCACTTTAAAATGTCTTGCTCATTACCTATCTTCAGTTCTGTAATAACCACCTTAAAGCACATTGTCATTGTAAGTGATGCATTTATATAAAAACAAATACCACCACATCATCATGGATAGGATTTTAAAACTCTCAAATATCAATAGCAGCATTGACCTCAAAAATCCAGTATCAGCTTAGTTATGTTCAGACACAATAATCAATGTTATGATATTACTCTCATGACACTTCTGATATTGTGTGATGTGTCTCCACTCTTACAGCCAGTCCTTATCATTCTGATCTAAAAAAAAAAAAGTAAATAGGTTGATGTCATGTAAATAATCACTGCAACCCTACAAAAATACACAGCGCTTTACTCAGCTTTAAAATGGAGCTGGTTTGAACAATGCTTGGCTTTGAAACATGTGCAGTATTTAATAGTGAACCAGTGGGCCTGTGGGGGCTGAAGGTTGCACGAATAGGCGATTTGTTCGCTAAAATGATTAGCTCATTGAAAAACATGCAGACATCTTTGTTTGTAAAAGTAACAAGATGGTCTCTGATAATATTCATTCTCTTAAGCTCATCTAGTGTAAGTCTTCATGGACTACAAGAATATCCTGATTGTACAAGATGTGGAAAGAATCTAATCTGGTATGTTAGCGAGGGAGTGGCTCAAGCAGACACCTTTCACCTACAAGTCCTCGACTGTTCCTTTCAACAAATGCCTTTACTCAGAGCGGTTCTCCTTTGGTCTCTGTCTTAATATAACCTCCAAACGTGTCAGTTGCTTAAAGGCAACTGGATTATTCTCCGGGTAACTGTCAACTAGAGGTGCGTGTTATGTTTACATTTTTTGTCAAAAGTTAACCACCCCCTATCAGTTATTACATGCTGCGATGACACTGCCTTAGTCAGCTGGGGGAATGCAAACAAAGTGCTAAACCAGAATATATTTCACTGTCCACAGGTTTACATGTTGCTGTGCTTGAATACTTCAGTACTCTTAACACATGATGCAGCTATTCCTGAGTGCAATTTTAAGGTTTTTGATACGTAGTTAAACTTATTTTGTAGAAGAAAACATATCAGACACAGTTTATTAGTTCAAGCAGAGCATATTACATGTTTTTAAAGCATGACTGTAGGGGATCCTTATCTTATAGACAGTGGTGGCATGACAGTTCCTCACAGAGTCAGAGTCATGCTTGTCACTTGATCCTGACGCAGTTCCCTGAGAGTAACACGAGAAGACGCCAAGCCATCAATATATCCTGTCAGTTGTTTTTATACTTGGGCAGAATTCTAACCTAAAACTGACCTCTGTTTCTCTCTCCGGACTCTCCCTCTCCTCTGTAGCTCCCAGCGCCTGTTGTTGCTGCCTCCAGCCGGTGGCTGAATTCATGAGCAGGCTCAGCGACAGCCGAGCGTAGTGCTCTGGGATGGGGAGTGGAGTCCAGGAACAACGGGCATCACTCACGCAGGGAGAAGTGCTGCCGCTGGCTTCCTCCAGTCAGTCAGAAGTGAGCTATGAGGTGATCCCTCCTTTAACACTTAAAGGGAAAAAACCCACTCAGAAACGACGACCACATATTTTGTATAGTCTGTGTATTCGTTGGGATATCAAAGCTGTCATTGTGATTTTCTGGTTTGGATGAATTTCCTCAAACAAAATCTTTTAGCATTTTTAACCCCAAAGAGTCTCCACTGCAACTATCAAAAAATCATTCAAACATCATAGTGCAAGTCTGTTTGAGATGGGTTTCCCTTCCCTTCAGCTTGATTCTACCATGGTTGTTATTTTTGTGATTAGCTCCTGTCAAGGGAACATGACACATTGTATCTGTTGTATTGGTGAACTGAGCTGCACTTGGTAGCTTCATGGTCTCCTCTTTGCCCTCGGTTCATTTAAGGACACCTGATCCCATTTGTCAGGTTTTGGGAGCTGGACAGTCTGGTACAACTCTGGTTTACTGATCTACAGCAACTCAAACACAACTTGTTCATGCAAGGGTGCAGTTTTTACAGGATTGACAGTGTTGGTATTGGCGATCCTAAATGTGATTCCTCCCTCACTGTGCAGGGCCTAAAGCACACTCGGTCCATCCTCAACTCGCTCTTCTCAGGGGCTTTAGCGGGAGCTGTGGCCAAGACAGCTGTCGCCCCACTGGACAGGACTAAGATCATCTTCCAAGGCAAGCTGGAGGCTCTGTTGACCTCAAACTGTTACTAGATTAGAAATGACCCACATGGATGCCATGGAATTATATCTAGAACTAATGTAATCTTTTAACTGCGTTGTGTGTGTGTGCTGAATTATGAAAATCACTGCATGTTTTATTTATGTTACACATATGTCTTGTTTTTCAGTTTCTTCAGCAAGATTCTCCGCCAAGGTAGGTTTGATCACACATTTCAATGCAGTGTCTTGGTAAAGCAATTGTCCACTTACCAAGAGATGAATTCACATCTGTTGCAGTTACATAGATAAGCCACATGTCTCACAGTGTTTTAATGTATCAAGGTGACTCCAGTTAAAATGAACTCGCACCCACTTTAATTTAACATACATCTATCAACATTCTCAGTCTGACCACCAATGAATCAGAGGTTCAAATTCAAAATTGAATGTTTGGTTTGATTCATCATTACAGGAGGCCTACAGGTTGATCTACCGCACCTACCTGAAGAATGGGTTCCTCAGTCTGTGGAGGGGAAACTCTGCCACCATGGTGCGAGTCGTCCCTTACGCTGCCATCCAATTCTGTGCACATGAGCAGTACAAAGGGATGCTGGGAGGCTATTATGGCTTTCAGGGGAAGTAAGTGTCAGTTTATCCTGGTAGACCCACTGCTCGTTTTGCCTTTATGCCTTGTGGAGTAATGAAAATGTGACATACTGATGAACACACAATTACTTCACTGCTCCAGAGCCCTACCTCCATTTCCACGGTTACTGGCGGGGTCCATGGCCGGTACGACGGCAGCCATGCTGACCTATCCTCTGGACATGGTGCGAGCTAGGATGGCTGTAACACCAAAGGAAATGTAAGGTCATCTATGTCTGCCAATGCACATTCCTCATGGGTGTTTAGCACCTACATTATACCCACAGACAATAGCACAGCAGCAAAATAACACAAGGTTTGTACACGTGTGTTCCTACAAGGTTCAGGAAGTAATATGGGACATTCAGAAAGCTTCTCAAAAGCCAGGACACTGCTCTGCAAGTCATAGAGATTAAATTGTTATAGCACAACTTCACCTCAAAAAAATCACCTCAGCGGCAAGCACTTTTCTGTCAGGTCACATCAGTTAAGGATGCTGCTATCGACACTGACACTCAAGTCATTCACGGTGCTGGTTATCAGACAATAACCATTACTGAAGACTTGATAGGCCTGAAAAAACAAAGTAGATCATTGTTACAAAAGGATACCAGTCTCCACCGAGCATGCAGCTCAGGTAGTTTGTGGACACCGTTGGCTGTGGTGGGATGTTTTTTTTTTTTTCCTAAATCAAATGAAAATGTTGAAAGTGTTTTTTGAATGTCCATAGTGAAAGCCAGTATGCCAGAGTCACAACATGATCGTGCTGCCTCTGCTGTTTAGGTACAGTAACATTCTGCACGTGTTTGTGCGGATATCCCGAGAAGAGGGCCTGAAGACGCTGTATCGAGGCTTTGCTCCCACCATGCTCGGTGTTGTGCCCTATGCTGGGCTCAGCTTCTTTACCTATGAGACACTGAAGAAATTACATGCAGGTAAGTCTAAATGCATCTGCATACCTAATGTTTATGTTGCTCCATTCAGTTCAGTGAACGGTACTTCCTGTCCCCCATGCAGAGCGCAGCGGACGCCCACAGCCCTACTCGTATGAACGTCTGGCGTTTGGGGCCTGTGCGGGTCTGATCGGCCAGTCGGCGTCGTACCCTCTGGATGTGGTACGACGTCGCATGCAGACTGCAGGGGTCACGGGTCACACGTACGGCACAATCCTGGGCACCATGAGGGAGATCGTGTCTGAGGAGGGCGTTATCCGTGGACTCTACAAAGGTCTCAGCATGAACTGGGTCAAAGGACCCATTGCGGTGGGGATCAGCTTCACCACCTTCGACCTTACTCAGATTCTCCTGAGGAAGTTGCATCAGATGGGCTACACGGCTCGATAATGGCGATACAAAGAGAGGAAAATGGGGATAGTGGGATGACAAGATCGCCGTACATCCTCTGTAGAGAAACCAAGGAAATATAGAGAGTGAAGAGTGTTTTGCTGGATAGAATCAAGCACACACTGGCTCAGGATGCGTGGGTAATAATAATGTGTCCTCTCGCTTTATCTGTGTGCGACGGGGGAATGTGCAGTCCCTGTAGGTGTGAGGTATGTCGGATGGTACTTATTACCTGTACACACCTTCGTCATGTACATCTAAGTGCAATATGCTCAGTAATTTAATGTGCGTATGCTTGTACACATAAATTATAATGCTCCTGCCCTCGTGGGCCAGGCCTGTGAGTGTATTCGATCAGAGAGTCCAGAGGTTCACACACACACACACACACACACACACACACACACACACACACACACACACACACACACACACACACACACACACACACACACACACACACACACACACACACACACACACACACACACAGACAGACTGAGGTCCCCTGACTGCCTTGTGTGTCCACTTAAAACTTAAAACTGACACCTTCCAATGCAATGCAGGTTGCCACTCATTTACTATTAACTTTAAAGATGCGTTTGATTTAATAAGAGTGAAATATGCCACCTTGATGAGATTTGTTTTGATGTGTTTGTTTTAAGGAATTATACCAAAGGTTAGGATAGTTTGCAGATTATATGATGTTAGTGGTGTTTTGTATATTGAAACACAAAAGTATGACTTTAGATCAAAAGTCTTGCCAGCACAGAGGTAACAGCATTGTTACTGCCGTCACATGGTCAGTTTTATTTGAGTTGAATATATTGAAATCACTATGAGTCCAGTATCTTTTAGTGGAGCTTCTAAAGATTGAACTCATGAACTTTTATTAGAAGTTTAGCTACTGTGTAATCTTTATAAATACACATCTGCGTATGAATGCAGAATCTGTAGGCGAGGGACAAGATTTTTGGTATCAGAAGCAATCTGGTTTCTGTTGGCTGAAATGCTATCTCAGAACCTGCCGGCAATCCTCTGACGACAGTTTAGCTTTTTTAAAGAATGTTTCTGCATCACTCTGATTGTCTGGCCGGGATGTTTTCGTTATCCGTCATACTTACATCTGCTGGCTACTCTGGAAGCCCCAACACATTGACCCTTGGCTCCAGAGGCTAAATCGTCGTCAGACCACAGCCGATGAGCTCTGAGACAGAACTACTGTATTGGCAGCAGACAGATATTTTATGGCCGTGCCAACAGATGTGAAGTATCAGGAGTGCTCATATTGTTTTCGTTTAAGTTCACTGTAATCACACGAGTTTTTTTTTAAATATTGTCAAGTGTGATAGACAGTTTTGCTGTATTAATACAGGTGATTTTACTCACAGCTCCAGGTTAACCTCCTCTTGACATACAGACCCATATAATGCATATCAAGCAATTTGATAGGTCATCTTTCAAATGTGAGATCATGTACGCTGATTTAGTTGGTTGTATTGGATTACATTAGACTGTACAGTCTAATGTAATCCAATACAATAGCCCTGCAGCGAATGCTACCTTATGAAGTTTACAACATTGTGTTTAGCACTATTGTTTTGGATTACAATACATTGAGAGGGTTTTCTAATATTCTGTCCATGACACACACACACACACAGGCACATACTCAGTGCACAAATGCTGTCTTCCGTGTGCTGTTTGTATGGCACCTGCAGCGTGTTTTGTTGGCAAGACACTAGTTTAGATTTAATTCTAGAAATGACTTCATAATGACGTTTTTTTTGTTTAAACACTTTGTAGCAGTGTTTGTTAATGGATTAGCTTGACTGGAAATATGCACACACCTAGAGAAGAGATCATTTGAGTTCTCTCTTACAGGCATAACTCAGTACATTTTAGCGCTCTCAGTATTGTACTTTACCTCAACACATAATCAAATGTTCATGGAATTCTCACATATCATTGTTTTATGTAGAGTTGTGTCCAAAATGGGACGAGGTGCCCAGTTTTCGTTTGACTATATGTGAGACAGTTTTGACAGTATTGATGCAGGCCCACAGTCGTTGAAGAGTGTCAATAGTTTCTATTCTTAGACCACACATACCGAGTTGAGCTGAGTGGGCAGCTGGGTGCAGAGCCAAGTGGAAGAGAGGGCAGGATGGTGTCAGCTTCACCAGAATACAGCGGGAAGTTTTCTCTGTGAAAACTCATCCGAAACTTAACAGTTCAGAAAAACTAAGAAACTACACAAACAATGTCATGTGCATATTTTGGTTTTAAAGCAAAACCTCTATTAGGGCTTCGCTAAATGTGTTTTATTATTGATATCAACAGATTGAATCAGACAAAATGCCCCTTTCTACATTTGTGAATCTCTAATTCTGAAATGTTTTGTGTTTTCACACGATTAACAAATTACCAAAAGTTTAATAGAGTTTTTGTCAATTAACTAGTCAGTTTATAGCCTCATTATTTCTGTTTTTGAAATTTGATTTATTTAACTGTATTGATTCTGATGCTGATATGATACCATAATTCTTAGACCAATATATTTTGTTTCATACCTTTTCTTAAAGGAAAATAATTTTTAATTTAACCAAAAAGGCCAAACTTCTTAAATGTTATGTGTTTAAACACAAACAGACACTAAAACATTTGCCTGAATAAAATAGTCTGAAATCAGAAAGTGTTTGATTTGAGAATAATTAAAGAAGATCTCGTTGTCAGCTTCGATATTCACTGCTCGGTTTTGAGGTATATTAAGACTCGATACGCAGCCCTGTCCAGTGGGCTTCTTCACTTTACCCCCGTTCATTAATCTCAGCTCTCCCCTGACCTTCCTCTGTCCCATCATCATCCTTTTATTTGTCTGTTCATGGATGTTGTGATTGTTTTCCTTACTTTCCAGTAGATCAGGAGAATTGTAGCAGCGCTCTGGTGGCAGACACGTAAACATAGTCAGATGTTATCCTAATCAGCAATTGGTGGAAAACCAAGATACACTTGAGTTAACAGCAGAACACTAGATGCAAGTTTAGTCTTTTAATACCCGTGTGTTATCTTTACCTTTTGCCTTCGGTAGCAGGAAGGAAATCCGCGTAGTTGAGTTTAAATCAATGACAGAAACCTTCACTTGTTCTGAGCTGAAGTGTGTGAAAATGCTGCACAGTAGAAAGTATACAGTGACTGAAGCCGAGTGAACCACAGTTACTGTTTTTTAAGTGCCTAACAAGGAATAGTAACGATTTTACTATGACTGAGCTATTACTACTAACCTTTTTAAAGGTTGCATCCATTTTTCTAGCCTTGCTTCGGTCATGAAGTTACAAATATTTTAGGAGCAGCGGATAGTTTCGAGGTGGTTTGAAGTTTGGCTTTGATTGTTAGTATGAATGTATTACTTCAGGTCCAGTTTTTGTATGCAAATTTTGTAAAACTTATAAACTGCCTTGTAGGTTATTGCTGTCTAGGGTAAGAGACACGATCCTTGGCTCCCTAACAGACTCAACCAATCTATTCCAACCAGTCTCGGACTGATTTTTAGGAAGAATTTAAAAGTACATTTAATGCTTATTTGTACCCTTATTTCAATTGGAAGAACACAATGACAAAGTGATGTTATTTTCTCCCTTTTGATCTGCCTGTAGCTCAAAGGAGGTAAATACACAATGAAATACACCGTAACAGGGAGTGTCAACAACAAGCTTGGAAAAACCCCAGACAATCATGAAATGCCAAACAAATTGTTTGTTTAAAAAGAAAAGTTTTTTGTTGAGAACTCGACAGTGGCTTAAGGAGGAGGGATGCTGAAACACAACAGCAACAAACTCTGGTAAAACGTGATTTTTTATTTGCTCCTCTTAAAGCAAATTGAATTGTTTTAACCCTATTTGTGGGTAATCCTCCGTAGACGTGCAGACATACAATGCCACTGTGTTTGCATGTTACAACAGATCATCCTGTATTGTTTTGTTTCAGTGCAGCAGTGATACGGTGGCTGTTTTGTAAATCCTAGTGATTTGTGCCAACTGAATGTAAATGTACCGACTAATACCACACCCTGTGTCCAGTCTCTAGTGATGATGGTGTATCTGTAGGACGGATTTGAAATATCAAATAAAACTGGATGTTGACAACAGATCGATACTTGTTTATTTCCCTTTTTCTTGTCCCTGCATGATGTCAGTGTGTACTAGTGGAGCTGCTTTTGGTATTTGGTTAAATCTCCCAAAACTCCCAAATGTGTAAATATATAACATAGAAAAAGATAAAATAAGATGAAATTGATCCAAACACCGTGTAAACAATCAGTGCCCAAAGTGACAGGGAATAAAGTGGAAATAAATATATAGATTGATGAAAAGTAACGGTGATGTATACATATACATAACATACATGTTTCCTAATGTATTGTGTTCATTTCTTTATTTATTTTCGGTGTCACTTTTGGGCCTCCATTTTAAAGCGAAGTCTTTGTTCAGACTGACGGCACATGCTGTGTAATGACATCCAGGGGCCACCGGAGGACGCTGCAGCTCCGTGAATGAGTGATCTCCTCCGGCTGTAGTTCCCCTGGTGTCCGGTGGGGGGCGGTGCAGGCCGGCGCTGGGAGCTGAGGGAGGGTGAGCTGGGTCAGGCGGTGCTGCGTCTCTGCCCGAGGCCTCGCTGGCTCTTTGAACTTGACCGTGAACGCAACACAGCAACATTTGAACCCGGTGTAAAAACTGAAAACAGTCCAAACGAATTCAAATAATTGATTTTTATTAAAACACAGGGTGATGGAGTTCAGACTTAGATGCGTAAACATTTTGCAGAAAGAACTCCATACTTTATTTGTAGGGGGTTTGCCGAGTTTCTGTCTAGATGAGATGAAATATTTAATGTGGTCCGGGTTTTCTAGTAGAACCGGACAGGGAGCGTTGAACCAGCCTCTTTGTGCACAGATTTCTGTGAATGTGGGAGAAAAAAGGAGCAGAAGAAAGGAGCTTTAGGGAAGATAGAGGACTAATTAGAGAGTGAAGGAGGGAGGGATGGACGGAGGCTGTCAGAGGATGTGGTTGCTATAGATACTTGGCATGATGCCAAGTGGAGGCAGCGCCAATTTGCATTTATTCAGATGATGGTTGCTCTCTCTCTCTCTCTCTCTCTCTCTCTCTCTCTCTCTGAAATAAAACCAGTAAAACGACCACTGCTTCCATTTCACGTTTATTCTTAACGCAATTTCCTGTCAATATATGTATTTAATTTTAATGCAAACCCCAGAAAAAACTGATTAGAAAATATAACATCTGCCTATTTTAGCTTGATGAAAAAATACATGTGCTTTTCTAACTGTGCCACAAAGTAAAATGTTGGCTTTTCACCCTGTCAGGAATGATTTGAGTTGAAAGCTATAAAACCAGATTGTTGCTTCATTTAAAAAAAACCAACCAAACCATTCTTTTTTCTTTTATTGATAATACAAAGTGTAAAATTCTACAAGCCCTCCTGTGCTGTAGGCCTGAGGATAGTTTCATACAGGCCTAAATTTATCCATCAAGTTAAGCTTCAAAAATAAATAAATACAGCATTTATTTTAGATTGAAAAAAGGCTTGTGTCAAATCTGATAAAATGAAAATAGAACAGAGCTTTAGCCTATTCAATATAAAAACAAGAGGCATTTTATATTAATTAGCCTTCTGTTAGGAGTCCGGCCTGTAGCTTAGTTAGCTGGCATTGGGCCTATAGACGAACAATCAGTTCTTTATTTCCAGTCTGAAACCTGGAAGAAACTCAAAAAGAAAAAAAGAATCCATTCAAAGACGTCCATTATGTAACAGAAGTCTTAGTAGTGTTTATTTGTACGTAATTAAACAATTTCCCCAGTTTACAGTTTCCATGACTAAATTACTCTGTTAGACCGGCATTAATTTAATAGAGGCAGCTTTATAAATGATACAGTAATAAACTTTTTGTCTGATTGAATTATGAAGGAGAGAGCGTTGTGTCAAAGTCAGGAGTGTTTACTGAAATCATGTTTAGTTTGAAAACTGAATGAATTGAGAAGAGAAAAATGTCAAAGTCAACCTTTTCTTTTTATTGACCACACACATATTTACACAATACACACACACACACACACACACACACAATAAGTTTTACAGCAACTCAAATTCAAATGACACTCAGTGGGAAAATACCTCCGGGGTTTTTTTTTCCCAACTGAATCAACTTTGTCATCAAGACAGAGAGCTTCGACTTTAAGTATAAAAACAAAAAACACCAAAACGACTCAGGAAAAATTCTCAGCAGCTCACGACAGAATCAGTTACAGCAGTTAAACATGGATGGATGTACTGAACAATTACAGTCACTTCATCATTAATATATTTAGACAAATATATTTAGGTTAATTATACATTTGAATATTTTTAACCCACATAACACTTTTGATGTTTAACAGTAAAAACACATATCAAGGCTCAGCTGGTGCAAAAGGAAATTTGGATCTGGTCACAAAAATCTCTCTTTGTTAGTGTAATTTTCTTGGATTTGGTCCAGATTTAGTTCTTCGGCATTACGTGTGTGTTCAGAATTCAGAGGCAAAGTCTTGACTGTCCATCACAAAATGTGTGTCTCAGAGGTTTAATTGTCCAACAGAAAATCGACAAAAATAGCTAAATTGGTCCGGTCCAATCAGGCCCCACATCCTTTTCTTTCTGTCAAAAGTTGCTCAGCCAATCGCCAATCTGCAGAGAAGAAGAAAGGCAGAGAAGATTAGTGAGAATAAAAACAGAAAAACAACAAAATTGTCATATTTTGTACAGCCAGGATCATAAGAGATAGAGATGAGATGAGACTGCCTGAGATGTATCTACACCTGAGGTTTCATAGTGGATGATCATGCCTGTGTGTCACCTCACAGGACTGACACAGCAGTTTCAGACTAAAACAGAAAAAAAAAGGGGAGGGGGGGGCAGAGTAGAGATAGAGGAGGGACTCCCTCCTCATGACTACCAATATCTGTCTGTGTTTGAGTCTACACTCGTCCACCTCTGACCTCTAAAGTCTGGAGCATCAAGCGGACACACAGTCAGCAGGGGACCCCATAGTTACACCCGAGGGAAAAGACACACACACACACACACACACACACATAGACACACACCAACCAGACACACTTCTGCTGTCTGGTTTTGCACCGTCATGCCTGAACAAGATAAGGATCCGACCAGCAGAGATAAGGCATTTAATCCTAATTCGTCCAGACTTTAATCACAATTATAAATGAAAACCAGTGACAAGAGGACAGACCTGCTGCCTTTGTATTATTCATCAAAACCTTCCAGAAAACCTCAAATGACTTCAGGATCGTAGGCTTTTAAAGCCAATTTCTTATATTCTATAAATGCCCAAACGGTACAGACAGTAAAAACGAAGGTGTGTGTGGGTTGTGAGAAGGAGGAGGCTGTGATTGAGGAGATCAGAGCTGGACCACAGTCCCTGGATAGATGCAGTGTTTCAGACATTGGGTAATTATGAGGTGCCTTCCCGAGCCTGAAGGGCTCTCCAGGGCTCTTCCCCTGCCCACGCTGTCCCAACAACTGGCTAATACACGCAGGGGGGGGGGGGGCTACAGTACGGGGTCCACACATGCATTTTTTTGAAGAGTGTAACGCTGTTAAATACTTCCGTTTCCTATTTCATTAAAAGTAGGAGTGAAGGTTGGAACCTCACCAAGATTATAGTGACTGTTAAAATGATGCAAGTGCAACCAAAATAAGATTATGAGCCAGAGAAAGACACACAGATACAGGTCAGAGGAAACGGATGGACCATTTCCAACACGACTTATTTTGGCACATTACTCCTTTTCTGCCTTCTGTCTTTTCTGCTTCCCTCCTCTTTACACTGTCATGTAATCCTAAAATAACATCTTTTGGAAAACCAGAGAGGATCTTTGTCTCCTCCACACAAAAAAACATATTTGTTGTCCAATACTGAGCAATTTCTAATATTTAGAACACACACACACACACACACACACACACACACACACACAGATCTATCAAAATTAAAACTCTTCTCTGTGCTTTATTCACCAAACCTTTTCAGCTGTCTTGCCTCCTAAAAGCTGTTTTAAAAAGATGGTGGCAATGTTGTTTTTGTATACTCAGTATCTATGGTGATGTAGAAGTCACATGACTGATATTTGACTGTTTATAAGGAAGATATCACCCTGAAAAAGTCAAGATGGCCGAACACGTCTGGTGAATAAAGCATGATTTAATGCAGCTGTGCTACATGTTCTAGTTGTGATGTCCTCGATTGATCCAAAATGTATTTTAATCAGAGCTTTAGACTTGAGATTTCCACTTTGACTTGACTGCTGTGAAACTCCCACAAGTCGTGGCTTCGCATGGAACTTCACAATAAAACTCAAAGGTTTACGAAACAGAATAAAAAATGAAGACATCACAGACAGGTTCTGTTTATATAAAACACCAACAGATCAGCAGATTTGACAGGAAAATGTTTAAATGCTGTGTCATTTTAATACACAGCATCTTGGCCTGATCAGTGTTCTTATAAAGACTCGTGACGTGACTTGGAGTTGCAGCAAAGCCTTTAAACTTGCTTCAAGGGGACTTTTACTTGTCCCAACAAGCTCTGGTTTTAACTATTGTAACCGATCCAACATGGAGAACAGACTGTCTCGTCCACTCAACAAGCTCAGCCTTTAGATGATATTCTCATGGTAACGAGGTAACTCTTTTTCTACGGATCAAGAAATCACGACAGAGAAAGTGTGAGCTGGAAAAGTAGGAGAGGTGTAAATAGACACAGAAAAGGCCAGAATTTGTATCCATGAGGAGTGTGTGTGTGTGTGTGTGTGGGGGGGGGTCTACCGGACTCTCCCTCCACTTCCCTTCTTTCTGTATTTAACCCCCCCTCCCCAACGCACACACACCCTTATGCTGACATTGTGTCCGTCCAACAAAGACGTCCCCACAGCCCCCTCATTATAAATACATGTCATTGGATCACAGCTCGTCTGAATCCCTGAGTCTGCTGCGCTCTAAGTGGCCGTGACTGAGCCCTGAATGGGTGGCCGAGCGACAGCTATACCAATAGAGCCAACAGTGTGTGTGTGTGTGTGTGTGTGTGTGTGTGTGTGTGCGTGCGCAGACGACCACAGCCCCCAGCCTATGGGAATGAAAGCTTCACAGCAGGACAAGGTCAGAGGTCAGGCTGTCTGTTACATACATACACGCAGTTTAGTGGATATTTGCAGTAAGAAGTGATGCAGAAAAGACAAAAGGACAAAATAAATCAGGATTAAAATTGTTTTTGGACTCAAAATTCAGCTGAAGCGTGGTAACAGTTAACAGCTGCATGTGTGAAGGAGGTTTCGCTTAAATCTGGGGCAATAAGTTTTCCTGCTGCCTCAACAACAAAGCCGCATGAATCTAGTCCTGGCTCACTTAGAACGAGGGAACAAGGTGTGCGTGTGCGCATATAGATTTGTGTATACGTATACGTATGCGTGTGTGTGTGTGTGTGTGTGTATGTGTGTGTGTTAAAAGAGCTCATCCTATCTCGTTTTGCAGGGGAAATGCGAAAGTGTCTCTATCCCTCTGGAACCACAAACCAGGCCACAGTATTGTACTCTCATTCCTCGCTCTCTGTCAGCCTCTCTCTCTCTCTCTCTCTCTCTCTCTCCCTCCTTTTCACTATCAAGACTTCTATTTCTGAGTCAAAGCTTGCATTTCTCCGCGGGTATAACAAAGTTTTCCTCACTCTACTTTCACCCAAGTTTTCAACCCCCAGAGATATGACACGGCCTCGACTGGAAATCAATGATTAAAGGACAACTGATGATCGGCGGGAGTGTGTGTGCACATGTGTGCATCATGAACAGATTGTCTGATGCACGCTGGGCTCATTAATGCAGCACTACAACAATGAGCAGAGCACGCGATGGCGGCTGCCCATGCTAATGATCTCAGCTAGCCCGCCACTGTCCAGCACCTTTGCCTATATACGCGTCTCCTCCCCCTCACTAGACGAGGACCCTGAATAGCTGCCTGCACACGGTGCCTGATGGGAAACAGAGGCACCATGGCAGGGTTGTGAGGAACAGTCTCCCATCATCTTCACCGCATCTCTGTGTATCTATTTCAGTTAGATCACGCCAAGTTCACTGACTGCTTTAAGCGTTGTGACCAGCAGAAAGGGCTTTCATGACAGCAAAAATATTTTATACTGAACAAAGAAAATGGTATAAGAGTTTTAGATTTGGTTGGTTACTTATGCCCTCAGTTATCAGAAAAATGAAGAGTAAATTCTTCACCACTGCATGTTGTGAGCTCAGTCTGTCTCCTGGTTAGCTGTCAAAGTTAATTCAAAAAGTAATCATTGCAGATGCAGTTATAGTGGAAAAAATAGCCATTTCAATGATGGTGAAACTCAACTTTTAAGAGCACATTATTCTTAAAATAGGCGCTGAATTGTAAAGCCTTCTTAATGTCAAAAATAGGTTATGGAGTGGTATTTATAGGCCTTATACAAAGTCTGTGATGTGGAGAATTATCAGAACCGGGAAGATAAGTGTAAAAAGCAAATCTGCTGCAGAGTACAACAGCCTGAGCCCTGTACAGCATATGGTCCTCTACTGAACGTCCACTTCTGTGAGAGATCTGAGACATAAAAAGATAAAGCGACTGAAAGAGAGAACACAATGAGGAAAAATTGTGAAATGGAGAATAATGGAAAGCATGTGAGAGAAAACGAGAGAATGCAGGACAAAGAGAGTGCGAGAGAGAGTCTCAAAAAAGTGTCAATGCCAAGCTTCCTTTAGGCATGAGTGAGAAACTATGAGGTCTGGTGGTGTGTGAATGGTTCGGGAACACACCTACAAACGTGCACGCGTACCGCAGGCACAAACACATACGCACACACACACGCACACGCACACACACACCCTCCCCACTGAGCCAGTGCCTGTGCCAGGGAGACAGGTCTATGGGTCTATTGAGGGGACTGGGAGGGAGCTGTCCCTTTCTGTAGAGCTAATGAAGCCTGCACCCACAGGCATAAAGGAGTGGAGAGAGTTAGCACTGCGCTCCTTCACCCATTCAGTCACTTCCTTCCTTTACACGGCTCCTGATGAGGTAATGCTTTCTCTCTTAAAGGGACACCATAAGTAATGCACCTTTACGCATGCTGCTCTTCACGACTATACGAGGTGTCAAAACGAAATCGTTAACATGCATGATCCTGCTCAGGAAACTGGACACAATCTAATGACAGGAAACAAACATGGCTGCCTCTGGCCTGGTAAAAAAAAACCTGTTCAAATACTGTATGTTTAAATTATAAGGTTGGTATTATTCTATATTTTTCTTATTGCCAACCAATCACATGAAAAGACCCAAACTAACAATGCAGTTGGTTTCTGACCTCTCTCAGCAGTGTGGCACTGATGCCCCAAGCCCATTTGTTCATCCCAAAGATGAGAGCTTCACGATACATCTATGACAAATTAGTCACAAATGTATAGTTTAGTTATTTAGAAAGGCTAAGTGATCTCCTACAACAACTGAGCGCTGAAGTTTTAGCAAAGGTTACTCATACAGGAATATTGCAACATAGCATTTCTGGGGTTACTATTTTCAGCTGCAGACTAATACGCGTTTAGCGTCCTAATAGGTATTTACAGCAGCAGGACAGTAAATGTATTGAATTAAAATACACCACAGTGCCCGTGTTCATTGCAATGAAAAGCCACCCAATTTGGTGGGATTTGCTGACATGAGTAAAATATAGCATATCACTAGATTTATGCCTAAAGATGGCAAAGGTCTCAAAGTTATGACAAAACCATTGAATAGGTTTTCAAGTTTGATTTGACAGAAACTACAGCGGCTGAAGCTGTAAATCTGGCATCTGAATATGCGCTCTAAACCAGTGCACTTGTGACAATTTCCTCCATCGTGGTAATGTGGAGTCTTGGTACAAAGCTGCCATCAATCTAGAGAGAAACAAAGACAGCCACCACACTGGAGAGCCCGAAACCAACGTGTCACTCAGAGAATAAAATGTCACAGAAAGCAGAGGTGTGGGGAGAAAAGGCTTCCAGACAACACAATCACACTTTCAGCAGGGGAGGTCTGATTTTAGGCTGCCTGTCTATCTGCCTGTCTGCTACTCTGCTGCGACTACGAGATGATGAAGGAGCTCTTGTCCGAGTCGACACCCAGTCTAGTCCTCTCTGAACAACCAGACTGAGCTAACAATAGACAGCAGTGCTTATCAAACAGCCTGGCAACTTCATTAGCATCCTACAAGACCCAGACGACAACCAAAGTGGCCCTACACACACACACACACACACACACACACACACACACACACACACACACACACACACACACACACACACACACACACACACACACACACTCATGAGCCAGACAACCCCTGCACTGGCCTTGACCCATGAACTCTAGGGTCCTCTTTCACCTGCTACAACAGCATTCATGCTAGCAGGGCTGTCTCGCCTGCACCCAACTGTTCTGCATATGTTCTCTTAACATTCCCACGCTCCGAGCTCAGACCTCCAGCTCGGGAGACGACCACGCTTTACACACAGCAGTATTCATACGGGACATTATGGAGATCTGCATTGTGTCTGTGTCTGGCTGTCTGACTTTTTTTGGGTCTCATGACGACCACCTCATCCTCATGACTTGATCCCTTTTCAGTGGCGGGGAGGCTTTTATTTCCCTGCCTCTCCTTCAAATTGATCTGTAAATATTCTACGATGTCTACGTCTGACTGCCGCACAAAGAAAATGTAACACGGTCAACATTTTTGTTTCTCATGAACAATGCTTTGTTTCCCATTTTTGTGCTTCCCAACTGAGTTATGGCTGGAAAGCTATCACAAAATAATGCTCTCATCTCGTTCCTCCCCTTCTCACTAGTCTTGTACTATTCTCTCTCCGATTCCTTCCCGCCGAAGCTGTGTTGTTGATTATCTCTTCCCCGCCGGCACATCAAGGGTAAACTCATGACTCTCTTCACCTTTCCTTCCTCTTCCTGATTCTTTACAGATTGCCATTGGCTGAGAGCAGCTTCGCGTCTCCTCATTGGCCGGTGTAATGGACAGAAACAGTGATGCGACTAACACGAGGCTTCAGTATAGTAGGAGTGTTATTGTGTTAAAACATTATTGAGAGAAATGGGGTAGAGCGTGGTCCTGCTCTCTGACAGATAATGTGAGTGTCAGATGTGGACGGGTGCAACACTCAGAGGGTTTTAGTTCAGATCATGTGTGAGAGAGACCTTGGGAGGCGTGCAAAAGACTGTGACTGAATTTCCCTCGCCACACAGCATATGGACGCCCTCATCGCTCTATGCAAATCGACGAGACACAGACACATGTTCACAAATGCAGACAAACTAACCCCCCCCCCTCTAGTCCCTCATTAATTGTTCCTCCTAAAACCAGACAACTCCCCCCTTCTCAAATAATAACCTCTCCACTA
This sequence comes from Pempheris klunzingeri, assembly GCF_042242105.1. Taxonomy (NCBI): domain Eukaryota; kingdom Metazoa; phylum Chordata; class Actinopteri; order Acropomatiformes; family Pempheridae; genus Pempheris; species Pempheris klunzingeri. The sequence continues at coordinate 6,914,336 of NC_092026.1, forward strand.
GCACCCCCCACTCCATCTTCCCCTCACGAGCGACCCCCCCCCCCCCCACCCCTCAGTCTAGACCCCGCAACCCTCTCTCTCTCGAACCAGACGCCCCAAAATCCTCGCCCCCCCCCCTCCTCCCCTCTCTCCTCTCCTCAGCTCCCACGACCAGCAGACAGACCCCATGATTCGCGTGACCGCCATTTTGCTGCCCACAGTAGACCTAACTGTACAGCACAGCAGCTGCCTTGATGGGCAAATGCAAATACGAACTGCTGCATTGTTACTCAGCCGCTCAGACGACTCTCATCGCATGAATTAACGCCCCAAAAACAAGACCTGCTCAATCAAATGCGACCACAAAATGACACAGTGCCGATATGCAGAAACATGAGATATTCATTTATACAACGCTTCACTTCTCTGACTACATAAACAGCTCCCAATGTTATTATGCCAAGTTATGAGATCCGCGTGTTGAATATTTTTCAGGTTATTCCAAAGTCTCAGACAGATGACAAGCACTTCAGCTCTCATTTTCCTCTGACTGGTGTATTCTTGGGAAATAGCACTGTTATGATACTTCAAAGCTACAATTCAGTGTTCTTCGGCAGGCAATTTTTTCGTTATGCCACCTATTTATATGTTTCATGTGCAGCCCTTCTCTCGCAAAAATCAGTCACCCCACGATTTGTTCAGTGCCATGGTAACCAGACACCAATGTGCATGAAAATGAGACTATTATGGTCTGTCTGTCTGGAGTTTGTTGGGCCTATGGATCCCTTTTTAATTAGAGTCTGCGTAATGCTTTCGTCGGTGCATTATGTATGTCTGTGTGTAAAAAACTTGTGTGAGTGTGCATGCGTGACAGAGCGCTATCTGATTTGAAAAAAGCCTCAGCTTAATCTTTTGTACAGTGTCACATTTGCATGCGAGGGAATCACATGCTAACATGCCATATGGCACAGTAGGACCAGACTCTTTATCTCACTTGCATCGAACACCTATCAAACGCAATTCGGGGTCCGAGTACTTGCAACCCAAAGAAAAACAAACGGCACCAAATCCATTTTAAAACATCACTTCAGGTCTGCTTGCTTGCCGCTGCGTCGCGTTCATAGGAGCAATTATCGGCTCATGCCAACGATATGATGGTTGGAGGTTATGCAAATGCAATTAGCCTCGATTTGCATTCGACAACAGTTAACGGATGCACAGATGGCAGACAACAGTGATGCGCCCGCCATCTTTGGCAGAGGGAAAGACTGGCGGCCATTTTGTCTGAAGCTGTGCCCATCTGGATGGAAACAACCACACTGCATTGCTGTGACGACGGCAGCAGTTTGTGAGCTGTGGGTGCACACTGCTGCTGCTCGCTGCCAAGCATATACAGTCCAGTCATACACACAAACAGAGCTCTCTGTTGTGGAAAAGGTACGGGCAGAGAGTTGTTACCTCATACAGATCAAAATGTTCAGATTTGAGTGACATCTTATAATTCAACAGGCTTTACAAAAACATCTCAATTAATTTGTCATTTCTAAGAGTTAAAGAAACATCTTTTACAGCTGCAATCAACATCCTAAAATTAGCCCCTCTGAACCAAATAGGGTGCCAAGTCTCTCTCTCACACACACACACACACACACACATGCACACATGCACACATGCACACATGCACACATGCACACATACACACATGCACACATACACACATACACGCATACACTTTTAGGTAATGTATGAGGTAAAGAGAGCACATTGAGAGCTGTTCATAGAGTGGAAAATGTGGAGTGCTGAAGAGAGATACTTGCCATTTTACCATCTCCACTACAAGGTGAGAAGCTCTCTACCCTGTGATCTTCTGCCCTCTTTGCTGTTCAGTCAGTTTTTTTAAACAGTCTGGGATTCAATAACTGACATCATGGAGAAAAAAAAAAGATGATCATACTTCGTGTGCCAGTGTTTCTGGTTTTAACAGACACATGTCTACAGCTCACCATAGTAACAGCAAGCCAAGAGTGGAAGAGAAAATAAAGATCGTACTGTCTCTTTGTCAAATGTAAAAACTGGTTGGGGAATAAACAGCGGGCGAGTTGAGGATGGAGAATGAGTCAAAAGCAGAACTCCCAAACTGGGTTTTAAACAGCCAGAGGCAGAAGGTGGAGGATATGTCAATCTTATGAAAGGAGGAAAAATCAAGAGAAAGGAATATCCCTCTCGGCGGTCTCTGAACATTCTGCGTATTGGGTATTATTTGGGCAGAGATACCCTTCAGCAGAACCACACACAGCCAGCGGAGATCAGGACTGAGGTCCAGTCTGAGGAGCCGGGGCTGCAGCTGAGAGGGCCAAGCAGGGCCTGTCCTTTGGAGGTCTGTGGGCCCCTAGGGCACAGACTAACACAGGAAACCCCACTCAGAGCTGTGCAGGCTCTGTGTTTCATATTGATTTCTCCTGCATGCTGGTAGCTCCAGAGGTGCTTCTAGCCTTCAGGGACCTTCTCCATCCTTCCCAGCCCACTCACTAGCTCCCCGTCTGGGCTTCACTGGCTCTGCTGGACCCCTGGATGGAGGTACGGGCCACAGGAGGAGAGGAGGAAGACGAGAGCCCATGGCAATGATGATGAGCTGCGCTGGGTCTCTGAGTTCAGTCATCTACCAGCCTTTATCCAGCCTTCCAACCACCCACCCTTGTTTCCATCTGAAAAAAGGAAAATAGAGTGTTTTTCAAAATCTCACCTTTGGCATTCAGCATCCCTCTGCTCAATGCAAATGCAAATGTAAACACTAACACTTTGATTAAAAATATGTGGGAAGAAAACGCCAACTTGCTCTTTTGTAACCTGCCCCAAGGCACTCGCTGCTATACAGAAACAAATAAAATGCTCACCATTCTGTATGAAACACAGACACATCCATCCCTGTTCATATTTTTTAAAGGTATTTCTAGAAATGTAAATCATTCACATTAAAATCATTACCCATAACTGTCAGAGAATTATTAATGACATTCATTATGTTTAGTCATTTCTGACCGTGTCTCATGACTGGCACAAATAAAACGAGGCGCATCATAACGGTTTTGATACTAAATGAATAATTTGCATGGACTCCTTCACTGGCGTACATTTTGAAATATTCTGAAAGCAGTCTGAATCCTGTTATCATGCTAATACAATGTAGTCCTTTATGTGTCGCTTTGTTCTTTTCTATAAGAAAAACGAGTTGCAGGGGCCTCCCTCAGTTGCCCCCATTTTTGTCAAAACCAGCAGCAAAGACATATTCAGCTCATTGTGGTTGGCTGGAAAATTAATAAGACACAGAAAGTAGCCGATTAAAGCCGTCGGTTATGGGAGGGTTTGTTTGTGAATCTGAGTTGGCTGTTGCGTGCATGTTTTCAACATATAAAGGGGGAGCACCCGGAGTAGCCCCTGGCTTGGCCTGTGCAGGAGAGTGACGTGGGGTGAGATTGGGTGAGCCGGAGGAAGATTCAGACACAATGCCCCCATTGAGAGGGCTCAGACATGGGTGTTAACTCCCCATTCCTTCACACACAATAGGGCCCCCCACTGGAGCCGGCGTAGGGGACAATGTTGTTTCAGGGCAGCCCTCCACCCGGCGATAAAGAAAGGAGCTGCATTATCAAGATGGGAGGAGAGGGAAGGATGGATGGGGGGCAGGAGGAAAGAGACGGATAGGAGATAGAAGGATATGTTTGTGTCTGAGGGAGGGAGGGAGGCCTCTGTGACCCATGGCTTTGGACTTGAGGAACAAAACAGAGAGACATTGACAAACACATCGCAGCAGCATCAGGCATCCCTAAACATTTAGAAACTAATTCAATAACAATACATTTACCAAATAATAAGTAGAAAATGTCTAATCATCATCATTCTAACATTTAAGATATTCATCATCGGCCAGTACAGCACATATGGTTAATCTGGATCTTATTGCTAATTCAACATTCGGCCGAAGGGCAACCGTTGAAAATTAGCCAGTTCTCTTGTAGTGGCACATTTACAGTGATGTAGCATTAAGGCATTAATGACTATTGAAGACCACATTCATAAAATAGAGAAATATCTTTAAATAATGGATATTTTGTAGTATTTATTTTACTGAGAATAACGGCCATCGTTTAATTGTAGAATACTTAAGAGCCAATAACGACCTCAGTCAGCTGCTGCTTCTGACTGGTTGATAGGTTGAACAAGTTGTCTTTGTTGGCTAGTTAATTTAGATGGTTGGCACATCAGCTCATCGTGCTTAATGTTGTCAGTGTGTTTAATGTCTTTTGATACCATGTTCTGCTTTTTCAGTAAAAGGTTCAAATGGAGAATGAGCGATTTCAAGAAGCAGATGGAGAAAATATTAAAAACATTGAATGATTTCAAACAATTCTGTCGCTAACAAAAAAAGGCAAAACACAAAAAAAAAAAATAATAATAATAATAAAATAAATGCTTGTTGCGTGTTGTTGCTGGCTGCAGCAGACATGAAGGAATGAGGGGTGTAACATATTAACACTAGGTAACGCTGCGTTTAAAGTGTGGTCGACTCCCGAGCTCTTTCAACCGCGAAAGGAACTTTTCCTCTTACCAAAATGTATGTCTACTTTTGTACGCTTCAAAGATTTCACTGAAATACAGACCCAGTTGTGACTTTGATATGCACTATGAGCACGAGATGACAGATTAGGGAGTTTATCTGCACACTTTAATGGCATCATGTTTGCAGCAGAGAGCAGGAATCACATCCTCCAATGACTTCAGCATTTTTTAAACATCTTTTGCGTTCCTCCAAAGACTGTATAACAAGCATTTGCTTCTTCACAGTTGCTTGTTATATACTCGGCGGCTGTAAAGAAACACTGTTTTGTGTTTTGGGAGTCAGTTTGGGAGTGAAGCTGACAGTGTTAACAAGCTGTTGGTAATGAAAGCGTGTGAGCGTTTATTCTACCTTTCTTTTCCAGAAAGGGAAAATCTCCTCCGGCTAAGCAAAGGGGAGGGTTTTCTTAAAATGTATAAAGGAAGCTATCAGTTTGGCTGTCTTTGATGCCACAAGGCGGTATAGGCGGTGAGGGGGGGGGGCACGGGTAGGACTAGCTGGAAAATGTTTATGGAGATCCTGTGTCTCTCTAGGAGCCTAATCGAATCCTGTGGCTGGAGTGAGAGCTCATTGTGCCGGTGTAAAGGATTACACTGGTAAACTGGTAAAACAGGGGAAAGAGCCCAAACACTCTCTACCTCCTATGGAGAGGCAACGAACCATCGAACAATGAGATTGGAGACTATACTGCAAGCTGACTCATTTTATCAACAGAAAAGAGACCCGGAGACAGAAAGAAAGTAGGAGGAGGAGCTGCGAGAGGAGGAAGATAGAGGAAACAGGTCATTTACATGCATGTGCACCGGCAAACAAAAAAAAAAACATGGATTTGAGGATTGAAAAAAGAAGGGAGTAGAAGGAGCCGCACGGACGCCAGTTTCAGTGGAAGAGGGTAATATGGGCAAATGATGTCTGTCTTGCTCGTCCGTCTGCATCCTGAGTGACAGTTTACAATCTCGGAGGCAGCAGGCAGGCCCAGCAGGTTGGCTCTTTGGCTCCATACAATCCTTCATTTCCCAACATTTTTTTTCTCTTTCTCCATCTTCCCTCCACCTCTGGCTTTCATCTGTTTCCAGCTATCTCTAATCTCCCTCATTCTTCCGCCACCACCACCTCTCCTTTGCATTTTGTCTACGTTCTAAAATATTCTCTCTTCCTCTCAGTTGATCACCAGTTTTTTCAACCACCATTTCGACTGTCCAATTCTGAATGTACGACATGTTTGTCCTAATCTTTTCGACTTTAATAAGAAAATAAAACTCTGTAACAAGCAGTAGGTTTTCTAATACTTGAGCTGCACAATAATGAGTTATGGCAGGCCCGCTCTTCTGTAGTGAGCTGGTTTCTACTCCTTTTTTTATGCACGTTCACTCATAACCACTAATGATGAATTCTGCACCGGGCCTCCTATTCATCAGGAAACTGTTAGACTTTCCAAAAGTGTTTTAGAGCTACGGTCACCTCCTTTCATGCTAAAGCAGATGAATTTTGAACTAATATTTCCTAGGAAACCGTGTTTTCTACCTCCTGTTTCTCTTGCATCTGTTGAGAACTAATCCACGGAGGGTTTATTGGAGTCACTACAAATTTCTGAGGCGAGGAAAATCCCCCCGACGTCTGATGAGCACGATGAACCCCGTATATTTCCCACAATTTTCACGGACAACATGCAAGTAAAGCATTATTCTCCTCTCATCTGCTGTTCAAATGGAAACCACACTGAGCATAATGCATCATTTGCATTCTACAACCTGGCACGCTGAAAGACTCTCTCCTCCTCGCTCTCTTCTTCTCTGTTCCTTCAAAGGCTGCCGAGGGTGTATTCAAACAGCAGGATACACACTCAGCTAACAAACCTCATTAAGGGCCCATACACACTTTCTCAATGCTAACACTAGCTGTCACACATTCCCTCTCAATGCACACACTGGTGGCCACACTGACCGCGACAAAGCATCTTTACAGAGCTAATTAGAAGGGTCCCCCTCTCTATTTGAAACTCATCTGAATAGGAGGGAAGATGATAACGAGGAGGGGAGAAAGAGATAGAGAAGGAGGGACAGGCAGGAGAAAGGAGGGAGAAGGAGTCGCTGCAAGAGAGAGAAAGGGAAGAGAAGATGCCTGCTAATATACTCAAAGAGATAGCAGGCTTGTCTTTCGTGGTGTGGAATTAAGGCAAGGAGCTCAAGCAGGCAGGGGGAACTGAATTAGTGTGACACCGCAGGTCTGATGCAGCTGTAGCGGGGAGCGGGGAGGGAACCGAGTTCTGCGCCGATTTGATTGGTGTGCCAGTTTCTAGAGAGAGATGGAGGGAAGGAATGGGTGTGACACCGGCTACACGGGGAAGGCAGTAAAAGAGCAGCTGCCAACATGGACGGCATTTCAGAAAGCTGCATGAGAAACGCAGGTCTTCAACCCAAATGAGTGGTAATTAAACAGGAACAAGCAAATTGAAAAATATGGAACACTGAGATTCGGCTGAACAGCAGGCTTGCAACAAATAAATTTAATAAATGTGTGGCGCTTTTGTCGATCCTTGCTCTTTCTTTTCATGCTAATTATTGTTGCAAGGCTCTAACTACATCAGTATTCTCTGTTTGAAACGTTGCCATTGTCTTTCAGCTCTGTGCACTCTGTATTCAGAGAGGGACAGAAGGTCACACTGAGGGTTCAGCTACAAAACATTCCTCCATAGTTTTCATATCTTCCTCAATTCTGCCCTCCTCCATTTTATGTTTAAATATTTCCTCAGTGTGTCCTGAAACTGTGTGTGTGTGTGTGTGTGTGTGTGTGTGTGTGTGTGTGTGTGTGTGTGTGTGTGTGTGTGTGTGTGTGTGTGTGTGTGTGTGTGTGCTCAGACAATGCCAAGTTGACAGTTAGGGTCTTGGATCAAGCACAAGGCCAAGTTTGTCTCTGCAAACTGAGTGAATGGACACAACAACATCAAATGCAGAAGTAAAATATTGCACTATTTCTACGAAATGTCTCCAACATTTTTATATCCTGGCATAAAAAAATGAACAATTAATTTGCTTAAAAAACACATACACTATTTTGAAAGTGATCATTTTTAAATTTAACAAGAACAGAATGAACTATGTAAACTGTTTCAAAATGCAAAAAAGAAATATATATATATATATATATGTACATATATATATAATCCAGGCTCTTTTCAATGCTCAACTATTTTTTAAGTTCAAGTTGAAGTTATGACCTAATTGTTCTTCCATCAAGCCCAGTGGCCCCTGATGAGATTGCAAAGCATTCTGGGAGAATAGCAGGTGTCCCCATGTCACAGAGCTTCCCAGACAGCTTGTTAATTTGCACAACTTTTACACACACATCTCTCCCTCTATCTGCGTGTGCATGCGTGTGTATGTATGTGTGTATATATTAGCGATGGGACTTGACCCTAGCGGGCTGCGGCAGTGTTTCGCGTCTTGCTGGGCGTGGGAAAAAGACGGGACCCCTTTTCACAGCTGCCTCGGCCGAGGCCCGGGCTGCTGGGGGCCCCTGTACCCCCTCTACGCACACCCCCGTTCCCCCTTGTCCGACCCCCCCCCCCTCCTCCTCCATCCCATTCAGACTCCGGCCTACTTGCTTTCAAAAGCAGGACCCCCTTCCCAGCCCTTCATAAATACATCTCATTATTCAAGCCCTAGTTTGCATAGGGATTCCAAAGAGATCTCCACTCTGCTCGTGAGGCCTGAAGCCCCTCAGCCTTTTGGACCGCACAAGTGCAAATTTCGACTTCGTAATCTCCCTGTGTTAATATTTGTTTTAAAACGATGTGTGCACACTTGCAAAACTATTTCACCAGTGCTGCGGCTGCCTTAAAAAAAATCATTTTCATACATCTCCCTTTTGATTTTTTTTTTTTTTTTCTAGAAATGTGGCAGAAAATCTGGAGAAACTAAACCCAGTGAAAAGACAGTTTAGCATGACTATTAGCAAGTGCTTTGCTGGTCTGTATTCCATCTGCCACCGGCTATTGTACAGTACCTCTCACACACACACACACACACACACACACACACACACACACACACACACACACACACACACACACCCCTCTACAACACCCCCCACCCCACCCCCATTCGCTGCAATGCATTACTGCAGAGATTTATCTCCTATCAGCCTGTATAATACTGAGGTTATAATTTACATCCACTTTAGAAAACAGCAGCACAGACCGGTCCTTGCATATGCTAATATAAAGCTTGGGAAAATCTGGGCAACTCAAAGAACTCCATACTAAATTTGAATAACTGAGCTTTATATTGAGCTTCAAGGTTGTGGAACCGTGAAGATTTGACCTTGCTAACAATATGTACTTATTGTTTAATTCCTAATGCTGGACTATTTAAGGTGGAATTGGAGGGAACATACCGACAGCCTCAAAGCTGGGAACGCTTCTGCTTCGATCTTGCTGAAATAACTGAAATAACATTTTCTGGGCTTTCATTTCTTATTTTCTGCTTTGGAATTGGGAATTTTAATTTCAATGTGAGGGTGAAACCAAAAACATCTCACCATGCTGATCATGTTATAATAGGTTTCTCTTGCCATTTACGGCATTTTCAAGCGTTTTGACTTAATGCTGCCGCTGCTAAATTATACATGTGCCGTACCTTTATGCAAATCGATACTTTTCTCACAATCATCAGGAGACTTCGGACAAGGGGAGGGTGGCTCGTCAAGGCATTAGGGCCAAAATGGACAGAGCCACCCAAACACTCTTTCCACATGAGCAGGTCCAAACCTTGCCTGCGCTCTCCTAACGGGATAAAGAACCGCAGCAAAGATTACACGGCCACCTCCCCTGCACCTACCACACACTCTACCTGACAAATAGGATCATAGTGTTTAAAGGGATAAAACGCTGAATGTATGAGAGTGAAAGAGAGAGGTGTGTGTGGGTCTGGCTGTGTGTTTGCGGAGGATGGGGGGTGACGTACAATGTAGAAAATGTTAATACTTCAAAGGAATGATGGGATTCAACATGGAGGTCTCACTTCACTCGCTCAAATCACACCGTTTACACTGTGTTGCTGTAGGCTACAGTCTATTGCAGCTGCATACTGTATGTATATATTCTGATACATACACGAGTGATAGAAAACTGACATTTACACTGTGCGCGAATAAAACTGGCAGTAAATGTCCCTCTTAATGCCCCTTTTCGTTTGAATAAGACGTGAGGATTGCTACAGCACTGCACACTATAAAAATCATTCTTGATGCAAAATAAAAAATTCCTCAATATTTCAAAATTCAGGCTCAGTCTTTCTTTGTCTTTTTCACACCCACACACACACAACCAACTCCACCAGCTCTACAGAATGTGGACAACAATCAACCAAACTCTGCTGGACCAAAACTATCTGCAAGCCTCCAGCATCTTAAGGTCTGACCTGAACCTCCACGTTCTTATTGTTGTACTAAAAATGTGTTAGGCCAAATAAGCAAACTCCTTTTGCTCCTTTTGTTGCTCAAATCACAGGTGAACGACTTCTCTACATGCATGTGTTGTTATTTGAATTATTTACCTGCAGGCTGACCGTTGCACCTCGTCCTGTCTGGCGGCCGTTTGGTTTCATTGTCAGTTGATGCGAAGTTGCTGATGTTCTTGTCATTTTCCTTTTAAGACAAAAGAAAATAGAATCACTTTATGTGAATCACAGCTGGTTTTCTAATTTCAATAAAACAACACATTTTGGGGATAAATGAGCAGCTTGCAAGTCAGAGGAGGAAAACATAAGGGGGAAATAAATGTAGCTTTGTTGGCCTTGCAGCTAATAGCACTCCACCAAACTTGTTTGGTGCACTTCTCATTATTTTGCATCTTTGCAAGGTTAAATATATTTTCTGTTGCATGAACAATAAGTCGAGCTCGATAAAAGTGTTTGTCAAAAAGCAAAATTGTAAAATATGATGTAAAATGCCGTACTAAGTGGGGAACTGTACCACAAAGCCATGGTATGGCGCATGCTTCATGTGGGCAGCATCCCAGTTGCTAAGCTACTGAAATACAGGATTAAACATGAAAAATGTTGTATAGCAAATAAAAGTATAAATTCTAATTATCATAACTGTGACAGTGGAACTGAGCAGCAAGATAGAGATTACACAATGCCACAATATTTTAATCCCTAATTTTCTTTGTATGAGCCTAAAATGGAGGACATGGAGGTCAAATTGTATATACTGGCTTTAACTGTTCACCAGCTCTCATATACAAACGTCAACAACACACAGTCACACATCATCCAGGCTCTCTTGTTTAACGGTGCACATCAAATATTGTCAGTCATGGTCTAAATAGAGCATGCTGGGACTTCAGGGATATTCAGTCATCTCCAAGGCTTGCTGATTCTGCTCTAAGAATAGATCAAACTCTGAGCCGATGTCCTATTTTGTTCTTATCTAGCAGGCAAACGCAAAAATAATCCACCCAGCGAAACACAAATGTGAACATATCTGCCATGTCTAACTCGAATTCAGCTCCAGTGATGAAAGCATGTTCGAAATAGGATGAAGATGGTCGTGTGCAGCCCGGTCTCTTCTGCTCTAAATGACTGATGCAATGGGATTTTGATGTGTTGTAGCCTGCAGGTTCTGGTTGGGTAGCCAAGAGCCAAACAACCCACACTTGTCGTCACTGAAAGGACGGAAAAACACAGTTTCTGTGCTGTTAGCGCACAGTAGTCCAGTCCTGTACTCTCTGTCCATGCCCTGCTAGAGCCTCGTCTTGCACCAAGTGATGTATATGTGCATCCAATTATATATCACACTCCTAATGTCAAGGTAATTATTGCCAGGGGACATCACTTAGCCTGCACCCCTCATAAAGGAAATACACTGAGTATCAGAGGAGTCAGGGAGTCTGCTCCTGCAGTGGGTGCAGCTCTGCAGGATAAATTCACACAGAGTAGTTACTGGCTTAAATGAAGGCTCACCAACTTCTAGGCCTGCTAACATGACCATAAGACACATGTGAGATCTTAGAGAGCGATCTGATGCTGCTGCTGCTGCTTCCAACGCCATCACGTGATTCCTTCTCTGACCAATCACATGGACCCTTTAACTATTCTGTCTCACCCCTCGAGGCATTAATGCTGTAACACCCACACAGTTATGACAAGTACCCAACAGCGCGCACTGTGTTTTTATGCACGTTTCTCCACGTGCAACACTCCCTTGGGGCTAAAGTTGAAGACACAGCCGATGTATTGATTCTCAATAGGCCCCAGCATCACCGCCAAACACGAACCCTTTCAGCAGCAGCACTGACGACCCCACAGACACGCAGGTGGCTCATCTGGGCAGAAGAGGTGGACAACCATCACGGTGTTTTCTGGCTTTCTGGAGACCCCCTCACCCTCCCCTCCATCCCACCACCACCACTCCTCCTCCTCATCGGCAGCCGCGGCGTGCTGCCTCCCTCAGCATCCGTCCCTCCTGCTTCCTTCTGCCGCTGCTGCTGCTGCCGCCCCGGCATCATCTCCTCCTCCATGCCGAGCGAGAGGACCCCACCGTCTCCGAAGTGCTCGGCGTCAGTTCGTACTTTCGGTTCTCTAGCTTTATGAAATTAAAACTCATACAGCTAGATAACCAAAGACACAAACTAAGCCGTCGTCTCTTAAAGGGGCCGCCTCTCCGATACAAACCCAGAGAAGAGAGAGAGAGAGAGAGAGAGAGAGAGAGAGAGCCTGCCTGTGGTCCGTGGTCACATTGCACTCAGAGCCCCTCACTCACACACTCACACACACACACACATTGAGAGAGAAAGAGAGGGAGAGAGAGGAGCAACAAAGCTGCTCACACAAAGCTTATATATATATATATTAATCTATATATTTATCATCAGGCTACATGGAGGTTAAATGAAGTTAAAACACAGGTTGTATTGGCCTCAATGACTAGTTTGGCACACACACATTGACTGACATACGAGGCCCATCATGAAATGTAACTTTACTGGCACCACCATGATTAAACCCAGTGGAGCCAAAGCCATGCTGCACATGTATCCCCGTGACTAGTTTGGTGCCAGAGCAGCATTTTGTTTTGCAGAGCTCTACCAGTGCATGTAGCTACAGGCTACACACACACACACACACACACACACACACCACCCCGTCCTTTCGCAGCCCTGTCAAAACCATTTAGTTATATCATATTTAACGTCAGGGGTTGCCTTTTGTCATCGTTGTGGATTTACACCTGCCAGATTTGAGTTATTATTCTACCGCATCAGGCCTAATAGACAAGCAAAGTTCCCATCAAACATCCTTCAGTAATGTCACAGCTGCACTTTAAAATGATGGGAAACACAAAACAACAGCGCCTGCACCAATCAATGTGATGACCAGGTAATAAAACACACATCAGCCCTCTTTACCTACAATTAAAGCTATGACCAAATCAACCATAGCAGTCACATAAAGCCAGCATCCCTACTTACTTGCACATCAGGCTAACTCCAGTCCACTCCAGTCAATATCCTCTAACAATTTAAATTCCGCCTCCGATTTTCCTCTTTGTCATCCGATTACAGAAAATAGTGCAAAAGAGCTGCAGTGCCGAGGCTACAAAGTGTCCTACCTCCCTACAGACATGCATGTGTCCTCTCCCTCACACATGCGAGCTGCGACTGACAAGTGCGGAGCTCACACGGTGAGCAGAGGGGATAAACTCCGCCTCAGAGAGAGAGAGGGGGAGAGAGAGGGAGAGAGGGAGGGAGGGAGAGAGAGGGAGAGAGAGGCGGGAATCTGAAATCATTAAAGCCGATTTGAAAATGATCGCAGGTGTTTGTCAGTCAGGAGTTTATTCCCCCGATTATCCTCATTAGTCAGAAGAGTGCGTAAAATATGTCAAAAAGCAACTGGGGACTGGTGCAAATGGAGCTGAGGCAAACGGGATACTTTGAGAGCAATTGTTGTATTTTTAAGAAATTAATTGGCCATTTTTAAGAACTCCTCTTAATTTTTTGTGTGACATTCCTAACAGATCTGTGAGGCTCCTCTACTGCACAAGCTTTCTCTTTTTTAAAATAAGCTTTATAATCCCGTACGCACAGTGTAGTGTGAGCAGAAACTTCATAAAATCCTCTTAATTCTTAACAGTATTCTGCATCAACAAATAATCTTCAAAATCCTTCTTTTCATTAGAATTCATTACCCATAAAAGCTAATGCTCATTTAGGATGTAGGCTGTATTAGATCATTTGAAGAAGTAAAAGAGGAAAAAACAACTCTAAAAACCCTTAAAAAGACCAAAATTAGCTGTAAGATATTTTAGATACTCTGGTATGTCAGCTCCCATCTGCTGTGCACGTGTTATAAAATGCTAAACATGTGATTAAAGGATTTCTGAACTGAATTTTGAGGCCCACATTAGGTCATGCAACCTGACTGTGGCTGCACAACTCTTAAATACCAATTAACCCTCCAATGGCCTTGTTCGAGCATTTAAACAAAAAACCTAAAGTATAAATTCTTGTCACTGCTGTTTCCAGGATGCAGACGCTCCATAAAGGAGGAGAAAGTGTTGCAACAGCTGCGTTTTTTTATTCTAATATTCTAATGCAAAAAGTCGCTGCTGAAGCACCGAGCAGAGGAATCCAGGGTTTCTGTCCTTGGTGCAGAGAAGGTTCCCGCCTGGACCCAAACCCTGATAGCACATTCAGGCAATATGCATCCTTATCAATTGTGATTTTATGATATGAGTGATATCTGGGCCGAGGAGATGAGATAGTGGACGCGATAACAATCACACCCTTTGATAAAAGAAGCCAGTGGCAGAGACAAGACTCGAATAGCAACTTGCAATATCTCTTAAAGTTGAAAGGATATTTAAAAAGATGCTGGAATCAGTGTGTGTGTGTGTGTGTGTGTGTGTGTGTGTGTGTGTGTGTGTGTGTGTGTGTGTGTGTGTGTGTGTGTGTGCAGGTAAACCAATAAAAGAGCAGCAAGCTACAGACTGGGTTTCCAAACGAAGCTTGCATCAGATAGCAGTTACATATCTGATTATTGCGCATGGGCAATCTGTTAGTATCACGGAGGTGCAGCTCTCCTGTCAGGCTGCAGCACAGGTCCGGCGCTACTGTATGAATCCTATTCTGCTCTGCATCATTTATAAGTAGATGTAATCGGCTGGGGCCTCTGCTGCTGTCATCCTGTAATTGAACTCACACCACATGGCGCGGTCGGTGTAAGAGGAGCGGGAAGGCCCTCACACCACCCTTTAAAAATATCACCGTTGCCACATAAGCATGAGCGCCGTGTTCATTTTGATTGGATGCACAAACCTCATCGCTGCTGAGCATGCGCGCCCAGGCCGTTGGAGTGCACGTGCATCCCTGTATTGTAACCTATTTACTTTGTAAACTGCAGCTATTCAGGGCACTTAATGTTCACTGCAGGCACAAATAAAGACATGCAACAAATGTCCCTGCAAAGTGACACATCCACAACCACCTGCGTTAACAAAACCCTCAAATCTCTGAAAAAGAAATAGGACAGTAGACTTAATATTGCCCACATTGTCTCCTACAAATGATGCATGAATTGTTTTTCACAACTGATTAAATCCCAGAGCAGCCTGAGCATAAAACAGCCTGCCTTGTAGACTTTTGAGTAAAATTAAAACTATTTTTGGACACGAGCTGTTAAACTATAAGCTGCACGTTCAAAAATGCATGCAGCCAATAGTTTATATATTTATAGTTATACACTACAATTATATCAATTACTGATAACGATTCAATCAACTATACTGAAGGTTTTAAAAATCTTTTGAATGAGTGTGTGTGCGTGTGTGTGTGCGTGTGTGTGTGTGTGTCCCTCAGATGGATTTTCCCACAAACAACTGACAGGGAAAATTCACCCCCCCTCTCTCTCTCAAAAAAAAAAAAAGAAAAGAAAAGAAAAAAAAAAAGAAGTCAACATCAAGTTCAACAACGTGCCGGAGAGAAATTTACATGACAATCAGGTCTGGGATCCTCGAGGTCCCCCCACCCTGCACAACAGAGTCTGGCGTCAGCTCCGCTACACTTTCCCAGGCTCACAACAATATCTCCCTGCTGAACTCTGCACTGCAGCGCTGCCTGGGGCCTCCTCCTCCTCCTCCTCCTCCTCCTCCTCTTCCTCCACCTCCTCCTCTTCCTCCACCTCCTCCTCTTCCTCCACCACTACATGAATACCTCTCACATGAGCACATGGCAGCGAAGAGCCTCATTAAATATTCTGGAGTTTGCATAAACTTTAATGCAGACTGACTGACATCATGATGAGAAAAATGTATTTGCCAAATTTGGTCTGATGGACTGAAGTGAGTCTGCGACACTTTACGTATTTTTACGGTATTTTAATATGTTATGATGTTACTGTAATATTGCAGGTGTGATGCTAAGTATAATATTGCAGTTATATATTTCTTATAGCTCTGACCTGATATTAGCAGCACTCCGTCAGTAGTATTAATAATAGCTTGAATAAACTGTTTTTAAAAAGGATTTTAAGCCTCTGGGCTTTGCTATAATTATTAGTTTATCAAATATTCTACAGTGAGGTAACACACACCAAAATATGCCTTTTACTTCTTGAAATAGAATCATTATATCAAACAGGAAACTAGGCCATAAATTAAAATACTATATATACGTATACTAATAAATAAAGTCCAAATAAACATGCACCTTGTTGAACCCAAATTCAAAAGTATACTCACATTTTACTTGAGTTCTGTCCAAAAAAAAATTTTTTTTTTAAAATTACGTCCCAACAGATTCTTTGGATTTTGAAAACTCGTAATTTTGTGAATTATAATTTGTCCCAAAAAGCGTCCTCCTCTGCGCTCCATCCACACAGACTGGGCTGGGTGTTGAGAGAGATCTGCGTCCTGTCCTGAGGGGCTGAAGTGCACCGTCGTTAGGACCCATTTCACACCTCAAGTGTGTTTTACCTGCTGCATTCACGGACACCAGCCTACCTTATTATGCAGAAAACCCCTCTCTTACCGGATAAAGCGGGTCAGACAGGAGTGTGAGAGCGGCGGCTGCAGACAGCCAGAGAGGCGAAGGGAGGGAGGAGGAGGAGGAGGAGGAGGAGGAAGAGGGGGAGGGAATAGAGTCTGCTCAGGGCCTATCAAATTTGTCAAACAGGCCCTGTGATATTTAGGGGGAATAATAAGCCTGAAAGTAGGTTGCTGCTGCTTTATTTCAAATGAGAATCACATAAAATAAAAACCCTGCTGCTGTCAAACCCACAAATGTGATGACGACGTTAAATCAGATGTAAAGTGGAACCTCGAGGGCAACGTTATGGACAAATAACCTCCAGTTTCAAACCTGGACGTCTCTGCTTTTTAAAAAAAAAAAAACCCACATCAGCCTCATTTGTGTGACTTTTCTCAACATGTGTCACTTTAACACGACCCTCACGTGTCTCTTATTGGCTCATTAACGAACAATACAGCAGGATTTACTGTATAAATAACCCTTTATGAAGGAGAACCCACTCTCTAAAGTGGACATAGGTGTGTCCCCCATCATCCAGGATCTATAGTTTTATTCACTCTCCACAAACCAGTAAAATCAAGATCTGATAAGAAGGACTTCACAGACTACAGGTGGCTTATTTCAGTGTTATATGTTAGAATAATCTATGATATAAAAGCACCAGAAAACGACCCACTACATGATACACTGGATGTAGCTGCTTTCCAAAAATACATGCTGGGACTTTATGATCGACCTGTAACCGACGAGCCTGTTATTTATACATTGGAATAATAAATTACAGATATCAGTGGCTGACTGTGGCTGTTTGAGGAGCAGGAGAAATGAATTTTAACGATATGCTGAGCTCGTTTTTAAAAATGCACGGGCGTAAAGTAAAGAAAAAACAGCATGTACAGTAAAATAAAACGCACGTGTTCAGGAGGAAACAGCGACACACTTTGGTGAGAGGGGACAGGATCAGAAGTGTACAGTACAGTGACACTGTAAAAGTGTTATTATAGGAGGATGCTCACTTATTCAGCTCGCAAAGGTGCGTTTGAATAGAGATGAAAAGAAAGAAGAGAAAAGAAAGTGAGAGGCCTAAAATTCCTTTGTTGCAGACAAAGTTTGTATGTTTAAATGAAAACGTGTTGTGGTCAAGTCTACAAGTCAATAGACAAGCATCTCCTTCATGGAATAATAAATCTATTAAATAATAATGAAATAATTAAAGTTGTATATTGGTAAGTTGGAAAGTTTATAGACTATTATGAAAGTAATGATTCAACAAGGATCAATCAGAAAACAGCTTTACTGCACACTGCATACAATGTGGGAGTTAAATAAGTTTACATTAAATAACATTAATACACTGTTTTACACACACTTTATCTTTTTATCAGACAAGTTAATGTGTCGAAACTGAAGCTGAAATACAAGTTTGAAAGGTCAAAATTAGTCTGAAACAAAGGTTGAATTTCTTTACATTATAAAATGTCTATTATTATTATTATTATTATCATTATTATTTTAGATCATGAACAGATGACACCGGTCAATAAAACAATAATAAATTAGTGTGATAATGTTTCATTTGCACAGCTGCAGAATTATAGTTTTCTAATCTTCCTTGTCATTATTCATGACACAGTAAATAATGCCACTCGATAATAGATGATATTGATTCACTGATAACTGAATTTACATGATGATTTTTATTTTTAATTTATCATATTCTTGACACGTATTTTCAAAAAGTTAAATGTCCTGTTATTGTAAAATGGGGCCACATGTCTCAGTATCTGCCACGAAATTTAAACTGACACGTTAATTCAACCCACTCTACCTGTAAAATGTAACAATAACCATTACGGTCATTCGACTTACATTCTAGATTAAAAGCTATTAAATACTGTAAGTTTAAATTGTTAGTTTTTACGCATTTGGATGTCTGAAAGTAAATATTTTAACAACAATCTGTGACATTTCATGTTAAGTGTGTTTTCTGGCAGATTTCTCTATAAACTCTGCATGTCCTGATTTATTTTGCTTTTATTATCCACTTCCTTCCTGATACAGGATGAGACGAGTGCTCCTCACTGTGTAATAACACCTTATTATTTAGTTCAGAAGAAAGGAATTACAGAGCATCTGACAGTGAGCGGCATATGTACCTTAAAAACACTTTATTTTCATTTAGAGTACATTTGTAAATGTTTTCTGTATATTTGTGAAGCTCCAAGATTGTGCAGATCCATAAAGAGAAAAATATTCTCTCTCTGGTTTCTTTTTTAAATAATTGTAACTGTGTCACTCACAAAGAAACAAAACACATAAATGTAACATAGACATTTTATTCCTAACCTTTAAATATGTGAGATAAATATGGAGGCTGTTTTAAAACCCTATTGTGAGCAGTGCGGTCTTAAATTAGACACTTTAATTAAGCAAATGTTGGGCACCATATAAATTTTTCGATCATCATTATCTTTCAGTATTTCAGTATCTCTTTCACACTTCATTTGCAGTTTGTGTCACAAGAAAAGGTAACTGAGAACGATCTGTGACAGAAACATGTAAATGTTTCACATCTTTATGATCTTTTCTCTGAAGTGTGTGTGAACTGTTTTGGTGTTGGTGTTTCCTGTTAAAGCTCGCAGGCCTCATATTAGCCTGAGTCCACCCACAGCATCAGGCTCAGGTCTGGCCTGTATGAGAACAACTCAGTCAGGTCACATAAGAAATACAAGTGGGTGTTTGTTCTGAACATGAGAGCATGATTTTTAAAATCTAATTTCCATTCTGATATTAAGCTAGATTATGTTCAGTTATCATTTTCTGATTACCATCTTGTTTGTACATTTATTTTAGACCTGGTTAGTGAATTGAATTAATTAACAGTTTAATTTCCAAGTCAGTCCGACTGCACTGTTGGACTTTAAAAAGACGGTGACATTAACAAAATTAATAAAATGTTTCTGAGCACAGCCCTGAATACAGTTTAGACTAATTTACGATATCAAAATATAATTCTTGAAGTAGAAATGATCTATTTTCTATTATTTCTCTGTTCCATTATTATAATACACAATTTCTGTTTCTCAATTTTGTGCAATCTGCACCAACACACATGTATAAAGTCATAAAGTTATGGCCTGTATGGTCACATTTACACTGTTAATTCAACACAAACAACACCTTAACAAACTCAGGCTTAATGCTGTGTGCAATCAGAGCCACACTATGATATCAGCAAGTTACAGCTAATAAGACAAACCTAAGGATGCTGACAAACTAAATTAAAGTACAGTATTTTTTCATTGATATTTAATTAACCTGTCATGTTACTTTAGGCCAATCACAAGTAACACGAGATATAAAAATACAACACAAAATATAACCTGAAATCTAAAGAAATATCCTTCTTAAAATATATGTAAAATAAACATAGAATATATGCAAAATAGAAAATAGTAACGATGAAAACTTACAACATTACCAACAACATTAACCTCCACTACTTTTGACTGCACGTGAACTTTGAGACTTTAAGGTCACTGCTGCAGGTCCACACTTCTCAGTAAAATTACAGACATTTTGCACAAATAGTTCACTGGCACCAGAGATGGCTGGCACTGCAAACTAAAGGGTTAGTTCAACTTTTAGGAATAAATTCAGCCAAGAGAATAAAGCTCTTACCGCCGCAGGCTCGCGCAGAGACCTGTTAATTCCTCCTCAGCCTGGTGTGAAAGAGGGAGCCCGAGCCCTCGTGCCTTAATTTGAAGCCGGCTGGGCTTTATGATAATCAGAGCTGACACCGACCTGTGCGCCATGAATAGAGGAGGGCACCCTCGAGCCTGCGTTCCCACGAGCCGCATTCCTCCGGTCAAGTTCAAGCTCAAAGCGCGAGCCACCATTACTATGCGAGGCGTGCCGCGTGGCTAATTCCAAAAAGGCGCGCACTCCCCGCCGTGGGAGAGTTCGTCACCTCGTATTCAAATGCAGCAGCAGCAGCAGCAGCAGCAGAGAGAGTGATGGATGGACAGACAGGCCCTCTGTGAGACAAACAGCACAACACAAACCCTCCTGTCACCAAATAAAAACACACACTTTCATTCATTTAATTCTCTCCTCACGTGAAATATTAGAATGTTTTCAGTGTCTCTTTGTGGCTCCGTTTGAATATTCATTGAATGTCTTTAATGAATATGTGTTTTACTGTAGTTTGTGGTGAGATCTGCTTTGACTTTCCTCTGCAGCAGACTCACTGATCACAGTGGGCCCAAACAAAGACTAATTGACACTAACAGCCCACTCAGGCTCATGTAATGTCCATTAATGTTGTCCCTGTGTCCCACTTGGATGATGCGTTTTTACTTTCTCTACATGGTGACTCATTGCAGCCAGTAAAAAAAACGTAAAATCTTTACAGAAATTAAACTCAAAATCACTGGTTTAAAATAAAAAAAAACACAAAGAAACAAACTAAAAAAAAGGGGTTTCAGAAAAATATATAAGAAAATAATTAAGATTTATTTTGTTAATGTATGTTTTGGCACAAGCTACTAAGTTTATTAACAGTGGGTTTCTTTTAAATTCAATAGAGAATAAATTCCTGACAATGTGAAAAGGAGTGGAGGAGCAAAGAAGTTAGTATGTTTAGAAAAGCAATATGTTTATATGTCTCAGAATATTTGGGCACATTTGCTTTAACCTCCAGTGGCAAGAAATATAGATTATATCAGAAAAAAAGAAAAGAAAAGTGGGCAACAGCATTTCTGCTCTAGCTCATAGTTTGTTGTATTTCATGTGAGCTTAGTGGCAGGTTTTTACCACACAGCACGTTTTACATGTCTGTATGATGTTAATATGTTTCGTTCTGTTTCATGTGTCTTATGTTAAAGTTTGTATGAGTTCCTGGTTGTTAGATATTTTATGTTTTATAGATATATTCCCCTTTGAGGACAGTCCAGTTTAAAGTTGAAGAGTTTCGCTTGTGAAAGACAGGAAGACTCTCTGAGGACTGTTTGAGCTGAGGAGTAATAATAAAAAAACAAATAGTGAACGAGTGTTCGTCATTATAGCAGTGATATAAGTGATATAAGTGATATAAGTGATATACGGACAGCAGATCACAGCTACTATAACTCAGAGACAGTCAGAGGATCTTAAAGACTTCTAATGGGCTCATTCAGTTAAAAGTTTTACACTCACATTTATGATATGACATTATCCACTTTGTAATGTTGGCTCGTTTCTGTCATTTAGGCCTTTGTAATGACGCGGCCCAGCTTGTGACATTGCCCTCATATGATCTCTAACTAAATAATGCCTGAAACAGCCAGCAGTTGCATTTTGATGACTTTACAGTCTAGTAAATTCTGTTTATTTCCTCGTCAAAGGAAACTAGATTTCAATGCAGGGCGCTAAAATGAGCTGTCCCTGTCCTTGGTAGTTTTCTTGCTTATGCAAAAAACACCAAACATTATGTATTTCAGTTAAAAACATTTGCTAAACTTTGCATTTCCACATTTATTTCCAGTATTTATGTCCTTATGTTTTGCACCATTCAAATGAAATAGTGTGAATCAGCTTTTTTCTCCAGTTGTTTCATCCAGGACCAGGTGTCTGCACACACGAGCAGGAGCTCAGTGTGAGTCTGATGACAGAAGATTCCCACATATCTGCCATGTAAGTGTGATGTGTCTAGCCAACGTATAATTGGCCGGCTCGGTCCCAGACACCCCCGTCCCACCTCCCCACGTTCCTGCATTTGAGGTCCCATAAAACAGCGTCTGGCTCGCTGATCCCACGACCCCTGGGGGAGCAAATCCCTCACTCACGATGTGGATGGTGTGGTTCTGTCTGTGATCATGAAGTGAAGAGTTTAACACATCAGAGCGTCGTTCCCCTCTTATCCTTATTTCACCTACATGTATTTTCATGTCAGTACAATAAAATGTGCTCTCTCTCTTTTTTGTTGTATAGTTTGTAATCTTTGTCTTCGCCATAATATGATACAATTAAAAAGTAGCATTCACATTTGCTCTTTAAACTAGCGAGACTGTAATTATCACAATCCTGCACCTCATAACAAAAACTAAATTAACCAAAAGACTGAAACCCTGAACCAGCAGGAATCTTTGCTGTTGTCCCACATTTACAAGCCCATATACTTTTCACGAGCCTCCTTTTTACAGAGCTCTTCCGTTTGGCTTTAAAGGCTGAACAACCCCATAAAGACATTTCACTTCAACTCCCAGCGGTCCTGCAAAAACACACAGATCCATCAGAGTGGAGGGAAACATCTTCTTATGTAACGACGACAAAGAGGGCTGGCCAGGTCAGAGGTGAGATGAACCCCTGACCCCCCTGAGCCGCGGAGTGTGCCGGTGACCGCTGGGCTGTTGATGAACTCGAGGACTCGTGGACAGTGCATTTGGTGACCTTTGGTGTCACTTGCCGGACAGCAGACGGATGTGTCTTTAACCCAATCAGCACTGATCGGTTGACCTGTCGAAGCAGGAAACCACACATGTTCATGTCTCAGTGGATCATTGAATCTGATCAAAACCGAAAATAAATGTATAATCAATATATGTATTTACATATCTACTGGAAAAAACTAACCACAAGGACGTGGAACACTATATTTCAGCCCAGTTTATTATTTATGAGCAGTATATGGACCCTTAATAAAGAACATACTGTAACGTACTTGTAAGACATTTTTAACTATCTGTTAATGTGTCTGTTAACAACTTCAAGTCCTCCTACGAAGCATAAATGATTGATAACGCAGCAGCTGTATGGACAAATGCTCACCGGGAGCTATAAAGTATTTATCAGCTGTTTTCTCAGGTGTAAAAGACCTTAACTCAAGGGCCACTTTCTAACTTTCTTAAAGAGCTTCCAGCCACATCCCACGGCTCTTTACGAGTGTAGAGTTTGTACAGCAGTATTCATGGCTGCACAAACACATATTCTACCTGATTACTAGTGTACTATAGTGTCAGTCACTCATTATCTCTTTAAACACAAGTTACTAATGCCTCTGTGGTATTCTATCAACCTTTTATTAATGGTTCATATACTAATCATAAGCACTAAATACAGAGGTTAAAATAATTTAGGACTTTTCTGAGCAGACTTTTCTTAACTTGCAGACAACAAAAGTGGGTTTTTCTTGGTGCAATGATGAATTTTGGGTTAAAGTGCGGGTGAAATGCTTAATGACCCAATGTCTGATGTGTATTATCAAGGTCTGGTTGTTTCAGTGCTTATGGAGATTTCTGATATAATCCCTCCATATCCTTAGGTTGGATGTATGAGAGCATGAGACACAATCTCATCCTCAGCCAAGCGTGTGAGCCAGACACCCAGTCAGTCAGTCAGTCAGTCAGTCAGTCAGTCAGTCAGTCAGTCAGTCAGTCAGTCAGTCAGTCAGCACCAACACTGGCTTCATGTATACATATATATAATGGAGTACATCAAGGTCACTTTACAGATTATTTAACATGTTTACTAACTGGTTTAAAAGGAGCTTCACTGATGAAAAACATTCTTTTTTACTTGGTTTATACCCGTTTTGTTTTGTTTCAGTTTTCGGAGTGAATGACACATTTTTCAGACATTTCTTTAGATGGTCTTGAGGAAAAAAAAAAATCCTTTTTGTATTTTGCCACTGCATGATGGTCAGTTTTAGGCAGGACTTGGCAGATCCTGGTGAGCAGTCATTACCCACCCCCAACCCACCATACACTTACTCACACACACTCACAGACACACACCGCAGGGCAGTCATTTTTCACCCGGCCCTGTGGGCCTCTGACAGGTCTGGGAGAGGGTCTGCCTCCATGTAAGGCAGACTGGCAGGACTGACACCTCCGTATAGCAACGTTAATTATGGGCATCTGCTTGGACGCCCCAGTCTGGGGGCCTTCCAGGGTCCTTGGCTGTTGCCATAGGGACGGGTGGGGAACCGTTGGTGGTTTGGGGGGCAGACAGAGACCCCGTTATTCTCCTGAGGGGTGGCCAGACATGACCCCCCACGACTCACCCCTTTTGATTTGGGTGGGAAACAGCGAGCAGCCAGCCAGGAGAGAGACAGATCATTTCAGGTTCATTTTGCGGGCTGTGGGTGCGGATCCTGTGAGGCTGACAGACATGGCAGGGAGCATAAACAGTTTAGTTTTAGAATACTGTATCACTGTGTGAGTGCTGGTCCCAGTTTCACGAGTCCCACATGTCCATGTGTATATATTTTCATCTTAAAATGTAGCTAACTTGAAAATTAGAGGTTGAAATTATAAAATTATATTCACACAGATACAAAAATGCAAGAAAAAAGCAAGTAAAACAAATAACTTAAAAATGTACACACACACACACACACACACACACACACACACACTGAGCGCCTGGACCCGCTTTATTCCCACTTTGCATATATTAGCCTGTGTCTGTGTTCTGAAATGCATTGTTGTGTTTTCCCACACCTCCCTATTTGATGTCTCTTTTGTCACTATGAATAAAAGAGGGCTGATGAATGGGAGGCGGACTGCTGCTCCATCTGAGGGGGAGACACCCTGATGAGGAGGCAGCCGCAGAGGCAGCAGGTGACTCCTGCTGGACAACATGTGAACAGCAGAGAAAACACTGATCCTGATTTTCACTGGAGTCAGCTGGAGCTTTCAGATAAGCATCACAGCATATGTAGAATATCTGACTGTCCTCCATGTTGTGTGTGCTGTATTATTTATGTATTTCTATTTATTGATTATGCATTATTGATTTATTTTCATTGATTATTAACATGTGAACAGCATTTGATTACTGTAGATGATCCTGATGGAGTAAATCCTTTATTTACTATTAAGCAAGGAATCTCATTACTTCCTCTACTACTAATAATGGAGGACAATTTATGTCTTTTATGTTTTATAGCTTTTTTTGTGCTCTCTTTTTGCATTTGTCCAAATATTGACGTGCTGTGACAAGTGAATTTCCCAAGTGTGGGAGTAATAAAATTCATTTGATCTTATTTAATCAATGTTTTAAATTAAATGATTTAAGTAAGTAATGCCACGCTGTAAAAATACTAAATTATAATTGAAAGTACTTTAAGAAAAATGTACCTTGAGTATCAAAAGTTACCTATAATCCAGAAAAATGGCACCTGTGAGAGTTTTGATATTTCATAATATTGATTTTTCTGATGCAACAAGGTATACGTAGCTGTTATTGCAGTATAGCTGGTCAAGGTGAAGACAATTTAGATTCATTTGTATTCTGTTGGTTAGTTTAAACTATAACTATTCATCATATTCTATAAGCTCACAACCATGTTCTGTATGGGAAATCTGTATATTGGAATAAAAAGTACAACATAAAATATGCTGGAGGAGAAATATGAAGTATTTGAAGTGAGGTAAAAACACTCCAGATTGGAGAGAGGTGCAGTACGTGAGCAAAAACATTTAGATGCTTTTCACAACCAAAGACACAAATAAACTGGCGTCTCATTGTGTAATATGTGAACAAGGCGAACATTTAAAATCGGAATAAAACATGTTATTTCTGTTCTTTGCTCAGTTAACTCGAAATTTCATTTTTACTCCAGTGCGCCATTTAAAGACGAACTTTATTTCTGTATTTATCATTTGATCACTAAAAACTGCCCACAGAAGAGAAAAATAATGTATTCTCTTTGGCTTTCTTCTGATTTTATAACTTTTATTTGGTGGGTCATACGCATTATTTATCTGATTTGACGTTGCTTCACAGAGAGCTGTAGCTTGGACTACCGTGTATGAAGTGACACCGATTATGTCCACTAGATGGCCCTAAAATATCACCATCTGAGCTGCTCCAACTATCATGAACATCTCTCCTCCTCTTGTTCCCTCATGTGTTAGTTAAATGGGGTCTCCAGTGTCTTCTCCTCTTTGAGAAGAAATAAAGGACAGAAAAGGGATTTTAAAGACAGATCAGCAACAAAACTTTTGTGTCCTCAACAGCTGAAAGGTTTATTTCACATGTTTAAACCTGTCCGCTTGGTGACATTGAGGAATCTTCATTGTGTAGAAGTTTGAGAAGCCCTGCTCATTACTTTAGCTGTTAGTCGGGTCAAACTGACTCACAGGTGTAATCTAATGGAGCACCAAGGTGAAGCTGCAGCAGCTTGGTGTCCTTCAAGAAAGTTCCTCCAAACATTTATTAGTACGGAAGTAACTAAAAAAGCAAAGAGCTGGAGCTGTGGAGGTGAGACACAGCGGCTGGATTGCAGTGATGAGACCATTAGTGGCACAGTGCTGCGGAGGAGGAGACAGAGGGCAAAAGAAGGCGACCTGAAATCTGGACACCGTGAATGTCACAGTTCAGCACAGTGCAGCTCTCCTGAGGCTGCTGAGGTTTCAATTAGACTGACCTTTTTACCCAGGAGGTTAAAGACCAGTGATCAATGGGATTGTTAGTAAGCTGGCCAGGTGTGTGTGTACGTGTGTGTGTGTGTGTAGGTGAACCTGCCTTACACCTAAAAATCAATAAAATGAGGGAAAAAATAGAAAAAATAGAGGTGTATGTCCTTTTCTTTTGCTTTAAGGTGTCTGAGCATTCGGTCAAGGACGATATGATGGGGCTGTGATTTGCAGCACGGTGAAGTAAGGATATTTCTGCTACAGAAGGATTTACAGGCCGTCTGCATAATCCTCACTCACCGCGTCCCCCTCGCCTCGCCAGACAGCAACAACACAACAGAGACCAAGGAGAAAGATGTCAAGAGTCCAGTGGACAAATGAAGGACGGCCAAGGCTTGAAGGGCAAATTTTTTGAATTAGTGCTTTGTGTGTGTGTGTGTGTGTGTGTGAGGGACGGAGCATTACTTATTGTCTAATTACTCATCCTCAGCTCTTCATCTGCAAGCAGTTGCTTTTTAAATTGCTTCACAACTGTAACTTGGTTTTAAAGGAATAGTTTGACATTTTTGGAAATACATGGAGACGTGCAGGAGAAGCTCAATAAAGCTCTCATGTCTGTTCAATGCAGTGCTCCTGCAGTCAACCAGTTAGCTTAGCTTAGCACAAAGACTGGAAACAGGGGGGACAGCTGGCTTGTTTCTGTCTGAAGGTAACAAACTCTGCCTACCAGCAAGCTCAGTAATTAACACGTTATATCTAAAACTGTAAAAGTGACAATTTGCTGTTTCACAGGGGTGTTACATGCCAGACAATAGCTTAGCTGGAAACAGTAACTTCCTGGTGTCTTCACTTGTTACCTGGAAACTGCTCACAGTCGAGAACAAGTCTAGCACATTACCGCCAATAGCTGATTTCTATTTTTACTGTTATGCAGGTATTGAAGAAGCGAGTTACAGCTTGTTAATTGGGGAGCTTCAGAGGCGCTGGTTACCTTTGGCTGGTTGATTCCCCCTGTTTCCAGTCAAGCTAACCAGCTGCTCGCTGTAATTTCATATTTACTGCACAAATGTGAAAATGGTATCAGTCTATCCATTTGACCTTAAGTCTACAGAATACATCATTTGTCCGCATACAGTCTTCTCATTATCAGGACCAGGCTTCTGTGTTAAATGTTAAACTCCAATGCTTTGTTGACCAAACTACCCACTGAATTCTTCCATATGTGCACGTTGTTGCTCTATAATAACGTCACAAGTTCATCTTTT
Source organism: Pempheris klunzingeri (assembly GCF_042242105.1). Classification (NCBI taxonomy): domain Eukaryota; kingdom Metazoa; phylum Chordata; class Actinopteri; order Acropomatiformes; family Pempheridae; genus Pempheris; species Pempheris klunzingeri. Next base: position 6,942,623 of record NC_092026.1, read on the forward strand.
GCTTCCGTAATAATTCCTACAGCAGCTGATGGGCTTTTGTCACTTCAGTGTAAACAAATGTTTTGGAAATTTGCTGAAACTGCTGGCGCCATTGCTGTTCTTGGGAGGACAGTCTCCATCCGACTCTGGGCCAAATGATTGTTATTTCCAAAAATGTTGAACTATTCCTCTACGAGATTTCCTTTTACACAACTATGAAGCTATTGTCAATTATGGGATTGTATAGCACTAATTGGCACTTCAAGATGAACAATATTTCCAGTGGAGTTATGTGCTTTAAAGAATATGTTGGATTCATGCTGTGTTAATGTTCTGACAAGCCAAATGTGTTGTAATTAAGAAAACAAACAGATGGGCATTTTCATTAGAGGCGTCAAACGTGGGTGTGTGTGTGAAAAAGAGAGAGAGAAAGAAAGAGGAGGAATACATTTATGTTTTCAGAGTTCATTTACAGGTTTAAGAAAAAAAAAAGTAATCATCACCAACAAAAACAGTTTTAAAGCTTCTCTGTGAAGCTTCTTGATTAATCCGAAAAAAAAGAAAAAAAGATGGTGCCGTCTTTCTTGCTGTTAAATACAGTGAAATTGTCCTTTAAATCAAATGTATTTCAGCATTATTCTTCCATGTTGGTCTGTTGGGCTTATTATTATTATTATTATTATGATTTGATCTGATTTGCTTTTTCACTTGTGGGCTAAAGATAACACCCCTTACCCCCCAGTTACAGGCACTTCTGCACAAAGCTCCCCGCTTTTGCAGTGACAGGAAATAACTAAGGTCCATGTTTTCCATGTCAAAAGGAAGCAGCAGAGAAAAAGCAGATAACATACAGGGACGGGGCATCATGAAAGGCTTTATGAGAGGTGTTTACCCTGTTATGAAATACAGTCTCTGAGCATACTGCAGCATCATTGGTTGGCCCAAACAGAAAGCGGAGATTTTTAGCAACTTGCTTTCAAACAGAAGGAGGCTGGAAATAGAAAACACACAGATTGAAGACGTGGATGATGAAACAGGGTTAAAACTGGAGTAAAGTAGGTTAAGGAGTGTGCAGATCTATGCGATCATTTAGTCAGATTACCCCTCAGTGTCGGGGAGGCAGAGTGAGGCAATAAGACTGAAACACTGTTATCAGGCCAACTAGAGCAAGTCTCACCTGCAGCGATGAAGAAATAAAGAGCTCACCTACTTGTTTCATTCTTTCGTTATTTTACAGTTCCCGTCACTGTGTGGAGTTTAAATTGAACAAAGCTGAGTTACAGGAGAGAGAGAGGGGGGTGGTGATGGGTAGAGGAGTGAAGGAGAGTAGGATAAAGCAGAGGTACAGCAGCATAGGAAGAGAGTGGAGCATTAGGAGCAGAATAAGAGAGTGAACCTTTAGCATACCCTCACTGATACAAGCGGACAAAATAACAGAAACACCCTACTGAATAATATAATACAGTTCAACAATCCTACAAACTACATCCTCCAACATGATCAATAAGTTGAATCAACATCTCAAAACAACAATAATGGAACAAGATAACATTCATGCAGGACTGCATTGGTTTTAGTTAGATGTACCTAATAAAATGCCAACTGAGTGGATTTAATTTCACATTCTAGCCGTTATTTGATTGAGACAGCAGAGCTACAGGCGGACATGTGAGGAGAGAGAGGGGGATGACATGGAATCGAACTGGGGACATTGCAGTCACATGACTCCTCTCTCCAATATTTGGTTACCCGACGCCCAGAGACATTAAATTTTTAACGGAAAGCTTCTGTTACGAACTAGAGGTGTGAAGTCCTGGGTATTAGGAGGCAGGGACGGTCTAAAGTAGGATACTAAAAACTAAAAGTCAGGGCATGTCTACTCTGATGGCTCTTGTCAGTTCCCTAATTTTATGGAGGTGTGGTACTAAATCACTTTGAATTAAGTGAAATCTACTGCTGGTTACAGCTGCGGTCGTAGCTCTGGCCATCGCCGGAGGAAGATTTTACTGCTCATTATAGTCTTTTCTTTGTCTCATTAGAAATAAATCATCTTCTTTGCTGGAGGTTACTGAAGTCTGACCTGTCTATCCTACTCATTCCCATCTTTAGGAGAAATAAGGAGTAAAGGAATAAATTGATCTTAGACTAATTATCTTGTCCAATTTAAGAATACACATAAAATACACAGAGTTGAGACTTGAATTTGATCACCAAACAATTTTTTGATATTGTGCAGGCTCATTTAAAAGCCAATCAAGGTCTCTTTTGGATCTTATTGTTATCTGAGGCGGTGATTATGCACTGAGAGAAAAAAAGAGCATTTTAAGATCTTCAATTAGGATTGGGCTGAGACAAAGAGGGAGGCTATTTCTCAGGAGCTGAATTAGTACAGAAAATGGTCAAGATTTCATATTGATGTTAAATGGAGCTCAGTGATGTCGAGGAGAAATTGGATGCACAAAGGGGGGATATAATTTTTAATTTTCCTTTCCTCCGGGTCAAACCACTCAGTTATAATTGCATCACTCTCACTAAAGTGGGTGCTGGGAACACAGAAGGTCCAACAAGGCGGATAATCTGAAGGATTTTAAACATGACGACAGATCCGCCAGATTCACTATGTGCAGGTAAAACGGAGGTGAAAGGTCAAAGCTGAACCAGGAAGCTGGTCTCCAAGCTGTGATGGACCTTTTTCAATCGTCCCTTGTTTTCTGTAGAGCAGAGCAGAACAGAGTACGATGTTCAAGTAGAGTCATTACTGTAAAGTGGACGACAGTAGTGTGCAGCTGAGGAAGAGTTAAAGCAGATACGTAAGAGTACACAAGATAATGATGTTTGTCCGTTGGAATATTTTTGTCATGTTGACTATCTGGGACGATGTTAAGGAACATAATAAACCTGTGCTGTGTGTATGTTTGTGCCTCTCCCTGTACTCTGTGTGTGTGTGTGTGTGTGTGTGTGTGTGTGTGTGTGTAAAGGATAGTGTAATTGCTAAAAGCTCTGACAGCAGAGCTTCTTGTTTTCAAAGCTCTGTGTTTTTTCTTTCTGCTGCTGTGAAAAGAGCGACTGCCACAGATATCTGATGAAAGCAGGAGGAGGAGAGGGACGAAGGCTGAGTGTGACACAGACCACAGATGCTGCACAGGAGAGCTCATTAGGGACTCATGCACACACATACACACACACACACACACACACAAGAGAGCACACACACACACACACACACATGCAAATACATAATTTCAGTCATAGCTACACACCCCAATAATACTTGAGAATGTACACAATTACACACAAACACACATGTGGACAGGCGTCAACACGCACACACGTGCAGCTGCTCCTCCACACATGACCTGAATTTTAAGTGCCAAGGTAGATCAGTGCTTAATTGAGTATGTAAAAGGTTTTTTTTTCAGTGTGTATGTGTGTGCTTACATGTGTGTCTATGTGTGGGTGTGCTCGTGCTGTTGGGGGTGTAAAAGCTGTCATCCAGTCTGAATTAAAAGCCCTCGCACATCAGCTATACTGTAAGATAAACACACGCACAAACAAACCAAACTGAACAATACATTTCAAAGATTTATATAAAAAAAAAGCTTTGCTAAAAACTGTCTCTTTCTGTCCAAGAAGCATGGAGCTCAAACATTTGTATTACCACTGCAAAAACTGTTTTTTTGATTTGAGAGTTTGTAGCTTCTTTTGTTCTCTCCTCCCCCAAACTCTCTGTTCCCTTGTTTTGCTAATAGTCCCTGCACTGCTGTTTATGATCTTTTTTTTCTTAAAAATTTCTCATCTCCTCCAGGCTGCCAAGACCTTCTGTCTCTTTGATTCGTGACAAATGTTTTCCTTCAACTTACCAACTTAGGAAGCTATATTTAGCCATTGGTGACGTACCCCCATCCCATCTCCCTGTAAGAACCTCTACAGTAAAAACTTCATCTTAACTCATGGCCGACTCAGCAGCTTGTCTGGAGCTTTCTGGTACATCTAACCGGCAAATGTACTTTGCTCATTTGTCATGATGGCTCAGGTGTCATCATGTGGTCAAAGTTTCATATTGAGTAGAGATACAGCAGGTCAGTGTTGCAAAAAATGAGTTGGCAGCAGGACTTGGTGAATGTAATTGATGGCAGAAACACTGAATTGTATTAAAGTAGAATGAAATGAAGTTATGTCTGTATAGTATGATCAGTGTTCGTCCCTCTCAGTTTGTGTATCCGTAATGTTTGAGTCATATGATGACAATTGAACCACACTTGAAACACTTTGGAATCATTTTGATGGACGATTGTAACCTGTCTTTTGGAAAATGGTCTCTGCCATTCAAACACTGGCCTCCTTGATCTTTCGTCGTTCACTCACTTAGGTTGGTACTTAGGTCACAGATATTCTTAGAACATGTGGTGACTAGTGTAGACAGACAAAGGGTGGAGGGTGGAGACAGACAAAATGACTTCCTGAGTGAAGTGAAAGGTGTAAAGTTAAGCTGAAGTCTCATTAGTTTTGCAGTTTGTTTGGTCACAAACTCAAGTATTGGACAAATTAAAATTCTGACTTGATGATGGAGCAGGATGCAAAGTCAGGGGATCACTAAATTAAATTCAAGCACTTTGACAATCTAGAGCAGGGGTGTCCAAACTTTTTTCACTGAGGGCCACATACAGAAAAACATACGAAGGGCTGGGCCACTCACTAGAAGTGAGCTATATTGCTAACTTTAATCCACTAGAGGTGATGTATATCGCCTCACCTCTAGTGGATTAAAGTTGGCAAAATCAATGAAATGTAGGTAAATTCTGCTTGATAACTGAATATGATTCAAGAAAAAAAACAGCCTTTCCATTAGTGGGCTTTCATTTATGTAGCAAGGGTGAGAGGGAAGCTTGAAAGAGGGAAGTCTGTGCTAGATCCCTGGTGCTCGAATTAACAGCCTTACCTCCACTTTCTTGCCCCTCGGCGGACACCGTAGAGGCCATTCCTTTGCGCTGGCCTGTCCCAGCTGGAGCTCCATCCGTCGTCCCTCCACACAGCTCGTCCCATGTAAGTCCCATCATATGCACACTGCATCTGGCACAGCTTCAAAACCATCCTCACCCGTCGTGGTGCTCTTTAGACTGCTAACATCAAGCAGCTCCCCCGTGATCTTCATTAGTTATTAGCTGTGCTCTCATCGCACACCGCGTCGGAAACTTTCTTCACTCACTTTCTCGCTTACGTTTTCTTAATTCTGCCATTTTGGGTCACCTGTAGCAAATTTCTTCTTCTTCTTACTCAATTTATAGAGAAGCTGCCTCGTTCAAGACCGTTACTCCACCTAGTGGTGAGACTAAGAAGTACAATACAGTCCAGCGCAACTTCCATGTGTGGGCCGTGTTACAATACATTTTTAGAATTTCCTGCGAGTTTGGACACCCCTGATCTAGAGTCAAGACATTTTATTCAAAACCACAGATGTGATTCTCATAGCGGCACTAGAGCAAATTTCATATCACCAAAATCATTAGGATTCATTGATCAGGGACCATGAATGTCTGTATACAATTTCATGCAATCCATCCAGTAGTTGTTGAGATATTTAGACCAAAGTTCATAGAGACACACTGCTGGCAAGGCTGAAACTTTTAAGGAAATAAAGTAAGTCAGACTACTGACTTACAGTAGTGAAGACTCAGAGTAAAGTTTCACAGTATATGCACATTCCTCAAATTTACTGATATTAAATCCCGCCTTTCCAGTAACACAGAGTGAGCTTCACCCCTTAAAGGGAAAATGTAATAACTTCTACCGTTGAGCAGCCAGAGGTTAACATTTAAAAAAAGTGAAATTATGCCCATAATGAGTGTGTAAAGTCTGTGTGATCCCATGAATCTTAAAAATGAGGCCAAAGCAAACATCAGCCAGTAGGCCTGTGGTTAGTCAGTGTGGAGGTATTCCATGTGGTTATCATCGATGCCTGCCACGTCTCCCAGACTTCCTCCATGACTGCCCTGCTGCCACCCAGATGGAGCCCTTTTGGCTCGGAAACACTTAAACGCAGCATGGTGGCTAAACCAAGACTGAATAACTGCTTTATCAGCACTGGAGTCTTTAAAACCCAGTTTAGTTTAGACTTCTCTCTACTGGGAGACATCCTGTTTCCCCTCTTTTTATGTGGCTTGGTTACTGCTCTGTTTGATCTCTTCACAGCTTCACCGTAAAAACAAACTCAAAGAATGAGTCTGACCAGCAAATAATAAGCAAACACAGGAGCCTAAACACACCGCACATCTTTATCAGTGAGGCGAAATCACGGCCCTACTGAAAGCCTCATTACGCTCTCTGTTTCCTACTGAGGGCAGCGTGTGCTACACACCATTGTTATTTAGTCCCGTTAGGATGTTATAATAGCTTTCCAGAAGTCATTTTTGTGTCTTCGTCTCCGTCCTGCCTCCCTCATGTATTGTGTGTTCTCCATTGTGCGTGGATGGCTGCTCCGTTACTGCAGAGTGATTGACATTGTTTGTCTGTTTGGCGAAGCGCCTGACATTTCCAAAAGTCACAGCTCACAATAAGGCTGAGCCAAGACTCCTAGCAAGCATGTATGTGTGTGTGTGTCTGTGTGTGTGTGCGCGGGTGTGTGTTTGCATGAATTGATGACTGTGTGTAGTGCATGTCTACACATATATACTGAAAAACCGTATAATTAAAAGTTTAATCTCATAAACATTCAGAATGTATTTTCAATATTCAGAATTTAGAGTTTGCATGCTCTCCCTGTGCTTGTGTTGGTTTCCTCCCACAGCCCAAAGACATGCAGGTTAGGTTAATTGGTGAATCTAAATTGTCCATAGTTGTAAATGTGAGCATGAAGGGTTGTCTGTCTCTTTGTGTCGGCCCTGTGATTGACTGGCGACCAGTCCAGGGTGTACCCAAAGTCTGCTGGGATTGGCTCCAGCCCCCATAGACTGTATATAAAGATGGATGAAATGACAGCTCCCCCAAAGTGGAGCCAAAACATCTCAAATGCTACCTGGTGGCTGGCTGCAGTGCAGGTCACAAAACCTGCCCCCCAAAGATGATTTCTATCATTTTAGGTGGTTCTTATCATGCTGATTTGTATTCAATATCTCATGAATTTGTTCATTAGTTATTTGATGCTATAAAAAGGAGATGACATGCCATGATTGACAGCCAGCTCTAATCTATGGGCGACTCTAAGGTCGACTGTACGGGGAAAGAGTTGTTATTACTCAGCTGGAAATTGATCCTCTGGAACTGAAGCTGAGGGCAGATCTGTTTACAGTCCACAGAGGTATGGGAGTCTCCAATAACAAGTATTGACACTGAGCATTAGTCTGCTGTGATTGAACAGTGTAGATTTACCAGCTTCTGGCCATCTGACATAAATATTATGGTGGATTTTGTCTTACTCTCACTTATTGTCTGCAGGGCTGATAGTGAAGTGCAAATATGAAGTAAGTGCACAATACAAGAGCTTTTTCTTTGTGTCAGCACATAAATCTACAGGAGAGTGGGAGCAGCACTGAGTGACTCAACGAGACACACACTTTGTGACAAGAAGGCCTGAGCCAGCTGAACGTCTTCTAGGCAAATGTTAGTTCATTCAACCATATAAATACCTCATCGTGCTCTCTTGGTGTTTAGGTGTTATTCTTTGTTGCACAAAAGGCAAAAAAACGGTTCTTCCAAAAATCTCCATTTTGAGAAAGAAATTCAGATTAAACAAAACTGTTTGACGTCTCAGAGAATATATCTTACTCACATTTAATCATATTTAGTGTGTAAACGTAGTTACATTTGGGTTCACCTCTAATCCCGCTGCAAATGTTAGTTCTTGGCTTTGGTTTTGTTGGCATCTTAAACACAATGACATGTTTTTGTAATACTTTTGTGAGACAGAAGGAGAAAATATATGCAAATTGCAGGCACTGGCATATCCAAAGACACAGAAAACTAAGATCAAAAATTCTAGTGCCGGTTAAGGCCCCTGATCGAGTCAGTGTGTTTATTTTACAAGCAGACACGTTTACAGACTAGTTTTGTTGATGAGGCCCTCGGCGGCGCTGTGAGAGTGATGGGGAAAACAGAGACAAACAGAGCATTGGGGGATTCATCCGGCTCTTACTGCATCTCTCATTCCCTCAGAACACAACAGGAGGAGGAGCGGAAGGAGATGCAGAGGCACTAAACTCCGAAAGTTTTACTGCAAAGGCCTCAGGGAACTGCTCCACTGAACACGTGAAAACACCCCCGTATTTACTCTATTCTAGATGCTGTTTGCTTCCTCAAAATTCAGCCTGGTATCTTTGGAAACTCTGAGAAGTCCAATAGAGTTTGACATAAAGTTATGCAGGTTTGAACAAAGTTTGGCTGTACAGCGTCAGTCTCTTATTACTTATCCACAGGCAGAGAAGTTTGTTTAAAACTATGTTCAAATATATATCACAGAAAGCTCAAAACCAACACGGCTGAATGCTAAAAGAAGTGGCTTTAATTCTAATCATTAAGGCCTTATGTCTGCACAGTCTACATCGAAAGTTTGAAAGAAACATTTCTCCTTTCTTCTCTCAAATGCCACCACTCTAAAAGCCATTTATTTGGGTGGATTCAACTATTTTCCTTAAATAAAAAATTTAATTTAGAGTCAGTGCGATTAACGTGATTAGTGGCTCTATTAAGATTCCAAAACCAACTCCTGCCTTCATTACACGAGGGAGGATGCATAATTCAAAACCATCTTGAGCAGAGAGCGACACACTGCAGACCCACAGTATGATGAATAACAAAGAGCGTGCTGCTCTTCTACTCACATTATCACTGAGTGAAATCAATCTAGGAGTTCAAACTGTGGTCAGCTTGGTCAGAGCTTCCGTCAGCAACAAACAAGCTGTTTTTCTTTATAATGTGCTAATGAAGACGGATGCTGCTCTGCTTGTATTGACCCCGCTGCGGTCATGAGATGCTGGATGCTGCCTGGTCGTGAGATGCATCTGAGGCGGCTGTGGTTTTTCGCTCAGCAGTTGTTGAAATGAATTCTGCTCAGCATCAGTCCTGCACACATTCATTAGCATGATCTTTATTTTTGTCTCATCAGAACAGAAGTGTTATGAGTGACTGCACAAGTTGAGCTGCTCCACTGGAGGTGTGTGGACATGTGTGCAAATGGAGGCTGTGGGGGGGTTCAGCTGATGGTCAGACAGTCATGCTAAGCTCATGGGTAAATTTTAATTTAATTCACAGACACCGGATCAACCTCTGAGGTTTATGCAGGAATCGGATTATGGTCATATAAAGTACCCCCACCTCTCTCTCTCTCTCTCTCTCTCTCTCTCTCTCTCTTACACCCCTCACCCTCCCCCTCACACCCACACCCCCACAGCACCACCGCCGCTTCCCCCTCTTTGAATGGGGGCGCTGGAGCCGTCTGCCTGTCACCGCTTGCCTCTTTGTTCACGCTGATCTCGCTTCTTTCCTTCTAGCCTTTGCTGCTGGCGAGGAGGGGGACGGAGGAGACCACCTTGCCGAGAGTGCGCGCGCGCGCCTGTGTGTGTGTGTGTGTGTGTGAGAGAGAGTGTGTGTGAGTGCGCGCATCTGTTCCGGTATCACAGTGTGAGGATGCGGGGCGCATAGCTGCTGCTGCTCACTGAGGAGAGGATAACGGTGAGGAGGGAGCGGAAAGTCCAAGACGCGGAGCGCTTGTGCACACACTCACCCCGGTCTGCTCTGCCTCTGCAAAGTGCTGTTTCACCCTTGTTTCGTCGCCTGACGGCTCTGCGCCCTCTGGGAGCTTTGGGGAGCACCTGCACTGAAGCGCCAAGCTTTCGCTCACATTCCTGAGGATTGCACCACTGAGACGCGTCTGGTTTTTGTCAGAGAAGGTAAGAGTGAAAGCACGAAAAAAATCTGCTTCGTATGGAATCAATCATTTGGTCAGTGTGTCACCGGGTGCCAGGAGGCGTCTGAGACCGCTCAGCTGCTGGGAGAGGATTTAAAGTGTTTGAATTTCTTGTTTGCAATATATATAAAAAAAACACTAGAGCCAAAAAGAGCTTTAAAATTATGGAAATTGTAGAGTTCTTTCTACATTGTCCATGCGTGCTATATCTAATTATGTCCATAAGCAGTAAGTGATAAGGTGATAAGTATTTCCAGTGGGCCAATCAGTGCATTTCCTTTGCCACAGCCTCAGCGTTTGGGATGTCTTTAATTATTTACAGGTCAAACCTTTTAATATTGGTCTATATTTACAACCCGTGTAGGGATATGCATAAATCATCAACTCACCAAGTAACCTTGTTGGTGTGTCCTTTACATGGTTTCATCTCAGGAGAGCGTGTCTTCATAAGAACTTTATGCTTTAATACTTTATGCTTTCTAAATGCTATCCTCTGAATCTTCCCTCACGGATGACACAGTGTAAAGAAATCAAAGGCGAGAGTGCCTTCTGTTGAGTGATGCAATTGTGGAAGCAGATCTGAACACTTGAACAGGTGTTCGTGAAATGTATTATGTAGATTGGAGTCCTTTGGTGAACAAACAACATGTGTTGAATAACTGCCAAATTCAGATCTTATATTGGTCCACTTCCAGAGCTGTCACCTGGGCATGACATCAAGGACACGGCTAGGTATAGATCCTGGATTATCAGTGATCACTGAGTCTGCTGGCGGCATTATTTTATCTTTACATTGAAGCACCTTATGTCTCTGTGCCTTGTAAACTAAATGTTCTTTGGTTCTGGACATATGAAATAAAAAAGGTACAAAAAGCGACTAAATGATGGTAAAATTAGTGCCAAGCAGGCAAACAGATCTTCGGAAGTCTTCTACTGATGACTGCCTGCTCTGTAAACAAACACAGGCATGTACAAATCACAGTGAAGGAGGAGAGCAGTTTGGGTCACCTTGACAAATGAGCTGTATTGTCTGAGAATATGAGAACCCCTGCAGCCCAATAAAGCCCATTCTGTCTCTATTCACTGCTCCAGTCTGGAGGAGTCCAAGTCTTTTCTTCTTTGGCCTTGTTAGTGCGCCCACCACCAGCTGTGTGTCAACGCCATAAAGCAGGACAAGGTTAACTAGGCAATAGTTGTCTATAGCACTAGCTACAGACAAGCCGAGCTGAGGAAATGTATGACTGTGAGAGATAACAGAGGAGGAGAGAAGGAGGGCGCCGTGGGGCGAGGAGAGAGGAGAATAGTGAGGAATGAGGCTAAGAGACCCAGCTGAAAGTTTACGGCATGCATTTTTCATTCTGTCCGGATGTGTGTAAGTGTGTGTGTTTGAGGAGGCCGTGTGGGCATCCATGAGCTCCGGCACGCTTACAGTAGCCGTGTGCATGATTGTGTGTTCGTGTGTGTATGTAGATGACTGCACTCATACGAGCGGAGGGATCAGAGAGCGGTGTTGTGGGGAAGAACAAGGTCTGGTTCTAAAATAGAGTAGGAGCTCAGCTCAGCTGCCTCGCTGCGTGTTGCTGCACTCAGTCACTCTCAGTATTGTTTATCATGTCTGGCTCTCAGCCGTCTGCAATTCGAGGAGTCACTTTGCAACAGTCAAAGACGGAAATGGAGTCATGTTAGATGCTTTTAAAGATAGGTGAAATACTGTAGAGGTGTGACAGTGAGGTGATTTATCAGCAAGTCGATTTCCAGCAGAAGAATTGGCAAAAATAGCAAACATTTCTCTATAATTGTGAGTGTTTGTAGCTTTTCCTTGTCTGATTTGATGGTAAATCAATTATCTTGAGATGTGGTTTAAAATCAAGCAATTTGATTAAGCTTTTGGCAATTTTCTACCATTTTGTACACCAGACAAAACCAATTAAACGAGGGAAAAGAAAATGAAAATGACTGACTACTGGGAATCAGAGCTGAAACAAGTGGTCGATAAGTTGACAGAAAATTAATCAGCACTGAATTATTTTCCAACAAAAAATGGCAAACATGTACTAGCAGCTTCTGAAATGTAATGATGTGCTGCTTTTTAATATCTTTGTGTTTTGGACAGTTGAACCTTGGGCTTTAGAAAACTGTGAAGGGCATTTTTCAACATTTCTGACATGTTATAGACTGAGAAAATAATCTGCAGCTCGATAATGAAAACAGTTAGCTGCAGCCCTGAAGTACTGTAGTGGAGTAATTCTTCAGGAAGCATTGAAATTAAGGAGATAAATTAACCCTGCTTCATAAGTGAGCATATTTTTCCTCCAGTGTGCTGCTATGACTGTGTTGCTGATGGTGTATTTTCAGTAGAAGCCAAAGGTAATTCTCAGTCAGAGTTTTTCATTTGATATGGAAGTGCCTACTCTAAAATGTCACTTAGGTGATTATGGGGTCTATTCCACCCTAATACAGTTCTAATAGCTAACAGAATGGCACTATATAAATGCAAATCAGTACCAGCACTCGTTTATTGCGGCCAACTTAGGATCAAAATAAGCTTCACCTCTGAGTGAGCCACAGGCTTGTTTCTCTATGATTATGCTGCCCTGAAAACATGTTAACTTTGTTTGGATCACACCGTGATGGGTGCACATCCAACTGTGAGCAACACTGTACATTTAAGTGGGAAATTTATGATCTCTTTGAACTTTGTGGTCCGAATAGGCTTTAGACTAACAATGACTTCACAGCGACTGGAACTAAAACTGTCCACGTTTTCAGCACTGGACAGCTCCCAGATCTCAAAGCCCAATGATCCGACCACAAACATTTGTCAGATGGAAAAAGAGCTTTGGCTGGTCATGTTTTGAGCTTCTGGATGGAGAGGGGGTAATGTCGAGCTCTGTCTCCCTGGAATATTGAAACCCTCTCGCTGAGTAAGTCCCAAGCTACCCAAACCCTAAAGGGATTGGACAAACCGATCCATCAATCAACTTCAGTCTTTAGCCTGGGAGGGACTAAAGCGGCCCACCAGGCCAATCACCACAAGCGTAGATGAGACCACAGCTGAACAGCTCACCCACACAAAGAAAGAGGTCCCTCTCTTTGTCTTTGGCCAGAGGCTCTCCTCTAAGGTAGTGACTGGTGGAAGACAAATGTTTGGCTTTGGTCGTCTGAGACGAAGCTCTTTAAGGCAGCACCAAAGTTTTATCAGCCTCTGCAACACAGAGAAGATTAGACGGATTAATCCCTTAGTTAACAGTCACTGCCTTTGTGTTACTTTCTGATATATTTTTTTTTCCTAATCCACACTGTGTGAAATACATACAACCAGCACTTCTTGCTCGTTTTTGTTAACTGCTGATGTGAGAATGTGGAGATGAGGAGCGTCTTTGGTGTTGGCCATAAACACTTGAAGGACAGACCTCTTTTTTCCGTGTCCTCACCTTGTTGATATTCCGCAGACTCAGCACATCATTAAAGACGAAGAGTTCTTGGATGACGTCTCACCAGCATGTTTCTGTTTGTGTCTATTGTTCCATTTCATTTAATCTCACAGCCCCTCGTTGGACTGACCACCTCTCCCTGAGGGTGTAAATGTGGTTGGACTGTGGTGGCCTGTTAATGATTGCTCTCATAATCCAGTGTGTGTGTGTGTGTGTGTGTGTGTGTGTGGAGCCACAGACTAATATGCTTAATATAACAGCTGCACCTGATCCTTTATTGACTCTATTACCAAGAGCTGACCTCAGAACCTTCACCTCTGACCTCTGGTGTCTTTTACACACAGCTGGTGTGGTGGCTACTTAGACGGTCTGTAGCTATGTATATTTGACCTCTGACCCCTAAAATCATTATCCTCTTCAATATTGCTGTTCCCTTAAACAAACATGTTACCTACAATACATTTAAGCCTCATACTTTCAGTTGAGATTCACCAAAGCTGCTCTAATCATGTTTGTAATATTAACAATGGGTCAAATGACTACATGGTATATGAAAGGAGTCACTCACAGTGATGAGCCCACAGAGGATTATCACCTGACGCTGCACTTCCCTTCAGCCTAGTGTTATAGCATATGACAGCATATTGTTTTGGCTTTCTGGCCCACAACTTTACTGTTTTGCTTCATTTTGATCAGCTTCGTCCCAGCAGGCAGCAGGCAGTTTCCTTTTTCAGTGACAAAGCACTAAAAACCTTTTCAGCACCAAAAGATAAACAGACAGAGTTAGGTGAACATATAGTTAGACATTTAACAGCTAAAGAGTGGGATACTTTCCTCAGGACTTGTTGGAGACCAAAAACAGAGTAAACCACGGTCAGAAACATGCCACAAAATGAATTCTACTTCTGGTCTGTGTTCGTTGGATGTGTAAATTAACATCTGTTTGTGAACACACTCACCAGCTCAACTAATAAAGTGATGATATGTCATGGTTATGCCTTTAAATGGCCGAAAGTACAATTAATACATCTAATTAGTCACAGTAAATCAAAATTATGAGATACTGAAATTTAAGAAATGGCATGTCAAATAATTGTATTGTATTGTAGTATCCCAAAATACCAAAATTTAGTATATAATAATTTAGTATGAGGTATTATTATTTTTCCTAAATGAGATGGCCCACCTTGGAGACTGGATGGCATCAGGACAAATTCAAAGAAATTCTCTTACTATTTACAGACATTTTTCCACAAAGCAAATCAGCTTAGTTTTTCTCTGAAGTCCTTCTTTAAGTAAGCTAAGAGCATTTTCTTCTCGCAGTAAAAGGTTCAGTGGTAACAAATCAATTGATGTCTGTGTCATTTGATCCTTTTTGATGCATTACAGAAATGAGCGATGATTGATTCCTCTGAGGCCACCGTCTGGTTTCTGTTTCCTCTTAAAAGCTGTTACAATACTCTGTTCTCACACATTTATGCGCACACTTATAAATAGCGCGGCTCCCTCCTGTCTTAACTAAATGCATTTAAATTGATTTTTCATCCAACTTACATTCAAACCAGACATACACCGAATCTCACAGTAAAATCTACACTTTTTGCACATGCACACACAGCAAAAACACACAGCGCCAGAAAGAGGCAGAGCATGAGGAGGTGGAGAGAAAAAAAATGAGCATATCTGAGATCATCTGCTGCAGGTCTGTTGAGAGAAGCTCCACAGCAGCTTTGTAGCTCTACAGGAAAGCTGGAAAACAGATGGATGTAATAGGAGCTGTCAATCTCTCACAGGTATGCACAAATTGGTGATGTATGCATTAAACATCACATCAGTATATCATCCCTTTGGTACTCGTTCAATACTGAATAATTAACGTAAAGAACAGAAAAGTTGCAACTACCTATAACCTACTTGCAGCTACTACAAACTCAAGTTAAACAGTTTCTCTTCTCTGTCTCTTTCTCATTTGAATTGCCAGTCAAGGATCCTTCAGAGTGATCTAAATTGCCTCCTGTCTGCGCTTTACTGCACACACATCTAGCCAAATCTGAGCTTGGCCTCTCCTGAGCGTGTTATCGGGCTGGTTTAAATAACCCCTGTGCCTATGCCCAGTAAGATCAATAGTGTCAGTGTTAGAGGAAGGAGTGAGTAATCTTGAATCGGACGGACCAGCAGCTTTCCAGAGTCCCCTCTCCATCTGAAGCCCAGTCCAGAGCTGCATGAGTCATTAGTTGCTTTGAGTGTGATTAGTCACCACACAGGCTCACCAAACACAAAGGGTGTCTGTGTGTTTGTGTGTGAGAGAGAGTGTGCACAATGCATGAAGGGAGCAGGAAGTGAATACCTGATTCAGCTCAGCTCACCTGCCTTCGACTTATGTTTTTAATTTCTTGCAATATTAATATTCATGTACTCTGATTTAATGTCTCTTTTATTCAATTCAATTCAATTCAATTTATTTTGTATAGCCCAATATCACAACAGTGTCTCATAGTGCTTTACAAAGTTCACTGAAATTTTATGGCACCAAATCACCACTGTAACATACTACCACTGTATTTTCCTCTGTCTTTACAGTTAATTAATGAAAAGCAGTTCAAGCAGTTCAAATCTATTCAGCAAATTAAAAAGAATTATAGTAGTTTTTCTGAAGAGCTTTCATCATGACACTGTAGTATTGTCACAAGAGTGCTAAAATGACCTTCCTCTCATTCCACTACCTTCATCTTCTCCCTTTCTCAGCTCACCACTTTGTCTGTCACTCACCTGGAGCTGTTATTCTGCTGTTCAATCCGCCACAGTGAGGAGGTAATAGTTTGGCGAGACATGATTAAAGTGAAAGGGAAGGAGAGGAATTACCTTCTCCTGTCAGGTCCTAGAAAGGGGAGACATGACTGACATTTTGACTCTATACTGTAAAACCTGCCTTGTTTCTGTCCTGAAGCCTAATAGTGCAGATTTAGCCTTCAGCCTCTCCTCTGAAGCTACATTATATTTTTAGACTGTAATTCTGCTGCGACTTCTTGTCATCATGCTGAAGGTTTTGCAACTTCCTGTGAAAATATCAAAGAAACTGTTGATTTTTCCTCTGTCAGAAATCCATTTCCCAGAGGGACAAAAAGAGCTCGAGCTCTTTTCTGTTGGGTACAGAACAGGTTATTTTCAAATGTGAAGAATCTAAAAAAAACACAGTTTTCTTTTTTTAACGACAAAAAAAATATTGCATATAAACAAGATATCAAGACTTATAGCCTTTTCAAAACAAAAAAACACAGGAACAAGAGGAGCAGATCTGCTCTAACGTGCTGAAAACGTTTGCCGTTAGCATGCTTGGCTAAATAGCTTCCTTACTCTTTTCAATAGTAAAGCAATTAGAATAAGAACAGCATTACTTCCACAGTCAAAGAATATATATTATTATCTAACTGCATTATTTTTTTGGCTACAGGTTATGTTACAAAAAAGTCAGTTCAGGACTGACATCCAATGAGTGGAAACCAAAACGCTGCTATATCAGAGTCCTTCTGTCCTTCAGCAACTCTTACAAACCCTTTGGTTCGTCCTCATCCTCAAATCGTGAAACATATGGTATGAAAATACTAACAATAAAACATAAATCTAACCTCTGTGTCGTCTGTCCAAGTGTGTTTTCTATGGTAAGCACCCAAACAGGGTTACTTTCTGACAAATTAAATCAAAATTTCCTTTTTATTTAGAATACAGTTCTATATCAAGGCTAGCTAGCTCTACCCTGCAATACAAAACAACTCATGGGTTTAGTATTAATTGGCTAACTAGCCATAAAGTTAGCTAATAATATTTCAGACAGTAAAATGGACAGACGCCTGTTAAAAGTCTGCTTTTGTCTACTGCTGTCTGAAACCCCCCGTTGTTCCACAAATTACCAAAATGTTTGAAAATCCACCACTGTTATCTTTGTTAACTGCATTATGTGGGTCACAAACTATAAACACATGGAGTTTATTCGTTTTCAAACAGAGCTTCCAGTATGTGCTTGTGCTTTAGTGTGTGTTTTACTGTGTGTATCCTATACGTTTGTGCACATGAATGCAGAGGGTGAGTTTCAGTGACCTACCTTGTGCACGAGCACAATAGGATTTTCATGTGGGGCTCTGTAGGACCTGAACCATTACAGCAGCATGTGTGTGTGTGTGTGTGTGTGTGTGTGTGGATGTGTGTATCATGAATCAACATGGGACCCAACCTGGCCTGATTAAGTAAACCTTTTCAGTTTGTGAACACACACATACACACACACACACACACACACGCTTCAGTGAAGCATGTTGGAGGCACTCTAAGCATAAAGCTGTCATGCTGTGCTCACAAACATGATTTATTCTATAACCACAACAACAGCAAAAGAGACGCATTCTACACTTTTTATGTTTTTTCTTCAAGCAATTTTCCCACCAACTGCAGAACTGAAGGAGATTTGGGTCGAGGGGCCCGTCTTGCCTGCGTCATGATGATCATGAGGCCAGTTGGTCTTCTGCTTCAACAGATTGACAGCTTAGTGCTGAGCTGTAATGTAGGTCTGCCAGATTTGTCTGTTAGCGCTCTTTGGATCTCTGTCACTCCGCTCGCTAGCTCTTAGAATGAGCTGAGAATGCGTCCTATTCAGACAACATCGTGAAAATGTGTCGGATGGACATCCACATTGAAGTCCACTGAAGCATTTTAGAGACTTCTGGCTCTTTTCTCCTCAAGACACAACTGTGCCTGTGAAAGTGAAGAGGGGCGATTTAGAAGGAGGCGTTCATGACATCTGATGTCTCATCCTTAACAAAAGGTGGTACTAGTTAGTATGCAGCTGGTGTGATTGGATGGCCATTGCACTGTATGTTGTTAATCCCCTCTGGTAAAACTTTGAAAGGCGGCTATCTATAGGCGCACAGTGTTGTATGTTGTATAGCATCCATAGAGATGTCCATAAGCTGCACTCTGTATGCCGTCGCTGGGGATAGTGGCTGTTGGGCCCCTGCCAGTCCCAGGCCCTCTAATACAACACACTCTAATGCTCCCTGCTTACAAGACTGGGCAAACTCCTCTGTGTCATGACCCTCTCCAAGCCTTAAGAAATCTCTTGTCACCCACCCAGTTAGCTCAACTAATGTCTTCAACATGCAAAGAGTCCAATGGGTTGACCCCAATCTGTCACAGCCCATCACAAGGTCCTAACCCACCTATAGAGATGGGATGCCTCAAAGTGTGTGGTACAGCGGGGTCTCACCCGCATCAGAATGACCTTTTCCAAGAGTTCAGAGACAAACTTGGTCACCCACCATTAAAAATCGCTTAACAAATTGTTGGTCAATGACAGGGTAGTTTGGCAGGTGTCTCATAGTGCTTTACTATCTGAGAGGAATGTTTTTCTTTGCCTCACACGCTCCAGTTTTGTACGGTTGAAGGTTTTACCGGGTTTTCACATGGTCAGAGAAGAGAGCGACCATTATTCCTTGTAATTTATAAAGGGTTGAATTGGTGTTGCGTAATCTCCTCTCTGAGCATCAGGGATAATGTTGGCATGGGTCACTGTTACCTTGGTGTTTGCAAAGAGGTCTTTTGCCTTCCTGGATAAATAATCTACTTTATGTAACTGAACTCCAGACAGTCCAAAGATGTCGGACTAATTTCTGCTCAGACTATTTTAAGTTCTTCAAATGGTCTGCTAGCCTTTGTCAGTAACTCTTGTGTAGTCAGAAAGGTATAAAAAACAACAACAAGTAAATTAATAATTTAGAGTTATTTGTGTCGCTTAAAATTAGCATTAGAAGACAAAGCCGTGTTTTCTTCAAACAGCATGTTCTCTTCATCATTTTCACTTCATACCAGTCCAGGGCAATAAGGCTCAGTTTCAGGCGTCTCCATTGAGCTGAGGAGCTTTGGGCCCCGAGCCAAATCCTCTGGCAAAGTCAGCAGCTCATTTCTGATGTGTGGTAGGATTCCTTCAATGTTTTGCAGCAGGAATGCACCAGAATCACTTTTTTCACTGCAGTATACTAAAAGTTCATCCACTCTTTAACTTTTGGAGAAAGATCATTTGGTCACCATGAACTAAAAACTTATCTCTTCACTCTAGCCTCTAGTTACATACATTCCTGATATATACCTTAAATTCTTGTTTGTACTCTGCTTTCCACTTATGCACTATTGCCCTTCTTTTAAAATGTTGCATTTTTTTTGCATGCACTCTATGAATTATTATTATTTGTTTAATTTGTTTTTATTTCATTTTACTATTATTATGCATTCCATATATTCTATATTCACTTATTCTTATCATATTTTTTTGGTTTTCCATCACATGTTACATAAATGTTTAAAAAGTTTTAAGTTAAATTTATGTCTACTTCATGGGAGGCACTCAATGCATGTAATTTCTTTGATGTGAAGCTCTCTGAGCTGCATTTCTTGTATGAAGAGTACAAATCAATGTTTATGATTATCTTCATTAGATTTATCACTTCAATCAGATCAAACCAGAAATAACAATGTCTGTTAAAGCTGTTTTAACCAATTATATGACCAGTACTGGTAATATTGGCATTAGTTATATACCTGTAACTAAGGTGGTAGGGGGTGTAAAAATTATAAATTGCTGTGGATAAAAGCAATGAACACAAGCTCCAGTGAACTGTGTCTGGGCCTTGAAGTGGCCCTACAGATGCAATATTGTTTATTTTTATTATACTATAACACCAATAAATATAATGGATATGATACATTAACTGTCCCTGTCTGGGATACTGCGTGCCTGCTACTATATCACCTCACTTCCTTGCGAAGGGAAGTCATTGTAACAACAATAGATGAGAGAAAAACTAAATGAAGCATGATTTATTTGCCCATTCAAAAGCCTTGTGAAGGTCAGCAACACTTTTTGTGTCCGCTGCTACTTTACCACCTTTAGTTGCTTCACAGATGCCGGTTACCTCAACTTGTGAATGTGGCTTTCATGGTAGACAGTTGTTCAAGAGGAATGGCATGTTTTGGGGTTTGTGTGTGAACACCAATAACAGATTGAGAAGATGATGGTACTTACAATTTGTTCACTTCTGTGTGGTTAAAATCCTATCTCCATTTTTTTTGCTTTTAGTATCTAAGCAACACAGCTTTGGATTTCTGGATTGACTAATGGCGGAGTAGATGGCATACCGGGAGAACTCTATGACGAAATCAAATCATACTTACTTTATTACCTCAGTTAACCTGTGCAAACCTGTGTGAAAGGCTAATAAATATGCAAAAGCTTACTAAAAAGCAAAGCCAACCCACCAATCATCAGTCATCTGAAAATCTAACTAAAATGGGTGTCTGAGTGTCTTTCTGTCTGTATGTATGTTTGTCTCTTGATTGATCTTGAGGACATCTGTGCCAATTGTCAAGTGTGAAGTTGTTTGGATGAGCAGCTCTCGAGAAAGCTGCAAAGAGAGGCCAGGCAATCATTTCTGAATGGGTACTGCAGTAGTGGTAAAAATTAAAAAAAAAAAAAAAAAAAACCCTGCATAGCCCTGTCCAAAGACACCCTAAAATTTAAGATTGATAGTGATAGTTATACCAAATTTTACAAAATCATTTGCACTTGAGCTATTTCCTCTGCACCAAGCCACGTTTGATAAGTCTCTGTCATCTGGACATCTTCCACCAACCTTACGACAAGTTGTGGTATCACTTTTACCCACTTTTAAAGCATCTTTGTTTGCCCAATTTCTCAGCTGAATGTAGACTACAAAATTTTATTCAAGGTTCTAGCAACAAAACTGGTGAATATTATGCTACAAATAATTTTAGTTCACCAAACATGTTTAATCTTGAATAGGCACTGTAGCTCAAAGCTTTTCAATATCGTTTATTCTCTTCCATGTCATTCTCCTGAAATGGTGGTATCGCTTGAAATTGAAAAAGTGTTCGACCGAGTTGAATGGAAATATTTGTTTTCAACCCTTAAAAAATTTGGATTTGGGGATTCTTCCATCTCTTGGATAAAACTCCTTTATTGTACCCCGCTAGTTGCAATCTGAGTATTTCTCTCTTGGCAGAGGCACAAGGCCGAGCCGCAGTTTATCCTCTCTTCTCCTCGACATCTCGATGGAGCCTCTAGCCATTTTTCTTAGACACTTCAAGAACTTCATGGGTGTAGAGCGAGGGGGGCTTCCACACAAATTATCCTTATATGCAGATGACATTCTTGTATATGTTACAGTCTCATTAAAATCTGTTCCCATTTTGAATATCCTAGTTCAATTTGGATAACTTTGTGGGTATAGCATCAATTTTGAAAAAAAGTGAAATGGTTCCTCTTAATCAGATCAGTTACTCTAATCCCTGAATCACTTTTCGTGATATGTATGTTTTCCATTTAGAACTGTCAGCAAGGGCTTTAAATGTCCTGGTCGAGATCAGACCCAATTTTAAGACTTAAGACTTTTGGTGTTGTAGTTAACAAAAATGTCCAAAAGACATGGATGAACCACCCATTGTCCATAGCTGACCAAATTAGTCTCATTAAAATAATTATTTTATCAAAATTTCTTTGCCTTTTTCAAATCATCCCCATTCGGATTAAAAAGACATTCTTTAATTCATTGGAGAGGAGCACATTGTTGTTCATTTGGAATGGTAAAACATATAGAATTAAACAAAATGTCAAGACCAGACTCTGAGGCATGAACCCAAATTCACAACTCGATACAGACAAGTTCAAAATAAAAGCACCTAATTAAGGTTCCCTCTGGCAAAGTACAACAGACAATCAATCTTGCAAAGAAAAAAGAGGAATAACAAACAGGTCACTCTTAAAAGAGAAAATGTTCTACTGAAATACAGTAACCCAAAAACACAAAGAACAAAGGAAAAGATGGCTCAAAGCTCACACAAAAATAACACAGGGACTG
Organism: Pempheris klunzingeri; assembly: GCF_042242105.1. Lineage (NCBI taxonomy): Eukaryota > Metazoa > Chordata > Actinopteri > Acropomatiformes > Pempheridae > Pempheris > Pempheris klunzingeri. The sequence goes on from NC_092026.1 coordinate 6,964,855, forward strand.
GACTTGATAAAACACAGGTTCTCTGACACACTGGACAAGACAAACTGGCACAGGACAAAGGGAGACATGGACTATATATAAACACACAAGGTAAGTGAACACAGGTGGAAACAATCACGGCGACAATCACATAGGTGAGAGGGAACGAGAGGGAAACATTAACTACAAAGTAAAACAGGAAGTTACAAGACAACAAAGACATGAGACAAGATTAAACTAAATAAAAAAACAATTCAGAGACATGACAAATACCTAAAAGACTTGCTGGCAAGGCTCTGTCCAATTTTATTTGTTATTATTGAGCATGTAATGAAAAGTGCCCCGTCACTCTCCTAACCAGCTTTGCTGCTGAGTCTGGTCGTCATGTAGAAGGTATTTCAATTTGCAAACAATTAACTCTCCGATCAGAAAACACAACTCCCCACTCTCTCTTTATGATTGGTCAAAGGGTATTAAATCTATTTCTAATCTAATCGTTTTTTCTTAATGTAGACCCTTTAATGCCGTTGCTGTAAAGGTTAACCAGCGGATTGTTTTGGTCCTAACCATAGCACATTATGGGCCAACATCTTGAGCACCCATACTTTGTTTAAAACTATGTTTTAAAAAGACATTACTCCCAATCCAATGTGCCTTTGGATTTACTCTGTGAGGATAGTAGAGGCACCTTTGACAAGGGTAATCATTTGAATAATGCTGCTGCCCTATTCTTGTATACACGTTCATTCTCTATGTATGCTGCAAACAAACGTATGGTGGGTTTAAGTGAAAACCCCCAAAAATTAATAAACTAAACTTTGTTTTCATGTCAGTTACCATGGATTTGAGTTGATCTAATCAGCTTTGAAAAGGTTTTATAAACCAAGCAGCTGTGGACTTTTTTTTCAGGTGCGTTCAGGAGCAAGCTGCCCTTCATCTGTTAAAACATGAAAATCACTCAACTGTTTCACCCGACGGAGAAACTGACTGCATTTATATAGCGCTTATATCCAGAGCACTTTACAAATTTGCTTCTTATTCATCCATTCACCCACACTCACACACCAATGGCAGTGAGCTACCATGCAAGGCACCGACAGCAATTTGGAGTTCAGTATAATTGTATTTTTAAAGCTCAGAAGTTTCATCTTAATGTACTATAAGGTGCTGTACATGACTGTAGGTTTGATGATGGGAATTATAGACCAAGTACCTTTTGATGGTTTTTTAGTATGGACTTAAAACAGACTTACAGTATGTTGTTTGATTCACTTCATCAAGGGCAAAGCATGTTGATGCTGGACACAGATGCATGCACAAATGTATCATCTTATTGTATGACTCCGGATAATATGCTTACATGAATGAATATTGTACACTAATAACATGTCAAATAGCTGCAACTAAACTGAGAGATAAATGCATATTTACAGGACATAACAATAAAAAAAACATGAACTTTATTGTCTGTAAGACAGCATCTAAAATGCATCAAAGGATATACAACTATGTTGAATTTCTGCCTCTACTTACTGACTCTGTTCCTTCTCGATCCTGCCTCACTACACTCCTTTCTGTTGTCTCCCCTCTGTCTCTGCAGGTCCAGGATGGCGCTCAATCTGTGTGCAGCTGGGCGGCAGATCCTCTTTGCTGTGATGCTGCTGCTCTATTTAGGCTTGGGTAAGATCTGCTACCTCCATTCCCTGTTTTCTTCAACTGCTACATCTCCAGAAATTAATCAGCAGTTTCTGATCTGAAGAATAAACTGTCAATTGTAGCTAATAGAGACAGCACATGAGTGGGTTCAGCAAAAAGAAAGAGGGAAGGATAGAGGACAGAAAACAAATGAAAGGAAGGAAAGAAGAGAGGAGGAGCAGCTGGACTAGAATTAAAAAAGAACACAAATTATTTTTCTATACACATAAGTACACAAGACAGGTCTTTACTAATTTGAGAGTTGTAAGTGAGAGCTGACATGCTGAGGATGTTTGCTGACATGCTCGGTGGGATTGAGCTGGAACACCTCCAAACCCATTTATGCAAGTTTAGTCAACCATCTGTTCCATTACAACTATGCATAAAATTCACAATCATGGAACAAAAAGACAAAACATCTCAGAGCTGCAGGTCTCTGGTGGATAGTATCGCAGGTTTGAGGTCCCACATGCAGCCTTCTGACTGCCTGTAGTAAAGATAATTTCCTATCTTTAATTACTTTTCCTGCAATTGGCATGCAGGATGGTAGCTGGTCAGCCAAAAGAGAAACTGCATTGCTCATTTCCAAAATTAAAACATTACCTTACCAGTCATTGTGCTCTGACAGCAGGAAGTCATTACTCCACATTCAATTTGTATTTGTGCATTTTTGTTGCATAATCCAGGATCTAAAAGTAAAAAAAGTAAACACATCTGCAGGACCAGACTGGAACTTGACTACATTGAACTACATTGACTATGCGACACGCTTATGTCTGAAGGTGGTGTAAAAGCTGTCGAAACATTATATTTTGATTTATTTCACTTGTGAGTCTGTAATTTCATCACCAAACTGGGACATCTGGATAACTAAATTTAGTGAATGAGATGCGATGATGGACAGATGGCAAACAGTGTAGCAGGTTAATGATGAATACTGCACTGCACACTGGTTCACAACATGATCAGCCAGCTTACAAAAACAAATTCAATGTGAAGGTCTTTGTTAAGCATTTTTTTGACTTAGATGATAGATACGTGCTCAAATGATATTTCCGGAATTTATGAATTGACAATAATACCTGAAGGTGCCAGTAAACATTGGATTGTGGGATACAAAGAGATGCAGTACACCAGCCGTGTACAGCTGCATTTCTTGGAGTTGGAGGAGCGTCTGAAATGGGATCATGTAATCAGCTGGATGATGAAGGCTACGTATTTGCTCTTTAAGGAGTAGTTCCACATTTTGGAAAATACGTTTATTTGCTTTCCTATTCTTGTATACACGTTCATTCTCTATGTGTGCTGCAAACAAATGTATGGTGGGTTTAAGTAAAAATCCCCCCCCAAAAAAATAAACTCAACTTTGTTTTCATGTCAGTTACCATGGATTTGAGTTGTTCTAATCAGCTTTGAAAAGGTTTTATAAACCAAGCTGCTGTGGAGTTTTTTTACAGGTGCGTTCAGGAGCAAGCTGCCCTTCATCTGTTCAAACATGAAAATCACTGAACTGTTTCACCCGACGGAGAAACTGACTGCATTTAGAGTACTGCAGAGTACACTAGAATATGACACAGACATGAAAGAACAAAAAGTTAACACTTCCTTTAGCATTTCTGTGGACAGGATCCTTTCAGTTGTTAACAAGGATTTTATTTAGCCCAGGCATCTGGGAGAGACAGCTAGCCTGGCTCTGCCTTAAGGTAATTAAATCTGACTGCCAGGACATCTAAAACTGGCTAACTAGCACATTAGCACTAAACCTGTGAAGTCACCAGGGACCTAATGGAGACTCCAGGAAGTAACTGTCCCAACCGTGAATGGTCCTGTCAACACTTTAACAAATAAGATATAATTTGTTAATAAGCTTTACAAGAGCTGGTAGACAGATTTTGTAATCATTTGTAAAGTTGTTTCATCCTGTTTCCAGTCTTTGTGCTAAGCACAGACGTGAGAGTGGCATCCATCTTCTTATCAAACTCTCTGCTAGAAAGCAAAAATAGTATGTTTGCTGAAATGTTAAACTAGTCCTTTAAAATGTGGACTTGCCAAGATGTAACCACTGAGTATTTATCTGTGACTGTTAGCTCTGTGAACTCTGCCTCTCACCTAAAGCGTGCTGGGAAAGAGTCCAGCCTCATATGACCCTTAAAGCATTAAGTGAAACGACTGCAAAAAATGAATATAGAATATTCTAAATATAATTTAACAAAAGAAAATCTTAACTAAAGGTCCCCTTACTAGCTTTTTCTAGTGCGTTGAACAGCAAAACAGCAAACTGCTGAGAAGACTGTTAAAGAAGTAGACATTCAATACCGTATATATATATATATATATATATATATATATATATATATATATATATATATAATGATCGAATTTGCTTGAAATGATTGGCGAATTAGCCAGTTTAGGTTTAGTTTAGGAAACACTGAAACCCTCCTTGCTGTTGTTTGCAGCCCAAACACCTCATTGGACTGACAGGAGTAAGAGATGGCATCTGTTAATGATAAAGTGTGTCCTTTCATGTCACTTCCAGCTCTCTTTTTAAGCTGTTTTTCTTTTGTCCCATCTGTCACCACCATGCTACGAGCTACACTTGTCATCCAAAGTCTCTCAATTTCCTCCTTTCAGTTTCTCAGACTTACAGGTTTTTCCTCTCTTTTCCTCTCTTCCTCCATCACTCTGTCATTTGTGCTCTCTGTCTTTTGCTGGCTCTCATGCTTTTCCTGGTATTTGCGATTCTGCGATTACATCTGATTCGGGGGGTAGGCAGCGGGGGTGTTCTTCAGCACAGAGAGGTGCTCTCAGGGGGTTAAGCTTGTGAAAGTCATCCAATCTAAATGCAGATGGAGATATCTATCGGTGATTCAATTCCACCATGAGTAATGTTCAAAGGTTTTTTTTCTTTTTTTTGCACCGGTTCACTCGTTATGCTCATTTACTTTTCTGCAAATTGGTGCATTTGAATGGCGAGGACCAGAAACTAAAACAAATGCAGAAATCCCTGTGCACATTTGTATTTAATCCCTTTAAAGCTTTGTAATTATGTCTCCTGCCTTTTTGTTTGCATGTTGACAGAGACTGTTGCATCCTACAGTCCATATCACTCCATAATTTTGTGAGCAGAAACAGCTCATGAACTTGCTACAAAAGCAATTTGCATTTTAACCATTAATTTTCAAGGTAAATGAAATTTAACAAAAACTCAACTTAAGTCAAGTTCCTTTAACTAACTTGAGTAAAGTTGATTTTTCAATTGCATCTTCATTGACAGATGGACTATGAGATAGTATTAAATATCATGGCGGTAGCTCAGTTGTCATTACGCAATACAAATAAATTTAATTTATGTTGTTAGAAAATGTATTTTGTGTTTAATGAAAACAATCTCCTGTATAATAAAGTGTAATAGAATAAACAAATCTTGCTTGGTTTGTTACAGTAAGATGCATACAGGGAAAAGAAGTAATTGGTTGGTTGGAGGATAATGTCTGTACAGGTGATCTTGTTGTCATGGTTACATTGAACCTGCATGTCATGGCAACCAGACAGAGAGAATTGCTGATATCAATCTGCAGACACCCAACGCTTACAGTGGCACTGATGCTTCTCTTGCATGAATTAACTTTAAATTAATTAGTTTGAGTGACAGTTGGAGTGATTTTGGATTGTAAATTATGCGTATAAATGAATTATATTTGCACATCTGCCGCCTCAAATTGTCCCTTGTGGGACAAATAAAGTATTTTGAACTTGAACTTTATTTGAACACAGAGAGAAAAAACATAACAGGTACGTAAAAAAAAGATTATATACTGTTTACCTGTATATAATTGTGTGTGAGTGACTGGGACCTGTATAATCCTTTGCTGGGATGATAAAAGAAGTTCCTTGTTCTTGTGTGGAAATATGAGTTTGAAGTTGCTAATGAATCCCTGAGGTCTTGTTAGCACATGCCTTGGTTAGAAGCTACAGTAAGCCTACACTTTCTGTATATCTCCTCTACTTCTAAGTGCAGAATACTGTACAGCATTTATAACTGACTAGCAAACTTTTTCACGTCTGTCAAAAAGTATTTATGTGGTGAATCCATGTTTTCTTCCCTCGTAAGCAAAATGTCGCCCAACATATTTACTTGCATAATCTAATTATGTTCTGTTGTGTTGTTCGTCCTCCCTAGGTGCAGCCTCCTCCATAGTGAACATGCGTAGGATCACCCATCCTACAGTACAGCAAACGCTGGCAGGCAAAGCCGTCCTCCCCTGTGTCTTCACCCTCCAGACCGGCTCCTCCAACCAGCCTCCCCACCTCCTGTGGACTCATATCAGGCCACCAGCAGGAGGACAGGCGGCCCCTCTGGAGCAGATTGTGCTTTCTGCTAAAGGTAAATCAAAGACACGATGATCTGGTTTAAGATCTACATCACTCTACTTCATTCAGTCTGATAAGGTTTCTACAGGTACTTGGAGAGCACACTTAAAGACGCACCAATCAATGCTTTTATATTAACACTGGAACAAATGACTGTGTATGCTAAAAAGCGCTTGTTCGCAGACAGTTATCACTTGACTCTGCACTTCCTCTCAGCTCAGAGTGTATAATGAATTAATCTGAAAGCCTTGCAAGTAAAACAATGACAAAGAACTTAACAAGCTGACTATAGCAGCTCCTGGAATTAAAATGAGATAAACCCTCTTAGCAGAGGTTTTCCATGGTACTTGTAAATCCTCAGAACCTCCCTGAGTGAGGATTTTTGTAAAGTCATGGCCACATGTGGATTGATTTTATCTATCTATCTTTAAAGATTTGGCATGTTTCAGTTCATTGTTTTTGTTTTATGGCCTACAACTTTCCTGTTTTGGTTCACGGCCAGTGCTCTCATCAACCTTGTTTTCAGATGCAGCAGGCAGGCAGCTGTTTAGAGAGAAATAGCTCCAAAAACCAGCCGCACCAAACAGCAAACATAAAGAAAAGTCCATAGACAATTGGAATTCATTTATTGGAGTTAGTTTGCAGTTCATTACTTTAAACTGAATTATTCAAACAAATTCAAATTATTAATCAGATTTTTAGCTGGAAAGTTTTTTTCCCTCCAACATCAAATGTTAATGACTAAATGTGTTACAATCAAGTGTATGTAAAGGTATATATATATATATATATATATATATATATATATATATATATATATATATATATATATATATATATATATATATATATATATATATATATATATATATATTAGTTAAACTCATATAAACTCTACTAAAATGCTTCATCAAAAGTGGGTGTGGTTTGATCACATTTGATTGATTTGATTGGTTCATATATGTACGTGACATCATGTTGTTCCAACTGAACTCCGCCCACGTCCAACCGGTCAGGAAAAGACAAAAAACACAAAAATCTTTCACGGGAAGCAACAAAAACTGTTGGAAGACAGTTGTGTTCATGTAATAGTAAGAGGCCCATTGAGAAAATGCATTTTCTGGGCCTTTAACCCATCTGTTCACCAAATGTACCTTAGAAAACCTGCAGGATACCAATGGATACTTTTAATGAAGCAACCTCTCTTTCTGTGCCAAAGGTGATGTAATCAAGGTGAATAAGGCTTTCAGCGGGCGTCTCATGCTGCCAGGATACACTGCCAATCCTCTGAATGCTACCATGGAGATCTCCAGTCTCCGTACCAACGACTCAGGCACTTACCACTGTCAGGTTGTCATGGGTAACGACTATGAGAGAGACACTGTGCCCCTGGTGGTCTCTGGTAAGTTCAGCAGCCACTGAGCCACTGATGGAGATTTCATTGTGAGAAAAGTTTAGTGCCACAACTCCCTAAAGGAAACATTGAAATGGAGCAGAAATGCTGCTGACAGACTGAGCAGCAGTAACAGAAAAAGACTTTAAAACTCTTCTTCTAATTTAATTGAATTTTATGTTTTATTGCATTCAATTCTTGCTATGCTAATGACAGATAGATAATGGCAGCTTTAAAACAGGAGCACTGCCAACCACTTTTTAGTTTTTTTTAGGTTTCATTAAACACTAATAACATTGATTCATCATATCAATAACGACTGATACAATTAATGTAGCTTATTGCTGTCTATGCTTGTGTTGTTTGTGATATCTAGTTTTCCACTTCATTAATTGTGTAATTCTTTTAATTAAAGTGTTTGGACTGAATACCACTGATAGTTTTTCTGTGTGCTCATCTGTGAAATTTCAGCTGAAACACTCGAAGTGTTCGATTGATCTGTTTGCGGCCACAATAATGTGATTATTGATTACATCCCACAGATTTTTTTAATTTCAACCCTGGCTGTGTTGGTATATCTATCAAATAAAGTCACAAACCCCTCACCACCTGTTCCTGTGTCTGCCCATGTAGGTGTGGTGTTTCACTACCAGGTTCCCAGTGCCCGCTACGCCCTCTCATTTACTGACGCTCAGCGGGCCTGCCAGGAAATCTCGGCTCAGATGGCCACACCGGCCCAGCTGTGGGCAGCCTACTATGACGGCTTTGCCAGCTGTGCAGCTGGATGGTTGGATGATCAGACTGTCCGGTGAGGAGACGCTCAATAACTTCCTTCTGCTTGTCACACCCTTGTAGTGTTGCTCGCTAGTTGAGTGAGTTTTGCTGTGCTTTGAAGCAGGGCAGCAGCTAATGATTGTATTTATTATCAATTAATCTGCAGATGATTAATTGATGGCAATCATTTTTTTTATGCATTTATGCTTAATGGAGTAGTTCATTCTTTTAGGAAATGGATTTTGCTTTCTTGCCGAGAGGTAGATGAGCAGATCGATACCACTCTCATGTCTGTATGGTCAATATGAAGCAACCACCAGTGGCCGGTTATCTTAGCTTAGCACAAAGACTGAAACCAGCTAGCATGGCTCTGTCATTTCAATTCTTTAGTTTTTGTGTACATTAAACACAAATATAATGTGCTAGCGAGCTTTAGGAGTGCTAGTCGGTGGATTTTCTTACTTTCAGACAGAGCCCTTGTTTCCAGCATTTATGCTAAGCTAAGCTGACCAGCTGCTGGTGGTAGCCTCAGATTGACCATAAGGTTGATATTGATCTTCTGATCTAACTCTGAACAAGGAGAATGAATGGGTATATTTTCCAAAATGTCAAGCTACAACTTAAGAAAGCAGATGATTAATTGATTATCAAAGTTGTCAGTTGACTCTATTTTGAAGACTGCTATGTATTAGTTATATGCCGGCTAATTCTCTAAAATGAGAACATTTGCTTTGTTTTATGTACTATTTGTTCCCTCTGTTCTTGAATCATCTGCTGTCTCAGTTAATATTCAATTCTACTGTTATGTCACCTCATCTGTTTCAGATTCATGTTCCTCTTTTGCTGCTGTTGTTTCTTTGCTGTTAATTGTATTTTAATTTATTCTAATCTGTTGCCCTTTAAAGGAGAATGCAAATAAGAATTTATTTTAAATGACATTTAAAGTCTTTATGAAAATTGAATTCTGCGATATGTGAGCTGAGATAATGCTCATACAGTAAAATGCCCACAAGACATTGCTACTTATTTTCTATGGCTCGTAAAAAAAAAAGAGGTTAATTCATGGCTCCCACGTTGGTTTTCTCCACAGCTATTCTGTCCAGTCGCCAGAGCTTGGTTGCTATGGACACAAGGAGTACTCCTCTGGAGTGAGGAATTATGGGAAGAGGGACCCGAAAGAGCTGTTTGATGTGTACTGTTTTGCAAAAGAACTGGATGGTACACATACACACACACACAGACACAGACACACACACACACACACACACACACACACACACACACACACACACACACACACACACACACACAGACACAGACACACACACACACACACACACACACACACACACACACACACACACACACACACACACACAGACACAGACACACACACACACACACACACACACACACACACACACACACACACACACACACACAGACACAGACACACACACACACACACACACACACACACACACAGACACACTACACATCAAAACCAGACACAGATTTTGCCTTTTACACTCATGATTGCATCATATTCTGTTACAGTATTAAAGGACAAGTCAGACCTTTCTTTTTTATACGTGTATAAGAACAGCAATTCATGTGTATCAGTCCATGACTGTAAATAGTCTCCAACAAATCCACCAGTTACACCTGTTTAAGTAATGTTTGGTAAAAACTGCAGTGCCCAGCTGTTTTAGAAGATCACTGAGTCTTTTTTTAAGATGACACCATATATTTGTGAGCTGTTTAAATCTTCACCAATAGGCTTGGGGCCACAGACTGGGTAGAGATATCAGAAAACACTGAGAGATGGGTCGCCACATTGCCGGTTTTCTTGTGGAATTTGTATATGTAGAAGCAGCTGTATACTTGAGTTATTATCAGACAGTGTAATGCGTGATTTCATAGCCTTTAGATGTAGCTACAGTATTTAACCCAGGTGGTCCCCTGCTAGAAATCCGACATGCATCATCTGCTTCTTGACAAGCTCCTGTCTCGTGTCTCGCTCCGTCAGGTGAGGTGTTTCACTCCTCGGTGCCAGGCAGGCTGTCTCTGTCCTCAGCCTCAGACCGTTGTGTGTCCCTTGGGGGGCAGCTGGCCACAGTGGGGCAGCTTTACCTGGCTTGGAAGGCCGGCCTGGACAGCTGCGCCCCAGGCTGGTTGTCTGATGGCAGCGTCCGCTACCCGGTGACCTGGCCTCGCCCGGACTGTGGAGGGAACCAGCCAGGAGTGCACACTGTTACACCCAACAGCACTGCTGACAACACCACGGCGCTATATGATGCTTACTGCTACAGAGGTATTGTACCATAACAGGAAAACCACTGGCTGAATTTACACACTATTTGTGTTCATGGAAAAGAAGGTTACTCATTATTGATTGATGCAGGACTCAAATTCTTTAATTGAAAGGTGTGGATCAAGAATGATTGCAAAAATTAATAAGTATCACTGCCATTTCAATCTCAATGCATGTGTTGATGTTGCTGTGGAATCATTCAGCGATTATTAAAGCAGTAACAATGACAGATAAATGTCATTGCCACAGTTGTAGCCATGGCAACACTGATTTCTGATCCACATTGTCTGTATCTCTGCGAAGCTGCTGAATTGACAGAAGCAGTGGGAGAGAGGAAAAGAAGACAGGATGTGTTGAAGTGAAATGTCAGCTTTTATTCTCTATATTGTCTAATATTGGAAAATTTCTGCGAAATTAAAATGCGATTAAGCTTTGACATAAACTAGATAAAATCCTTCAGCAGTTGCCATGTTAGCGGCAAATCTCTTCAACTTGTTTCCCAGGTAAAGTGAAGGATTCAGGCTCCATCTCTCAGATTTACTCCTCCCTGTGGAAGCCTTGGAGCTACCTCACAGGCTCAACTGATGCTGACTCCGCAGGGACACACATTCCTGATGTGACTACACAGCAAACCACCGCTACCAGAGGTTTTACACTTGTCAACTAATCTACAGCATGAAGCAGCTGATTAATCACAGAACAAACCATCCAATCAGTAAACACAAATACAGTAAGACTATTGAACATACAATAGATGTGTTTTTTGCAAATACATCCTTGCAGGGTCCTCAGATGGCGGCCATGTTTCACCTTCAAACTGGACAGGACTGGTTGACCTGGGAGAGGAGACCTCCCTTCTCAGCACTGATGCTTGTAAGGCTGATTTCTAATTATGTGTATTTATCACAAAAGAATGTGGATCCATGATAATAATCCAACTGATTGCATCCTCAGCCTCAGACCCCTGGTCCTCAGAGTCCTCAGGGTCGTTTGTGACCCTCCAGCTAATCCCAGGACAGACCCTCTTAGACTGGGGAGAGCCACTGGAGCCTGGTCCCGACTCAGAGGAGTTTCTCCGACCGCCGGTCCACCCCACTCCTGCTGAGAAGAAGGTCGGTCTTGGTTGAAGCGTTTATTTTGACATTTAAAAAAACTGAACCAGCATCACTGATTCAGCTGACCATCCACTTATTATCCCAGGTGATCTCAAAGATTGTCAAATCCATTTGGAAGCCCTGGAGCTACCTGGCGGGGACTGAAGATGAGGAAGGAACCCAAGCGCCAACTGGACAGGCAGGGGAAGAGGAGATGGCCAAGAAAAAGACAGAGGAGGAGTCAAATCCATCCAGGACATCATCAGTTGGTGAGTGGATTTAAACTCCTCCTAATGTGTGAACTGATATATGTATCATCTGAGATCAGTGCTTATGTCTGAAAACAGTGGGAAAAAATAGCATTTTGGAAACATTTGGAACAAAGATGAACAAATATTAGATAATTTGATTGTGTATTTGTCTCTGGTGCTGTCTCACCTCCACCCATATTTAGCTCCTGTGTTCACTGCATTGTGAAATCCACAGCACGCTAAAAAATAAAGCCAGTTTAGTGTGTTGTCTGACATATTTGAGTGTTCTAAATGTTCTCAGTGTTTACATATTACGGTACATGTTACATTTAGCACAGTATGTAGTGTGGAACAGGGACACAGCCACAGCATTTGAGTTATAATGCAACCAGCGGACATGATGGCAGTGTATGTTTATGAGTATGTACAGTATGCTGAGCATATTTCTGTCGAGGAGCTAATTGGCTCCGGTCTCTGATGTTGAGAAAACATCAGTTCAACACAACAGGAATAGTAAGTCAATTGCGGTACAAACAAGGCGCTGGATTGAAGTTCATTAGAGAAGCGGAGTGTTAATAAGGGGTAAAACCAGCGGAGCAGAGACCTCGGAGCCCCGGCATGTGGTGAGGAGAGTGTGTTGAACATCAAGTCTTTCTTCTGCAGGAAGCTGTAGGCAGTGATTTCCCTCACATCAGGGCAAAATGTTATTCATCATTAGCCTCCATGGAAAATATTACAGTAATTATCTGATGTCTAAAAATGTAAAGGATTAAATAAAATACTAAATGCTTATAAGGAGGTGTATGATGTCTTTTACTGTGTCTTGTATGTGGACTGAGCAGCCACAAACCTGCCATACAAGCACTACAGCCAATGGCTTAAAAATGAATTAATAGTATAATAAAATAATAAATAATAAATTCGAGGTCTGCTTCAAAAACAGAACAAAGTCGCATAAAAATCAAATGATGATACAAACAAATACAACTGGTATACACTGATATTTATTTAGTTTTATAAGAAAGATCAATGCACATTTACTTTTCATTAATTGTAGGAATTTGGTCTGCAGCTGTTATAATTTTATAATTTGGCTTTCAGCATCCTGTTACCCTGTAACTTCACATCTTGTTCCCTTAATGTCTGTACCTGCATGTATGTATTGGTGTGCACTGTGCTGTATTGATATAGTGTTAGTACAGAAAATTGCACTGTAAATTAGGAGGAATTACACTGTATGTTACCCGTTATAATCTGAAGCATTACTGCCGATTCTTATCAAAGATGCCACTTGATGCCACTTCAGTATCTTTGGTTAGATCCGATCTACCCTTTTTAACCAAAAAGACTTTTTATTAAGCCCTCATCAGATTGTGAGCTTTAGGGCACAGCTGGGGATGTTTCGCAATACAACCAAAGCAATTAAAGCTTATCGTGTTTTTTCAAGAAATATGTTTTAATGATGTATAACATCTTTTTTTCTCCAAGATTCAGGAGAAGCGTGTTTGCTTTTGTGACTGTGGATCTTTTGTGGCATCCTAAGCTATTGCATATGTAGGTGGGACAGTGTTACATTCAGGCACAGGCACTGTGGGTTGGAAACGTCAGGTTTCCTTCAAACAGGGATGCAGGCAGATGATGGAAAAAGGGTGAAATTCGGCTCATCAGCCGGTATTCCTCCTGCCCATGTCCTGGGAGCCCGGCAGGTTTACAGGTCTTTATTTGCTATAAAAGGATAAAAGTGGTTTCCAAATGGCAGGCGTCTCTGTGTTCAGTGTTTGTCGAAACTGTATTACAGAGTTGTTGATTCAATTCTGAGGCAATATGTGAGGCTGAGGAAGTCTTCACTCTGTTTGGCCTGTGACTGTGTGTGTTTGTATCTATGTGTGTCCACATGGAGCTTTTAGACCCTCACCCATGTTTTCTTTTTTATTTATTGTTGTGGCTATTTTGAATGTAAAAATGATATGCCACATCTATTTAAAACTGTATCAACAACAATTGTGACTGAGCTCTCAGGTTGCAGTATTCGTTTTTTTGGCTGTATTTGCAGACGTTGGTTGAGGCGAGGCTTCCGTATTTGTTTATTTTTCCAGGGACTTCTGTATTGTTAATAATCAAGTTGAATATATCTGTGCTTCAAGAAAGAAAGGCCAGTTTATTAGTTGTAATTACGACTTGGATGCGGACTTGAATGGCATTTACACGTCAGAAACTGGCAATTATGGTAACTCTGATATGACATGAACGCGACGTTATGTTGCTTTGAAAGCTCCACACCTTTCAATGCTTGGACCTTTCAAACAAGCACCTTCTGCTAATTGGCCAACAACTCAATGCAGCTCACCTGTCTCACTGCCTTTGTAGGCGCTATAAGATAGTTTTAATTAGTTTACCCATCCCTTTAGTGTTCTCTGGTTGTATGTATTCCTTTGACAGTAATGTTTAAGCAGCTGTAGAGGGAAATGCTCAGCACTTTTCAGACCTTTGCTTTAAATGCGTTTCTTCACAGTGTCCACAGATGTTTGCTTGCTTTTGTTGATAATATTGAGGCGTAGACGTGCTGGTACAGTGATAGAGAAAAACAGCTGACGGATAGCTCAGACAGCTTAGATGTGTTTGTTTTGTTTCCCTTGGCAAAGCAGAAAGAATCCATAAGACGATTTTTACTTTGTTCGTCACTCTCGGCTTTGTCTTTTCTCTGTGTCTGCAATAATTGCGCTCCTGACTCCCCTCTGTCTGTTCTTTTTGTTGTGCCCTCTGCAGGTTTGTCTTCTTGGGAAAGTTCATGGTTCAGCAGCCCCTCCAGGGAAAGCTCTACACCAGCCAGTGAAGAATCACCCACTCGTCTGGCATCTACTTTGGCCGCCTCCACTAACTCTATGACTACAGAGAGCAGCAAGACTTTAGAGAATTCAGAGGTGCTCACATCCACTGCCTCCAGCTCTGTACCTGAAATATCCTCATCCAGCGGCGAAACCTGGGTTCGTGTTGAAGGGTTGACCACAACCCAGCCAGGTGAAAAGAAGGAAGTGACTGTGACCTCTAGGGCCAGTGGCAGAGGTGGCAGGGGCAGGGGGAAGAAGAACAGAGGGGAGGACAGGAGCAGAGGAGAGGACAGGAGCAGAGGAGAAGAGAGGGGTAGAGGAGAGGAGAAGGGAAAAGGAGAAGACGAGGGGAGCGGAGAAATCGCCGGTGCAGAAGCAAAAGGAGAGATACAAGTTTCACGGCGACCAGTTGGAACAAGTAAACCGAGAGAAAGATCCAGAGAAAGATCTAGAGAGAGGGGCCACAGGAAGGGGCAGTCCACCACTACTACGGCTACCACTACCACTGCTAGTCCTCTGGAGCTCACGGTGATCACCACAACTGGGTCGGAGAGTGCTGACGTATCTACATCTAAGTCCCCGTCCACCGCTCCTGTAGAAACCCCTTTGTTGTCGATCTCCTCAGATCCATACCAGTCCCTCTCCTCATCTTCGACCCCATTGCCATCCGTCACTGTGTCCGTGTCCCCATCGTCACTCCCAATCCAGTCCTTGTTTGAATCCCAGTCTCCCTCCGCGTCCCCATCTCTTCCATCCACTTCCGCACATTCATCCAGTTCTCAAACCCCATCCCTCCCACCCTCACCATCCCCATCTCAAACAGCAGGATCACGAGACCCATCTCCATCTCCTCACTCAGACAACCAGGACAGCTCCACTAACCCCCTGACTTCGCTTAACTGGGTCCCAGTGGAGAAAGCAGTTCTGAACAGCTCTGTGGATTATCCTCCATTACTGTCGGGACCCCCAGACGAGGAGGAGCCTGCGTGGTCTCACGCTGTGGGCTCGGGGGCCCTGTTACCTGGCAACATGGATGAGGAGAGCAACAGAGGAGTCAACATCAGCACCACAACTGTCAGCCCAACAGGTTAGCATCGTATGTCTGTTCTCCGACGTCTTGTCATCCTGCTGGTCGGCTTTATTTGATAAGTATGTCCACATATCTGTGCATTCACTTTAATTAGTCCATGATTTTGTTATTCTTACACAAATAGCACCGTTTTGATTTGACAGCCTGAAAGGATAATCCAGATGATTATTATGATGGTAGTTTCGAGCATCACTTTTATTGGAAAAAGTACGTTTGTTCTCACCAAGTTAATTGCAGACATCTGTGAATGCGGCAGCATCGCTAAAAAGAAGTCTGTTCTAGTTTTAAGTACACTGTTGTCATAACTGACAGAAATGAAGGCAGACAAAAATAACTATCCCTTAAAATTACCTTTTCTTTTCCTCCCCTGTGGTCTCTCCTCTGGTCAGAAAAGCTATGCAGCCGGGGAATACGTAATGAATTCTTTGAATGAATATGACAGTGGTGAACACTGTCATATTTATTCAAAGAATTCATTGCGTATTCCCCGGCTGCATAGCTTTTCCGACCAGAGGAGAGACCACATTCCCGCCACCGTACACAATCTGTTGATTAAGTCTGCAGCACGGTATATCTCTGTGAAGCTCCTGGCTACCGACCTGGCTTACCACGTATTTTTCGCTTGATAATGAGAGCTCATACAGGAAACATCCTATCACCCGGCGTTAGAAAGCCCGACGGGCATCATGCTATCACACATTTCTATGGTGATTTATTTTGCTCCCTTTGAAAGCGGCTCATGTCTGTGGCAGGCATGGCTGAGCTGCCTGCTGGAAGTGTGAGGAGTCTGCGGATGGAAAACAGCTGTAAACTGTATCGACAAAAAGCCGAGGGCAACCATCCAGGCTGCTGGTGTAAAGTATGAGGGGTGATTGATTGACTTAGAGCCTGGAATCATGCAGGCAGAAGGCTGTAAACACACAAACACGCAGCGATATCTTTGCTACACAAACAGAAGAAGTGGATGGATGCACTCCTTGGAGATTCAACCAGAATAATGACTTTCAGCTTACATCTCTCTCTCTCTCATGTTCACACTCACTGCTCCAGTTCAGTCCCTTGTGGCTGGGTTTCATGCTGGTGGTCAGTGTTTTCTCTCCTGACTGGATCACGGAGCACTTCATCAGTCAGTTCAATCAATGAGAGGGAAGAGAAAAAAGGGAAGCCTCGGGCTGGATTCAAGAACCTTCAGCAGCAAAGCACATTGTTCTCAAGCACATGCAGACACACAAAGCCTTCAGCTTTCTTCCCATTATCTGAGCTTTTCAAACAGATTTTTATCACACCAGCCTTGTGTAACATTTAAATTGCAGCCAGTTTCTTTGTCTCCACCTTCCTCATCCTGCTCCCCTGCCTTCACAGAAATGTAAGCGCCGTCTGTGAGGTCTAGAGCGCTTATCCGAAAAATCACATTTCCCAAGTAAACTATATTTCCACTGTGTCTGGAACTGTGATTACTCAAAGCCAAGGCGATGTGCGATGTGCGGATTAATACTTTGAGGAAACCCAGCGCTGCCACTGCAAAGTATTATCCCCTTACTGTCCTATCTCTGTAAACTTATTAGTTGGATTTTGCTGTTGCCAGCTTATTGTTGTTGTTTGTGCCGGTGGTGTCAGCCGCTGTGCAGAGCGAGGGACAGTCCACTCTGTCAGCTCCTTCTACAGACTATTGATTTTTCTGCACCATTCGCTTTAATGAACGGCCAGTCGCACAAGGTTTATCTTTCACACACACCAACACGCACACACACACACGCGCACATTCTGTAGTAAATCCGCTTGTCATAACAGTTGATATTTGTCAGGGCGTGCCATGACCTTGACTGATGCAGAGGGTGCAAGTGCACTTCAGCCTGGACTCATGTACATTAAATGAAATGCATGGCTGGTTTTAGCACCCGACTTCAGCAGAATTCAAACCACAAGAAGAGGATTCGCTCGCAAAACTTAGCATAAATCTATAGAGCTGATGCTGTTAAGAAATCCTGCTCTGTCCCAGAGTAGCTGTGATCGAAAACCCTCACTCTCTTTTTTTTTGTGTCCATGAACGTTTATTTTGCCCAACACAGCAGCCGGCATGATGATAATTCAGAGGATGTGAGCTTAAAATGTCTCCTTCTGGGGAGTTATTGGACAGGATCAGCCTCAAGGCTAACCATGGCCAAGGTATTGATTTTCGCTGATCGCACGGTGTGAACACAAACACACAAACCAACACAAGCATATGCTGTCAACCTCACACACACCACCCCCTCTTAAGCAGTCCTCAGTGTCAGAGAGAGCTGGCAGAACAAAGACTCCCACAGCCGAGCTTTTGCGGTCAGGATGAACGAGTGGTGCCTTTCAAAGACCTTAAGTCGCCATAATGAGTGGCTCAGGGGAGAAACACGTGGTAGTGTGTCAATTGATATGGAAATTCGTAATTGTGGAAGGAGACCACACACGCACACATTTAGGGGGTGAATAGCAAGGCCGAGGCGCTCAGCGGGAGGTCTGCTCGTTTCTGTTGAGGATGGCTAATGTCTGAAGTTCTCACGCTGCCCACTACGCTCAGTGGAGTGAGCCAAGGCCTCACTTTCCATATGGTAACCATGACAACTGTGGCTGTGAGTGGATGGCAAGGTTGAGGCTCTCCGGCTTCTGATCCCTTTGAAAAGAAACAGAGTGTGAAATGGATATGCGTGTGTTGTAACCACTGGTTCTGGCTGCACTGATGGAAAATCAGGATACCATGTTTCTTTTCTGAGTCATACATTGATTTTATATTTATTCAAGATCAGAGCAGTGCTGATGGAAATTGTGCTTAAGCCATCTGACTATAGAGGATCACCATGGAAATGAATATTTTACACTTTGTTAAGCTTAGATACACCTGTTTTATCCTCACCAAAAGAAACTGCATTTACAAACAGAAAAAAAAACATTCTCTTCCACAATATCACTAATTAACTCCCTTATTTTGAATCCCTAAATTACCCCTCCACCCCCACCCGTCTGTCTCTTTCAGTCGACGTGGAGCCCTGCGTGACAAACCCGTGTCTGCACGGAGGAAAGTGTCTTCCTCAGGGAACAGGCTACAGCTGCTACTGCCCACAAGGATACGCTGGGGAGAACTGTGAGATTGGTGAGTGATGCTTACACACACTCACACATCCCACACAAACATATACACACAGGGGCATAATAAAGGCAGCCCTGCGTCAGTCTGCACATACTGACGTAAGGTTGTCAAACTGGCAGGTCAAAAGGCCGAGCTGTCCATCACACTGAGAGAGCAGGTTAAATGGAGGCTGCGGTCAAAGGTTAGGTTCAGACTGTCAGAGTTGTCCGATGACGATGATCATGCCTCAAGGTCAAACTATTGGCAGCATTCATTGCCAAGGGGTGTTTTTTTTAATTCCTGGCTACAGTAGAGTCATGTAGCACAGACAGAAACGATCAACTTACAGTCACTTGAATTTTTTAGCCAAATTGATTTCTTGTCCCTGCAAAAATACCTGAAGGCTCTTTTTAAGTGAACCAAGTCAATGCATCTTACCAAGCAAATCAATTGTTCCTCATCCAAAAACCTTTATGTACAGCAAATTAAAGGGAAATCCAGTCATAGGAGTTTAAGATGCAAACAAAAGAGAACACATAACCTCCATGTGCACCTGCACATGGAGGATGGCTCAGAGGTGCTGATCACTGTGATTTCACCTTTAGAGGTAAGAGATAAGATACCTTTTACTTCAGGGGGGATAAGGACAGGGACAACAGGCTGCCATATTGTACAGAACCAACTGTGACCTACATGAGCTGTAAGACAAAGAAGGACTGACAGTATCTAGATTCAAAATCTTCCCAATCAATGCCCCTGTATCTACATGTAATTTCCTCCTAGATCCTCTTTCTTTATGCTGATTTCCCTTTTGTTTTTCCTGTAGCATGTTAGGGTCAGGTCTGAGTTGTGCTTCTACATAGAGATGTGACTGTATTCTGCTGTAGTGGAAGCCAGATTTGATCCTGTGTCTTCAAGGCAAGAATAAACATTTGAACAAATGGCTGAAACTGTATTAGCTTGTTGTATTTGGCAGATGCCACTTATGCCGACTATAATCGACGGCTTCATGAGTCATGTAAACTAAATATCATGTGTACCAGAAGCACTGTGAACAAAACAGACTGTACTGTCTCTGAAACCACAAACACTGTGAAAAGGTAAAATGAAAGTTTAACACAGCAGTATTTTATTGGATAGTTGATAATGTCAAGCCAGACAGGAAATGAGGAGAGAGATATCGGCTGCGGCGTACAAAACAGGTCCCCGGACAGAACTGAAGGCCAGCCGTTAGTGTTTCTGTGATGTGCACCTTAACTGTTCGGCCACCAGTGCACACACACTGCTCTCCATTTAAGTGAGGTTCCCCGTCCTTGCCGTTACAAAACAACTGGCACACTGGCCAAATAAAACACAGTTCAGTCTACCTCTCACAAAACTCCACCAACAGCTTTTCGTAATATTTCCACTTGTTGAAATGATTTAAAGGCCATAGGCACCCATTATGAAAAATACAGGTGAGATAACAAATGACATGAATATGAGCCGTCATTTTGCCACAATTGTTTATACTGAGATTGCTATGCTTTTAATATCTGTGGTTGCAAGGCGGTGTTGGAAATCACTGAGCAGGCCTGCTTTAAACGGGATGTTTATATAAATGTGATGAATATCTTGTTTTTCCAGGTATTTGATTCACTGGATTATTAAGTAACAGATGTTACATATACCACGATTGAAGATTTTGTCCATCCACACCTACATCCAACTTTAAAACCAAACCGATCCCCTCACACACTGACATTTTCTTTTGAAATGCGAGCTTTGGCGTAGTCCATTGCGACCCAAAGCAGACACCTGCACAGAGGTACTGTGACACTTTGACGTGTAGGTTTAAATCTGCCTCAAGGGTCCTAATTTGTTCCTTAACATATGCTCAGCTCGTTAGGCAGCCATTCCTCAAGGAGGCGATCACTTTATGAATAAATGAACCACATACTGTAACATGCTTATCTGTATGTGCAGCACCATTTGAGCTGTGAACACCTTAATACTTAGTGAGTGCCAAGTTTTGTCTGTTCAGTGACACAGACAGACCGACGGGTGGACGGGCAGACAATCAGACTGACAGGCAGCAGCCGATGCGTGGGTATGCTGGAAGGCTTTGTTATGGATTTGCAGAATTTGCAGTATTATCTCTCTGAGGAGCAGCTTCCCCTCTGCATAATGGATGAGGGGGACGGGGGGATCAGACTTTTTGTATCGAACTACAAAGAGCCGGACTGATTTTACTGGGGAGAGGAAGTTGGTGATGTGTGCTTGACTATGAGCTAGCACATCTGGGGTCATTCAAGGTCACTCCAGTCGTGATTAGCTTGGGGGCATTTCATATTCAAATGACATGTTTTTAAACTACACTGTACTATACAGGTTTGTGTAAACAGGCCTGAATGATTACTTGTTCTGGAGGAGCCATTTTCTCCATCACTCTTCAGGAAATTCAGCCTCGGCGCTTTTTGGCTTAACGCTCTAATGTGCGGTTTTCAGATGAATTTTCTCTAAATATTCGGAGATTATCTCACAATTTGAATCAAAGCTTTAGGCTGAGTTGGACCCACAAAGTTTCAGTGTAACCGCTCATAAATGAAAATCTGATTTCATTTCACCAATTTTAGTTTAGTAGCTTTGAAATAGATTTGATTTAAATTGCATTTTCTGCCACACTCACACGTAATTCTTGATACTACAAAAGTAATGCTTTTCCAAATCCTACACATAGTGGCTGAAAGTGTTTTAAACCAGTGAACCACGTTGTCAAAGAAGGTTATTCCTTTCATTTTACAGACAAACAAAGTATTCGAACAATAAGAAATCATACAAGAAAACACATTAGCATAAATCTCTGGTTTCAGCTCCTATTTCTGTTCTTTTATTTCATTCATCTTAAAAGAGCTGCCATTTTTGTACACAGATAAACAGCCTCTGCTGACAGGTCAAAGTTTGATCAAACCTTAAACATTTTGAAGCGACAGCAAAAACTACTGCTTTAAGCGGCGAAAATTGGATTAAATCACATTTAGCCCCACACTAGTACCCAGCAACATACTTTATTGATGAACTGCAATTTAGTCCAGATTAGAAATGAATCCCTGCCATTGCAACCAGAACTCAGTGTGCCTAGTGATAACAGTTTGAAATGAAAGTCCTGTTTAAGGCTAAAGGTCATTCTAGTTTGATCTGTCTGACACATTTAGCTCCTCGCCGCCACTGACCTTTTTCACTGTTGAGCTTTTAGCTTGGAACTAAGTAACCGTTAAGATCAGAAGAAATACTTTGACGTAAGTTTGAACTTTGAAGTAGTTTTTTTTTTTTTGCACTCTTGCTGTGAGTTTTAATAGATTTCTGCAGTCCTGGGGTATATCTGTTATTGTGGGTCCAAAAAACCCCACAGTGGTGAAAGAAGATTACATGCCCTCCATTTACGGTGATAAAGTGATACTTTATGGATCCCTGCAGAGAAATGTTCCTTTTTGCTTCTTTTTCCTCAGAGAGGTTAAAGAGCACAGTTAGCACAGCAGCCCTGGAGCTGGTAGGGTGTCTTTTGTTGCTTGGGGCCTTTTCAGCAGAGTGGATGGCTGCCAAAATGGGGACTTGAGCCCAGATCCTCTGGTCAGGTTCAGCCTCTCTCCAAAGGTATGCTTATGCTTGAACTGCCACAAAGGAGAAGCAATGCAATCTGCAGACTGCTATTTCTTTTTTATTAAATGGAGACAATGGATGAGAGACAAAAGAGATTAGACATACATCGAGTCAATGTTGCGCTCTGTAGATACTTAGAGAACAACGTAAAACCACTTTAAAGTGTCTTCTTCTGTGAGAGAATGAGAACAAACGTAAGGGGGATTAGACTGTCGGTTTGAGTTATGATCCTGTACTCATCAACATGGACACATTTCAGTGTTTAAACCAGGACTAATGACCAGCTCATCTTGTGTCGCTGCTTGAGTGGCAGCAAACGCCTGCGCAGTTTTTCCTCCATTATGAACAACATGTCTTCAGCAGAATACATCCTTTTAATTTGAACTCTACTGAGATCTGCTGCTCATCTGTTCTTGCTGCTGTTTTTCCCCCTCACAGACGTTGACGACTGCCAGTCAGAGCCATGTGAAAATGGAGGCACTTGCATAGACAAGATTGATTCATTCCTCTGCCTTTGCCTGCCCAGCTATGGAGGAGACACGTGTGAAAAAGGTGAGAGTGAGAAAACAGCACACATGCACAGGGATGAAGACCAGACTACTCAAAGATGTGTGCAGGGGAATTATCCTGCAGTTTTTGTTCATATAAAATGTGATTGGACTGTGCAGCAGCAACAAATTCAGAACACTGTTGCGTGTGCAGCCACAGTGGTGAACGTGTTAAGATTCCCAGTCATTTGATTCAAGCAGGAAAAGCTTTGTTGCAATCTGTGCGGGTGGAAATAATCCTGATCAGTGTGCAGAGTCTGTTACAGCTATATGTCATGTCACAATATCACAAAGACGCATTTCTCTGCAGCTATCAGACAGTGTATCTTTATGTGTCACAGAGCTGCACGGTGACAGAAAGTGACTGAAGCTCCTGCAGGCACAGTGACACACTGTTTTCCAAGCATCATTAAGTAATTGGACAGTTTTCAGTCAGCATCCTACATACTTGCACACATTTCCATATATCTGTAAGGTGACATGACATGATTTAAAAAAAACATTTCTGGGGTGTTTAGTGTGATAGGAATACTGAGTGTGTATTATGTATTGTATGTATTTTAAAGGTTCCCCATGGAGTTTTCCTGTAAACAAGCAAAAGTTATGTTTACATTCACTGTTTACAGCCATGCTGATTTGCAATCTCCTTCTTCTATGCTCTTACTGGAGCATTGCCAGGCTTCTGTGTGTTACTGCCACCAATTGTCGATCAGAGAAATGGAGTAAAACAAAGTGAAATTGTACTGAGGGCTTGCTCATGTGCATGGAGAAAACATGAGGAAC
The DNA here is from genome assembly GCF_042242105.1 of Pempheris klunzingeri. Taxonomy (NCBI): domain Eukaryota; kingdom Metazoa; phylum Chordata; class Actinopteri; order Acropomatiformes; family Pempheridae; genus Pempheris; species Pempheris klunzingeri. The sequence goes on from NC_092026.1 coordinate 6,988,717, forward strand.
TACATTAAAAACGTCGCTCAATAACCTAATAGATGTCAAGAAATCCACAGGTAACTTTAAGCATAAACATTTTTCATAGTACTACAAAGAGTAATTGTTGGCAAAGTAAGAGCTAATACAGATTTAACTGAAGCAGGCAAGCAAACTTTACTTCCATAGCTGCCATAGTTTTTATATACAGCACTCAAAATAAGCAGAATTCAGTGAACAACCATCAAAATACAATCATGAAATCAAGAAAAAATAAATAGGTTTTTTAAGAAATAGTTTGGGAAATATGCTTATTTGTATTCTTATTGGACAGATCAAGGATATCTGTGTCCCCCTGTTTAATAGTCAGTAAATAACAGAACAAAAACAAGGATGGGCAGGCAGAGAAATAAGCCAGAGAAAACAAGCAGGCAACAAGAAGGCTTTGTTGCTAAATATAAACCAGGCTATGGAAGCAATGAAGGGGCTGGGTGCAAAATAGTTTGATGCAGACGATCTAATGACAAAACAAATGGCAAATTGAGATCTGTGCCAGGTAACAATGAGGTGTGCGGCGTTAATTAACCCATAAATACAGGGTTGGCAGTCCATAACGCAACAAAAAGGGGTCTCGTGAACATGAGGCAAGATTCACACATGTGTCTGCGTGGTAGGAAGCACTAATCAGGCCCCATACCACACACTCAAACCAACGACCACAAGAACACACACACACTCACTGATTCATCACCTCATTGGATTCAGCCAGCTCCAGCTCTGATCTGTCCTCCTTGTAGGTGTATGTGTGTGTGTGTGTGTGTGTGTGTGTGTGTGTTGCAGCAGTAGTAATGAGAATCAATGAATATCTAACCTTTGCAGTTATAAATGAATCCACAGGCCTCTGTGTTATTAATGAATACTAATAGTGCAGAGAGAGGGCCACATGTGCTGTGAATTGAAAACGAGCCTGTATAATTACAGTTCATGTATTTAGCCTCTCAAGATGCCAAAGTCATATGTTTTAGTCTTTATTTGCCAAATGAGATAGAACACTTGGTAACACTTCCTCCCTCCTCCCATCTCATATACAGCATTTTATCTTACTTCCTGCACTTTACTCTATTCAACCACGAATTCATGTGCCCTTCAAGAAATTATTTTAGCTTCTCTCATTTCCCCTTCTCTTTTCTCTTCATCTTTACAGACATAGAAGGCTGCGAGCACGGTTGGAGGAAGTTCCACGGCCACTGCTACAGGTAGGGATGATGAAAAACCGCCTGTGCCGTTAAAATAAATTGAGTCACAATATATTTCCCTGCAACCACAGGTGCCTCATCTATCTGCATTACTCTTTTATACCCTGGAGTTATTTGTGACATACTTACTGCAGCGCTCTGTACCATTTAAACTTGTCCGGCTGCATAATATATGAAATATGAATTTTCATATCCACTTTCACTGCGTTGTCCCACAGGTACTTCACACATAGACACACCTGGGAGGATGCAGAGAAAGACTGCAGAGAGCACAGCGCTCACCTCAGTAGCATCATCTCAGCTACTGAGCAGGAGTTTATCAACGGTATGTGTGTATTTCTGTTGGTTTTGTTTGGTTTTATTCCATCAAATAAACAAGAGGGTGAAGAACAAGCAGGCGTTTTACAAAAGTAATGAAGGACATAATGAATCATTGTTTTTCACAGGTCTGGGTCATGACAACGCCTGGATCGGACTGAACGACCGCACGGTGGAGGAGGACTTTCAGTGGACCGACAGCAACGACCTGGTCAGTCATCAGATTTGAACTGTGCTACCATTTTTCAACACTTGAAAAAAACCTTCAAATCCTACGTTTTTGTTGATAACATTTGTGAATTTGCAACAATCAAAACTGCTAAATATGAGAGAAATGTGACATCGCTTTTTTCCACTGGAGCCTTGCTCACTTTAAACCAGAGGAGCACAGAGAAAAAAAACAGAAATAAATTAGTCCCTTGTTAAATAACCAAAAATGTATTCATAAAGGGCCATATTACTCATAGTGAAAAATATGTTTTCAGAGCCTTTAAAGCTTTTAATTCATATCATTTAAATTAAACCTCTGTCCCCATTTATGTGCAATCTTGCAAGTGGCGTTCATCTGAAAGTAACAGTGTTCATCTTTGGAGAGAAGATTAGAGATTCCCAGTCTGACGGTACTGACAAATGAAAGCAAATGCAGCTGAATTCTGTTGTTTGCTGTTGTGCAGGTATATGAGAACTGGAGGGAGAGCCAGCCGGATAACTTCTTTGCAGGTGGGGAGGACTGTGTGGTGACCATTGCCCATGAGGATGGCAAGTGGAACGACGTGCCCTGCAACTACAACCTGCCCTACATCTGCAAGAAAGGCACAGGTAATGTAACGCTGCTGGAGTGACTGTAACCAAACAGAGCACCGATCAACAGTAATTTGCCATCCATCCTTGTTTGACAGTCAGGTTCAGTTTGACTTTCTCAGCAAATCAAGTCTTCATATATTTTTATTGCTTGTGTGTTATCACCAGCTGGCCACGTGTTAGTCATCAGTGTTCGTCATCAGTTCTTGTGCTCTTTACGTAGAAAAGACTCCAGGGGCTGTTTCACGTCCCTTGCTCTTTTTCACTATTTAAGGTCACAGCAGCAGAATTGACAGCAAACACAAACTTAAGTGAAGGTTGCGATTCAGTCTCAAACTTTTATTGATTTTTGAGGGCAATATCAATCTTAATCCTCTTCTTATTGCCGGCTTGCTCTCCTTGGGGATCAGTAACAGTTGCGCAGGCAGCAGAGCAGTAGTTGTAGTTATTGCCATTTAACTGTCTTGCTCACAAATATGATCTGAAATTCCTCTAAGCCGTTTAATCAGGTTTTCCTAATGCTCATCCGCACGCTGCCGACCTGAATGTGATTGCGTTGAGATGTTTGTAGGATGCGAAGAAAGCTAAAGATGGAGAAACTCAGAAGAAACGGAGGATGGTCAGGAGGAGTTGGAAAAGGAAGAGGGGGAAGACGGGGGGGGAAGGATTAAATAGTGTGAGACTGTTTGTTTGTCTGGCTGCGGTCTCATGGCTCATGGCTTTGGCTGTACTCCTTATCTACTGTATGGACCCGTTACCTCCTCCTGGCCTCCCCACAGCTCTGCTCAGCACTTCAGATGCAGCAACAAGGCTGCCATCTAGAGGCAGAACACACCTGCAATGCTGTGCCTTGAAATTTTAATTTGGTGAAACCCTAACAATGTGGACAGTGGAGTGATATTTGTCTCATTCGCTGCACATTAGCTTTTGTACTTAACAGACACATAATAAGTGGAAGTTGAGAGTATGATACTGGATGTTTCATCATGGGGGGTCATACATGAGGTAATGTTGGTAGAACCTGGACTTTTGGCATCATAAATGTCTGTGGATTGATGTGAAATAGATACTGGATATATATACTGACCTTTATTCATCTGATTAAGTTGAATACAATTTTTCCCACAGTGTTGTGTGGGACCCCGCCCGCAGTGGAGAACGCCCATTTGATAGGTCGGCGGAGGTCACACTATGACATCCATGCAGTGGTTCGCTATCAGTGCTCTGAAGGCTTCTTCCAGCGTCACATCCCCACCGCTCGCTGCCGGGCTGATGGGAGCTGGGAGAGACCCAGGATCATCTGCACAAAGTGTGAGTGCTCAGTGTCTAGTTTAGAGTCATGTATGGCGTCTGCCATCATTATTTGTTGTGTAGTTAGCTTTCATGGTTACATATATCCTCAAAAACACAGTTTGATTGCACAGAAAGAACCAGATGATAGTGGTGACATGTATCCACTACAGTACATGTATCACATAAAACCCATTTGTTTCGCTCCACTTTTAGCCCGGCGATCACACCGGTACAGACGTCACCACCACAATCAGCACCACGAGCGCCGCAGCCACAGGAGACACGGAGGAGAGGGACACAAGGCCAGAGGGGACGCACACAGCTACTACTGAACCAAATAATACAACATCTGCATTGCCTGGGTGCTAACCATGGCCCATAAAGACAGACAGTCGTCCACATCACTCCCGTATCCCTGCTTCTAACCATGCTGTGTTTAGCTTTCCTCCTCCTGATGAATAAGGTTTTCTTCCTCTAACACACCATTTAGCTCCACAACACCTATCCCTGAGTTTGGGTGTTTTGATGCTTCTTTTCGTTTTCACCCTGCTTCCTTTAACAGAGGTCCATGCGAACACTAACTATAACACTAACTGTTATTAACGCCCTCCCTCCCTAACATGTCAGTACAGTGAATCCTCCTCCTCCTGTCCATGAACTAAAACCCTCTCTCTGTCTGTCGGACTGACAGCTGTGTGTGAGTGTGTGTGCGTATGCATGTAAGAGAGAAACTTAGAAAAGTGCTGAGTCACTTTTTTTTTTGTAAAGGTTTACTTGTTCGACATGAAAAATGACTCTCACCTTAGTATTCTGTTTACAAAGCACACATGTAATTGATGCAAGTTAGCATTCAGTCCCTGGTAAGCCTGAGCTTTTTGTATGTGTACTGTAGCTGTTACTTTTTCCATAGAGCACCTGAATAGCTGGTCTGTTTTATTCTACTGACATGCTTTTTTCTAATATTTGCTATGTTTTGGTGTTATGTTATTATTTATTATGAATCATTTGCTAGTGAATACGCTTTCCTTTTCTACTTATACTTCAGAGAGCCGACGTAACATCATTTTTCTATACCAGTATATAAGTCCAACACTCAACAATAAATGAAATTAATCATTTGATTGCCTCTAATCTCTGTATTGTAAATATTGTGGTGTTTGTTATTGGCTGATCCTTGATCAATAGCTGGACCTTGTCCAATCAAATAGATCCCCCATCCCCATAATCACCCTCAGCTAATGAACATGTCCCATAGATAGTGGGATGGGATTATACAATACTTTCTCAAGATAACCACTTGATTGTATCTTAATTGCTAAATACTTTCAATCTTTGCACGGCTATATTTACATGATGGGTAGAATGTCACTATTTTTTGTCCTTTGGTCCCTTTGATATTTGATCCATCATCCACTTTTTTGGTGTTCTTATGACTTTTTGTCCTGCTGTTGTATTCCATTCTTAATAAAGTGAAAAAAAATGAATAACATTTGATTATACGATTTATTTTTTGAAGTTCATACCAACAAACCATCAACTGGTTTCTAGTGTCTACCTTCAATAGTACTTTTTGATAAGCCACACTTGCACTGTGGCTCTCAAGATAGAAACAGGATTGGTCCTGTGGTCTGTCCATCACTTTGGTCCCCACTGAAACACCTCAACAATTATTGGATGGATTGTCATGAAATATTTAAAAACACATTCATGGTGCCCAAAGGATCCCCTGACTTTTACTCTTGTTCCACCATGAGGTTCATATTTGTACTTTGACTGAAATGTCTGAACAACTATTGAATGGATTGCCATGGGATGAGCAATTATGACATGTTTAATGAAGATGGTGAACATAGTAAACAAACATTACCTGTAAAACATTAACATTATCATTGCATGCTGATGTTAGCTGCACCACTGTGAGCTGCTAGCATGGCTGTAGACGTGGTTTGTTTGACTGGAGCGTGTACAGATCTTATAATCTAGGAAGTGCTGAAGTGCTGTTGTGCTTAGAGATTGTTTCTATCATGTCACCTTGGTGCCCCAGCAGATGAAAGTCAATCAAACCCTGTTATTTTCACTTTACCTTTCTGAGCTTTGCCACTCACTTTATTTTGCTCGGCACAGCGAGCAATGGTTTTTTCCTGTTTGGTTCACAAGGCAATTTTCTCATCTCTGTTGTGTCTGTGAGCAGAATATTTTAAGAAGAGAGGGGCAGCCTACGAGGTGAGTGGGACATAAGAGATTATGTTTGCCAGAAAAGTTAATAAAACAGCAGAACCACGTGTCACACAAGAAGCAACCAAGTTTTTTTCCACCTAAACCAAAATAATTAAAGGGTGTTGTTTGCCATGATTTTAGGAATACTAAAGTCATAAATACAGGCTCTAACCCCTCCAGACATGCAAAGTCTGTGAAATATTCTGCTAATCTGGATATTTTTCCATGTCCATTTAACTATTATTATTTTTGCCAATAATTTACATGCCAGTTTAAAAGTTAATTATTATAAAGTCTAGTGGAAAAACCAGTGGAAGTATTGTTTATTTAACCTAAAAGTTATCACATTTCAGAATGCTTAAAATGAACACTTTCACAGCAAAGAGAAAAACATTTTGCGTGTGGACAAGTGACTGATGTGTCATGTGATCATTTGAAGGGCTGTTGGATGTGACAGCTCGCCCAAATCCAGGGTTCACCTCTTATCACTTTGACAGCAGAGTTAAGTAGGTCAGCGGTTCACTGCACAGAGGGCACAATGACATCACCAGTATTGGCATGTGAAGAGACAGTCCTGTTAAAGCAGCAAACTGCTCTATTTGTGGATAAACACAGAATCTAGGATGAGCTAAGACATTCAGATAAAGCCAACAAGGAATAACTGATACAAATGTAGTTGTAGTTGTAGTTGTACCTGGTCTGCTCAACAAAGAGACGCCCAGTTCAGTGCTCCATTTGTTTTTATTGTACAAAATACAGTGGGAACAGGAAACATGGAAAGCCACACTGGCACGCCATCACAACTAGACCTGAAATGGTGCATGGATAAGTTGATGCCCAGAACCATTTTGATGACTGATTAATTATCTAAACCATTTATCAAGCAAATACACCAAATAATGACTGGGTTCAGCTTTTCTGGTGAGAGGATTTGATGCTGTTCATGAACATCGTTGGATTTTTAACTGTTTGCTGGACAAAAAGTGTTTGAAGGTTGTTATGAAATGGTGGTGGTCCTTTTGATTGTTTTCAGAAATGTGAACTGAATGATTGATCAGCCAGAAGACAACAGTTAGTTGCAGCCCCAGTGAGAACATGAGGAAACGTCAAATATGTTAAGGCACCAGGTGCATCAACCTTTGTCAACAACTCTGTTCTTCAGTCTTTCAAGCATTCAGTGAATCCTATGACTTTTTATATTTAGCTTTTACACAAAAAAACAGTTTAGTTTTGCATCAGTAAAAATAAACTTCAAGCTGTGGAGTTTTGGATTTCTGCGTAGAAAGATGTAGATAATGATTATTTTCACTCTCCAGTGGTGTGATGCCGCCCTGTATGCTCCAGGTCCTAGTTTGGATAGAAGCCCACTGGGTATCTGTATTCGTCACACGTGCAAAGCCATGCAAGCCGGTCACAGTCCTCACCTCCATCAACAGCCTTCTTATCAGGGTCCAATAGTCCATGCAGGGAGTGCTGCTGCGTGAGGTGACTGATTTTGAACAGTTGACTCAGAGAGAAACATTTAGATTTCTTCTGGGTTTTAGGTTGAAAAATTATGTGTTAACTGCAGTTTGTGCACCAACAAGAGTCCCCAGAAAACATTAGCCGTGTCACAGAGTGAAGTATTCCTCAACAGTACACGGCTGGTGTGGGGTCTAGTTTTTCTTCTTGGCATTGTTGGCCTGTCCCTTGGGAACTGGTTTTAGGAAATAAGCGGGGTTGGTGTGGCAGCGCAGGGCTAGCAGAGCCGGCACAGCAGCGAGCAGCACATTGAGGGCGATAACAGGCCACCACTTGTCTGCTGGGACTCGGTACGTGAAGGGAGTGCGGGAGTGCAGAGATGCTCCGATATGGCACCACTGGGCCTGAGAGACCAGCAGGAAGAAGTCAACTTTACGCTGTATTTTGCTTTTTCAAGGAATAATAATAATAACATGAGAGCCACAATAATCACAGTTACCTGAGCCATGGCGGCAGCAAAGAAGATGGTCCAGTCCAACATCCAGCTGCATCCAGGTGTTTTCAGACCATAGATGAAGACAGTCAGCAGGGGCAGAGCGTAGAACAAATACACCAGCATCTGCAGCAATGATGCACAAAAAGATCATCATTTTAGAATCTACTGAATATTTGGTGTGATCCAGTGTATCGTTATATGTCGTACAGACTGACCATGACCCTGGGAAAGCCGACTGGGTCTTTGAGGTAGGGCTCGTACTGGTAGATGTATGTGAAACAGGCGTCTAGAGGACAGTCCAGCACCACCTGGAGCAGAGCAGGAGGCGTGAGTTATAGTGTTCATGCTGTACATGTGACCTCATGTCCTCATTCGTCATGCAAAAGCTGCCCCCTAGTTTTACTCACAAAGCCTCGGAAAACACAGAGGGCCATAGCTGCGAGTAACAGAAGAGACAGAAGCAGGTCAACAGGTCGAGACAGTAGACTTTTCTTCTGCTCCGCTGAAATCTAGTCAACCAACACAGAAACCAGCCTCAGTAAATATACTGTACAAGTGGTCATTTCAGTCATTGAAAATGGTTGTTGGTGTTCATGTTGGCAGATTTAAAAAACTGCAGTAAAAAAATCTTTAATCTAAATCTGCATTTTATGCATATTTCAGCTTAATTTCTCTTAAATCATCTTTAAAATGTTAGATTTTATTTATAGTTATTATGTTGACTTAAGTTTACTGTCAAAGACTGTTATCTTATTGTTGTTGTCTTACATTTTACTGTCTTTCATTTTACTGTTACTGTCTTTCATAGGAAAGTCTGTAGTTAAATGTGCTGGTCCAGAGATATATTTGTGTAGAAAAACAACTAATTGGACAATACACAGTATATGTATCAGCGTCAAACATCCATCGTCAGTCAGGCTGGGATATCATCATACAAGTAAATTAACACAAAGTAGTTGATCGTCGATGGGAGAGAGGTGGTGTGATGAGTCTAAGACGTCGCAGTGAGGAAAAAAATACTGTTTATCGTATTTTTTCTATTCTAATATTAAAATTTGAATTTTCTCCTACTGTAAACGTTAATACTGTACAGTTACACCTCTTCTGTCCTCTGATAATAGTTCAAATGAAACAATCTAAAAACGCTCCTCTACAGATAGAAACATAAATAATATAAATATATAAACTGAAACTGACCTTGTCTGCTGTGATGACTGGCATCACTCTGGGTCTGCTAAAGAGCAGGGACGCTGCCCAGAAAGGCGCCAAAAAGAAGGGGATGTTCCTCCAGAAAACTGGTCGAAGGTTTGACCCATATTTACCTGCACAAAGAAGAACATTATCAGTAGAAAAATGTCCAGAAACACCACGGACGACGTGAAGAATCAAAGTGTTCATGTGGGAGCTCTCACCGATGACCACTCCTGGGATGAGAACAGTTTGATGGGCGATGGAGGAGCCCGTCCACAACAGCCCCAGGCTACGATAGGACTTCCTGCGTGGACAGGAAATCAGCAGGTGTCGTTAGAGGACTCACTGAAGACGTAGCGGACAGGTTGTGGTGGCGATACTTACCCTCTGAACATGCGGTGGATGATCGTGAGGAAAAGGACGAAATGAACCAAGCCTTCCCAGTAAGACATCATCACAGCGTAGGCGGCACTAAGATGAGGCTCACCCTGGAGAGACGACAGCATGTGATGAATTTAAAACCTGACAAACAGACTTCTGAAATAAAACTAATCATTTCAGTCTTCAAGTTCTCTCACCATCTTTAGGTAGAAGGCCATGAGGCCGGAGATGAATCCATCCTGCTCTAAAGCGTTCATCAGGCCCACCATGCAGGTGAAGGAAAACTCTGCAAAAACTGGACAGACACGAGGAGGCACAATGAAAAAACAACACTCCACTCCACCTCCACTGATACATGTTAAAGTGTGTGCTTGTACCATAGAATAAGGGATCCACTGCCATCTTGTGTGGCACAGTGAGGAGGAGGAGGAGGAAAATAAATCCCAGGACGACCACTCCTATTCCCACGATAGGAAGAGGTCTATGGAATAGCAGCAATAAATGATGAATGAAAATTAATCAGTGGTTATTCTGATGTTTTTTTTTTTTTGCAAAGCTGCTAAACATTTATTGATTCTAGTTTCTCAGTCGTGAGGATTTGCTGTTTTTATGCATCTCTTGTGATAATAAACTGAATCTTTGGACTGATGGTCAAACAAAACAAGCAATGTGAGGAAGTCACCATGTGCTTCAGAAAGCCATTATAGGCCCTGAAACAATTCAAACCTGTTCATTTAGAAAATAAGTCATTAGTTGCAGCCGTCATTTTAACTTATCTATACACTTTCTAACATTCATATTTTCATCAGATGAAAGAAAGGTTTTTAGGTTGTAGGCAACTCTAGAAACTATTTCGCAACTTCCTCCACTTTCCTAACACAAAGATGATTTCAACATTCTTCCACTGCTTTTCAAGGTCTCCACTCTCATATTGATCTTTTCATTGGTGAAATTCAAAAACTGACCTTGGTACCAACAAGGAACACCTGTGCAAAGGCTGATGATTTGTTTTCATTGTATTCGTGTATTACACATTTTAAACATGCATCTGCTTTTTTCCATTTAAGGCTGAAGTGAATCTTGTTTTCTGTGTAGGCTTTAAGAATTTCAACAGTCACTTAAAACGAGGTTAGCTCAGGATAAACACGCCCTCGCTAAACCTCCTTTCCTCTCGGGCTGTGGGCCGCTGGATAAGCCTGTTAATAATAGCGGCTTCAGCGCGCAGTGCCTCCACACAGCAGGCCAAGAAGACAGAGACACTGAAGGAGTGCACAAACACTTACTCCTGAAGCGCAGGGATGTTGTTCATGGCGTACAAAATTCCAGGAGCCGTGAGAGAGAGGAGAAGCACGCAGACTTCCACCGGAGGCCTCATTGTTGCACAGTTCTTGTCTGACCGTATTTTGTATGTAAGAAACACCCAGATAGAAATATTCCCTTCTAAACACGCGTAGCTGTGAGGTGAGGCATGTTAGCGGCCACTGTCCTCTCCACTGGAGATAATTAGAAGGAGTGTCACCTGTTGCCTTTTGATCCGTGTTAAAACAACGCTGCTGTCTGGTGGATCTCAAAGTTCAACCCAGGAGGCAACAGGGGGCCATTTTTAAAGGAGGGAAAAGCAAAGTTTAGTTAATGGATCGCTGATTCGTGCGTAATGCGTAAAATATCTTGGCGAAAACAAGCAATTTGGTTTTTGAGGCTACACTTAGTAGCTGATGATGTCTTTGTTGTGCGATGCTACCACAAGAAACCATTTAAATCATACAAACTATGGTCATTCACCATTGAGTGCAGCTTGTACACACTGCCACCTGGTGGAGGAACTGCTTCTTTTTTTTAATGGCTTCTTCAAGACACTGAATTAAACATTAGTGTTTTTGCTTTCTAATTTCATTCAGTTTATGGATTCTAGGTACATGTGGTGAGTCTGTAATGACTCATGAGAAGAAAAAAAAAAATCGCTGTCATGCTGCACTTGTTGTCTAGGTCCCTGTGGCCCCGGGGGTTCGATTAAGGAGCCATCTGTTCTGTTTGGTGTAAGATTAGGAACTCCTCCATCTGATGTCTCCTGTCTTGATTAGATGCTGGATTATATCTGAGAGAGAACATAAAGTTCAGAACAAAGATTATGTTTTTTTCTAGTCTAGGATTCTAGGATGTTTGAGGAAAACAAAAATTCACTGTTATATTTCTTGAACAGTTTCCTTCCAAAAACCTGGCTCATGCCACTCTTTTTCTTATTCCATATTGTAAAGAATGAACATGTGCATTACGCAACAGCATCTTATGGATGAGCAACATTTGTAAAGCAGGCCTACATCTAATGCAACTTTATCTTCTGTAACAAAGCGGCTGAAGAGGATTATGCTGCTGTTGCCACAGAAACTTGGTGACCAGTGCAAAGAGAGAGTGGAGAGGGGTGGGGAGTCCATGGAGAGAGTAGAAGCACACAGGGAGGCGATTCAATCAGACGTACAGACAGCCCTTCGCCCACGCAGCAGACACACGTTTTTTTGAGGTGACACAGATTTTTAAAAGAGTCCACCCAGTCTGCCACCATGCTGCACCCTTTAATCATCGGCATTGTGACCGTAAACACTTCTATAACCGTAATCTATTGGACCTTCGTTCTGGGTGATGCCTACCTCAAGTGGCTGACGGAGCCAGAAGACAAACCCCAGAAGGTGGTTACCCCAGCCTGAGGGAGTCACAGTCAATATGGACTGACCGAGTGACCGGATGTTATTATTTTTTGCTTAGGATTAGTCTGTGTGAGCAGTTCAGCTTGTAGTGCTTTCTGTGGAGCCTGATTTTGCAATTGATCTGCTTTCTACTACACCTGGAGAAGACTTGGCAATGCCCCTTTAACTGAATCTTTTTTGACTGAACTGAATGGATCCTGCAAGTGTTTGAGAAAGGAGTCGTTCTTACAGGTAATGGTCTGGATTTATCTAAAGCTTTAGCACAGGAAACTACATCAAACTGCACGTAGAATCTGTGATTTGCCTTCTTGTAGTACTTGTGTCTTACAGTGTGAAACTGCAGCACACTTCAGTGTCAACAGGTGCTTCAAGTGACGCTAAATGTTCTCCATCTTCTGTTTGGCTGTCTGCTGGCTCAGTTTAAAGGTGTTGCTGGTGACAGTGGCATGTGTCAAACAAATCCTGTCAAGGATTACTAAAGAACACCTTGATACTGACACAGACAGTCTTACACTCCTGACAGACTCATACTGAGACACATCACACTGAGCTGCCATCACATCCTTTACTCTCGTTTGTCTCTTTTCCACCTGCTTCTTCTTTCCAGGAAGCCTTGATTTTTATTGAAGTTCACATCTTGATTTATTTTTTTCCCCCGGCTTCTACATAACATGGCACACACTTTCTACTGCGGTCTGCACCCAGTCTCTTGGTTCATTCTTTTTGCAAATATTGCCATCACCCTCATAGAATGGCAATTTCTTGCTTCTCAGTTTTGCTCTACTTCCCAGGAAACAACAGAAGATGAATCTAAATCTAAAGCATAGAGAAGCAGTATACTTCCTGATGCTGTACTGAGAAGATAGAGGAGGACAAAAACTTAATTTTGGATCATCAGTTACTTGCCCACTTGCAGAGAAAAATCAACGATGGTGGGTTTTTTGTTTTTTTGGTTAATTGTGACAGAGCTACGCACTACGGTAAGCCTTTTGTTTGCATGACCTTAACTTTCTGCCATGTGTTTGTGCTTATTTCCAGAGCTGTTTGTGTGCAACACACGTCAATTTGGAAGTCTTTTCATTCACCAGTCACAGAAAAGAGCTGAGGAGCCATTCCAAGTTTTGATTACAAGGTGAGAAATCCTCTTTAATGTCTACTATCTTCTCGTGCTAACTGCACTACAACATCTAAAAACATAATTCATCAACACGTTCCTTTTCATCTCAAACATTTTCTCATCATTTATAAAAGAAAGGTGGTCGATATGTTGTACTGTATCTGTTTCACAGTCTTTCTTAAGTTGCATTTGATGTGTACAGTTTTTCTACCCATTGGGATATTTATTGGTCAGGTTGTATTTTGAATATCACCATCTGCTCTGTTATGAAGCAATAGATGAGCCATGAAAATATGGCATCATATGAGTGAATTATGTGACATTTAAAGAGTGTAAGAAGTAGATGTGCTGTGCTTAAGATGAATTTGCAGCACGGAATATCCATAAAGTGATGCCATTTAAACCCAAGATAAAGTGGGTTTACTGTAATATATCTAGCATACACACAAACACACACACACACACATATATATTTATATATATATATATAGATAGATATATGCAACATGGTCATGGAGGACTATAAGCCTCTTTGGCGTATTACTGTCCACCTCTCCTCGCTCATATCTCTAATCCCTACAGATGGAAAGCTGATATTACTCTGTGACAGACTCAATCCTATTAACTCTGTCTGTCCTATATTCACCTCTCGTCCATCTCACACTCTTTGCTCCCCTGGAAATGTGACTGAGCACCCCTCTCCAAAAGACTGGAAGGAGGAATGCTGGGATTTAAGTCTAGACAAAAGATTAGGAGAATGGGCACACTTATGGCCTCACATTTTTCTGGTCTGGTGAACTACATTTTTGAAGCACTGTTTTTTGTCACAGAGCTGTCACTCGAAGGAGACCATGCTCCCGTTTTTGAACCATCTTGACATTGCCATCTGTCACCAGTCCTGCCATTCTTCCCCGCTTCAGAAAATATGAAAATGTTTAAAATCTTCTAATGCTCAGCTACCCTCCCTCTTCGTCTCGTCCTGTTATCCAAGTCTTCACAGTGCCACAGCGAAGCTTGGATCTGCAACAAGACAATAAATCTGTGATCACCCAAGGAAACAACCCCAAAGCAGCATCCACTTGTCAAAACTGACTCTACCAAAGCAGCTGAACCATGAACCAACAAACAGCTGTGTCCCTGAACGCCTCAGGAGGAGCTGAGCTTTTGAACCTCACACAGCTGGTGTTTGAGCACCGGCAGCTCCTCCAGCTATCCAGAAGGAAAGAGGAGGAGGCCTATTTTGTCGACTACATACCGCCAGCGAGAGATGCTATAACTTTGCCGCGCAATGTAGTCTATGTCCTAATCGGGGTGGTGTTGGTTATAGTGGCCACTTACGCCATAGTGGGACATCTGATTAAAGATCTAATGCATGACCTGGCAGGTAACCCCTGGCTGATGTCCTCTCGTTCCCGTCACTGTCTGGTGTCCGTGTTTTTTGGTTTCCATGAGTCATTCTTTTCTCCCTGAGCTCTTGGGCCGCGGCTCTATCAGTGTTTCGTCTTCCCCTTTTTCCCCTTTTGGGTGAGCATGTTGCTTGATGATGATTCTCCTGAGGTTTGCGTGTGGCAGTCACCCTTCCTAACAGTTTCCTTGTTGTACCATTAAGGTGAATGCCAAAACAGATTCCAGCGAATAACTGCTGCTAAAGTAATGTCTTAAAGGGGTTCTTTGATTTTCTATTGCACTTCCGCAAAGTTGGGAGGAGGAGATATCCAAACTTTTAGTCTGAAAAACACTGGATAATACTTTTCACATAACCCACATCCACAACAACTGCATCTTTAATTTGACCCCCCCGTCTGGTAAATACCTCCATATGTTGAATAAACTGAACTTCATGTGAAAAATTGGAGTGCCCCTTTAAAACAAACACAGTGAAGTCACTAAAAGTCATTTTAGTTCAGTTTATTCTTGTTACCTCATGTTTTCTGTTTCTCCTCCACAGACTGGATTCTTGGCCCCAAACCAGTGGAGGATGATTTAGAGGAAGGGAGAGCACAGATAGAAGAAGAGCGGCGACTGAGCATTTCCAGTAAGCTGATGGAGAAAGACCAGCTGACGATGGAGAAGGAAAAGATTGGACTGCTGCCCGGTTTCCACCAGGGAGACGGAGGCTACCACTGTCCATCATCCCCTCCTCCTCTGAGAAGCGCCATCGCTTCATCACACCCCAGAGAAAAAAGAGTATCCACTCACAGTGTCACCTTCGCCTGCCCCGTGACCCCTTACGCCACTTCCCTTTGAGTTTTGCAACATCACTTTGTCACATAGGTAGCTCAGATCAGTTTTTGTTAAGCATCTGCTTTCTTTGCAGTGATCAGTGTATTTTGCTTGAGTGTTGCATAAGCTAAGGCATTTCTGTTTTATATAAAGAAACCTGTTGTTTAACACTTATAGTTCATATTCGTTTTGCTAAGAAACAAGTGCTTACTTTGATTACTTATTAAAATTGATTATTTATTGATGGTCCATATTGTTAGTCAATCAAAATGCATCACACTCCATTATTGTTTGCAGCCTCATTCAACAATTTCTCATCTCATAAAAAAATGTAAATGATATGCAGTGTAAACACAGATGATGATGTGAGCTGTGACAAGTACATTTTATTAGCTAACATTTAAATCTAAAAAAGAAAGTGTAACTTTAAGACTTTTTAATGTAAATCTTAAAGAAAGATTTGTAAAATTGATTATGAATTTGCCATCTCCGTGCATTTTCCTCACTGACCAATCAAACTGCCACAACCTGCATTTTCCCCACTATGCCACACATGTTGCTGTAATGTGTCACGGAAGAATAAAATCACATAAGTTTTCCTGTTCTGGTGTTGGACTAAGCTTCTGTCCAGTAAACAAATAAATCATACAGTACGAGAGTCGTGTCTGTTGTGTCTTTGTTCCTTAATCCATCTTACCTTCCTCTAATACCTGGTTGTGTCAGGGGCTGTCACCTTACTGTGAAGGTCAAGGATTACTGCACATTAGCAATATTAGATACGTTGTAATGATGCAAGCACAAGAATAGATAGATAGATAGATAGATAGATAGATAGATAGATAGATAGATAGATACATACATACATACATACATACATACATACATACATACATACACAGATACACAGATACACAGATCATGCATGCCTTTCCATATGCATCAGGTAAATACTCTCCCTCATTAGGAAACTGTGCTTGCAGCATTGTTCCTCTGACCTTGAGTACCTCAAGCCGCTGCAGCTAATCTAGTTTCCATCTGCATAGCTCCACATGCAGACAGGTAGGGTGTTTGCGCAGGGAAACAAAATGAAAGATTCGTCAGGGTGAGAGGTATACCTGTACTTTCAATTCAGGTCTTATTTGTTTAGTGGAGTATTTATCCCGGAGTGTAAAGACACCAAGTGAACTGGAGGATCGTTACCTGTTTCCTTGCTGTATGTAAAAGTTTTTACTTTTGCTCTGGCTGCTAAACTTTTGTTGTAGTTTGTATATAGTTTGTGCTCATTATGCAAAGCAGTGAGGTGATTTCAATAGAAATACTTCAGACACATATTTGAATACAGTATTTTCTCCTGTCTTTTTGCAGTTTGCATAGGAACATCTGTGAGATGAAACCTTTTGTGCTGGCTTCCTTCGATGCAGCGATGACACTGAGGTATTAAGTGGATTCCCTGGCTGGCAGCAGCTTCGAAGACTCCCAGACAGCCATGGATGAGCCAGTGGAGGGCTTAAACGTTCGTTACAGGGAAGACGATGGGTCGGTGCTCTTTGAGAGCTACATACCCCCCTCTCGGGATGCCATCCACATGCCTACCTATGTCCTTTACCTGCTCATAGCCGTCTCCGTCGTGCTGGGTGTCCTTTATGCCATCATCGGCCACCTCATCAAAGACCTCATCCATGACTGTGCAGGTATGTTACTACACTGTAGGTCCTTCTTAAACCAGAAGATGCCCCTACATTGTTTTTCTCTTCCATCCCTACTGTGTTCCCTCCACACACAATTTCCTGCTTCCCTCTCCTTCTGTTTTCCAGACTGGCTGTTTGGGGAGCAGCCAGAGGAAGAGGTGGTGAACTATTGTGAGGCCAAGGACAAGTTCATGGTAGACTGGTGCCCAGAAACCTCCCCCGAGCTAGAGGCGATGGCCCGGGCTGAGGAGAACAAGATACTTGACAGGGACTTCAGGAAATCCCCTGCCATCTGGATCATCTCTGCAGCACCTCGGGGGAGCAGGTCGGGACCACGTGTGATCTTTGAGAAGAAGTCTTAGATATGTGGAGACAGAGGAATGAAACAGAGGATACCAGAGACTTTGTGTTGATGCAGATGCTTCTGTATCTGGTGTGATTGTATAAATGCTGAGAAGTAAAGTGAATGACTTTAATGAAGCATGACTGTATACGGCTAAAAATGTGTTGTCATGTTGTAGACATGGGGGGTTTCTCTTGCTGAATGTGGTAAATGCTTGATTTCACGGTGGTCTTATGAGGACATCTAGTGTCTGTTGAGGTCATTGCAGCTGTTTTGCAGCAACAGGGAAATCAGCACAAAGCTGTTGGTCAGAAATTAAAAAATAAAACAAAACAAAGAAAAAAAAAACTATACATCTTATGCCTTAAGTTTAAAGAAATGCTTAGAAAGATTCAGATATGATGACTGATAAGAGAAAATTTAGATATTTATGTCTCCTCTGTAGTGCAGCTATGATAGGGGTCAATTGAAAGCCAAGTGTATCAAGAGTGATTTTAATAAATACAAGTGGAAAAAATGTCCTTGGTTCATGTTTGTATGTTCAGATTGATTCAGTGATCATATGGGAAACTGTGTGTGTACACGATCTATGGGGAGGAGTATGTTTAAAAAATAACAAAACTACTATCACAAGAAAAAATGGTGTATTTTAGAATAATCATGACATGAAAGTGGCCAATATACAACATTATGTAGTACAGATGCAGTACATACGGGGATTTGGACCAAATTTCAGACATAATATGAGTATATCCACTTCATTTTCTTCATTTTGTGTTAAAAAGTCAATAGTTGACTGAATAAATAAAAGTTTTACAAGTATAGTGAAATTATACACTAGAGTCACTGTGAGTCAGTGATGTACAGCAGTGAAAGAAGATTTCAAATTATTAACTCAAGTAGAAATAACGCATGCATTAAAAAAAAAACACATAAAGCAACAAAATGTACTCCTACTGCAGGGTGGACTTATTATACAATACTATATACAAGAATATATCGAGGATTAAAGGACTTTTGTCTCCAGCAGGCTCAACTACTGTAACGGTGTCTTTAACTAAAAAGCCGCTGCTTCAGTCCTCACTGAGACCACGAGAATAGACCACATCAGTCCGGTTCTCACATCTTTACACAGGCCTCCCGTCTGCAAGAGAGTCCATTTCAAAATACTACCATTGGTTTCTAAAGCACTGAATGTTTTAGGGCCAAATACAGACTTCTGTTTGCTGCTGCCTTTCCTTGAATACTTTATTTCTGTAACTTTTATTCTTGTAATTCTATACCTTTGTTTCTCTATTTAAGCTTGATTTTATTTTCTATTGTCTCTGCTTTTTATTGTATTCAAATATCTTTAATGTTTTGTGTAACGCACTTTGAATTGCCTTGTTGTTGAAATGAGCTATACAAATATACTTGTCTGAAGACATCAACATAAATCTTTTTTACCCTGACATCTATCAGGCTCAACCCAACCACAACCTTGAGAACAAAATGATAAATTTCATAGATAAATAAAAATGGGCATATTTTGTAATTACATATACAGATGTGTAGATATAGATACAATAAGAAAGTCACCTCATAGTTTGTCCTCCATCTTCAATTATAGCACAAACAGTAGTTTTCAGCAGCTGCCTGTGCTCACAAAGGTCAAGGACAAGGTCACACAGAAGAGGGAGTGTATTGTCAGACAACTCTGTGTGTGTGTGTGTTTCAGCCCTAATGCTACAATAGTGCTTCGGCTTGCACAAATCTTCCAAGCACTGCAGAGTGAGTGACTAAATGGTCCCAGGAGAGGGCGCCATGGTTCAAAATGTCCCCATAAACCACATGTGAGCACACCTGCTCCTGGCAATGAAGCAGAGAGGGGTTTTTTCCAGGCTGATGTGAATGTGGTGGTTTTAGAAGTGACAGCGAGGCCTCCAGTGAAGACATAAATGTGAAACAGGACGACTTAACTCTGATATTTTCGGTTCCTTTATCAGCTCAGCGTCTTTATTCTTCTTCCTTCGGGGTCTTGTGTGTCACAGCCACAGCTAAGAACCAACTCTACTCATCCAAAGCTGTTTGTGTTGCAGCTACACATTGGGTCTCTTAACTTTAACAAGATTACCAAAGCTGCATCCCTCTTCACATCCTCTTGCCGTTACTGAGTGCTAAAGCAGTGACATAATCTTGTTAACTTTGTCCCCCATAATCCCCCTCCTCTTTCAGAGCAGGACCCCCCAAGTCAACGTCGCTACCTCCAAACAGATAAAATAATCAGCAGCCTCAGCAATTTGATACAGATAACAGCGAAATCATTGTTAGCCCTGAGCTGTATGATGAAGGATGTGTCCTTAGAAAAAACTAATTAGTGGTGAAACAGTTTTCCAAGCATTTTTCAGTAAACCGTGAAGATGTTACTGCTCTGACTCAGAAATCATTGTTATCTGTACTGATATACATATTTAAATGTTTGCATTTGACTTTATCTGCTATTTTATATTTTTTCTCCACTACTTCTCACAATGAAATAAAAGCTACAACATTAAAATGCATCTTGCAAGTTAATGCGTCCACAATGAAATCTGTGACAAAGATTCTGTCACTGATTGTGGACGACACATGCTTCAGGGTCTAAACAGAGCAGGACCATAGTGCTGGTTTATATAGAGGCTACAGGGGTCCCATGCAGGTGTGCTGATGGCGGAAGGTACCATGTCCAACCAGGTTATAGGTGATGTTACCTAACTGATGAAGTTGTGTGTCAAAGTGTTGAGGTTTATTTAAGGCCTTTGACCGGGAAGTGGTGATGCCTGTAAGTTGTGATATTTGTGTGATATTTTTGATTCATGTAAGAACTGGCAGTGAAGTTGATTGTTTAAAGGGAAGATAATTGATTGATCAGCGGTTGGGTTGGTCTAGGGGGAGGGGCTTAACATTTAGAAGCCTCTGGCCACCAAAGATCGCGAGGAGTCAGTGTGAGGGCGGCTGTAAACCAGACAGGTGACAAGTATTGTTTTTGGATTTAGCCTTTCTGTTTTTGCTGTGTGGACCTCCAACTTTGTTTTCCCCACTGTTTTTTTTTAAATAAAAGCACCTCAATAACTTTTGCAACTCAAGCCATTTTTGTTCTTTTTTTAGACCCACCGATTTTTGTGACAAAATCCAAAATATAAGGGGCCATTCTGCTGCATAATGAGTACTAGTAGCTGTTTGACTTTTTAGTGAAAGCTGTAAAGACTTTTACCACCAGTGCTGTTTAAAGTGCATTATTATGTATTATTTATTCATATGTGAATGATGTGTCCAGCTGCTGACAACTTGCATCTTGATTAAAAAGAAAAAGTAAAGTATCACAAAGTCAAAGGACATTTGATTATAAACCGAAGAATTACGGTCTAGGAGTACATGTGGGATACTGTAGTAAGTCAGTATATGATGCAGCCTCCATTGTTTCTGAAAACATGCTTGTGGCATTTTTTTATTATCTGTTACTGTATTCATCTAAATCAGGGCATGACCAGGTGATTATTGTGAGATATTCAACCTTTTTACTTTACTTAAACATATTCCTCAGCTCCTCTGGTGGTGGGGGGCTGGTCCAGCAGCAGGGCTCTGCTCTGTGGGATGGGGGCTCTCAAACATCCCTGCCTCCATCCTCTCACCACCTCCAGACCTGAGCGGTGTGCTGCGCGCGCACACTAACATGCCCCCTGCGTGATTGTATTTGCTCTAAAAATGGATAATGGTCGGGTGAATTGAAGGCTTGCCGGCATGGATGACTGAAGGAGCAGCCTATATGGATTGGAGCTCATCTTCGCCGGAGCAAATCTGGGGAGAGTCTGAGAGGTGAGGCGGCATTCAGTCAATTGTGTGCGGGGGGACTCTGTGGCGCTCATGGGGTATTTTAACAAAACACGACCCGGGCTTTTATACCGTGCTTTGGGTTATTTAAAGCCCCCGTTTGTGTCACAATGCCGTTATTTTGCCGTCACATGCTGCTTTCAGTTTCCTATCCTAAAGCAGTCGGACATCCTCCGGTGTAATAAAGGCCTTTTCCCCACACAAGACGTGGCTGTGTCATATACAGTAGCCATCTGCATGCTGCATGGATCGGTGGATAAAGCTGATGAGGCCACTGGCGATAAACATTTGGACTTTGATTACCATATTGCACCGGATATCTGTTTAAATACAAATGTATAGCAGGATTTTCTGAGAGATGTGTGTGATAAGGAGGCGCTTCAGGAGGCTAATTCTGGCCTACTTTTGCACAATTGTGCGGTACAATACAATAGCAAATATCAATAGGGTCGACTCTTCATGTTGCAGGCCCAAGGGTTATATATAAGATTAAATTCCTTCACACACACTCAGGTGCTGACAGAGCACCAGAGAACAATGGCTGAATGCATGACATTCAATAATAAGAAACACCGTGACCAGTCACTCGTCACCCATCACAGCCCATGTTATGCATCAAACACAGTGTAAGAGTCACTTGTATTAACTCAGAGTGAATCCTGCATGCAGTTTGTCATATTGGATGTAGGTTACTGCATCACCAAATCCCTCCCACATACAGGGGCATGGACCATCCCACTGATATTTGCACAGCAGAGAAGAAAACAGTAGTGAAATGTGATAAAGAGACCCTGCCCACCTCAATAATGCAGCATGTGGACTATTTATCCACCTGGTGAACTTTTATAGCTCTGGCACGCAGCAACTGTCTTTACATTTTCTGACGGGGCAGCTGTCGGAGGAATTTACATGGCAGACTGGAAGGGGGAGCACTAATGCAGTCCTGTCTCGGTGGTAGGAGTGGTGGGTTTACGTTGCTGCTGCTGTGCTGTGGTCACAGTATTTTATTGTACCTTCATGTGCTGTATGCACCTCTAGTTTTGGTTTGTAGCCAGTTGGGTGTACCAAAGGCCCAAGAGGCTCAGTTGACCCTCAATGGCTCCCCCTGTCCCTCCAGATCTCCCATCCCCTCCTGCTGGGACTCCCCTGACGACCCCCAATTCCCCACAGAGGTGCAAATGAGATCATGCTGTTATAGTGAAAAGGTTTTAGTGGCTTTTTAATTTATTGAAAAGCTTTCAGGACTACAAAGCAGGCTGTGTGACATTCACACCACTAGAAATGTGGTGATGAACATGCTGCTGCAGGTTTTCTCTCCTGTGTGTGCGTGCGTGTGTTACCTGTGCTGACAATGCTACTGTTTTTTTCTTTCCTCGGACAGTGCTGTGGAAGAGCAGACTTCATCCAAGATCACAGGTCTCATGACAGGTACGTAGGTTTCATTTGAAAAATATACTATTTGGCTTGTGTAAACACATATCGCTCACGTGGCTTGTAGTGATTTATAATTTTTGTTTTCCTCTGCTTAGATTTGTGTAGCGATGAAACAGACAACTCTCCTCCTCTTCAGCTTCACACACTCAAGCAGTTTGAACAGGTGAGAGCTTTTATTTTGAAATCGGTTTGACATGAGTGACACTTGATTGTCCTTCAGCATGAGGAGTAACACTCCAGTGACACATTAGATGTCCACTGAAATTTTGCCTTACAGTGCCATCTTGTGGCTTCATGTCTTCTTACAAGAGATACTCTGCTGATCTGGTTTGCTTTAATGCTGCATCTTTACTACCGGATCAGATCACTGCACGGTGAGAAAATCAGCGTCTAATCTAGAAACCCATGCTCATATCGAAACTCTCTGAAACATATGTTTTAAAGGCTGCTGTATTGAAAAGGAGAACACCTGCAGCTGGTGATATCAGATGGAAAACACCCTGAGACTTCCTGGTGGTTTCAGTCTGCCTCTGGCTACAGCATGGCCCACTTTAGGGTTTCTCATCAGTCTCTGCTGCACTATTATTGAGCATTGTACCAGTCACATTTTACAAAAAGAAGACATTAAGTACTGCTTTTCATGTTGGGCAGCAGGCAGTTGTAATAAGCAAGAAGAACATTGCCGACCCAAATACAAAAGCCTTTACTTCAAGTTAAATTTAACTTGAAATTAAATTTGACAATGTAGGTGGATTGAAGTTAAAGAGAAATGATATAGAATATGAATTTCAATCCAAAAAGATTGGATTTAACTCATGAAAAGGTTTTTATTCAGTTTGCGCAAATTTTCCCAGGTGTGCAGACAAACTTTGTTTTTTTTAATGTCACTATGAGAAGCATTATATTTTATGTACCATTTAATGCTGATATATGCTTTTTTTTATTGTTATTTGAGGTGGTCATTTGGAGAAAAAAACTAGTCAACATCTGCAGAGATTAATTTAAAGGAATAGTTTGACATTTTGAGAAATGTGCTTATTTACTTCATGCCAAGAGCGAAGAGAGTCAGGAGACAGTAAGCTTAGCATAAAGGTTACAGCTAGCCTGTAACATGTAAATAGTTTTACCATTTACATTTTTGTTTGTGTATCAATGAAATGAATGACATACAACATGAAATTTAGTGAGTTTTAGCATATCAGTGGGTAGATTTTAGTACTTTGGGCAGAGCAGGGCTTCCCCCTGTCCTATCTGTTTCCAGCTAATCGCCTCCCGGCTCTAACTTCATAATTAACGCTCAGACATGAGAGCATTATTGATTTTCTAATGGAGCTGTAAAACAGATACGTTTATTTTCCAAAAAATATTCCTTTAAGTATAGAAAGTATTGCAACATGAACACAGAGCAATATTAAGCAGAGCTGGTCTGTTGTTTTCCCTTATATACCTCCATCCATTCACCTGTAACTTCCTGCTTTAGGAGCGAATAAAACATATCAGAGACCAGCAGCACTCTTAATCGACAGTGTCTTCTGGTAAATATGGCACACAAGTAACCCGCTGTGCATACTGCCTGTTTGCAGTCTTGTGCAGTGTACCCAGTAGTAGTATCTGCAGCTTATACTCTGTGAAAACTCACCACCAGTGATAGCCCTTTAATGTTATTCTGAAGGTGCTGCTGAGCCCTGTTAAAACGGGAGGTGTCACCAACTAGTCACGATAGCTGAAGTTACTCTGTGAAAGGCAGCACCCTGCTCAAAGCTGTGGAGTCACTTACACGGCTGCCACTTCTTGGATGTGACACTTTTACACAGAAATAAACACATTCAAACACACACGGCACGCACACATCTACACACAGTAACTCCTCTTTATTTGTCTCAGATGAGGAGCTGAACCGCGAGTGTGTATGAGATCATGCATGGAGTTGTTTAAAAACACTCTCAACGAACATGATGTCATCCTTAATGCTATGTTGAGACGCGGCTTGGCGCCTATCCTATCTTTGCTCAGAATTATTTAGCAGTAGCGTGTAACGTGACACTTTAATGGGCACGCTCACTGAATGCATCAAGAGCTAATAATGATGTAACTGCATGTGCTGGTAACATGTCTCACTCACTTCACTGTACATGCTCTTTGCCTTTGTCTTTGGCATGAAAATTGATTTTAGCTGAGGTTGTTGCTTTTATCATGAGACCAAGTGGAGCCTGTCTTCCTTTCTGTTATTATTATTTCCTGTTCATTCATGACTCTGGGGGACATTCAGGGATTCACCGCTCTGTGAGATTCAGGACATCTCCCTATTAATAGCTGTATGGCTCGCAGCCCCCTAGGTCTCCAGTTTCATCCAGCGTCTTTCCACTCACCTGTCTGCCTGGTTAACCACTGGTTAGTCAGGGGGTTCTTGTCTAGCTATCACAGATGGTGAATTCAGGGTAGACTTGTTCCCTTTAAAACATTGTGTGATATTGACTCAACCCCTTCAAAAATATTTTTATGTATCTCAAAAACAAGAAATGAAAAAAAGAAAAAGAATTCAAAAATATAATTTAAAAAAATACCGAAAGAAGCTGTAAGCCCTGACATGATATCAGCGAGTTATAGCTTTGTTAACTAACCATTCTAGTTTCACATCCAGCAGACACAAGGTGACATTAGTGTTAATTTGGGCTCAAGCTTCTTGCCAAAAATGACTAAGTCAAATATTCACTCTCCTCTGAGCTGTTTTGGCCTCCACCATTCCTGAGAAAAAGATCCAGTTTTAGGCATTTAGGCATTTAACTCACTTAGTTAATATTAACTTTCTTCACTAGGTACCTATTTGCTAACTGTGTTTGTCTGCTGTTTGGTGCTTGGCAGATAGCATAGTGGGTTTGTTTGTTTGTTTCTTTCTTTCTAAGTTCCAAGTGTTTCTGTTTCTGCTGGATGAATTTGGTAAGTTCTTTAGCACTCTGAGTTTGCTATTACAAAAGTAATAAATATGCAAAATACCAAAATAAAACAAATATTATTGATACTTTCTTGTCCTTAACGTAGACTGTGTACAAGAGGTGGACGTAGCCACTGAGACACCACCCGTTAGTTTGTGGACTACAGTTTTGAAGCCTTGAGTTTGACCTTTTTGGCCAGAAGCGACACTTGAGGCATGGCATGACCTGTCTCTGATTGGCTAGTCAGAAGGTAGTCCCGCCCTACAGCATACCCTGCTTTAATTCAAGAATTAATTGAAAACAGATGGGGACGTGGTTTATGACAATTATTCTCATAACATCTTAAAGGAAAATGAAAAGGACAGAAGGGGACTCTCATTTAAACCCCTCCTTGCTCCTGTTGTGCCTGTTTGTTCGTTTTGGAGCTCCTGCTTCGCAGAGGGGTGAGACCTCCCTTCATATCACAACTGCCTGCGAGCCCTGAGCCTCTTACCTCCCCCCTTTGCCTTCCCTCCTCCCCTCGTCTCCCCTTACACCCATCTCCCCAGGCAGTCTGGGATTCCAGGGATGTCTCCCCCAGTAAAATAAGCTCATGTCCTGTCCCCTCGCAGACCAGAGCACGCCATGGAGCTGACATGGCTACATCTCTGACCGCCCTGGCTGCAGAGTCGCCTCTGCACTGCAAACACCCCTGTAGACACTAGTGTGTCCGTGTGTGTGTGTGTGAATGCATTAGTTTTAGTGTGTGTTTGGTTTAGTAGATGGTATCCCAATGACCTGCTAGAGACTGGGATGCCACTTTGTAAATAAGTTGTATTTTGGGACATTATGCTCCTTTGGAGAAGGAGGTAGCATGTCTAGCGGTTACCAGACTCTGATACGAGGACATGCCTTGACAGTCGCTGTCCTTTAAAATGGACTCCGTATTCCCCCACGATGCGGAGAAGTCAAAGAAGACTTTTTATTTCTGACCTATAACGGACATGTCAAGCAGTTTCGGTGCTCTTTGACGGTCATGTCTAACGGCTACCGTACTTTGTCACAGCACCTGAATGACCTGAAGAAGGAGAACTTCAGCCTCAAGCTCCGTATCTACTTCCTGGAGGAGAGGATACAGCAGAAGTACGAGGAGAGCAGCGAAGATGTCTACCGCACGGTGAGTAGGGCGCCTCTCATCCACCAGGAAATGAATGAAAACCTGTTAGGTTGGTGATGAACGGGATGATGAATGGGACTGTAAGTGGTGTAGGGAGTTGCTCTTCAGGGGCCAAGGGTCGTTTCACCTACAACAAAATAATCAAAAATCATTGATTTTGCTTTGCTGAGGGACTTTAGCTCTGAGTGGGTTATCTGAACACTTCGTTTGTGCCTTATCAATCATAATAGGTGATTGTTTTCATGTCACTACACAGCTATGTTGTCCTGCAGAGTGGCTTTACTGAGCCACTTCCACTGTTTGTTGACCCAGCTGTCGCATTGATCTGGTTGAGGTGATGTGACCTGCCATGTGTTTGTTATACCAGGAGCCTGTTTCCAGATATGACTGCCTTGTGAACGACTACACATTAACCAGCTCTTTGCTCAGAAAGCTGTATGTGATGCAGGTTGTGTGTACATAGCTGTCATCTCTGTTTCACCGTACTTTGTTTTCTGATACAGGGATCTGTGAAGATTTTCTGACCTTTTGTTTGACGGTGTATGATTAGTCTTACCCACAGCTAAACTAGATTACACTACAGCTCTGATATATAGAAACGGGTTAATGGAATCTCAGCAACAGGGCTTTGATAAGAGGTTATCATTACAGTATATGTGTGTGTGAGCCAATAGCAGGGCTGGGTGGTGAACCTCATAATGTTTTTGGTAGAGACTGTGAATGTGTCTGTAGCACCAAGTATCAAAAATACTGGTGAGATTGTTATGCTCACTTACTTTTATCTACAGATGGATCAAACTAATACGCTGGATCAGTATATCTGCACATAGTGATTATATTAGACAGACAGGGTGACATGACTGACGCACAGTTAATACAGTTTCTTTTTCAATGCCACATTGAAATGATGTGTTTTTGTTATCAGGAGCATTGAGTCATGTTGGGCCACTGACTCCATCTTCACTGTCACAGCAGAGTCTGATCTCACCTTGTTAAAAAATTACTCCAGTATATTCCACAAAGTGAGGATTTGTACAGATTTGTATTTGGAACAAATAGAGCCCAGGTATCAGAAACAGAATCAGGTTTACTGCAAAGGAAGTTTTCACAAAAAAGTAGACATATTTACAATGCAGAATATGACGAAATATAATAAAAAATATTCCTGTTATTTTAGTGACATGAAAAGGTGTACTGTATTGATTATGCAGAATTGAGAGAAAAAGTTGGATCAGCACATCCCTGCTCCTATCAAATAGTTCCTTCAAATTTAAAAAATTGCCAATTTACAAATTATAGGTAGGTAGTGAAACGCCCATTTATGGCTGCTTGTGTTTAGACTTTCTTCTTTGCCTGTTTTTGACAGCAGGAAAATGTATTTTCATGATCCCACAGATGTCTACCTTTTGCCTGGAATACTAAAATGTTCATCTGGGGTGTTTAAATCCAATATTTCCACTGACTGTGACCCTTTGCTCTTACTTTATGCTACACCAGCTATGACAGGCCATGCCACAGGCCACTTTGTGGAAATGATGAATTTAGATGTTAGTTTCATCCCTGGGGAAAGTTTTATCTCTTCAGACAGACCGTTGACATCTGTGAAGCATAAAATAGAGAAGATACAATCCATTTCTATATAACAATGTTTTGAATATTTTGAAAGCTATATAACTGAATGAAATTATATCTGCATGGTTTTTTGCACTATGTTTGTAAGTCTGTATGTGTGCGTGTAAAGTGCACATCTACAATAAGGTGACCCACTTCAGCTGTTCTCTTTCTCCCTCCACTCATTCCAAACGCCTGGTCGTCAACAAGTCTTTGATATGAGAAAAACAAAATGGCTATTTGATCCAGCCGAACAAGACCTGAGCGTCCTGCCACTTATCCTCCACAATTACTGCATACCAGCGGTGATTGAGTAAACTGATACCATGTCACACAGACATCCAACTGGATTTTAATCCCCGTGCTTCACAATCTCTCACTCTCGCTGGTTAAAGGTTTAAGAGTCTAATCACTTTTTTATTGGAGACTAAATCTTTGTTCCATGGTTGTTATCTGACCTGAGCTGCTGAGTATCATGACAGTGTCCCCGTCTTGTCTCCAAAGCATTTCAGTGTAATACAGTACAGAGTAGGTAGGTGTTGGTGCCGAGCACATAGTGATCTCTCTCAGAGCTCCAGAGCTCCAGAGCCTCTATTTATAGAGCAGACTTCAGTACACTGATTTATTTATCACATGTATTCATATGGCTTCAGTACACTGATTTATTTATCACATGTATTCATATGGGTGTTCATATGACACAGAAAATATACGCCTTCGTTACATTGTTTTTTAAAGCATTTATGTCAGTCATGTCAGATCATTAATGCAATATAAAATGTAGAAGTTTATTTGATCTGAATTGTAATTAAATACAGGTCTGCAACGACTATTCAATTAATCGATTGAGAGAAAATTAAACGGCAACTATTTTGACAAAAATACCAAATATTCCCCAGTTTCAGCTCCTCAGTTGAAAGGATTTGCTGCTTTTCTTCATCTTATAGGATAGTAAATTGAATATCTTTAGGTTCTGGACTGTTGGTCAGACCAAACAAGATATTTTGAGGATGTTGTGATTTTGAAAATAATGTTTTTTTTCAGTATTTTGTAAAATTTTATAGACAAAACTGGTAATTGGTTAATCTAGAAAGAGTCTGCAGGTTCCTCAAATAGAAAATAATAGTTACATATTTAGCATGTAGCACTGATGATAGTGTATTTCACTGTTCCATTCATGTAAATACAGTGATAGTATCACAGCATGGAAATGGTTTGGAATGGGAAAGGACAAAATGAGCCATCAATAAATGACGATGATAGGTGATCAGTCACAATGTTGAATGTGTGTTTGGTTTATGTGTGACAGTCCTGTCAGTGTGTTCAAGTGCAGCGGCCGCCCTCCTGTTGCACAACCTGGTTATTACGAGATCTGTTGCTGAGGGCCGACAGGCCAGGAGGGGCCAGAATAGCAGGTGCACTGTGATGGGGGGGTCGATATATATAGAGCTGTTTTCAGGATGGGAAAGTGTCTCTCTTACTGTAAGCCAAGTTGTTGTCACACACACAGGAATACATGTGCCTCTTACTCATGTGTTACATTATTTATTATTAGTGCATTTAGTTAGACCATTTACCATCATTAGCTATGCAGAGCACATGTCTGCTCGTGTGTTGCATAAGTTCCAGTTGCTGCTGCTTAACGTTGTGCTGTACAGTTGAAAGATTTATAATTCTATGTCCCTAAAGATTCTGAAAAAAGTATGAATTCACGACTTTAAAACACATTAAACCTTGAAATCAGCTATTTTTGTGTTATTTATGTTACTTTTTAACAGGGCTACGGAGTTCCTTGCCCTGCACATTCACTCTTAGATTAATACAGAAAGTGATCATTAATACATTATTAATCCCAATCCCATGTCCCATACAATTGATTCTTACAATCTTTTTTTGCTGCATATATGCAGTTTTGCAACTTTAAATTTACAATAGTATGCTGATAAGACATTTTTTTGCCAAAAAAATTTGAAATCCACAAGAAGCAATGAAAAAAACATCATTTTAATCATTCATTATTTGCTTCTTTTCTTTTCTTTTCATTATAATTGTAGATTGATGGCAAGGAATTTAGATATATCACCATGGGCTCTATGAAAATTAGCGTGAACATATTTCACTATTCTATATATTAAGAGATTACTTGCTCAATCGAAAAATTAATGCAGTGTAGTAACCAGCAGCGTGTGTGTGTTGAGCACTCCCAGTGTCTTTCACAAATATGTTTATGGGTAGATTTCAGGCCTCATGCGTTGGTGCACGTGTATCCCAGCTGACTGTGAGTGTTAGGAGCATAAAGCTTTCTGGCAGGGACAGTGGAAGGTCAACACACTTGGACATGCACAGCGAGGCATTAAAACGGAGGCACTAAAACAGAAAGAGAGAAAGGAAGAGTAAGGACAAGAGGGACACAGGGACAGACAAGCAGCTAAGGAGAAAGTGAACAATCTGTTGAGTTGATCATGAGCCAAGCTGCACCGATAAACACGATAAAACCTGTGAGAGCAGCTATCTGATCAGAGTTCAGCAAACAGACAGAGAGATAAACCGTCCTGTCTCTTCTCTCTAATGTCAGAATGGAAAGAATGAGCCCCTCCGTTCCCACTGTTTAAATCCTCTGTCCACTAGCCCAATGTAAGAGCCCTGATTGGCCTTAAAATGTCCCCTGTGGAGCCTGGCAGGTAAACAAACTGTGGAGTTTAGCCTTTGGCCCCAGGGGTGAGTATCTGAGCTGCTCTGAATTCTGCAGCTCTAAATAGAACAGCCATGACAGCACGGTCAGATGCTCTGTACTGATGATACACAACACCCACCAGCCCTGATTCACACTGCACAGACGGACAGATTAGGCTGTGATGGCCGAGGAAAAAAGAGAGATTAAATTGGACCAGATATACAGACAGACACACAGTCTAAATATTGGTTCAGTAGTCTTTTGTCTCTGCAGTATATGACGAGCTTTGTTATTAATCACATGTTTATATGTTTTGCTGCAGCCATAAGTGTAAAATTAACATCAATGATGGCTCGGCTCCCTCAAGTGTCCCAGTTAGCTGTGAAGTGAACCAGCACGCACATTACTAGGACCCTGGAACTGGCTCACCTAAACAGAATGTTAATTTTTAAAGGTTTTCATGTAATGATCAGTGCCATTTGACATGACATGTCAAAATGTCTGCTGTGAAAAAGATCTACTGGGAAATTATCGTCCATACCCACACAGGTGTTTTCACTTATTGAGTCCTGGGGGGGTCTTATCACACACTTAAGTGAAAACTCCTGTGTGGGTGTACAAGATTTAATATTCAGATATTTTATATTACTTTAAGTTACACTTGACAACACTGTACATCCCATCGATGTCAGGTTGGTAATTTACAGAAATTGAAGTTGCTATTCTATTTTTCATTTAGAAGATGAAAACTAAATGGCAGAAGAAATTGAAGTCTGTTTGATGATAGCCATATTGTCCTCTTATATTTAGTAGGTTCGCATGTTTTGAGAAAATAGTTTAATTTTTCAGTGAATCTGCATGCATGATATTGCAGAATTTACAGATAAAACTATCCTTCCCAAAATGGCATGTTTTGTCATTATTGCAATATTTAACAGGATTTTTCATTCACTTTAACAGACATTTTATAGTAATTGGTCACCATCCATTATCACTGATACTGGGGTGTAGTTATAAATTGATGTATCTGTTGCAAGATTTTATGCTGATGGTGGTGGAGGAGATGATGTGTGTTGGACTGATTGAACTCACTGCTTTCATGTGTTGCAGAACATCGAGCTGAAGGTGGAAGTAGAGAGCTTGAAGCAGGAGCTCCAAGAGAAACAGCAGCTTCTGGACAAAGCCCTGTAAGTCCACACATTATTTTTTATCAGATTTATTTATCAATGTGCAATTCTAACCCTTATCTTATATAAACTAAGGTTTCCCAATTTGTAAGTGAATAATGGTGTGAACACAGTTTCTACATCAAAAGAACACTTAAATAAATCAACATCGTCTTTGTCACACTGTAAAAGATGCTTTCTGCTGTTTAAGATCAGTAATGAAAAGCACACTAGACAGGCAGGTATCGACCGCATAGGTTTATTGAAAAAGCCTTCATGAAAAGTTTGAGTGACTTGAAAATACCCAATTATTTTAACATAATACATAACGTGTACCAGTGGGCAGATGCACCTCCATCTATGGGTGAATAGTTTAGCGAGAAGTGTGTCTCTACTATAGATTAGATGTGATTCTCTACATGGTCCTGTCTCAACTGTGGTAACATGTCATATCTCTAACAGCTCATATGTCGTGCAGCAGCTGATAGAGAGAGCACGCATGCACGCACACACACACACACACACACACACACACACACAAAATGGACATACGCAAGTCACGGTGGAAAGCCGAATGCCACGCACAACTTAAGTCCTAGACATGTTACAAAACTCTCTTGTAGGATTATTTTAAACAGCAGCAACATACACAGACATATTGAGGGGCTGTTGCTCTAACCTGAAGAAGCGGCAGACCCCACCCTAAGATGGATATTTTTCTGTGGCCCAATGGGAGCACACAGACATTACCAACACCACCCTATGCCCTGAGATGGAGGCTTTTCCATGGCAGCATCTCCAAGGGAGATTTCCCCATTCTGGAGAGCTGTGAACAATCTCAGAATAACTGGTCTTGCAAAAAAGGGCACTGATCTAGTCAGAAGCTAAAAGGGCAAAAGGTGCCGGAGCACCACATGTGGTCCATATCTGCATGAGCCTGGTTGACAGGCTTTAAAAATGAAATGCTGGGTTTTTAAATGTGACATGATGATGTGGGAGACCGCACTTTTATCCATTATAGCAAGTATCCACCGTGCTGAAGTGCCCCTGAGCCAAACAATGTGCTGTTGACATTTTGGGTTTGAATAGTTGTGTGAGAGAAACAAAAGTATTCTGTTCCCTTTGTGTGATCTTTATCCCTTTTTGATATCGCTGATTCCTCTCAAACAGATGTCCGTTTCTACCTGCTGGGCTTTAGTATGCAGCTTGAAACTGCTGAAGGAGTTCAGTGCATAGCCAAAGTAGGCGAAGATGGAGCTCTCATCGGGTTGTTAGCATGGTGGCATTTCAGTTCCCTCTCTACATGGCTCACACTTCGTAACAGTTGGCCATGCGTTATACAGAAATCAACAGAGATGCTGTTTAAAGGTCAGGATTGTTGACCTTTAATGGTTCATCACTGACCAACTGTTGATGCTCTTGGAGAGGATAGACTGACTCTTATTACTGGTCTCTATTTTTGTTGCTGTTGTTACTCCCTCCTTACATGTTATGTTGTATTGTGACCATGGGCTCCTAGTTAGTTTTTCATTGTGTTCTGCACAAATTTTAGCAGTGAGCGACTGGTCAAATGTTGTCTCTAAGTGCATGTAATGCACATGTTTCATAGTTTGCCGAGACAAATACCAAAGGTACTTAATTAATCCGGACGATTTTCGATTCAAAACAAGCTTGTATTGTGTTTGTGACCAATTCAAAATCATGTGCATTTCAGTGTCTGATCCACAATAAACTTAGTAACCCTTAACCTTAAAAAAGTTACTCTGAACCCTAAAAAAGTAAACCCTTATGAATCCTAGCCTCATACCCAAGGAGTGTGTGTAAAGATAAATTATATTACCATAGAATACTGTGCCACATCACAGAATACCACAGGTTACAAAAGATACTGTAGATCACCATGAATACCATATGATACCATACATGTCATTGAAATAGCAAAGTTGTCTGATCAAAAAGTGGGGGTGTAACACGGTTGCTCCCCCAAGTCTAATATTGGAGATGCAGCTGCTCCGCCTGCTCCATTGCTCAGGCACTTATGATTGTTACAGCATGTAAATATGATGTGAACCACTGATCTGAGTCAGCAGAGACGATCCTGATAGTAAAGTGGTTAATGTTGCACAACTTGGATTCTGCTTTCCTCCTGGCCAACAGTTTGCTTCTCTGTAATTTCTACAGTACCCATTCTGTCTGCCACAGAATTGCTTACAGCTAATTGTGAATAGCAGTCAGTGCCCTGCTTGGGAAAACTGACGTTTTCTGCTCCGCTCAAGATCAACAAAGAGCATTGTTTGATGTACTTGCTGCGTATTCAGGGCCTCACAGCATCTCTCAGTAGTATACATTGTATGTAGCAACAGACTGAGATTCTGAATTCTGATTCTGATACTGAATTCTCTTTCTTCTGACTTCATACAGAAAGGTTGGAACTGAGGATGAAATCTTGTCCATTACACATAAAGGACATTTGTCCATGAGTCAGACATTTGCATTACTCAGACTGGTTCAAAATATCTCAGTTATTTGAGCTGTTGCATGTGGTGGACAGAGTTAAAAACGTATGTAGAGAGGGCCCAGGACAGGACTCAGGGCGACACTGTGGCGTCTGCCATTCTGGGAGCAGAAATTCTGGGATAGCGCTGGCGACTGATTTAGTGATATAGACAGATGCCTGCACAGTTGGAGGCTGAAGGACTGAGGGAAACACATACGTCATGAACCGCATAACCACATGTGGTTGTAGGAGGACACAAAGAAACAGAATGTATGTGAGGAGATCAACATTTCAGATTAGAAGTTCAACCAGTTCAAGCCTCTGGTTGAACTCAATGATTGTCCAGGTTACTTGCAGTATGAAAAAAGATCCATATTGCATCCACCTCTGTGTTTACGTCAAGCCCTTCGCTTCACTTTCTGACTGTGTGAACATCACTTCTGCAAGAATATACAGTATGGTGGCATTAACCATGTCAGTAACAGCCTTCACTATGGGAGGAGCACTTTGCTTAATCTCTGCTATAAGTGGAAATGTGTTGGTGTCCCATGAGCGCTGTAGCAGACAGGAAAAGTGATGACATCATATTGTTAATTGGCTCTCACTAATGTGTCCATTATGATCTGATGCTCACCCTTTGACCATAACAGTGAGTTCATTTGGGCTGCACTCAGTGTGTTCAACTCTGATTTCCCTTTTTCGCTGCTAAACAGCACAACAGCAGAGAGCTTGACCAATCACAATGAGGCAGAGCTGCAGAGACGGTGTCAGGAGAGACAGCAGGAAATCGACCACATGGAACAAGTGCTCGAGACCAAGATTCAGCTCCTGCAGGAGGTTCGTTCGCTCCCACCCTCAGCTAGTTACAACCTGCATGCCGGTGCCGCCGATTTTGAAATCATAACTGTCATAACTGTGTACGCTTCCAGGAGGCCCAGCTAGCACGCAGCGAGGCTGAGCGGATGGCCTCGCTGGCTGGATCACACTCCCATGCCTCCCTCCTCTCCTTAGACACCCCCATGGAGGATATCCCAGAGGACGAGAGGCCTCCCAGCGTCCTGTCCCCATCCAACATCAACAAAGACAGGTGCAAAACACTAAAATCATTATCAAACCAAACAAATGAAAATCCACCCTTCTGTCTCACTGACAATATCTCTGTCTGTGTTCAGGTTAATAGAGGAGCTGACTAAAGAGCTTCGCTCCAAGGAGGACCTCATCACAGAGCTGAGCGAAGAGAAGACCACTCTCACACTCAGGGTGGGGGAGCTGGAGGGACAGGTTCAGGAGCTGTCGTCATCCCTGCTGCAGAAGGACAAGGATGTGGAGGTATATACGCATTTTATTCCTGTTACCTAACATCTAAAATCCCCTTCTCTTAGCGAATAGATAACCATCGTTTGGCCATATTCTCCCTCTGACCTGAGGAAGTGTTGGACCCCGCCAGTCAGTGTGTTTCTATCACATACGTATCCCTTATGTATGTAGATGTAGAGTATATCTGTCAAACTCTGGACAATTTATACAAGCCTTACAATATTACTGAATTCCTCTGGACCACCGTGTCTGCTCTGGTCCGAAGAGGCTCCTGAAGCAGCATGTGTCACATTCCTTAACCTCATTTAAACAGCTATTCATTTAGGTCACACAAGCTATTTCAGGCACAAACTACTACTTAAACAAACACACACACCACAGGTGCACATGTATGGCAGTATTAACACACTTTTACACACCCATGAGGCAAGATGTCATCTAAAGAAAATACTTCTGTGTAGGTTTTATTTGTTCTATTTCCTGTTTCTGTATGTGTTTGCTTAATCCTGACATTATATGTAATTATTTGGTTAATTCGTAGAATAGCACATACAGTAGGTTTATAGTCTGTCTCCTCTATTACAGTTTTATCAGGAGGAACTCGGTCAAGAGAGGCTGCGCATCGAGCAGGAGATGCAGGTATGTAGAGCTCTGTATTTTCATGTAAAAACACAAAGGCACAGATACAATTTGGGAGATTCTTTTTAGCATTTAAAACACCTTGATTCATTAGCCTTCACATGGTAATATATAGTTCTCCACTAAGTGTCAGAGTAGCGTCACAGTTCTCCATTGTTTGATGTCAGACAGACTCTGCCTCCTCATGGACAAAAAACACGACACATATTTGAATAATCTGAAAGTTGTTCTACCGAAACTAGCTGTAATGTTTAAGATAGAGGGAGATTCACAATATTTACAATACGTTTTCATTCACTGTAAATTTAAGAGGTTGTGGAAGACATACAGCAAAGTAGTATTCAATATGTTAAACGTTCTCTACAGGATGTTCTGTATAGATATAAGCTTAATAAAATCAATACAATTACTCTCTGTGATACAAGAACAGAAGCATAATTGTACCACAGCTGAAAGAGCTAACTGTTAACAATTTCACAGCAAAAAGTAAGTGAACATCCTATGAAACATCTTGTGGTGAGTTGAAAATTTGGGCAACCTCGCTGTGAATACCTTATGAGTCATCAACGTGGGCTTATTCCAGTCTGATCTCAAATAAAATAGATATGAGTTGATGAACTTTCCTCTAGCAGTGCCGAGGAACATGACGCAAAAAAAAGTGCTTATCACTGTGACACTGCAATAGATGGAGCATCATGTGAAGCTTCCTGTGACGGCACAGTCCATCATGCGGAGGGTTTATCTCATCGCACAAAGTGCCAAAAACTCATTACATTTACCAGCTTTAGCTGCACTGACATCCCCAAGGGCACATTCCTCTCCTGTTATATAATTAAAGTACGAATGGAGGGGGACCGTTACCTTAATGTCAGCTACCTCTTCCCACAGGGAATTGTAGCCATTTGTAGTTTTACAAAAATGAATAATCATAACCATTGTTAGCTTTATTATTTAGCTTTGTGGTGCTGTGCAGTGTTGCTTTGTGTTATTGGATATAGCCTGACTGCATCACAGTGTTTGTTGCAAACATGTTGTTGGGTGAGTGTTGCACAAGCAGTGTTTTGTTTTACAGATACGTGTGCAGGCATTTTAACTTGTAAATCACTTGTGGTTGAAGGAAGCAAATGTACTCGCCAGGCAGGCTCCTGGCTCAGATTTCACACTGGGTGCATGTGCATACGTAAAAGTGCACATGTGAGTACGAGAAGAGGATGTTTGTTTTTTTATTTTGGCTGAATCAGTGTGTTGAAATGCAGGTTCTTGGGTTGGTGCACAGAACGTTTGACATTGCTAAATTAGAAGGAAGTGGCAGTTGTTTGTTGGTGGTGGATATGTGTGCACAAGAGTATATGTGAGACAGCATGTAGAATAAAATGAAATAAAATATTCATCCATTAAAATGATTCAATACAGCAAAAATATAGCAGGGAACACCATTGCAGGTAAAATATGGCTAAAGCAAATATGGTTTGCTATAGTTTGAGGCTTTAAATGATACTCAAGTCAAGCATCAGCACAACTGGTGTGTGAGAGAGAGAGAGAGAGAGTGTGTGTGTGTGTGTGTGTGTGTATGTGTATGTGTGTGTGTGTGTGTGTGTGCGCGCATTCCCATGAGGTGCCCTCTTTCATATGTGCGTGTGTTCATGCAGGCATCTCCCTGGTTAGCAGTTTAACGGGTCTGGTTTCAGCCGGGTTGTCGATAGGTCAGGTCGACCTTTGAGTGCTCAGCGACCCCCAGCACTGATATCAAGTTGTGTTGTTTCAGACAGACTCACACCATAAGAGCTCTTAATTAGTTCCCCAGACACCACAGCCATGTAGATCGAATCAGTGTCTGGAGAGAGAGAAAGAAATATCATCTGAAACCTCTCAACACGATTGTTTCAAAGGCTGCCTTTTCAAGACTAACTTGTATTACTAAACTGTTTATACATGTTGACATTTGCTTGTATTTATGAGGATCATATTTCACAAAATAAGAAGAAATATCATGTGTCCAGACTTATTATTTAGCTGCATCCTTTCTGCATGTGTTGCTGTCTGTCTGCAGCCTCCTTAACACAAATTCCAACAAACATCTGATTTTGAGAAAGTAAATTGAAATTGAAGCAGGCACACGGCTGCACATCTCTGACTCGCACATTAATGAGGATCTGTCTGTCCGGGTAGAGCTGCTCTCAGGATGAAAGTATATAGAAAGTATAT
Organism: Pempheris klunzingeri; assembly: GCF_042242105.1. Classification (NCBI taxonomy): domain Eukaryota; kingdom Metazoa; phylum Chordata; class Actinopteri; order Acropomatiformes; family Pempheridae; genus Pempheris; species Pempheris klunzingeri. The sequence continues at coordinate 7,027,655 of NC_092026.1, forward strand.
AGATGGTCGATTTTTCACTGCATATCATGGACGTCCCCGCGTGACAGCATGACCATCTGTTTGTGCGCCCTCAGGGAAAACTAAAACTGTTTACTGCAGAGATAAAGTTGCACAGTCAAACTCATGAGAAAGGCCCGGTTGTTTGACCATCACAGTCAAGTCACTGTTGACGTATCTGCACCATGGCAACAGGACATACAAATAAGATGAAGCTAGAGGCAATAGCAGGTTTTGACTGCATACTGACAGACAGACAGACGTTGACTGGTCTAATCAGAGCGCCATTAAAGGACCAGAACCAACACACCATGATTATACCATTACAATAATATTCAATAAGTTCAAGTCAACTCAGTGAGCTTTAGAAAACACGCACAATTTTTGACAATACCAACACATCTTTTGATTTTTTTTAATTATTGTGAATTCTTTATCATGTGTTATATGATGACAAAAAGAAAGCAAAAAAAAGTCTTAAAATGCTTAATTCCACAACTATTAGTCACTTAATAGACAGCAACTGTAACAGCAAATATGAAGCTGTAACCAAACCTGTTATAAAACTGACTCAAACAATCTATTGATTTTCCAAATGATAATCTTTCAAGCACTGGCTCTGGTATGTTGACCTCCATAAAAACTTTATTTTCCAATATAACCTCAGGAAATCTTTATGTTACCACACAGCAGCCCTGCTGTACACATGTGCCATCTTGCTGACTGGTTGTGTTGCTCACTCATCATTATGCCTCCTTCCTGGTAAACTACCAATGGATGACTTAAGATCAGGCAGCTGACCCTGCTAGAAATAGAAAGAACAAGAACATGATTAATCTAAATGGTCTGCTCTGTAGTTAAGACTTAACACGCTTCAGTATATGTAGTGGTCTAATGAATACTAAGTTACATAAATACACCGAAAGTTATGTAATTATGATAAAAATGAAGCAATGTGTTTATACCTAAAATGGAAACTGGTTCTAGTTAATCAGCACATCCAATCTTATCACATAGGCATGCAATAGATTTGTACAGTGCATATAGTGTAGTAATGTGTAAACCTGATGCAGAATGATTATAGAATATATAAACCATTATAATAAGAATCACTCAGAGAGACATGCACTGTAAACCTTGTGCAGCCTGCTCTGGCAGTACTGTGTGGTCAGACAATAAATAGTATAGTATATAATCTGTCTCCTTCTCAGTTTTATCCAGTTTTACAGAGCGTCACTAATGTTACCATGCTACTGAGCATTTCACCTGTTCAGTCAGGCGAACAGAGCTTAGAGAGCCGGGCAGGAGGAAGTCACAGCCTCCCAGGGGGACGTCTCTCTGTCTCTTTATCAACAAAATCTAAATGAAACCGATATTCTCTGGATATACGTTTAATTGCCCGTGTTATAGCGAAATAAGTCGTTTTAAATCGGAAAGATAGCGGATATTGAGCCGTGATCACCTCTGTGTGACTGCACCCGGCTCCTCCACCCCCTGCATCCTGCTAATGGTGCGCTCCGCCGCTGCAGGTCTGTTTCAGGCAGCCTCGTCGTTATCTGCCCGGAGGATCTCCGACCGCGCTAAGGACAGAGCTCGGAGAGCGCGTGTCTGCCTCTCCAGCCGCCGGTACCGGCTCTGAAATGAATGAAGAGTCCCTTCATGGGACACGGACACCGGGGAGACACCCAGAGGACCGTCCCAGGACGCCTGCTGCCGCTCCGCTTCCGTGTAAAGGGCAGCGGATTATTACCTTTCCCCGGTCATGATCGACCTGACGGCGTGCGGTGCGGCTCGTGAGTCCGTGACAGCCGACTGATGGTGCAGAGGCGCGTGCGGTGCTGTTGGGGAATGCGAAACAGCGGTTCGGTGACAGCGCGAGGACGATACACAGATAAATACTGCATCTGACTGATGAGACATTAACGTGACTTGGCGGTGTGTCTGTGGGAGTGTGCGCCATATTACTGATGCACCTGCGCCTCCAGCAAATGAACGGTGATCCTGGTCTGATGGAAATGTTTTAATGATGGTCACAACCTCAGTTCGTCTGTTTTTACCTCACGGCTCTCAGTCCTGCCAATAGCCACACGTGCATCCATTCTCTACAAGCTTCTTCCTCTTCTTCTTTTCCTCGTCTACCTCTGCTCCTTTATTTTTAAGCCATTGAATTTAATGCCAATGCAGTGACTGATTTCACAAGGAGCTTTATGCTATGTCAGATGAAGGGCTCTAAAAGCAAGTGTTTGCTCTGATGCAGCTTGCTCTTTTATGTGGGACGTGGGATCAAATTCACCATAAGGATTCAGGTGTCCTCATGTTTGACTAAACAGGATATTCTGACACTCCTCAGTAATTATAAGCCTGTGGAATGCTTGATCTCAAGATGAAGGAGTCGTGTCGCATCTGTGGACGGGAGCTCTGCGGTAACCAGCGGCGATGGATCTTCCACCCCACCGCCAAGCTCAACCTGCAGGTGCTGCTGTCTCACGCTCTCGGCCAAGAGCTGACCCGGGATGGCAGGGGAGAGTTTGCCTGCTCCAAGTGCATCTTCATGCTGGACCGCATGTACCGATTCGACACGGTGATCGCCCGTGTGGAGGCCCTGTCCATCGAAAGGCTGCAGCGGCTCCTCCAAGAGAAGCATCGGCTGAGGCAGTGCATCGGTGGGCTCTACCGGAAGACAAATTCAGAAGAGGGTGCTGTAACATTACCCAGAGCCAATGAAGAACCAGGAGATGGGATGGTGGACATCTCGGGTCTCACTCATGCGAAGTACTGTGCGCTCCTCCAGGACGACCTGGTCTACTCTTTGTACGAGTCCTGGGCCGACGACAGCCTGGACTGTCACCACCACCACCACCCCACTCAGTGTGCTGCTGGTCCAGGGTCAGAGTTTACAGGCTCTCACCGATGTGCTCCCAGCACTCCCAGGAGGTGTCGGGGATGTTCCTACTTGCGGGTGGCGGACTCTGACTATGAGGCTGTTTGTAAGGTGCCCCGGAAGCTGGCACGAAGTATTTCCTGTGGACCATCAACCAGATATTCAGCCAGTGTTATTGGAGGTGGGGAAGTGGTAGGAGAATTAAATAATGTGGAGGACTTAGAAGAAGCCCCCTCCTCTCTAACTCTGGTCCCTGGTTCTAAGGAACCCTCCAGGACCTCGGACAGCGATCGCACCCTGGCTGGACGAGCCAGCTCCAGCCCCTCTGTAGCATCCTTAGAGACAGCTGAGGAATATATTCAGCCTGGAGCCATAGCAGATGGGCCACTGAGCTCCCCCAGGGAACCAATAGATGACCGGATATCTGACTCCCTCTCTGAGGAGCACATGGGAGCCCCGCATGGCCAAGCCTCACCTGGACCCAGCCTCTCTCTGGCCCTCTGTTTGCTGCAGAGCTATACGGTCTACAGGCCAGTCCAGCACTCTAAGGGGAGCAAGCTACCAGTGCTGCTCCGACGGAGCTCCAGTAATGGACGCACGAGGCTGGGCTTCCCTGATCCTGTTGTGGGATTGTCTTATGGAACTCCAGATGGAGAAAGAGACAGTCACATGCCAACACCTGAGCTGGAGAACCATCTGATACGGCTGGACGTTGGCATTGATCACACTCTGAACCTGGCTGATATGGCTGAATTATTGGAAGATTTGTACAAAGAGTATCCTCCCCCACGTCCCCACCAGGTATAAAACCTTTGAGAGGATGGTGATGGTGCTGACTACAAGGATTTTACCCCTGCAGGATGATGACACTCAGTGTAGTAATGAATGTTGCTTATGCACTCCAAATGTGCCGTCTGTGCAGGACTACGGGTGAACCAACCCAACAGGCTTTGATGTTTGACAGACAAACAGTGCAGCCTGCCCAAAAAACGATTATTCTCACCACTTTTTTAGCGTAATTAGCCTCATCATCCCACTGTCAGTCACTTAAATCCTTCACTCAGCTTCTCCAACAAGCTTTTCCCCAGTAGGTCGTGAGCTGCAGTGCTTTGTGTGTGTGTCTGTATTCTTAGCTGTCTATATGTGGGAATACATTACATGAGCAGTCAGGTTCGGGTAAGCTGTAACACATGACAGGGCCTTATTACCAAGTGGGTGTGTGAGAGTGCGCACACACAAAGAGGTCATTAGTCAGGTCAATAAAGAAGAGAGCATATAGTGAAAGCAACTTAGTGAGTGTAAATGTTTAAAAATTGAATATTAATTATAGATTCAGATTAAGTATGAGGGAAGTGAAGATTTACAGTGACTTCAATCACAGCTGCTAAATACTCTGCAGCCTGAACGCAGCCTGCAGACAGTTTCCCTGTTCTCCCTGTCTTTCCAGTTATAAACTAGATTGTTGTAGCACAGGATTTTCTGGTCAAGTATGCCAGGACAAGTACGCATCTATAGTTTGTGTTTGTGCAATATTAAAAATCTGTTCTCTCCAAAATAATAATCCTTCGCAATAGTTTTTGGAGGGTGTGCATTTGTCTCTTGGATTAGATGTTCTTCTTTAATAAGCGTGTGTGATCCTCAAGCCGGGGCTACTGACTAAAGTAGGTTAGATGAGGGGAGACATTAAGACAGGATGACTCCACTATTGGCCTATTTTCACACGGAGCCCTTGAGGCAAAGTGATCCACGCAATATCAGACCACCCTGTCATCTCAGCACTGGTTGGCTGCTACAATAAAACAGTTTAAATGACTTAATTTAATCATTTATATTACAAAAACAAGAAATTATAGTAAAAATCTAAATGTATTTCATTTAATCTTACCTACATGAAACCAAAAACGATGGTGGATGAATGTACAATAGAAATCAGTGTATCTTAATTAAATCCTTTAGTCAGTGACAGTTAGAGGCATTTTTACGCTGGTTATGTAAAGATAATAGTGGCTTAGAGCACTTTAAGCTCACAGACTCGTGCTAAGTCATGCATGCAGACTCTCGACCCACTTCAGAGACGCTTTTTACAAAGTACACACATGAACGAGCAGTGTCTCTAACTGTTGTACCCATATTACATAATCCACTATGAAAGTTATGCAGCCCACAGCTTCTGTATTTTTCATGAATTTGAAACAAACAAAATATCTTCATCATAAATAATTCAGCTGCTGGGTTTGGTCATCACAGAGCCTCGTTGAGGAGCAGCAGAGTCAGCTGAACCAGTACGAGTGTGCGGCCGGTCAGTGTGTCAGCGAGCTTCAGAAGGCACAGCTCCAGGTCCAGTCCCTGCAGGCCAAGATCCACGAGAGCGAGGCCAACAATATGGTATGGCACCTCAGAGAGCCTCATTTCAGTTGGTCATGTCGTGATAAATCTGCATTTGATGACAGCCTCACCGTGATACCTGTCTCCGTCTGTAGAAGCTGCAGGAGAAGTTGAATGAGATGGAGTGTGAGCTGCGTTCGATCCGCCAAGCTGCTCAGAGTCAGGAAAGAACCATTCAGGGTCTCACAGAGTCCATCAGCACCAAAGACAGTGAGGTAAGCGTTTGTCCGTATTGTACATTGAGTCTACTACTCAATGCTTTGAGAAGGTGCTCATACCCATGATTGATTCTGCTCAAAGGCCCAGGAGCTGTACCAGCTTATTGAAGGGCAGAACACCACCCTGTGCAAGCTGAGAGAAATGGTCCACCGCAACCAGCTTGCTCAAAGCAAGGTGAGACATCAAGCACGTATAGTGGATCCTGATCCAGTGTAATTCTTTTTGGTGAGAAATCTCATCTCCAGGCTGATGACCTACTGATCTTGGTCTGTGGTCATTCTTTGTCCAGGCTCCAGAGGGGGCCAGCGAGTCCTTGACACTTGCCCAGCTGCAGGACGAGCTGGTGGGGGTGCAGAGCTCTCTTTTCTCCCTCGGTCTGGAGCTGGAGTCCAGTCAGAGGAGTCTGAGGCAGAGCCAGAGGCAGGGAGATGATCTGGTGAGGTTCAAGGACAGACTGAACTCCGATCTACAGGAGGCACTGCAGCACAGGGAGGCCACTGAAAAACACAACCAGGTTAGTGTGTTTGTGATGAGCGTGAGTCAAACAAACATTTGCCTTGAACGAATGATCCAGCATGTGCAACCTCTCGTCTCTGTGCTGCAGGACCTGCGCTGTGCCCTCCAGAAAACTCGCTCCGAGCTTCAGGCTAAAGAAGCAACTCTGAAGGAGAGCGAGGCAGAGAGACACGCTGCGGTGCAGGAAAAAGAAAGGAACATCACACAGCTCAAACGCTCTCTGCAGGATAAGGAGCAACAGTTACAGGTAACATACGTAAATACTATGTCCTCTTCAGCTTGTAGTATGTAGTTGCATAGAAATGTGCAAATTTCTGATCCTGTTTAAAATCTTTCTGTCTGTAGGAGTACTCAGAGATTTTGGAGACAGCAGGAAGCTCCAAACCAAGAGATACCCTGCTGGAGAAGCTCAAAGAGCGAATTAAAGATAGAGACAGAGCTCTGGAGGTAAAACACAAACACACACACACTTAAATATACACACCAGGGACAGAAATTAATTACAGTTTGGTAGAAATAATGAGAGGACCTCAAAATGATCTTGATACTGAAGACTACCCTTCTCAACCACAGTTCCATATGGATCACTGTACCATACTCTATGTGATTCATGCGACAGTCTTTTCCTGTAATTTAAATGCAAGGGAAATGGAAAGGCTTTCATCAAGGCTTTTCATCGGAAAAGAGCTAAATATTCATTTTGTAGCAGGTTTAAAAAGCTAGTGGAAGACAGACATGCAAACTCCTGCATGCAGAAATGCAAACCAGTAGGTCAGCATTAAATTTCCCAACCAGCATAGTAGAAAATATTTTTAGGGACAGAGAGACGTAAGTCCTGCTGTAACTGTACAGCAGTGGGAAAGAAGTGCTTATTTGCCAGAATGCAGTGAAGTGCGTTATTTTATAAAAACATTACCATAAAAAAGGATTTTCCCCAAAACAATCAGATGATAGTCGCTAACAAACATGCTAATTTAATACGCTGACACATTTGATTTAGTTGGTTTCTAAGGAGCAGAAGCGTTAAATGCTGCACATCTGAACACTGAACACTGTATAGAACAGGAGGAATGCCAGAGTGAGGATGATTATCACTGCTGACGCTGCCCAGAATAGCAGCAGTGTGATTTTCTCCCCCTCCGCTGTCTGCAGCGCTCCATCGATGACAAGTTCCGCTGTGTGGAGGAGCGCGAGGACCAGGTGAGGAGGCTGCAGCTGGCCCTCCGGGAGAAGGAACGAGACCTGGAGAGACTCCGCTGCATCCTGTCCAACAACGAGGAGACCATCACGGTACGCTCATCACACGGTGTAAACATATCAGATCTGCAAGGTGGTTCTAATGGACATACATGAGGCATTATATGTTTTTTTGTTTATTTTGTGTGTGTGGTTGCACCTGTGATTGTGACCTTCAGAGTCTGGACACCTTGGTGCGCAGCAAAGAGCTGGAGCTGGAGCAGGCGGCAGAGGCTTACAGGAACCTCCAGTGGCTGAAGCAGCAGAGCGAGGAGAAGGAGAGAAACACTCTGAGAGAGAAAGACACCATCATGAGCCAACTACAGGCAGCTCTGCAGGCACGCAGCCAGGAGACACAGGTAACACACACACACACACACACACACACACACACACACACACATATTTTTAAGGCGTTTGTTGACATGGATTCTAATTGTTAGCAGTGTAATTCATTTCAAAGCTTTGTAAAACCAGTCCACATGGACAAACCTGTGCTACTTGTTTTCACGTTCACAAATACAACAGGTGTGCTGACTCAGCCTTTTGTGGGTGTATGTATGTTGATGTTGTTTTGTGTGTGTGTGTATACAGGATCTGACAGCAGCCCTTGTTGCCCGAGTTCAGGCTGGTCCCACTGAGGTTGTGGAGGAGTTGAAGGCTCGGCTGGCGCTGAAAGAGAAACTCTTCCAGGAACTGTTGGCAGACCGCAGCCGCCAGTCTAATGAACATCAGGCGCAGGTCCAGGACATGCTCAACATCCTCAGCTCCAAAGACCAGTACCTGCAGGTAGGCCGTGATGCTGGTTATGGTGATTGTTATGGAAATGCAACTGCTAAATTGCGCACAACAAAAAGAAGCTTAAACCTCTTCACTGTTTCTCTCAGGACTACTCCTACAGGCTCTCCCTTGTGATTAGTGAGCAGACCAGCCAGCTGCAGGAGCTGCGCAGACAGCTGTCATTAAAAGAGCAGGAGCTGTGCGAGATGAAACGGGACATGGAGAGAGAGACGGGAGGAGAGATGGAGCATCTGCAGAGTCTGCTCAAACAGAAAGAAGCCTTTATCAAGGTACATGTGCGTGTTTTTTTCCCTCAGCTCTCTCCCTTGCTCCTGTACTCCTGATCTTCACAGTGTACTCCATTCATCAGGAGCTGATGCAGGGCCAGGGGGAGACGATGCACACATCCTCTAAAGAGAGTGAGGCAGAGATGAGGGCTCTCCAGGAGGAGTTGCAGCTGGTACTGAAGAAGGAGAAGGAGGCTCAGGTATCTTTGTACCCTGTGATGATGCATGAAAACAGTCCTTGTGATCTCACAAGTATTCTCACATGTGTTTTGTGTTGTCTCGCGGCAGAAGGAGCTCTCTGCCCTTCGTGTATCTTTGACTCAACAGCAGGCCACACAAGTGGACACTAAGGACAGCACTGATCATCAAGTAGGATTTTGCTTAATTCTCAGCCAATTACACAGTTTGCACTGCTTAAGATAAATGCATTTATTATGTCTCTCCCTCCCCCTCACCCCTGCTCACCACTCTGGTCTAGTGTGTGCTGGAGAAGCTTGTGTCAGAGTACAACAAGCTGAACGATGCCCTGAGAGCAGAGAAGAGATTATACCAAAATCTCAAGCACATTCACACCAATAGTGACAGGTAGGGAAGCTGCAGCCGCGCCTTGTGACAGGCTAGTCTCCTGTGTATACAGTAAGTTGCAGTTTTTTTCCCCTCTAAAACACTGTTTCCTATTCCTCAGCTCTGAGAAGATCCAGGCCCTCCACACTGAGCTAGACTCAGTTCAGGCACTCCGCAGACAGCTGGAGGAGGTCCTGGCCAGGACTCGTAACATGGCACTGATGCTGGAACGGGCAGCTAAAAGGCAGCCTGACTTCGGAGGTGGGGTTGGGCAGGGTCCAGCCTCCAGGGCTGCGGGGGGCACTGTCACTAACGCTCTGTGATGTTCTGTCTGACCACAGCACTGTTGAGTGACAACAGCACTCTTTATGTGAGATGGAGCCGTTTGTAGCCACTGACGGTCACTTTAATGGAAATAATGGTCCTAATGTGAATATGATCCGACAAATTCTTCTCTAAAGTGTCTAAATGTGACCATCAGCCTTCAGGCAGCTTCATCCAGATAGCACAAGCACTACTCGTAGCAGACGCCTGTTCAGATTAACCTCCATGGTATGAAGTGGAAACATGCAACCCAGAGTCTTATTTATTAATATATTTTGTGAGTGTGGCGTGAACATGTTTTTATATTGTTTTTGAAAACTGCCTGCGTATTGCTTTGCAGTGCGATTGTTCTGTATTGCCATTTCTGTGTACTGTCTCTCACCGGTCACTCTTCCAGCCTTACTGTCACAGTGAAGTTACGTCTTGTGGAGAAACTCAAGCTCATGCCTTACAGTGAAACGTGTCACCATCCATCATTTGTTTTATATCATCTGTTTGTGAACAGGTTGTGTACACTTAACAAGGCTCAAGATGCAAATCCAAAAAAGATGGCCAAGTTTCCTTCACTTCAGCTAACCTCCAATAGCTTTCATACACGGTTTTATAACGTAAACCTGCTCTGAACTAGTTATATTTCAGCCTGACTGATATGCATGAAACATAGGGTCAGCTACATTACATATAATAGGTGGTAGGTGCACGCTGATTACTTTAAAGTAACATTGTGGTAATTTAGTATATGTGTTATTTTTAGTTTATCTGCTTGTTGAACTTAAGTTCAGCTTTGTACCAAGACAGCAGAAAAATATAATATTGAGTAATTTCACTGTCTGCACTGTGCTCTCCATAAATCACTCGAGATGTGAATGCCAGAAATAATACTTGCCCATAAAATATTTATATTAGCTAGAGAACATTTTCTTGGTGCCCTGAACTCTCATCTAGCCTCAGAGATGGAATCCTTGTCAACACCTCTTTTTGTATTTAAAATGAATTCAAAAATAAAAACATGCTCGCTTTTTGTCAAAAGCACTTCTGTTTGTTGTGTATAACTGGGAATTTGTTGTAAGAATATCCCAAACCTGAAATCCTACACTTGGTCCTTCTTTCCCCAAAGATCAATCCACAATGTGTATTGTCTTTCTGAGCCATTCATCAGAGTAGAAATACTACAGTATGTCGTCCTCAGCCTCCTAGTTTTACAACCATGAAAACACAAATTATAAATGTGTTGAAATAGTCACGATTTAAAATATGGTCAAACATGTCTATTATCAACAGATTTCAGTAAATAATTCAGCTTTAATGTATAAATATAAACTTCTGAATGTGTACTATCAGACATTTCCAATCCACATAGGTGTTTTTCTTCATGTCTTTGCTCCCTCATGCATGAGACTGTGGCATGGTTTTCATGTTTGCATGGCTGTTCTGCTGTAATTAGTTACCACTTAGATATTCACAACACTAAAATGTGCAAAAATACTCTTTTACTCAACTTCCCGGATATTTTTAAAAACATGAAATCCATGTTAGATTAAATGACAGATACATCCAACAACACCCACAGTTTCCACATGTTCCCAGTATGGGAGTGGTGACAGTATGTAGTGCCACAGTGTGTAAACAGGGCCCCACATTCACTTCAGTTCAGCTTACAGAGCACATTGTTCCATCAATAATAACACAGGAGTTTCGCTCTGTGAATTTCCTGCCCTGTCACTAACAGCACAGAAACATTTAATGTATTTATCTTTCATGCTGTTTTAGGGTGGAGACATTTGTAGTAATTAACTGCCTTTGAACTTTCCCCAATTATGAAATAATCCCTTAATAAGTTCCAACAATGCACTGTAGAGCAACTGTAGATACACACCCAGAGCACCGCACACCGTGTATGTGAAGTATATGTGTGTGTGTGTTGTGTATCATTAGGGCAATGTTCCTTTGAAATTCCTGCCAGTCACTTTCCACTGCTTCCTCACATCAAACTGCTGTGTGTGTGTGTATACCACACTTTAATAACACAGAATAAATAATAAGCTGTCTACATATTCAATTTTGTCACACAATCACTACCAAACTTTCATGTGAGCGACTATAAATGAAATAAAATCACATTTGATTCAGTGTTCAGAGGTTCCCCTCTTGCCAGTGAGCGCACACATACAGTTGTAGTGCTCTGAGTGTGTTCTTGGCTGGCTGCTGCAACGTATGACATAATGTTTCCCTTTAGCCCCGTGACTTCCAAAGTGGTGATTCAGTGTGCAGACAGAAGTCTGGAAAGAATGGGATAGAGAACGGACGCTAGAGAGGGAGAGGCGTAAAAATGACAAGAATAAGAAGAAAACCAGAGGATTAAAATGTAGAGAAAAAGAGATATTGACGGATATTGTCCTTATACGGTTTTGTGTCTCCAGAGCTCAGCACAGACGAAGAGGAGGAGGGAGACGATGAAGACGGCAGCAGTGACGAGTTCACAGACAGCATAGAGGAGGATGATGATAAAGTGACGGCCAGAAGCTTGGGATCCATTCAGGTAAAAGACTTCTATTTACATCTCAGTGTGAAATCCTTTTAAATTCAGATAGTTTGTAGCTACAGATTCATGGATCTATTCTCTCTGTAGCTCATCCCATGGCTGAACGAATAGTAACAAGCGTCATCTTTTTCCTGACTGTATAGACTTCTGTGAAGGTGTGTGGGCCTGAGGGTGTGAGTGGGGCACCAGTGAGGGGGGTGGTGTCCCAGAGAGCTGATGTAAAGCACCTTGAGGAATCAAAGAGGACACTTGAAGGCCACCTTGAAGACATAAGGTCACAACTGGAGAGGGATGGATACACCTCCGTGGCTCAGATGAGGTGCGTATTTGTTTCAGAGATCCCCAGTTAAACTTTATTATTACTTCAGTGTTGACCTCTGAGGGGTTTAAACCTAAAAGTTTCATTATGCACATGTCATTTGTCTCTCTTTCCGTCTTCTGCCAGGAGTGCACTGCAGAGGCTGCAGCAGGAGAACCAGGCTCTGAAAGAAAGCCAAGGACGAGCTGGAGTTGTGGGACTGAGGACAAACACAGACAAGAATCCCAGGAGTGCGAGTCAGGAAGAGGACGAAGAGGAGGAGGAGGAGGAGGAGGAGGAGGATATTGTGGAAGAAGATGAAGAGGAGGAAGCATCTCCAGTGACAGTGGGGAAGCGAGGTCATCCTCCGTGTGTCGGTCTGAGAGACGAGGGAGGGAAGAGACAGTGCACGAGGCCTCCCGCTCTGACGTCCCATCTGCACACACACCAGCCTGAGACGGTAACACATTAACATTTAAAAGGAAATTAAATCATGCAGAACTTCAAGTGACTCACAACAGTCTGTCACAGATATTTTTACTGTGAGGTGTTAGAAATGTTCTCTTATTTCTCCTTAAATTCATCTTATAGTGTTTTAAAAATAAAGTCACAGGGGCTGGTGAATATCATCTCACAATGACATCACCTGCACCCCTCTGCACAAGCCCCTAGAGTGCAATGTTATTGTATTATAACTTATTGGCAATGGAGTATCCACAAGAAAAAGGTTGTTTTTAAGGACGGTTAGTGGAAAATAATTGATGCACTGAACATATATTCAGTCAGTAGCTCTGGTTGCAGTAAGTGAATATTTAAAAAAGTTCTCATATATTTTGGAAATGGACTTATAAATTTAGCAAAACTGCTTTGTTACGCTCCACCCCTGTGAAAAAAGCAAAAAAAGCTGATATCTGGCTGTGCTGGAACAGCTTTGCCTCCAGGCCTTCTCATCACTGGGGCTTGTGTGTTTTGTTCTTTTAGTCCCGTGGTTGTTTATATGAGTAATGGAGGCCTCACTTTGCTGCTGCAGGAGGTAGAGCCGGCTGGTGGCAGCAGCGAGGTGGGAGTGCTCTGGCAGGATATAGAGGAGGGTCTCCGTGAGCAGGCGGCCCGTATGAGCTCAGATCTGGCTCTGAGCCACCAGGAGAACAGGGAGCTGCAGGAGCGCCTGATGGTGTCTGAGGCCACGGTCCACGCTCAGGCTGAACAACTTAAGGACTACAGAGACCTGCTCAGTGAGTCGCTCTAGATGGAACACAAATGAAGGAATGCAAACAAAAGTCCTACAAACCTTTATCAAACACTAATGTTATTCTCATGTCTCTGCAGCGGAGACATCGGTCCAGCAGGCCAATAAGCAGGTGCAGGTGGATCTCCAGGATCTGGGTTATGAGACTTGTGGTCGCAGTGAGAACGAAGCGGAGAGGGAAGACACCAGCAGCCCAGGTTTCTCTCAAACTATTCCAGTCTATATTTTTTTTCTCTCTTGTAAAACATACTCGTTAATCCTCATTAATCAATCATCAACATGTCTCTTTCGTCTCTCTCTCAATTTCAGAGTTTGATGACCTGGAGATGTGCACGTCACTGTCCCATCAGCAGGACTACGAGGGTGTGGCTGGTAGCTGGTACGCTGGTAACTGTAGCAGAAACAGCGGTACTTATGAAATGGGGGATGAGTCCTCCTCTCTCCAGCATCTGGTCCAGGATCTCCGCTCACAGCTGACCCGCTGCCACAAGGTGATCCGTGGGCTGCAGCTGCGTGTCCGCTCCCTGTCAGCCACCAGCGACTACGCCTCCAGCCTGGAGCGCACCCCACGGAAGGTGCTGTAACAGTAACCAGCTGCTCCACATTACTGGCTGGCCTTTTAGTTTAATTTTTTGTTTCATAAAGACACCATTCATTAATTCTTTTTGCTCCCCTTCCAGGTAAACTGGGCTTTCGAGACATCAGCAGCCCCCAGCGGCGTGGAAGAGGATGAGGGCTGGATGTCTGACACCCAAGGGATTCGCTCAGGCTCCAAGCCCAGCAGGGAACTGCAAGAACTGATGGCACGAGTTACGTCACTGGAGGCGCAACTGAAGAGCTCCAGACTGGACGGTAAAAGCCAAGCAGAGGAGGGGAAATGTGCCACCTGGCCTGGGTGAGTGGACTGAGAGAGAGAGGCTGTGCTAAATGATAAGAGCTGTGCCCCCTGGTGCCTGTATTGTCCCTGTGTACCCTGTTTACAAATACACACAAGAATGGTCCTCTTAAAGCATACTAACGTCTCCATTAATACCGTGGCTCCTCGTCTCCCTCTGGCCATTGCTTTTGCTCCCTTTTTAGGAAGTACAACTCCCTGATCCAGACACAAGCTCGTGAGCTGTCCCATTTGAGGCAGAGGATGAGAGAGGGGCAAGGAGTCTGCCATATCCTCACCCAGCACCTGGGTGATACCACAAAGGTACAGCAAACAACATCTAAATTAGTCATTAAACCACATTTCTATATATTATATGAACCAAACGAGGGCTACGTTGTCCAGTCGATATTCTTACTACTGCTCAAATTCTCAACAACTTACAGGCCTTTGAGGAGCTGCTGCGTGCCAATGACATTGACTACTACATGGGTCAGAGCTTTAGAGAGCAGCTGGCACAGAACACTGCCCTGGCACAAAGAGTCATCACCAAGATCAGTGGACGTAAGGAACATCTTCCCATCACACAGAGAGACAGTTCGAGTTTTATAGTTTCTTGTGGTACTTTTATGCCCGAATTATCATTTTTAATGTTTCCTGATTTCTTTCCGCAGGTGAACGTGCAGAGAGCCATGATGACAAAACAAGCCATGAGTTGCTCGCCCTGCGGTGAGTCAGACGTGGTCATATAGTTATAGCTTGATAGGCTCTCACAACAAAATCCCAAGCAAAACTGACAAACCTTAACCTCTGTAGTACCACCTGCAGCGCTCGGATCTGTGGACCTCCCGCGAACTTATTAGCTTACTTTGTGGAGCGCTCACTCTGCCCTAGTGATTAGTTTACTGTGTCATGTGGCACACAAGGAGCCGTTCCAGTGGCTCCCTATGGTGGGGGGGAGACAGCAGGTTGCTGTTAATCCACACACAGGCCACAGCATGGATCCTTTACTCTTAAGTTGCTTTAGTTGAGTCGACTTACAGGTGTCCCAACAGATGGGGTTAAGAGGCTCGGTGCAACAGTCCTTTACGGGTGTTGTCTCAACCAGTCGTGCATTGCTGGAGGTTTTGTCTAAATTCGCTTCCTGCATACAAATATAATTTTGTCTAACAAGTCTTGGTTAAGTGACAAGACACAGAGGACACTAAAGAGTCTTGTCAGTATTTTTTGCTGGATCTTCACAGACAAGGCTTATCCAGCTCAGGCTGTAGTGCATCAAGGACTTGGTCTTTGTTTCCTGGACTGGACTGATGGTGTGATGGCTCCTCTGTGGAAATCTATGATTTCTAAGAACAGTTCCATATACAGGGACTCTCTGTGGTCTTTCTCTACGGGTCGAGGCCAAGCAAAAGAGGCAGCATATTTTAGGATGCGATTGGAGAGAGACAGGGAGTTCATGCTCCGACAACTGAAACAGTAAGAGAAATATTCATGGACAGCAGTTACGTCACGTAGGCAAAAGAGGGAGATGGTTTGCTTTAGATCATCAAAACAATTAATGAAATCGAAAATGTCTGTTGATTGCAAATTCGATGAATCGACTGATCTTTGCAGCTCTATGCTCTTTTCTTTCTGTTGTATAATTTACTATTCATGGATAATCATATGCAAAATATGTGCCAAACAGCTGCTAGTAGCCTATTGTGACATGTTTTTTTCCACTCATAGGTATCTCTTCAGAATGTAATGGTTGATTCTTCTGTGTGCACATGTAGGCTGAGTAAGGAGCTTCAACAGAAAGATAAAATCATCGAGTCACTCCACACCAAGCTGCATCAGCGTCCAGAGACCCCATCCAGCTGCCATGCTCTCTCTGAGACCACCGACCAATCAGACAGAACCTCCTTGGTGTCCGATGAGTGCAGAACCAACGAAGACTTGGAGCTGTGCTCTGATTTAGATGCCAGAGAATATCAGGAGGAGCACCAGCTGAGGCAGCCAGGACACGAATCAGAACAAGACGGTATTGTTGCTATTGTTATTCGTATGCTCACCTCTCTGGTCTGTGAAATGCCTCTTCTATCGTTTCACTTTCCATTACCCTCTTTTAGTCCGTCCATCTATCCCTCCTCATGGTTTCCTCAAGTCCTCCAGCAGCTGTCCCAACATGCATTGCTCAGCCCCTGTGGGTTTGACCAGTCAGTCCTCCAGAGGTATGGGACTCTCAGCTGTCTATGACTTGCGAAGTACCCAAAGATCACATTTTTCTTTTCCCCTCCTATTCCTTCATGTTCTGTATGTGTCACTCCCTGTCATTCTCTCCCAGCCCCTCTCAGTGAGCCCTTCTCCTACTCCCTCTCTGGCCCCTTTGGCCCTGACGTCTGGGGTAAAGAAGTCACTTCTGACCCCCGGCCCAGGGCCCTGTCTGTGATCGCTGTTCGCCCAGAGCTGGACACGCTGTACAAACAAATGAATGAGCAGAACAGGGGTGAGGGGGGATCTCCTGTGTGGCAATAATTAAGAAATTGTCAAAGACTTAACTTTCATAATATCTCCTGTTTGAAATGTCCAGTGACTGTTTTCACATCATAACTCACACACATCTTCGTGTGTCTGCTCACAGGCTTTGCAGTTCCCCACGACGCGGCTCTGTTCACTCTCACACCTGGTGCCCACAACCAGCACAACCTCTCCAGCTACAGCCAGCTATCCCATCATGCCTTTCAACAGTATCAGCTGGGTGGCATTCCTGAAGGCCACTCGCTGAAGTCTGACTCAGGCCTTGTGACAGGGGGAACCTTGTGGGACATGGAGAACATGGTTCAGCCTGTAGGAAGCTATTCTGGATCACCAGGACACCAGCAAGGAAGCAGCCATGCAGGTGTGACTCCATATTGTTATCTGCCCTATCTGCACTCATACCCCCATAGTTTAGTGATTCTAATGATTTAGTTTGTTTGCTGTTTGGGTTTAGGGGTACATTTAATAGAGGAGCACCTGCAGGAGGTGAGGTGTCTCCGCCAGCGTCTGGAGGAGTCTATTAGGACCAATGAGAGGCTCCGACAGCAGCTGGAAGAGAGACTGGCCACGACTGGGCGTGATGGAGGTACTGTTGCCCTCACACACTTTAGTAACACCAACACAGCAGCCACTGTTATTTCTGTCTCTAAAATAACTCCTGTCTTTTTATGTTCAGGGGCACCAACAAATATCTACATTCAGGGCCTGGACACAGTCACTCAACTGTCCAATGAGATCAGAGTCCTGAAGGAAGAGAACTTGAGTCTTCAGTCACGTCTGCAGGCCAGCACAGGTGCTTCATCTGAAAGCGAGCGTAAGTTGGAATGATTTTCTTCTGGAATATGTACATTAACCCATTTGGACTCCCTTCTTCCCTCAGACACATGTGAGGAGGTGGTGCAGTTGCGGGAGGCGGTGTTTACAGCACGAGCCCGCTTGAAACAAGCAGAGTTGGAGGCAGAGCAGTGGAAGGAGGAGCTAAGACGACTTCAAGCTCACAGCCAGGAGCAGGGGCAGCAGATACACGTATTAAGGCAGGAGCGGCAGGCCAGCCAGGAGAAAAACAACAGGTCGGTGTATTTGCTTGAAGTGTGTACATACAAATTGAGAAAGAAAGAAATTTTGTTTATTGTAATGTATCTTTATATTGTCAGGCTCCAGCATGAGGTGTCTCTACTGCAGCAGCAGCTGTGTGAGAGCAGAGAGCTCATCCACTCCCTGCAGAGTGAACTGCAAGTGTACGATCGAGTGTGTTCCAGCTCAAAAGCCAACAAGGGTCAGTCTTTTCATTGAGCTCTAGCGATGCTTAACACACTGCCCAGTCTAAATAAAGAATATTTTAATTTAAAGCCACTATGTGTAGGATTTCCTGTGGAATCATTTACTTTGGCGCCATCTGGTGACAGTGTTAAGGATGGCACTTAGGTTTTTCTGACACTGAGATGAAACTCCTCAAATGTTTCAAACTTTTATTGTATTGTGCTGGAGTTAAACCCTCT
The DNA here is from genome assembly GCF_042242105.1 of Pempheris klunzingeri. NCBI lineage: Eukaryota > Metazoa > Chordata > Actinopteri > Acropomatiformes > Pempheridae > Pempheris > Pempheris klunzingeri. The sequence continues at coordinate 7,045,826 of NC_092026.1, forward strand.
GAATCACCGGGAGCACTCAAGCAAAAGCACGTCCAGTCAGACTCTCCAATGGCTGTGTATTTTTTGTCTTCAGGCTACCTGTGTGAGCTCCCAGGTCTGCCAGTGGAGCTGGGGGAGCTGCTCGGGGAGGTGAGGAGTCTGCGAGCCCAGCTGCAAAACAGCGTCCAGGAGAACAGCGCCCTTAAACAACTGGAGCTCCACAAACAGCTGGAGCAGAAGCTTGGCGTCGGCTCTCCCCGGACTCCCTCCCTCTCTGCCCTCAGCGCCAGCCCTCAGAGAGAAAACTTCTACAGACGACAGCTGCTGCACGGTGAGGCGCAGCCCTCTAGATATGACACCAACATGTTACTAAACAAAATGTTCGTGAGGCTTAGTGTGCTGTGCTGTGGTTTGCTGTGTGTCCAAGCCTGGTTTATGTATCTGTGTGCTCCACAGACCCAGCCCCGTCTCCACCAGTCAGGGACATTGGTCTGTTTAACTGTGGATCTCCTGGTCCTCCCTACTCAGACCTGGACGACAGCCATAGTACTGCCAATGGTGTGACTAAAACTGTGCTGCATGACAGATTAAACAGTCTTTAATTTGAGGGCTGATTGTTAATAGACTGCAATGCTCTGTAACAATAATAACACTTTGTTTTTATTTTAATAAGCCTGACAGAATAGTGTTTTAATCACATCTGAACGCAAAGAAATTCACTCTTGCAATACAGATAATACAATAACAATCACTCCAGTCATTTCCAAAACACATTCTAGCTTCTTTATCTCCAGCAGACCCACTTGACCCTCACTCTGAGCTGGAGGGGGAGGCCCCCGACGGATCGTTCGCGAACCGTAATGGCCGCCACGCCATCGGTCACGTGGATGACTTCAGTGCTCTTCAGCAGCAGGTCCTCGAGGGCCGGAGCCTTGTCCAGCGCATGGAGATGACCCTGCAGGCCTGCCTCGGCCCTCCACTGCTGGAGGGCACCCAGAGGCAGAGCAGTGAGCTGGTGAGAGCCAAAAGGACAAAGAAGTAATTTCTTAACGAAGCAATGCCACTAAATCATTCATCTCAAGTATCTAACTGAGCTGTGTATGCAGGTCCTGGACTACGGATGTGTGAAGAGTCTGCTGTCCAACACCAAGACTCTGAGGCAGATCCTGGAGGAGGCGATGTCTCTGCTGAAGATGTTCTGGAGAGCAGCTCTGCCCAGCACTGATCCCTCCATCCAAAACCTTAAGAAGGTTTGGGACGCATGATATTCTATCTGATCTTATCTATAAGGCTGGTGATTTACTATATTTGCAGCATTTTCTACAACTGAGGCCTGACATACCTTTAATAGCGCTATAAAACCCAGACATGTTTAGTAAGAGAGCAGCAAAGCAAACTAACAAATGTCACTGTGTGTGTGTGTGTGTGTGTGTGTGTGTGTGTGTGTGTAGGAGCAGTGCATGCAAGAGGAGATCTTGTCCCTGAAACTGCGTATATCAGAGCAGGAGGAGGTTCTTAAAGGGACAATTCAGAGACTGAGGAGCACCAGCCGCACCAAGGAGAACATGGAGCACTTCATAGTCAACCAGTGTAAGTTGTTTCTGTGCATTTGTGTGTGTGAAAGAGAGAAAGAGAGAGACCATAAGAGAGACATCAGGTCAGATTCAACTATTTTAATCCTGCAAGCGCGATGATAGATGCAAAGTCTAAGGTGCCAGGACTGCACAGCTGTTTTTTCAATTTATGTATGTGCAGCAGTACAAAGAGCAAAAGTGCTGACCGAAGGTGAATATAGATGGGAGGGTGTGGTGATTAATGAATATGCTCTCAGCCAGTCACACCACTGGTCTCGTTGCTCTGAAACCGCCGAGCCAATCACAGTGAGGTATGGTGACAGCAACTCAACAGATGAAGAATCGTATTGTTGTCTGGATGATGCAGAGCACAACGATGTGATCACACAGCAGCACAAACCTGCAGCCAAAGCAGATGGTGTAGAGTTTTTAACCCGTTTTTTTTAAACAAAACATAGGACCCAGAGTGAGAGAGAAAAAAATGTAGGAAGGGCGAGTGTAAAACAAAAGACCTAATAAGGTATGAGTAAAGGAAGTGAGCTGGAGAGACTCTCAGCAGACCAATATTACTTTCCCCTTCTTGGAAGTGTAGAGAAACTCCAGGTTGGGGCCTGGACAGAAATAATAAACAAGGCAATTTATTGCACAGGCCTCTGCAGATTTCACACAAAATCACAAGACTGCTTCTCTAATCCCAGGTGCTAATGCAAAACGCCTGAAGGGAAGGGTGATATTTTAACTTGCTTTATTTAACTTACTTACTTACAATACAGAATTTTCTTTTTCTTGTTATTTGCAGTGTCAAGGACTCGTGATGTGCTGAAGAAAGCGAGAACAAATTTAGAGGTGAGCAAAAATCACTGCTTCAAATGGACCTTCACTTATCCAGGATATCATTCATAATGTAGATGATCTGTGTGCATACTCCACAGGCCACTGTATTATGTGTATCAGTACTGTACATTGTGATGTCTCTCGTGTCCTTACCTGAGTCTTTGGTATTTATGATGTAAATTCATCACTTGTGGCTTTTCTGTCCCACTTGTTCCTTCGTCCTGCATTTGCCTCTCCTTTCCACCTTTAAACCCCCCCAGAAGAATGAGCAGAGACTTTCCTCTCTAAGCTCCTCCTCTTCCTCTCCTTATGCTGGTAATTGTTTGACATCTTGTGATCTTGCAAATAGGTAGATGTTGTCCCAGATACCTGACTTTGATAGTTTATGCCTGCTGTTAAACCGTAAGTGTAAAAATAAATGTGATGGTCTGGGGCAGCTTTTACCTCCATGTGGTTTGGCCTTTTCTAACCATGCTGACGTCACTGCTTTGCCATCCTGTCTGACAGCAAACTTCATCTTGCTTTAACTTTCATTTAGCATTTTATGACATTTCTACTTTGTTAGAGAGAAAACATGGGAGACACCAAACAGAGCCGTGACCAGCACCTGTGTGTTTGATAACAGAATTTTTAAGCAAAGCTGGTTGAACGGAGGTTTTAAAAGACCATGAGCCTGAACTCACACACTTATCCACAAAGCCATCACTCCAATAAAGAGTTGTTTACTTGTACATGTGCCCTGTTCTAAGGTTGAGTCTATTTATAGGTCCAGACCCCCCCACAGTCAGCGCTGAAATAACTTCACACTTCATAGTTTCCATTCTGTGTGGATGTTGTCACAGTGTCATACACACAAATACATGCATGACAAAAAAAAAAAGTTTTACTGCTGGCCTTCAATCTCAGGATTGAGTCATAAACACCTAGATTCATTCACACCAGCAGGCACGTAGCACACAAGAGAAACACAGCAAGTGTGTGAGGGGCAGAGGATTTGGGTAATGGCATTGCTTATTGTCTACTCACTCACTCAGCTCTTCATCTGCAAGCACTCGTACACTCAATTAACATTGTGCACAGCAAACTACTTCTTGCCGTGGTGTTACTTGCTTTTAAAGGAATAGTTTTACATTTTGGGAAATACTCTCTTTGTTGCTGAGGGTTAAATGAGGGGAATACGAAGCTGCCGCCAGGAGACAGTTTGGCCAGCTTACAAAATCTGCTTACCTACACCCCTGAAGCTCAGTAATTAACAGTATACAAATAAATATAAGAATGTAAGATAAAGATATCTACAACACAAAACAGATATTGTAATAAAAAATTTACACTATCCGTTTTTAAAAATGAAAGAGCAGTGCAATAAGAGGTGCACATGTTAAAAAGTGAGCTTCAGCAGTGTTGGCAGGTGGATATCAGGCTAGCTGATTCCCCCTGTTTCCATTCTTCATGCTAAGATAAGCCAACCTCCTGGCTCCCGCCTCATATCAGCATACAGACATCAGAGGGGTATCAATCTCCTCACCTAACTCTCAGCAAGAAATCAAATACGCATATTTGCCAAAATGTTTAACTGTTCCTTTAACATTTCACTTCACCAGCAGTTTCTCAGTTTTTTCATTCTGTGTAAGGATCGTTGAATAATGACTTATTATCCTTTTGTTCTTAAATCCAGCTGAGGACCCAGGAGGTGCTGCCAGAGAGCAGCCTCCTGATCGCTGTTTCCTGAAGACCAGCGGCGCTTCCCTAGCTGCAGCCAATCAACGTCCAGCAGCAAGGAAGCGCAGCAGCCAATGCCTGCTTTAGACTTTTAAAGAACCAGCCTCAACGCCGCCACCACCTCTGACCTCTATGGTGAAACAGCCAAGACCCACCCCCACCCCCCTCCTTCTAGCCCTCCACACCAGCCTTTCCTATCCCCACCAACCTCCGCCCTGCCTTGAGAGTGCTTCCACCCTCCGCCCCCCTTCCAGGCAATACGTGCACAGTATAATCTGCACCTTGAGCCTTACCAAACTCCCTTCACCCCCTCGCCAATTTACTGCCACTCTCTACCCCATCCCATCACATGTATTGTCGTCTTTGAGTGATACAGTCAGCAGTTTGCCTTGTCGTGTGTGTGACAGAAGAAGGTGTTTGAAATGTGCCTCTGGTGGTTTCAGTGACGTGCGTCCTATGGATGGAGCTGGTTGAAGATGCTCCGAGACACTGATCTCAGACCAGGTGTGTGCTCTCAATCTGGCGTCAGTACAATACATAAAAACATTTTGGTTTCATTACAGAAACGTTCAGGGTGATTGTTCCTGATTTAAAAATTTATATTGGAGAATATTGAAAATATAAAAAATCAGTAAAAGTACCTGTATCACAGCCCCAGATCTGTATCTAAGAGCATCCTCTGGTAGCCAGACAGCCTGCGGACGGAATAGGTGTTTCGCGTATGTTTAATCGTGGCTTGTGAGAGGAATTCTGCACACACGTACACACATATGTATCTGTATGTGTGGTCGAAAACGGCTCACTCAAAGACATCCTCAACTCTGACTGCCACAGAAATGTCAGTTTACTACTCGTGGCGCTTTTATGAACAAGGAGACTTTTTTTTGCAAACGCAATGCAAAGAACAGGGACACCCACCACGTATCACTACACACAGTGGAGGAATGTAGAGGAGATGGGTGATCACTGCTAAGTAGTTGTGTATTAGCTGTAACTGTATTTGCGGAGGAAGCTTATGAATGGTATATCGGCCATAAGCCAAGGGTTATGAATAGCAGAACAAAAGCCAGAGAAAAGTTCCATTTTAGTCACAAGCCTCCTCTTATAGGCCCTAACGGTGCTTTTTGGCATCTATCTAATGAATTTGAAGTGCTGGATGAATCAAATTTAGGGGAGTAGGGACAATTAAACGCTCAAGGCTTCAATCAATCTGGTTGGTATTGATTTCTAAGCAGGATGTGTTAAAAAAGGAGGTTAAAGTGCTCAAATGGAACCAGGCTAAACACGCGTATTCAAGCTCCTCTGTAGGAGTTCTCATACGAGCATGTGCAATAATGATGTTGTTTCTTGAATGATCATGCTGCACCTAGTTATTATTTCTTTGCTTGACACTGGAATTATTAGTCACACTCACAATAAATTAGGACACTCTCAGTGTAATGATTGTACTTTTATCTAGAGTGTTGATGCATGACAGAGATTGTAAATGGTAAAATCTAAGCTTCGGAACAGGGGATTGCCAATACTTGCCAAAGTTTGAACTCTGAACTCTTTACTTGACTTTGACTTGCCTAATCCATGTGAATGACAAACCCAGGTCTGAACAGGCCGCAGGGATACCGAGGTGTCTTTTTCTCAGAGGGCCTCCAGAACTACAGAGATGGTAACCGTTAGACAGATGCTCCAGTTTATTTTGAATTGTGCGATGGAAATGAGCTCCTTTTTTGGACCAAAACTCAACAGAGTGGACTTTTGCCACAATGCCATATGCTATTGTCTTGATGTTATTTCTCTTGGTTCAGGCCGTCTCAGCATTCCCATGGCAATGGCAATATAGGTTATCAAGTTCTTTCAGGTGACGCAAACTTTGGCAGGCTACTGGTGGGATCATTGTTCTTTAATTCACTCACTTATAACAGTTTAACTCCACATTTAGTTTGATGTGTTTTATTGCTGTACATTTGCCATTTTGTGCTGTAAATACCCTGCTTTTCTTCTGTATGAACCTTACTTTTGTGTGTGTGTGTGCGTGTGTGTGTGTGTGTGTGTGTGTGTGTGTGTGTGTGTGTGTGTGTGCGTGTGTGTGTGTGTGTGAAAAAACATCCAACATTTGCTTTTTGCAAAGTTGATTTTCTGGGTAGCTGTGCAATAGCTTTATATCTTTTATTTTGATGTTAAACATCATTGTGTAGTACGTTTGCTACATTCACTTCCTGCAACATATGAGTTATATGCAGTGTATGTTAGAGGAGTGTGTCACTTTGAATCGATTAGTCACATAGACTGTGTCTGATAAGACATCACAAACTATGCCTTCATCATATCAAATTCACCAATCACAATATTGTTACCTATAACAAAGCTCTAATTAATGTTGCTTCGCTTGCCTTTAAATTTAGCTTGAGAGCATCTTTGATCTGCTCTCGGTGGTAGAATGGCCTTGAACCCGCGCTTGTCTACCTGAGATCGTCCAAATTAGGTTTTGTTTGCGCTCGAGTCTTCAGAAAAAGACAAAAGTTGCCAAGTATTTCAATAGAGGTAAAAAGTTTGATATTTCCTTGAAATCAAAGATGTTTAAAGGGAAAAGTTTTTAAGAATTGTCTTCTGTAAAAAAAAAAAGCCAATGTCTGGAAAGATTGTGAACCGCTGGATCCACAAAGCACCTTGTTAGAGCGTAAACAAAGCCTTTTAGCTATTTGTTATTATAAAGGGAATCAAACGGCAGTTTGAAACAATGTATTGATGGTCCTGAGTTGCGTATGTATATAGTGCTATTTGATTGGTGCAGCTTTTATGTGGTTGGAAAGCAGCTTTTTTCTGAGTTTGTGCATAATGAACTAGAAAGCCGATACAGGACTCATACGGATCCTGTCTCTGATGACAGTTAACAGTGTGATGTGTTGGCAAAAGTGTTATCAATGAAAGATTTTGGGAAAGAAGAAATAAAACACTTTAAAAGCTTGCGTGGTTTACTTTGTCTGAATGTTTTTAGTAGTTTGGATCCCTGCTAGCTTCTTGGTAGTTTTTTTGCCTTGGTGTATGTAAACAGTGATGTCACAGTGTACTGCCACACCCTGGGGTGCATGTCTACATCACTGCAGCAACTAGATTAGTAAAAGAATGACAGAAATGAACATTTTGTACAGAATATGTCCTTCAAAATATTTAAAAAATGGTTGAAAGTAAATAGTGTTTCTCCAGGACCAGGGTATATATTACTGGTTTCTTCTACCAGAAAGAAGAAAACGACAGGAATTAGGACCAGCGCGTCCTCTCTTTATTTGCAAACAAGTAAAACCTTGTACAGTAAATCATCACACTGGTTCTGCAAAGCATTTTAAAACATTCATGAAACGGCTGTAAAATTCAAGTTTTGGTTCGAGCCTTAAAACACCTCGTGGTGTCCTCGGCACTTGTCAATACTCCCTTATCATATCTGTAAAACTCTTTGGACAAAACTGCATGGCTTTCCTTACTTTCAGAGCGTCTAGTAGAACACCAACAGGATTTATAAAAGCCTGTTTTATAACTCTGGAGTGTATCAACTGCGGGTATATACTGTACTGTAAGTGCAGACGTTTCAACAGCACGACTTAAAATTGACCAAAAAAAAAATTACTTTCAAAGCCACCATACCTCAAAATACAGACTTATCTCTTATCTCAGATCTTAAATGGTTATACTGTAAAGAACACACATGTGAGCAAACTTTGTACAACCTTTAAATTCATGGCAACTATCCATCCTGACAGCCCTGTAAATTCAGCAGAAAGTGCACCTCTGATCTGCTTCTCAATGTGCAGACATTCAATACATGCAAAGCAGCAAGTTCTAACAGTCTATGGTTGAAACTGTTTGGGTCAGCACGCTGTGTGTGTGACTATACATGTAACACATGAATACGGTACATTGCTATCTGATAAACAAAAGTCAATACAGAGCCACACACACATAAAGCACTGTTTAGTTCACCTAAAAAAAGCACAAATTGGGTTCTATAGTCCAGAGAAGCTACAGTACACGAGTGGTCTGCTGCATAGTTAAAAGCTTATATCAACACTCCTGCTCACAGGATGGTAAAGTGCTCACTAAGTTATGTTGAAGTTGAAGGCAACAGCAGAACTAAACATTGACCTTTGACCACTATTCTCCACCTGGAAAGTGGTCTCCTCCTGTTGAAACACACAGGTACTCCATCTATAGCGACTTTCACAATACCAAAGCTGGAATCTTGGACTTGTTAGTAGTTAAATTCATGTTGTACATGAACTGGGAGAAATCCAACGCAATATGTACCACTGTTCGCTGCTGCATCATGTTTGTGCCACAAACAAAGTACCACACCTTAAAAAACAAACTGCTGATTCACATCAGTAACACTCAAAAGCCATCACTTTAGGAGAACATCCTTGAAATCGCCATGAAGGAAACTGCTCCCTCACAGATCACCCCCTTCCTTTGCTCTTTACATTAACAAAAAAAAACTTTAGCTTTACACACGGACATGCATATACTCACAAGGTGCACTAACACTCAAATACACACAGTGATTTAGTCAGTCTCTTATTTGTCTGTATTCGTCACAGGTAAAAGCCACAATATGGTTCTCATCTCCTACAGACAGCCTCCACACACACACTTCGCTACTTTTGTTCAGAGCCCTATGTAGACAGAAGTGCAACCTTTTAAGAACCAAGCCAGTCACAGCCTGTAAACTTGTTTCAGTGCAAGATTTGGCTAAATGTGATGATACAAAAACGAAACAAACAAAAAAAAAACAGCAGAGTACAAACATGCTGCTCTCTAAAAGCACCGTGGAGCACACAAGTTGAGATTTAGATAGGCTTGTAAAGCAGAGAAGTGACGTATTTCTTCTTGTATCTGTGAGTCGCACTCAGCACCATCACTCCATCCTACAGAGACAGAAACACAATACACAGGCAGGCTGACATGAGCAGGATCCAACCACAAACACAGATGCTTAAATTTGTGAAACCGGTCCACACAGCATGACGGAGAATAAAGAAACGTGATGTTAAATAATCTTGGAAACATGTATTTTGTTTGTACTTTGGTACAGAGGCTGAGAACTGCTGTGCTTGTTGTATTTTTTTTAATGCCGTTTTCTCAAGATAACAAATTACTTATTTCACAATCTCCAGATAAAAAAGCTTATTTCTTCATGATAACTGGTTCATTAATCTCATCAAAATATTCATGGTGCTAGCTAGCTAGCTTTTTGCAGGATTCAGGCAGGTACAGCTGACACAATAATATGCTAAACAGATGATTGCAGACACACATCGCTCACTGAACTAAAGCTATCTTACTAAATTACATTGTAATAATTATAGCCCAGAGAGATGAGAGAGATTCAAACCCCTCCGCCAAACTGGGTTGATTTAAAGTCGTGTGGTGCCACTAGCATCTGTAAAAGTGAGAGAAGTACTTCTGGTGAACCTACCTTTATCGAGAGAGCGTAAAGGTGGTTTAGCATGACGTGGTTGGGCTCAGGCAGCAGGGCAGGGTCACACTGCCACGACAAAGTTAGAGGAAGTGTTACAGACCACAGGGAAAAAGATAAACAACGGCAAAGACAAATCAAATCGAGGTCTGAGGATGTGTAGATGGGGAGAAGTGGCAACAGGAAAGATGGAGACACTAACAGATATATTGGTGTCCTTGTTGAGAATGACTTGAAGGAGGTGAGGAGGGAGTATAGGCGGGGCTTTGAAATGCTCCTCAGGTCTGAAGATGTACTGCTCCTGCCCATATGGACCTGGAGGAGAGCTGGACAGATCTGTAAACACACAAAACGGTCACCATTCACCATTCATAAAAACTTCTATTGCAAAGTACCTTTGTTAAGCTTTTATCAGTGTTTACTACTGGCCAATTTGTAACTAAAATTATCCATAAAAATGACAAACAAACACAACAATGATTGAATATTATATGTATATGGACACATCAGAAGCGATTTTGAACAATTTCTGCCGAGAAACTATTCAAATGAATTTCCCATACAATTCAATGCTATCCTTGTCCGACCTGTGTTGAAGCATAACAAAAAAGCAGATGGCAAGCTCAACAAAGAAAAAGAAAATACACTTTTACAATAATTTTTGTTGCTAACTGCTTGGCTAAAATAAACAGTATAAACAGTGCAACAACATTTAGGACATAGGCTGACCTGACGTATCTGACTCCTGAGAGTCAACCTGCAGGGCGTCAAACACCTCAAAGTCGGACTTCTTCACCTGGATCAGGTTGTTGATGGTACCGAGCTGGCTGGTTATAACTGGCTGCAAAAGAGGAATGTTCCAAGAGTAAGTAATGATGAGTTATTATCTAGAACACACCCCAGGTTTTTAGAAAAGGCTTTGATGACTATGCTCTGGGTGCGGTTGCATTTACACAAGGATTTTAAATAACGTACAGCAATGTTTGCATGGTTCTCTGACCAAATTCCATGACAACAGCAACACCGCCAACATCAGTCAGCACTTTAAAGTTACGAAATGAGATATGCTTATCTGTTTCTTAATGAAATTTGGGGTTAAGGGAAAACATTCAGAATCCATGTGCAAAAGTACATACATGATAAAAGAGTTTTTCACCACATTTTAATCTAAGTGTTATAAAAAAGAACTTAATAAACAGGTGTAGTTGTAACATGACAATGACACTATGTACCTCTGAAGCATCGTGGACCCACTGTCCATCGACAAAAAACTTGTACTGGTGCTCTCCTTCTGGCAGGTCCAGGATTGCTACAAAGTCATTGTGGCTTTGAAGAGAGGAAAAGAAAGTATTAGTGCATTAGTGGGCTTGATGCCCAGTTAAAACTATCTCACACAGTTGAAGCAACTATGTGTGAGACATTTACAGCAGGCTGAATAAAGAAGAAAACAAAACACTGCTTACCTTTTATTTAGTGGTATCTTTGTGCTCCAGTTATTGAAGGAACCAGCTATGTAGACCTCCTTTCCCCCTCCACCCCAGCGGATGACAGTGGGTCGAGCTTGAGGACCAGTTTTCACCAAGTCATCCAGATCTGGGGTGAATTCTTTCTCTCCTAATGCCTAAAAGCAATTAATTGATACCATCAACTATAAGATTCTTTTGAATAATCATAGCAATCAGCATAGAAATCTGACAGGTATTCCTGCAGTGCACACAGTACAATAATCTGCATTTCTGTTCCTCCAGCAGTACCTTGGACTCTGGCCCGTGGGTGTTGAAGATGTTGGGGTCATCTGTGCTGTCCACCATCTTGCTGCTGGGTTCTTGATCTTTGTGACTGCCGCTGCTGTCTGAGCGTTGGGCCTTGGCTCCATGGCGATCTCCAGCCACCCTGTCACTCGTGTTACCCATAATGCCTCACTATTTATAGTGCTGCTGAAAAGAGAAGACAACTTCTTAAATGCTTGGGGACAAGCCAGAAACTAAGGGATCCTAATGTTTGTATAATGTAGGTATTTAGAAACTAGAAACAGATAAAATGCAGCATAGACTGGGACCCAGAATCAGTGCTGAACAACATAATATCTGATGTTTTTTAATACAACAATAGGGCAGTAGCTTGAAGAACCCCTTGATGTTTTGGTGTGTATGTGCTTGCTTTAATTTAAGACCACAGTGATCAATATAAAACTTTGACACTAGTCAAAGCAGATTACAAATAAGACACCAATAGGTCCAAGATTTCAATATATTGACAATAATAATCATGGCCAAGCCCCAGTTTGTGCCACTTATTCTTGTTTAAATCTGTGACAGTGTAAAGCAGCCTATTGTGACAGCAAATACACAAACGCTAAGTGTGATATGAGGCCAACTTAAAACAGCAAACACCATCTTAACATTTTCCAGATACATCAAATACAAACATGACAAACCGCATTTCCCATAAGGCCTATAGAAAGGCTAAAGGGTTTGTCGATAGTCTGGACAGCCTCAGACACAAGCAAATAACTCCAGCAGTGTCTCCCACTGTGAACCTGCAGCAGATCAAACTAAAACCACCGCTTCCCGTTAATGCAGCCTGACATGGACACAGCTAGCACACCACGGTCCGTTAACGCCCACTGAAGGTTAGCTAGCCACTTCACGAGCAACAAGTTTTCACCCCTCAGACTAAATAATACACGCAACTGGCAGCACTAAGTACATATGGCTTGCTAACTTAGCTGTAACCTACCAATGTCTCCCCGCTGGCAGCTGTGGATCTCTTTGACAGGAGAATATTTTTAGCCGCCGCTTGAAGTTAGCTCGATGCTAGCTGTCACTGTCTAACAACCAGCGAGCTGTTAGTTACAGCGTCAGGGTCGGAGATAAAAAGGCGACGCAGACTTCACCACTTGGAAAACGATAGAGCCAGCGGGCTCACCGACAGCAGCTGGTGTTACCGTGTAGTTTGTTGTCAGGAGGGGGCTCACCGACAGCAGCTGGTGTTATCGTGTAGTTTGTTTTCAGGAGGGGGCTCACCTCTCTCTGACCACTGCAGCGCGACGGTGCCCCAACTACGGTGTGCGGCGAGGACCAAAATTAGTAGGACGTATTGGGCAGGAGACATGGGGCCAGGATATTGGTGACAGATGCAAAACAGACACGGCGACACTCATTTGTATTTAATTCAGTGGAATTGTAAAATGGACATGTTTTTATTTCAATTACATTCAAGCAGCAGAAAACGTTTTGTTATATTGATGGCCTATATAAACATGTTAATGTCAATGTGAACACAAATATGGATGTTCATGGTGTCCATATTTCTTAATTGACAAATCGTTAGGTTAATCTTTGCAGGTGATGTTAGGAGGCCCTGCTTAAGGAAGACTGAGACAGACACCCGTTGACTGGCCTCACCACCCTCACTGTGCTCCAGTCCTCTTCTTGGAACATTATGAACCTCCAATTAAGGCATATGTGGTGTGATACTTCCTTTGCTACAGGGAGGATTCAGTTAAAAGCCTTATTATTATTATTATTATTATTATTATTATTATGTGTGCATGATATGCAGATAGATTAACTGTGTCATTTCCAGAATCATTTGACCATCTTCTTAATGTTATTCTGAAAGTTTCCCCACAAATTTCTGGACCCATTTGTATTAAGAATGAAACCAAATTCAAATAGTTGCGAGAACTTGAGACTTACACCATGATGTTAATTGAATACTTTGTCACAGTATCTCTATCATCCATTGGTGTTCATTTTAACTCCATCTTACTAATTTTTATTGTGCCAAATAGAATCAGGTTTGTTGGCCTATATTGCGGAATTAAACCTGTTTAATAACCCCAAACTGACATGACTAATAAAAACCTTTGGTCTAAAATGCTACTATGATCTAGTTTACTTGTATTTTACTGACACACACCAATACCTCAAGTTTCAGTCTTGCATGGAAATGTTTCCATGTTTTGTCTTTATTAGCCTCCAGGCGGAGCTGTTAACATATCTCAGTGATCTTTAAACCAGAGATCCCCAGAGTCCGAGGAGCTGAACTTAACACCACAGAAAGTGTGTAAGCTTTCTAGCAAGTTTCCACATGTTCAGGTTATCGACTATTAAATCGAGACCAGTTTTAGTTTCTTAAAATCCACATTAATTTAACTATTAATAAGGACAAATGGCTGATTGTCATCTTTCTAGTCGATAAAGTGGACACGTGGACATAGTGGTTGGTGGCTGTGTGGAAGAACAAGTAGAAAAACGTTAGATGCAACAGTATTGTGTGGGTGTATGTGTGTGTGTTTAAGGGTTGGAGGTCTTGATCTGCTGAAATGAGAAGTGACACAAGACAAAAAACATGCTCCATCAGTCCAATGACCAGTTGCTCTTTTCTGATAAATGCTACTATGTAACGGACTTGTAACCATCATCCATAAAATAAATCCATAAATAAACATAACTGAAAACAGATATATATATAGATATCTATCTATCTAGAGAGAAAGAGAGAGGGAGTAAAAAAAACATCTCTTATTGTCAGGAAGTTAACATCGCATGGCTGTAAGGCACATTTAAACAATTAGCAAACAGCACACAGAATGTGGAATTAGTGATTTTCACATTGCACAAGATGCCTGTGTTTTCATGCACAGTATTCCAGTGTTAACAAGTTATTGATTTTTCAGGGACGGTTATTTTTAGTTACCAGCTGCTGACTGTAGCACTGTTTGTCTGCAGCTGATGTCACTCCAGGGCAGGTGTTTACAACTAAGTGTAAAATTACCTCCAGAGGGTGTGGACTTAAGACTTTAAACTGACAGTGTCATTTTTCAAATAAGACCTTTACCTCTGCCGTGTATTCTCATTGGATAGTCTCGAGTGTTCTCTGTAGAAATATTTCTTTTATTACTAAAAAGCACAACAGTATGTCCCATTGAGCTACCATTTTGGTTCGATCACAGTCTTTTAAGAATAACAGTAGGATGGATTTATTAACCCATTATGTATTCTCTTAAATTCTAAGTTTGCACTATCTTTTTGTCAAACATTGTTATGGTGTTACAGTGTAAGTGTATGTGTAACAGTAGGATAAGAATTAAAACATGCTCACCACAACTGATAAATGCTTCAGCTACCAACAGACAGACCTTAGTGGGATACATAGTTTTTCATCCACTGAGCTCCTGTGCCAGCTGGTGGAAGTCATGCTCTATATGTTAACTGTCTGTCTGTTTTCTTGGAGTTATTTCAGCCATTTTCAAGTCTGACAAATCCAGTAAATGGTCCTTTTTTCATTTGCGTGCAGGGATCATTAGGAGATTCCTAACCCGGTCTTCATGTACTCGTAAACCACGTAGCTGATGCTGACAGCAGGGATCACTTTCATGAAGTTTGGCAGGATGCCCCGGTAGAGTCCAAAAAAGCCATCTTTGGCTACAATCTTCTTCAGCAGGCCAGTCATGGAGGACCGGTCTGACGCATCCAGGGACGCTGGAGTGAAAAAGTAAGTTAGGGAGGAAGTGTTGCACCTGAAAGCATGCTTTTTATTCTTTGTACTGTGTGGAGGGAGCAATGCTGGGCACCATTTAAAGCTCCAAACACACAGCGTAAGAGGTAACTACTGACAATCAAATACTTTAATACAAAGAATAGCTGTAGATTGTTATGGGTAAATTCGTGTGTGTATGAATGGGGACAGGGATGCCCTTCTCCACTGCAGGCCCACTTACATAGTGTGAGCTCTAACTGAAGTGTGTGTTTACAGAAAACACTGGGTACCTTTACAGAGCTTTGTCACCACATAAACATCCTGCCTATCATGAAAAATATCATGCACCGTGTAATCACGTGCCATGTGAGTTTTGTCATCACTGTTATCAAATGTCAGACTGAGTTTACCTTGTGCCTGCATGCGAGTGCGTACGAGTGCGAGAGGATAACTGGCCAGCTGGCCACAGGTGCTAGAGATGGTCCCACAGGCCACCAACACCAGAACGCCGGGGTTAGCTGAGTCTTTGGAGTGGTACGACAACCAGGCATTCTTCAGACTCTGAGGATCAGGAGAAAGGTGACAGGAGATTGGAAAAATGGAACTACTGTACATCAGCGCAGCACAAAGATTAATTTCTCTGATTGAATTCAATGCAGCCCTGAAATCCAGGATGAACGGGTGCACCACGCATGCAAATTAGTTAATTTAACAAAGTGCGCTCTGTTGTGAAATATGACTTCAGGGGCAGATTACGTCACACAGCCTGCATACCTCATAAACGGCGAGGTCTATCCCAGCGTAGGGAATGATGCCCACTAAGTTTGGAATGTAGCCCTTGTAGAAAGCTTTGACGCCCTCCTTCCTCAGGATCTTTTTGGCACAATCAAACATTCCTGAATACTGGCCAGTCTTCCTCAGGGTCAGTCTGGTTTTCAATACCTTAAAGAGAGAAAGTACAAAAGGAGAAAAAAAAACTGAGGAACAGATTCTTTGGATGTTTGAGGTATCTCAAAGTTATGGGAAAAGCTTCAAGAAGCGGACACCATTTTATTTCAATGCATCTTGTGAAGGGGACTGTATGATGAAACAGTGATGCAATAGCTGTCTCACCTCCATTGGGTAGATGGCTGTCTGTGCTGTGGCTCCAGCCAGAGAGCCGGCCATAAACCTCTTGTGTGTCTCAATCTTCTTGCCCTCTGATGATAACAACTTCTTATACTACAGCGAACATGCAAATGGAAAGAAAATAAAGAAGCTGTATTCCAGATATTTGTAATGTTAAAACAGTGTGATGTGAACAGCTCAGTCCCTTACTTGTTCATATGCCATGAATTTGATTGCTGTCTCAGGAGCAATCTTTAAAACATTGATCCCATTTCCCCTCCACAGTGAAGTCAGACCGCCCTCTATGATCATCTGTTTGAAGCCGCCGATCAGGCTTATCCGGTTGGTCTTCGAAGAATGAACCTGCAGTACAAATATTACACTTTACAGCTGACAGTTTAACCCTGTGTTAACCTTCCCTCCACGCGTGCCCATCTTCTTCCACATATTTCACCTGCATGAAGACTTTCATTCTGTCCAGGGGGGCAGTCCCGGTGCGGGAGATGGCCCCAGCCACCGCACCCGCAACAAGCTGCTTCCACCAGCCACCTGAGCTCTTTTCCTCCTCTGTGAATTCATCTGGGATGGCAAGACTGTCACCTATGTCCAGCACCTGGTGGTATAAACACATTTTCAATGAGTACTGATTGATCAGGGGACACGTCTATTGGTCATTTACTCAGTGGTGTGCGGCTCTGTGGCCATAATAAATACTGTAAGATGTCTCAGATCAGAATTTGTTACGACCCAAAAGATGATGAGGGGAGGTAACAATAGAATAACGGCGGGAAAAACAAATTGATGAGTAGAAAACAAATACTTATTCAAGTAAACCAAAAAGATTACACAACTTAAAGCAAGCTCAAAAGCTGAATGCCACTAATCAACTGAGGAAAACTTAACACAAACAACAAAACCACTGCAGGCTCCACTGCCACTGGGAAACCTATTGCGTCACAAACACCACACTGGTGTTGGCTGAATGAAGGAGGGGGAGAGAGTGGATGTAGCACTCCCCTGCTTCATATACACTCACTGGAGTGAGGGACACCTGTTGCACCTCTAGTGCAGAGGACGAACCTGTGGGGAGAGAGAGAGAACCAAGACACCAGCCCACACACATATACGTGGGACAGAATTATTTAGCCTTTCTGAGCATGTATCACTCTCAGGAAGGCACAAGTCACATAGTGTCTGTTCATATGGTTGTCACTGTGACAAAAAAAAACTCCCCTACAAGCCTACAAGCACTTCTCCCTTTGAGGCCTATTTTCACAGTGATGCAGCAACTATTTTTCAGTCTTGCCAAACTGTAGAGAAGGCAACATTAACAAAACCTTGAGCTAAGGTTTCAAGGAAATAAAGACATTGTGGCTGTAATATTGGGTAAAACTTGTGCAAGATAAAGGTCACGCGAGGAGGAAAAGCTGCGGGAGTTGTTTGTTGCAACAAACAAACAATGAATTGAGATCCTTGTCCTTTAGGGCTGCTTGTGAAATCCTAATCACCGAGCTGACTAAATCCCTCAGATAAACGTGTCCAATGTTTTTCCAAAAGCATGGAGGCGTCTGTGCCAAACATGCTGCAGTGACAATTTAATGCAACTCTGCAGGGAAACACATAGCTGTTAGCTATACATTTATGGCATGAGAATGCAGTTGTGACTGGTTTTGTTATCTATAACACCATAAATGTGCAGTGCAGTGCAGATTCAGATCCATGGTCTATGAGGGGAGGCAGTGTTTCACCCATGATAGAGCACATATCTTGTCAATGACATCTTTATACGCACTAAGACGAAATGGAGGAGCAAGCTGAGGGAAACAGAGCGTCGTGCTGTGACCTAATTATGTTGACCGGTCTAGTTTTTCAGAGCTGCTGCCAAAGTATGGACCGCAGAGAAAATCCATAATATCCAACACAAGAGGACTGCACGACATGTGAGTTATTCCACTGCAGCTGGATTCGTCTACAGAGTGCATCTGGGGGGGATTTGCGAGTGCATGTCTCGTACCGTGGAGTGTTTCCAGTAGCGTATGATCTCTTCCAGGTTGTGAGCAGGACATAACAGGAAGTGTTCTCTCCACTCGTTCCAGTCCACCATCATGGTCCCATCGATGTCCATACTAAGGAAGCAGAGACACCTCTTAATCTATGAACTGTCAACACACTATGATGCATCCATTATAATAAGCACATGCAGAGATTTCATTAACACACAAGCAATATGTCTGTTCATATTGTAAATAGAAACATAGAAAAGGAGGTCAAACCTCTGTAGTATCTTCAGGGAATTCTCTCTGCTGATATCTATACCCAGCTCTGCAAGGGACTGCTGGATCTCTGAGGCATCAATCCGCCCTGACACAACATAAAAACCTCTACTTAGACATGCTGCAGTGTAAACAGCGGATAGGTGGTTTTGTAAACAGTGGCTGGCATGTGTGTCATTATGTGTGAGGACTCCAGCCAAGTGTTCTACAGCGAGGCAGCTCCTGCATTCCTACCATCGTTGTTCCTGTCCAGACTCTTGAACGTCAGCCGCAGCTTCTTCTCGTGCTCCTTCAGGTATTTGGAGAACTCGTTGAAGTCGAGACTCCCATCTTTGTTTTGGTCACCAGAGGACACAATTTTCTGCAGAGAGGAGATCAAACCGAGTCACACGCACAGGCAGCCACACAGTCACGCTTCTCGGGTGTTTCATGCAAATCGAGCAGGCCAAGCACTGAAACTCACGTCCCCCCCCCTTCCCCTGAGGTCTTACCTGTGCAGCACCTTGGCGGAATATACCCATTGCCTTGAGGCCCGCGCGTAATTCAGCGACGTCCACCTTCCCATCTTTATTGGTATCAAGCCTCTCAAACAGGTCCTGGTATGACCTCTCACTGCCGGCATCCCAGCACCGCGCATTTGATAGTAAAAGCGTCCGTAACGTCTGATACATGGTGGCGCTGATGTGAACGCAGCGTCCAGACGAGTCGTCCTGCGGTCAGGAGGTGAGTATTAATCCATCCTGAAAACCAGCCACCAACCCCGCTAAAATCCAGATCCGAGCTCGGCGTCAGCGCTGTAAAGAAAAAGGGTTTCTGTGACTTTATTTTGCAGGCTGTCCCGTGTGGAGCTCTCTCTGGTCTGCGTTACGAGGGAACTGCAGCAATTGAGGGCGGAGCCACGAGGGGCTACGTTGCTACTCGACGTTTTCTACGGAAAAGCAGGAAAGATGGTAAAATTGAAAAAAAGTGGTGAAATAAATAATCCCCGGATTAACCATATGCACAATCCGGTTAATCCCTCAACTACTGGATTTCCTCATCTGTTTTTTTTGTAACCCTGTTCCGTGTGATATGTTGCGGTGCATTTCAGAGGAAATGTTATCTCCTCATCAGGCACCGTGTCAGTAGAAACACACAGTGTACTATTTCCTACAGCACAGCGCCGCTGCCCGCCACCAGAGGGCGGTGTTCCCCCAAACAAAGGGTGGTGCACACATACACTGTATATTTAAATCTGTTTAAACGACCCATGGGTGCACACAAGATGAAGAGTCAGGGGTCCTGTATGTGGCAATAAATGATAATTTAATTTTTTTTGTTACCGGTTAGTATGTATAACTGACTGTCAGCTCAGGGCTCATTTCTGAGTCCTTTAGTACAATTTGAAGGCACTTCTGCCTTAGTTGGTGTTTTAGTGAATTAATAGCCCATATTTATTGAGTGTTTTATGATCTTTAACTACCTATCAGCATGGCTGGGTTTGGATTTTTTATGCCAAACCTTGTGGACATTTCCCCCCTTATTTTTAACTAGTGGACAGTTTGTAAACGACTGTATGATGCATTGTTATTAGACTGAACTACCCAACAGCACATACATACAACATAATTTTGCTGCTTACATGTTAATGCATCAATAAGAAAAGTCCAGTAACATACTGTGTGTATGACACTATGTGTAGGTTCATTCTGTTGGCATTTAGGCACATTTAGCTGATAATATGTCTGTATGTTTAATTTACCAATGTAAGACTTTCACTTAGCTGACCGGTTCTTCCTGTTTAGACACAAAATATTCACACACAAAAACAGTAAACAAATGAGATGCGAGGTTTCAATTTTAATTCCAATGTCATTCGAACCATGAAATTAAGCAAACTGAGAAGGTATTATAATCTATGAATATATATTCTGTGTGTGTGGATGTGTTCAACATTCTGAAAGTGTAATATACTACTAATAATTTAGTATTGTAACACGTTTCTGAGGATTGCAAAATGCTTATTTTGCACTTCCTCTTTTTGTCATACGCTGAATGATAGATATCCTTCTTCTATTTGTCTCACTTCTCTTTTATAGTCGTTTGTGGTCACATGGGAACCGTGTCACATCAGTACATTAACCTGCTGTAACTCACGTTGGTGACATAGAAAATAGTATTTCTCCTCAGTGTTTGAATGAATTTCAGCCAGGCTAAAGCATGAAGTATATGTCCATCATAGTAATGACATGTATTTCTCTTATACTGGCTGGTTTGCCATCAGGCAGTACACATTTAACATGAAACACTATTTTCTTTAAAAGAGAAATACCTAATGACACAGAACACCAGTCCCTCTCCAAATACGACGTTTTGCTTCAGATATTATGTATCAAGACAACATTAATGAGGAATTTACTTGTTCATTTTTCATTCAGTCAGTCAGTGTATATGCTGTTTTAAATGGTAGATTATAACTTTAGAGCTCTGTCATATGATTTACTGACTATTTAGATATAGTATGTGTACTTGTTGTCAGTTGTTATTATCATCATTGCTGGTTTCATTGTTATTGATTCTTTTTAAATTTGTGTTCTCCTTTACCTTAGATTTTTACCTACATGTTTGTATTACATTATAATGCAATATCTGTTTGTGTGGAGCCCAGGAAGAGTAGCTGCTACCTTCCTCGCGTCTAATGTAACTAATCCAATAAATCAATGAAAAATAATGTCCCTGCAGCTTCTGTCCAATCAGAGGGCGGAATTTCCCCACGTCATGAGTTATGTTTTCCAGTGGGTGGGAAGGAGGAGATTTGAACTTTGAATAGTGTCTGCAGCACCCAGCAGCACCCAGCAGCACCCAGATACAGCAGGGTGAGCAGCAGTGACAGCACAGAGCAGGGAAAGTGTGGGTGCAGCTGTCTGTCTGTCTGTCTGACTTTCCCACTGCAGTCTCTCACATTCAGCACGCAGCATGTCGTTCATTCTCATGAAGAAAAAGAGGTTTAAGTTTAAAGTGGACTTCGACCTGGAGGAGCTGTCATCGGTTCCCTTCGTAAACGGAGTTTTATTCTGTAAAGTCAGACTCATCGATGGAGGCTTTGCCGGAGAGTCGTCACGGTAAGATTTTTTTTCACTATTTTTAGTAACAGTTCACCGGTTGTACGAACAAGCTAAAGTTAAATTTAGCATTAAGCAAAACTAGTTTTCGACCTTTTTAAGTTCTTGTCATTTAAGTCCACTGTCCAGCTTTCGGACACCTGTTAATGTTGACCCATTTATTGTCGGTTTTAGTGTATTTCTTGATATTTATAGCGTTATAACGTTTAGCTACACCACAGCTATCAGCTAGGCTAACTAGTTACAGTTACACTAGCTGCTAGCTACCTAAAGCTAAACTGTTCATTAGTTAACTTACCCAACCAAGAGTTGAAGACTTGCTGCTGTGTTTGAGGAGAAAGTACAAGCGTTAAATCACAGTCTGTGACCTTAAAAGAGCCAGTGTCGCTCATTAGTTCAGTAAAACACAAGCTTATCATTCAAATCGTGGACATTACAGTTTTTTTTGTTAAATGTTGTTCACAGGGTGGACAGAAGCTGTTGCTAAGCAACAAGTACTGTAGGTTAACATAGATTTCAGATGGAGTATTTCAGTCATCAGATCAGTCTAAACAATTTCAATGATAACAATAACAAGAAGGATAATTTGGGGATTGTTTATGGATAGATAAAGATGTAAGATGGATACAATAGTGAATTTCTATCTATTTTTCTTGTATTTCATTTGTACATTTGTGTAATCTAGTCATTGTTTCTATTTATGACAGCGACAACCAAAAACTGAATTTTCTTCCATTACAAAGGAGCGTAAGAGGTTAATCCCCTCGGGCCTGTGATTATTACTGCTTGTACCATTTAAATGAGTCACTCTGGAAAAACGGACACAGCCGAAGCACATGTCAACCGCTAACTGTCGTTACTGCCATGGTAACTGTTACTAAGATCGTGTAAACACTGTATTCAGAGGCTGCTACAACCACAACTGTTTTCCTCTTTAGTTATTCAAGCATATTGACAGTGTTATTTGTGATGTATGGGGCATATAATATATATAGTTTTAATGTTTTCTTGATGTTATAAGGCAATGAATACAAATAGATATGTTTTCCACTCCTTTGGGAAAAAACTATAAAGCTACACCTCCTTATTGCTGTTGCCAGCGATCAGCATATTGTGAGCATCCCATCACAACATCCATACACAATAACACCATTTAAACTAGAAGGGCGCTCAGAGAGCACACACCTTCGCCAAGGCCAATAGTCCAATATGTAATGAGTCTCGTGAATATCAGGCCAATAGTTTTTTCTGATTAGAAACAGACAAACCAATGGCACCAAAAGCATAACCTCCTTGCAGCTGTAATAAAGATAGAATTTGCTAAGTGAATTTCTGCATATTGTGATTAAAATTACAAACATACATAAGTTCATCTTTCATCACTTCTGATGGTCAAAGACAACTGCTCTGTGGGTAATCCATGCGTAGATCTGGCAGATTTCTGATTAATATCTGCAAGTATTTAGATTGCCTCTATGTTTTAGTTTCTGTATGAGGTAGCGTTTCTAAACATGTTTCTCTCACAGGGAGTCAGTCCAAGCCAACTGTGTTCACTGGAAGAAGAGATTCTCTTTCGTGTGTAAGATGAGTGCCAACGCTGGAACAGGTGTACTAGACCCCTGTTTGTGCCGGGTGTCTGTGCGAAAGGTACAGGAATGCTTTTTTCTGCCTTCAAGCTTTGTCTTGTTGACACGACAGAAATGTCTAGTAGCAGTTTTCCGTTAACTGAGACTTGAATGTGCTAAGAAAATGTTTATGTAGATAAGATCAGAAGGACTGTTAATTTGTAACCACAAGTGGTTTATGCAAGCAATGGTCAAACCACAAGGAGTCAGAAATGTTTCAGTGCAAATATTGTGTGAGATAGTAATGAAACAGGCAAATGTAACCACACAAATTTTTGTTTCTTTGTCATTCCAGGAATTGAAGGGTGGAAAAACTTTTGCAAAGGTAATACTAATGCTTTAAAGTCTCTAGACTGGCATTTATCGTAAATTTAGCAGATTAAGTACCAGACATCTATTAGAACAATCTTATCATAAATTCATGTGATACCAGTCGGCCTCCAAGTGCCCTTAGAGGGCTTTTAGGTGAGGTAAGTCTATTTACCAGGAATGTTTTTATTTCTAGTTTCCAGCTTTGGTCACTGATTAAAAAAATCTGTAATGCAAAACCAAGGTTATGTTAACCAGTAACTTTAATGATGAGTTAAGGAGTAGGCCATTTGATTTCTCAAGGATTGAAGGTCCCAGCACAGGCGTGTGTAATGTGTTTCCAAGAAACCTGAACTGGACTGGATTTATTCAAGTGTAGCTGTCTGTATGTTTTATAACACTACGCTTGAGCTTGTGGGTTTATGTACAAATAGATTGTTAATGTTGACATTAACTGCACCATTGTTGTTATATTCAGTAAAATCCTATATTTAACAATTTAAACTGCCTGCCAAATGGTAAAAATTGGCTGATCTCTTTTATCTCTGTGCAGCTGGGCTTTGCTGACTTGAACCTGTCTGAGTTTGCTGGGTCTGGCAGCACTACACGGCGGTGTCTCCTCGAGGGATACGACACCAAGAACACCAGACAGGACAACTCAATATTGAAGGTATGGTAGTGTCTAAACGCACAGCTCCACAAACCCCCTTTAAATACTTTTTAAAATACTGTCGGAAATGCCCTAAGGAGTCTATGCCACAGTGTCGGTGTTTTGGTTCAGTCCATTCATTTACTTCTGCCTGTCTGCTCAAATATAATGTGTTTTAGCAAAGCATAGATAAGCCTCCAACTATAAACTCACAACTTCTGCCACTACTACCACTTCTGGAGTTAATCAGCATAAGCAGACACTGTGAAACTGACACTGTTTGAAAAAGTTGGATTTATGGCATGGAAGGAGAAGTTGAATCCCCTGACAGGTGAAACATGTCTGAGCCTGTGATCTATAAACTGCCTGAGCCATGGGAATGAATTTTAAATGTGCTGATTCTTCCTGGGGCACACATCTACAATGGGCTTACATTGTACAATGTCACTCTAAAACCTTAATTAACAGCAACATTATGAAACCGAAATTTTTACACTATGTTTCTTCTTTTTGCCATTACAGGTTGTCATCACCACACAACTTATGTCTGGAGATCCCTGTTTTAAAACGTAAGAGCAAATTTTTTACCATATTCATCTGTTCATTGTTGTTACTCATCCTTAAAGTCTAAATATGAATTTAATTTGAAACTTGTAACTGAGGAACTGTCTGTTAGGTTTAACTTTATTCAAAATAGAAGACATTACAGCTGAAAGAAAGTATGTACCCCACGCACAAATGTCTAAATCTAACCACAGAGGAGTTTCACTTTGTTTCACTTTCCATCCGGTTTGTCAGCACCAAGCTGAAAACAGTTTTTCTTGTCTGATTCAAGTCTGACACGGACAAAGTTTAAAGTTATGACGTATTATTTTGCAGCTTATCACAGCCTTATCTGAGAGCTAATATCACCTCACCCAGACATTAATCAGCCCACTTCAGCAGTGAGCCAAATAGATATATGATCAACTCAGCCCAGAGGTTGGGTTTCTCTTTTGTCAAGAGTTGTATGGAGAGCAGTTTGTCACGAATGACATGATGTAACATCGCACCATGTGCAAACAGTCAGCTTTCCTCAGCCAACACAAGTCTTTCCCTGCGTTCTTTAATGCGTCAACGCCCTCTTAGTGTAATAATACACTCACTGCTGCCTAGGAGATGTCTAAAGTATAAACTGAAGTATAGCCTAGTCACTCATGCCACATAATGTTACTCATTGTGTGTGGAGGGTTTATAACAGGCAACAAGAAAGATGACGCTCATCTTTTCTTCTCTTTGTCTGCCTCTCCGCCCTCATTCTAGTGTTTAACGTAGCATCGCTGTAGCAGAAATGTGGGGTTTCCTGTGTTATCCTCTTATAACTAATGTAAAATACGATCATACAGACTGTTGGATGTTTTCTTTCTGATGATTTCCTAGTAAAACAATATCACTAATTGTCCAGTTTGCATAAATCCATTTAATTTTTAATTAAGCTCTTTTCCAGCACACATAAGACTCCACCCTGCCTCTAAGTAACATCACTCTTTCCTATGTTCCCTCAAGGCCCCCATCCACAGCCATGACTCTGGGAATCCCACAGGCTGAAGCAGAGTGTCTCCTTGAGGACAGAAAGGGAGGGGACATGCAAAAACCCCAATCACTCACTGGTATGTACATAACACCTAAAAGGGCTTGCTGCTCCCTACAATACTTACTTCTTGACAAAGGCAAAGATTTAGATGGTAGTTTGAAAAAGGTTCTACAAAGAGCCACCCTTCCTGTGGTACCATAATTATTCACGAGTCAACAGTAACATATTTACTTTCGTCCGTTTTTTTCACATATTCTTAATAAAAAGCATCATAAAGAAACTAAAACCAAAAAGTGAATCTTCCAGAGTTTACCTTAAAGAACACTTCCTTTGAATAGAAATTTTAGTTGTGCATATATTTACAAAATGTTTTACTTATACTTGTGTATATGTGTGTGTGTGTGTGTGTGTGTGTGTGTGTGTGTGTGTGTGTGTATGTGTGTTTTTTTTTTTAGTGGTTCCAAGAAAGTCAGTGTCAGTCCCAGAGGAGCTTGTAGCCTATGGTCACTCTCGAACATCCAGCTACGCAAGTCAGCAGTCAAAAATCTCAGGTACCAAGCACAGAGTCACAAACTTATTCCCTTTGAACAAGAGCAACATTACTGCCACACCAGTTACACAGATAATAAAGCGTGACCTTAGTGTTTGTTTCCTGCCCTATCCTGTAGGTTACAGCTCAAATCACTCCAGCTTAACTGATCTGAGCCATCGGAGGAGCGCATCAGGAGGTTCTGCCTCCACAGGCATTGGCAGTATCCTGGAAACCAGCGATCAGCAGGGGGAGAGAGGAGAGAGGGAGAGCAGGATCACTCCCCCAGTCTCTGCTACCTGTCACCACACACCCGAACACCCATCCACCCCTGCTAAAGGTCCAAGGTATTACACAGTTATCCAGGGTCTGAAATTAAGTTTAAAATCAACACATTTCACTGCTCACACATACATTCATGATTCATCTGTGATGTACAAGTTCTTTGTGCCGCAGTATAACTCTGTAAGATGCAAAACAGGAAATAAAAGAAATGATTGTGGATCATCAATTTGTATTGGATTTGCAACAGATAATTTACATCCCATATACAATACTTAATATTCTTATTCTTTGTTTATTAGCTGTCTGTGATCTGCACTTCTACATAATGGCCATTAATGACAAAACATTGCATTAAAGTTAACTCTATTGCTTTTTGGTTTTTTTCCTTTTAACATAATTATCTTCCATGCCAGTTTCTCTATAATGATGTTGTTATTATACACCCTGGGATCAGATGTTGTAATGTTTCCCTGATCCACCAAATATATTGTCGTATTCCTTTTGTTTTTATGCATTTTCTTATGAAGCTCTGTTTGTGTTCTCTATTAGACATCCAGTAAAGCAGAACTCGATGGAGAACCAGCTGAAGAGAGTTGATGCCACCAGAGTGAATGCTGATGATATAATAGAGAAAATCCTACAAAGCCAAGACTTCAGCCATGGCTTCTTGGACTCCAGTGCAGAGGGTGTGTACACTTAATCCGTAACTTAGTGGCCTTATGAAGGTTGGCTTGGAAAGTTGCCTATCATTATGCTGATGTGATCAAATTACTGCAAGGTGTTGCAATGCAGCTTCTTTAAGTACTTCTCTCAAATGCTGAATGGTGATTAGATGTTTATGATGGTAAATCATAAATAGGACGTCAATTTAGGCCACACATACATATTTAGAGACCAAATACTAAGGTTTGTTTGGGTAAGGATTAAAGAGGTTAGGTTGCATATCATCTCTATGAATATCACAAGGGCAGTTCAACCTCATAGCTGAGTACACATTGTGGCTGCCATCTTACAACGCCTTGTCCTTAAACAAAGACTTTATGCAGAGGTCATTGTGTTGAGAAACGGAAACCCATTCACTCAGACTGATGTTGCACATATTTTTAGTATGGAAGGGCATCTATTGATTGTCTTCTTCATCTATCAACTACCCCCATGGACGCTCCCTTGTCAGGTGTCTCAGCAGCTTCCCTACATCGTCTGCTCTGTATTAGTTAGTTAAGTTAGTTATAAACTAAGCGTGAACCATTATTAAACCCTGAGTGTGCACTGTGTCTTTATTTCTAATGTGTGTGTATGTGTGTGTCTGTTGCCATAGAGGAGGGGCTCCGCTTGTTTGTCGGTCCAGGTGGGAGTACAGCCTTAGGAAGCCAGCACACGAGGTGGGTGTGATTATGTAACTTTGAAATGTGGGCGCCACGCAACAGGCATTTACTACAAATATAAATCAATTGCTAACACACTAAGTGGGCAGACTCTAAACTTTGGAATCTTCCTATTAACCACATGACTGGTCATCACATTCTTTGTTTCTAATGAGTAAACTTTGACATTAAGATACGTTCAGTTTCACAACATAGTGTTAGTTCTGCACTTAAAAGAGAGCACCAGATCTGATAATCACCGCTGTTTCCTGTCACATAAAATACTGTGG
This sequence comes from Pempheris klunzingeri, assembly GCF_042242105.1. Taxonomy (NCBI): domain Eukaryota; kingdom Metazoa; phylum Chordata; class Actinopteri; order Acropomatiformes; family Pempheridae; genus Pempheris; species Pempheris klunzingeri. The sequence goes on from NC_092026.1 coordinate 7,073,988, forward strand.
CCTTCTCTTTCAGGGTCGCAGCTGGAGCCTTTGAGCAGGTGGTGATCAAGCGCTAGGCTTTGGGAAGCATGCCCGTGTCACTAAGGGTGCCATATTACACTGAGGCGGGGAGGGGGAGACACAAGACTGAGTAGTGGAGGTGCCATCAGAACTGGCTCCCTCACTACAAGAGATTTCATTTCTCTTATGCAATCCTTGTGCATCTGACCTACAGTGTCTGTTGACCAGGAGAGCCCCCTAGTGTCCAAGAAGTGGAGGTGAATGAATGTTATTGGAACATTTTTGCTGACTGAGATAACTGGTGTACCGGCACTTTTGTTGGTCTTCTTATTCTCTATGAAAACTGTAAGACGAGGGGTTACTGTTGTAATTGTATGCATATTTTTCACCCATCTTGGTGACATTTTAGCTGTTGGGGTAGCTGGGATTTCTATAATCTAAAAAAGTATTGTAGTATCCAACAAGCTTTACTTTCATATGGTTGATTTTTTTTACTTGTGCTGTAAGTGGCTGGAGGGAGGACTGTGTCCATTCCTTAGAGTCCCACATATATAAAGCAATATAAAACTGACACTGTGGAATTACCAGTGGGTACAGCACCACTGTGTATCAGAAGCTCAAGCCCATTAAGGATAAACACCTCTGTTCACCTGGTTGTGAGGGAGGATCACTGCATTTGAAATACTATAATGTTTTTATGTTTGGTGCCTTCAGTATGATATCTATTGTGTGTGTGTGTGTGTGTGTATTTTGTTGTCTGTAAATTTGAAAGTTATGAATTTATTTTTACCACTGACTTTGTAAATGTACCAGACTTAGTAAAATGTATATTTGCTGCCACTCAAAACGTTATAATATGTGCACTATGTATGTATTGAAAGTCAACTATGTAAAGCTCATGATGTTTTTAAGATATCTATTTGTTGTTTTTAAGTTGGCAAAATGTTGATGTTGTATTTAAGGCCAAATAAACAAATACTAGATGAATATTTAAAAAAAGATATATGTACACTAATGAGTCTGAATGAAAAGAGTAAAGGCCAAATAAACAATTGATATATTTTACTAGCCTGGATAATCAGGTCATAATTCAATGTTGAAAAGAAAATGGAAGCTGAAACAGAAAATTGATTATTAAGATAACAAATGGATGATATGAAAAGTATTAAGTGAAATTCAAATCCCTGAAAAGAGCACACTGAAATAACATTAACAAGTTCAACACTACTATTTCCTGTTTAGGGGAAACAAACTTTTCAAAGTAATTGTCTACTGAGAACATAGATGTGAAAAGCTTAAAGTTAGAGTTTATAGAGAGACTTTACGCCTAAATACACGATTATATAAATATATTATAATAGCACGTCATGCCTATAGAAGCTTTAGATATATTTGGTCGCGCAGTCGTTAAACACAATTCAAACCATTAGGCGTGTGCGTACAGGCTTTTATTTTGTAAACGGAAGTACACAGTGTGTAAGGTGTGCGTGGTGACAGCAGCGCTCCGTTCTCACTGCACCACGAACGTTACAGTTCCGGTTCCACCTCGCAACAGCGTTTCGGCCACAACGACGGCGGGAAGTTGTTATCAGCTATTTAACCACACATCAGCAACAACTACACGGATTCAACTGTTAGCGATCGACATTTCACTATTTAATATTGATGGATCTGTAATCGGAAACACGCTAACTATAAACGAAGCTTAGCGGCGTGGGACTCAGCTAACATGGCTAACCTCGGAAACCAGCTACCAACACAGGCCGTTAGCAAGCCTGCACCGGGAAAACATGGAAATGTATTGCCTCTGTGGGGCAACGAAAAGACTATGAACCTCAACCCAATGATTCTTACAAATGTGCTGTCTTCGCCGTATTTCAAAGTACAGCTTTATGAACTAAAGACCTACCATGAAGTTGTGGACGAAATCTACTTCAAGGTAACATTGGCAAATGCTAAACCGCATGCTAGTTAGATAACCGTTGCTGGCGTTACTGTGGCAGCAATGTACGGCAGTCCTCAAATAACATGAACTGAGATCAGACAGAGCAATTTTAACTGTCTTTTACTATCTGTATGAGTCGGGAAGATACCCGCTAATTTCATATAACCGTGTTTAAATATGTGACGTTACGTAACCCTTCGTATTAGTAACGTCAACTTGTGGGTTAACGTTAGCTACCTAGCGACTAAGCTAGCTAAATAAAACATGGCGTTAGTTGGCCGCCGCTATACTGACTGATTAGTTTACGCAGACTTAGGCCAATGGAGAATCACTGTAATGGTGTTTAAAAATGCAAACATTTAGTTAAGTAAATTAGTGTTAGTGAGAATTAAGACGGTTCCGTTTTGTAATAAAAACTAGTTAAGCCGTTTTTTAAAGTTTGAAAAGCCTCTAACTTAAGACACGAGGCAGAGGATCTTTCTGGTGTGGGGAGTGTTCAGTGGCAGCTGAAATAAGCTCGTGTGTGTTCACCAGCTAATGCTGTTCTTTGTGTGCCTTCAGGTGACTCACGCTGAGCCTTGGGAAAAAGGAAGCAGAAAGACCGCAGGCCAGACTGGAATGTGCGGAGGGGTAAGTGAGAAGTACGTGCTTTTTATATTCCCCATCTTTTCCTCCCTCTATATCTCCCTCATCTACTCAGATACTACTACTCATACTGCAAAGCGTTCCGCTGAAATCACTTGACATGTCTTACAAGTGGGACAAAATGTACATGATTACTAAGTGCTTGACTTAATGTCACCCTCAATTCTTCAGTGTTGTTGTCAAAGGGTCGGTCGTTATGAAGAGGTTAGCTATGAATAATGTGCAAAGATGTGCTTTACTAATCCGTCCTCCTCCTTTCTAGGTGCGTGGAGTTGGGACTGGTGGTATTGTGTCTACAGCTTTCTGCCTTCTGTACAAACTGTTTACCCTCAAGCTGACTCGCAAACAGCTGATGGGTCTGATCACTCACACAGACTCTCCATACATCAGAGCCCTTGGCTTCATGTACATAAGGTATGATTCTTTGTGTGGCACCAAATGTTTGTTTTTTGTTTTTGTTTTTTTACTTGCAGAATTTGTGAATATTTTATTGAGACATCATTTTGATTGCTGAACTGGAGTTTCAGAAGCCTGTTTCAGGAAAAAATAATGTTTATTTTTCTCACGCTTTATTAAAAATATAACTTTAAGACAAGACCTTTAGAAACAACAAAATATTAATTAAGTACAGTGCCCTTTGGGTCAAAACACAGCATTTTACAAATCTTGACATTTGAGAAAACACTGACATTTCAGATGACAGAAAACGTGGGGCAACGCGTGTCTTGTGTGTGTGATTGGACAGAACCCAGGATCCTGGTAATAATACAGGGTTATTTCCAGTTTCTGTTTTGCAGCACTCTTAGCAGTGTCCTTGCATGAATTTTAAACTGAGGTTGAAAAGCTGGAAGAGGAGATTGAAACTATTAGATAACATTTCAACAAAGTACATTCTTATAATATAATACTCAATATGCTTTCACCATATCATGGCATTATAATGTCTCTTGTCTTGGGTCTGTCCAATCACAAGCAAGACATGCTGTCTCACCTTTTTTATATATATATATATATATATATATATATATATATATATATTCCAGAATTGATTGTGATAAACAATATCATTTTAAGACCATTTTATGCCACTTAATGCACATAATGTGCACCCTTTCAAAGATCAATGAACTTTTAATTGTTAAAAAATATTCAGACAGTGTAATTGGAATGTGAAAAAACAGTAAGTAAAATAGTCAACTCACGGGCTCGTTCACATTAATTGGCTCCACACACGGCTGCACAGATAGCACCTGCCCTCCAACTACGCAAGTGTCTTTTTTGCAAAACACGTTATGCACTGCCGAGCCGGTTATTTTGGGATTACTTATTCTTCCAAACTAGCAGAGCTGATGAGAGGAGAGTCGATTACATAGTTATCGCGGCAGGCCTGTGCATACGTTTAATTGTAATGTTTTACTTGCATTTCTGATGCCGTACTCAGATCATGACAAGTTTAATTAAATCGTTGCCCATATATTAACCTGAGATGTGTGAAGTGTATTAGGAACAAATGCTCACATTGTGCTCTCTGCGTTCTCCCTCAGATACACTCAGCCCCCTGCAGATTTGATAGAATGGTACGACAACTTCCTGGATGATGAGGAGGTATGTCCCCTCGGGTAATAATTTGATGTTTTTTTCTCTCCATCAAATACACAGTCACACAACACATGATAAAAACTGCCCCCCCCCTCCCTTGTGATGCTCATAGCTGATTTTTCACCTTTGCCTTCATTTGGCTTAATTTTCCCCAGTTTTTGCTCTCTAAGCCTTAGTAGCTAGGTTACTTGCTCATTGTCTTGCCGCTGATTTTTCTTGGTAAGTACCACAAATGCTGCTGAGTAAATCTTTTAATCAATGTTATATTAAGGCATGTCTTTTGTTATGACAAGCTTTTATCAGGACTTGTTGCACAAAACTAAATTTAGGATGAATAGCAATTGGAGTATTCAGACAGAAACACAAGTTATTTAATCAACAAGTTGCATAATTCTGTAGTTTTCTTCATACTGAATTAAGATATAATTTGATCCCAGGCTGTGCAACCAGGCCTCTCCTTGATGTACTATTGCATTATATCTGAACTGATCACATGAAATCCTACCCAACTGGTTAATCCCCCTGTTTTTTTCTTTAGATGCCCCTTGTGCAGCAGGTGAATTGGATATTGTATCTCAGCTCTGTTGGTTTGCGTGTGTGAGTGCAAAACGGCTGTTCTCTACCATATAAAGCTGATAACTCTTCAACTGGTGTGCACATGCCTACTTGCTCCGATCTGTGCTTACACTGTGGGTTGTTTTTATGCTCCTGCGGCCCTGTGTAGACTTCATTGTGCTCTTGGGAGACTGAAGAGAGCCAAAGCTTCTCTGGCTTTGTCCCTTTGGCTCAGTGATGATGTGTCTCAATGTTTGTAGATACTACTCCCCCGTCCCTTCATTTCCCCTCTGCCACTTTTAAAAGATGCTGTTTCAACAGCTGATGTGAAGGAAAGGGGGGGGGGGGGGGTGGATCTTACAAATATAAAATGTCCTTGATCATTAAAGCTCACATTGTAAATACAGATTCCAGGAACTGCCAGTAAGTTTAGATAAGGAAAATATCTGCTATTTTTAATTTGTCTCTCTATTTAGAATTATCAGTGTGAAGCCAGGCACTTTTGATTGATATGAGAGATTAAGCTAGATGAACAGAGGTGAAGGTTCAGTACTTGGTCATCACAAATTGCTTTTTAATTTGAGGCAAGATTGAAAACCTGCGTCCTGCTTATGTGTGCTAATTAAGTTTTTCTACTGCTCTTTCCCGCTGCTTTGTTTCTAGGAGCTCGATGTGAAGGCAGGAGGCGGCTGTGTGATGACCGTTGGAGAGATGCTGCGTTCCTTCTTGACCAAACTGGAGTGGTTCTCCACTCTGTTCCCCCGCATCCCAGTGCCTGTGCAGAAGATCATTGACCAGCAGATGAAGGCTCGGCCTCGTAAGATTACACAGAAAGGGGCACAGAAGGAGGAGGCTGCGTCCGCAGAAGGGGGGAGGCAAGGGGAAAGACGTCGCTCAAGGTAACACAGTAAATGATTCGTCATAATCATGATTTTGTTTCAACTGTTCAAGTTGAGCAATTGTCACTTGGTAACCATTGTTGGCAAATCAGTCTTTTGATTATTCGTCGTATAATCTGTAATGTATTGGACCAGAAAGTTTATTTGCTTGAAGCTAATGGTACCTCTATTATCAGGACACCCAGGCGGACGCCAAGCCCCCGAAGGTCACCCAAACGGTCAAGGAGCAGGAGCCACCACCGAGAGAGAGAGCGCCACGGCCCGAGCTTTGATCGAGAGCTGGAGAGGGAGCGTGACCGCCAGAGGAAAGAGAGGGAGGGCAGGGACCGTGATAGGGACAGAGGAGACAGAGGAGACAGAGGGGAGAGGGAGAGACGACGATCCCGCAGCACAGACAGGAACCAAGAACGGAGAGAACGCAGAAGAAGTCTCAGCGGCAGTCGGGACCGAAGGAGCGAACGCAGAGACAAAGAAAGAGACGGCGGGGATGACAGGAGCAAGAGGAAGGACCGGGACCACCATAAAGAGAGAGGCGTTGAGAGGGAGAGGTCCAGGGATAAAAAGAGCAGGGGGGAGACTGACGACAGGAGGCATAAAGACGACAGGGACAGGCACAGAGAGGAGAGGAAGGCCAAAAAGAGCCGCAGCCGAAGCAGGGAGAGGAGGCACAAAAGCGGGGGAGAGGAGAAGAGCAGGAAAAGAGAGCGCAGCCACAGCAGAGACAGAGAGAGGGAGAGGGAGAGAGACGGAGAACAGCGTTCTCACAAACGTAGTCGTAGCAAAGACAGGAGCCATCATCAGCGAGAGTCCAGTAATGACCATAGCAAACATAGTGAACGCAGAAGGAGTCTGAGCACTGAGTAAATGTCGTCCCGCAGCAATATTACTTCTTCTACTCCTGTGTTTTTCTTCCTTTATCCTACCCAGCTGTCACGTCTGTCACTTGTGCTAAAGAGAAGGAATGTCGGCACATCAGGACATCTGGAGTTGTTGTCTTTGGCCAATGTGATGTTGCTTTACGTTTACGTTTTTCTGCCTTTTTCACTCCCTGTTTAGACTATTGTTAGTCCTCACTTGAAATTTGAAAAATGGCAAAAAATGGCATTTTAATTTTCTATGGTTCGTTCTTTAGTCCCAGAAAGATGTGGGTTTGTACATAATGTTTCAGAGGCTGTCTACACACGATGAGTTGTCGGAGTTGCGTGCTTTGCTGGGTTTGGCGTAGTCGGTGCTGAAAGTTCAGCTCAACACTGGCGTCATATAATTTATGTAATTTATGAAATGTTATTTTCATGCTTGTAAAATGCCAAATTAAGTATTTTTTAAATTTGACTAACTACAGTGCTTATGTGTGGAATTCCTGTATTGTGATTAAACTCGCTATCAAGGGTCACAAGTGAACAAGTTCAAATCAAACGATGCGGATCAACAAGCCGGCGCAAAGCAGTTCTGTCCACGATCGTGTGTAGACAGCTTGAGAATGTTTTAATCCTCGAAAGGGCAGTCTGCAAAGAGTTGTTTTTACCACACACACTGAGCCCTGCTTGTGCTGTGTTCTGGTTATTGCTCTGTTGCATTTTGTTTTCTAATAAAACACTTTTACAAACAACATATTGTCCTTGTGTTGAAAGAAAAAGGCAAGGAAATGTCACAAAAGCAGTTTACTATAGACCTAGAACTCAAAACACAAAGGCTGAATGCAAACAAAATGTTTTTTATTTATTTTTATTAGAATAGTCTGAAAAAATATGAAATATAAATTTAGAAGTGGCAAAAAGTATATACTCTGGACATGTGAAACACTCCCTGATATATTACTTTTAAGGTGACCAATACATAATTTACAAATGTAAATAAAATGTAAAAAGCAAAGGAACAAAGCCCCAGTTAAAAAATGTATAACCGCACCCAACAGCAGACAAAAGCTGAACCTCAGTGACACAAGCATACAATAGAGAATAAAAATCCTTGCAGCGTGGGCGGTTACTTGGGAGTCACCTGCCCTCGTGTTACACCTCATCAGACCAGTAATTGTGCTGCTCATGGTGAGCTAGCAGAATGTAAATGACCCACACTAATACCCATATTCTGCCAAATTTAAAGTTATTGTGTGTTATGAGTAGCTGGGAAAAGATTTGATAAATGTCAAAAGTGCTGCCACTTTGTCAGTAAGACCATCACATTTTCACAGGGAGACGTGTGCAGACTTCTGCCTTTGTCTTGGAGAAGTGGTGTTTTCCTATTGAGAAAGCCCCTGTCCTGTTTGCACACACACAGGCTCTGACTCCGGGCCACTAGTGGTCGAGTTCCTGGCCGACAGAGAGAAGCAGTAGATTGAGTTTGGGCTCAGATCAGTGAGAATGATGCTCTCGCCGTACACGGTTATCTCCTGAGGCTCACTGCTGCTGCCCTGCTGTCTGATAACTAGGCTGTAATGGGAGGCGCCCTCTACTTGGGACCATGTGGCAGCAATGACAGTGGACATGGCTTTTTTCACATCCAGCACCGGAGCTGAGAGGCTTCCTGTTGGGGAGAAACAAGTCACACTTAAGACTTGATCGTCCAATAAGTGAGGAAAGAATGATATTGCATGAAAGCTACAAACATCTATTTTACTATCTACATTATCTACATTACTCACCGTCCTCTGGCTTTTGTCCATTGAGATCTCTCCTCCTGCGTCCATGTGTTACCACTACAGAGAAAAAGCACATTTCAGTTTGTTTTAAAAATGCAGTAAAATGTGTCTTTTGATTTTAAATGTACAGTACAGTGTGCTTCTGTTCAAATTAAGTACACTGAATATATGCAAATCTTCATACAGCATCCCCTCCATTCCTACCATTGGTGATCCTTGTTACTTCACTCTCTCCAGCTGAGTTGCTGGCTGTGATCAGCAGGTTAGTGGAGGCGATGTTGGACAGAGAGCAGGACAGCCCTGCGGTGCTGCATAGCTGCGACTCTGGAGAAACGCTGTTGTCGTACACCGTGTACGTGGTAGCAAGCACAGAGGCGTTCCACGAAACTGTGGCAAAGGAGCTGTTGCCACTGTACACCACTCCTGATGGTGGACAAGGAGCTGAGGGGAGAAGGTGAGGTGGTTTAAACACCTGAAAGGTTTTCAAATGGCATTGTTAAATATCTATAACTATGCTATGAATTGGCAACAACAGGCTTTTTCCACAGAGGACATTTCAGTGTAGCAGCTTGGGACTAAATGCTAAAGCAGCCTTTATCAATGACACCTGTAAGATTATCCTTCAATGAGATGTCAGATGTGTTATAACATTTAATTGATTTCAAAATCATTCTCACTATAAGACATATGTTCATAATCAATTAGCTTTGATAAACACCTCTGTATCATCAGTCATGAGTTGTAATATTTAGTTACTGTTGACATCTCATTGCAGGAAGCACAAAGGTGTAAGTAATGATGTTGATGATGGAATTAAGCCATAATTAAGTGGCTCTGTGGACACTTTTACTTAGTTTATTAGATATACAGTAAATGCTATGCTATGACATTTGCTATGAGATGTATGATGGAATACAGAGTTTGGTTTGTTGGTTAGTGACCATCAATTGTACACTATTTTTCACAATGCATTGTGGGATACACTTATAGCCCACTATATGGACTGTAATTATTCCCAATATATATTCTGACAACACCACAAAATAGTGACCTCACTATATAGTGGACAATTTAGTGAGTAAGGAGTGACTTCGGACACAGCTTTACTTCATTGTTAATCACAGGCCTGAAGTGGAAATGTGATAAAAAATGTTTGAGCAGTGGCTCGAGTGTTAGGTGCAGTCTACCTGTTGTTCCATTGAGAGGCACAGATGGGTCGCTGGAACCAGCAGCGTTCCTGCTCTCCACTGTAGCAACGTAGGACGAACCGCAGGGGAGAGGGATCTCAAAGAACGTCATGCTTGTCCAGTAGGAGGAGAGCTCGAACACGGCATGGCTTTCTCCCTGCAGAAATCCTGTTAGCTTCAGCATGTACTCTGTGTTACCGCAGGTGATCGGAGTCCAGCTGAAGAGAAGCGCCTGGACTTCCATCTGCACTGGCATCACCTCCAGCTCGATGTTGTCTGGAGGACACGGAACTAGGGAATACAGCGGAGGATTTAATGTATTATTATTATTATTATTAAGTCCAAACATGACAAAGTTATTGAGTCTTTGGAATGTGCGGCTCTCATACCTGCTGCTCTCTCCACTGGGTCACTGAAGGAGCTGTTGCATGTTCCATCTGAGGCCTGGACAGAGAAATTGTAAACCGTTCCACAATCAACATCGATAGCACAGGTGGGATCTGTGCTGTGACAGTACAGCATGTCTCCATTTCCAGTCTGGGCACAGCCATAGTAGTGTACAGCACTGTCTGTGGGCGTCCATGACAGCAGTGCAGACTGATTGTTACAGTGGAACGTAACTGAAAGACCACCAGGCTGGCAGGGACCTGAACAGACAGAAAAAGATCAAACTGCTGAAACTAATACTGTTTAGTCATGTTGAGTCATTGTATGTAAATGTACTGGTTTCCTCTATGTCTTTTGTATATAAAAACAAGTACCTGTGCTGAATGTGTTATTTTCACTGGCCTTGCTGGAGCAGTTCTCGTGGCTGGCAGTCACAAATACTGTATACTGCTGGTCGCAATGGAGCTCTGATACACTGCAGCTACTGGAGGTGGCATTGCAAGTGTGCACGTGGCCGTCTGCACCCGTAGCAACAACATGGTAGGTTTCAGCAACAGGAGAGGAGCTCCAGGACACCAGCGCACTGTTGTCTTCACAGGAGGCGTTAACCGCCACGTCCCTGGGTGGACACGGCTCTGTGAAGAGCATCAAGGGGTGTTTTCAAATCAGCAGGAGTTGACTTTGATTTAAATATTTTATCCTGTATCCTGTTACACCTTTAACAAATAATATCTATACATGTCTGTAATCTTTGCTTATGTGGTCAAAAAAAAATGTGATGTACTGGAGAGATAATGAAGATTTTAAGCCATGTTTTCAGTATTTTGACTTTCTGGGAAATACACTATAGACTATTAGTCACTGCACCTGCCCAAAAGTAGTCCCATTTTACACTTAAGCATGTTAATTAGTGGTGTTTAGAAGTGCTAGTCGGCAGACTTTGTTACTTTTTGACTGATTTGTTGTTTGTATGTTGCTGGCTATAGCTACATATCTATCAGACGCATATGAATGTGGTATCGTTCCTTTTATCTAAATCTCAGCAAGAGAGCAAATAAGTATTTTTCCACTGTAATGTATAGCACAAGCCACTCATCTAAACAATACTGTCCAGTAAGCTGATGAAAACAAACAGAAAGTGCATACCCATGCTAATTCTGTATGGTGGACTTCTCATACTGCTGCACTGATCTGATGAAGCAGATACAATGATGGTGTAACGGAGGTCACACTGTGCTCCGTAGAGGTAGCAGCTGGTGCCAGTGTTGTTGCAGGACAGGTAGGTGTGGTCCCTGGCTTCTGCTGTGGCAGTGTACACAATGTTTCCCTCGCTGCCCTCCATCAGGTCCCACATGACCAAGATGGAAGAATTGTGGCACTGAGGGACTGCTGTGATACCAGAGAGGGAGCAAGGGGCTGGGGGAAGAGACAGAGTTCATTAATGTGGCTCTTCAGCATGCACAACTTTCTGTTTTACTCACAAACTGACATAAAATGGAATATCATCAGCGTATGTCTTTAACTGAGCCAGAAATCTGTTACCTGTCTGTAAGTCGATGGTGGCACTAGGCTGACTCTCACACTTGCTGTTCTTAGCAGTAACGCTGAAGTTATAAAGTATGCCACATGCCAGGTCTTCCACCTCACAGGTAGTGTTGGAGGAGGTGGTGCAGTTGGCTGTATAGCCCTCTCCACCTACAGCTGACACAGAGTAGCTGTCCGCCCCGGGAGCAGTGTCCCATGATATCCAGGCAGAATTGGTCACACAGTCAAGGTTGCCTCTGATTCCCTGGGGCTGGCAGGGGGCTAGGAAGTAAATATGAAAGTTAAATTGATGAGTGGATGAGTGGATTTATGCCAGGGTGGATGGCTGCTGAAGTTTTCTTACCTGAGAGGACGCTGTAGGCCTGACTGTGCTTGCTGCGGCAGGTGCCTCTGACAGAAGTGACTTGCACCCTGAATGTATTTCCACAGGTCACGTTGCTGATGGTACATGCTGTGTTTGTGGTGTTACATGACTCGCTGGCTCCTCCGTTGTCTGGAGTTACTGAAACCAAAAAGTGGTCTGCCTCCCTGATGGCATCCCAAGAAATCGCCAAGTCGTTTGACAAACAGCTGAGCTCAGTGCTCACGTTCTGTGGTGGGCAGGGGGCTGAGAGTAAAATTACAATTTGATTATTTAGCTATAAATTTCAAGCTGAAAAAGTTTGGTATGCACAGCTCAAAAGCACAACTGTAACTTTGTATCAGAGTGACCATGGGTGTTTCCTCTCTTACCTGAGTCAAATATCAGAGCCTGGCTGGGAATGCTGGAGCAGTTGTCATCCACAGCCACCACCTGGACGGTGTAGCAGCTGCCACATGTGAGGTTCTCAAGGCTACAGCTGAGGTCAGAGGTCTGGCAGCTGACGTTGCTATGACTACTGTGGGCTGTCACTGAGTAATGTACAGCACCTCGACTGGCAGCCCACGACACATGAGCGGTGTTGTTGGCACAGTCCACCAGCACTGAGACATTAGCGGGAACACATGGCACTGCAGGGAGGAGACAGACAGCAAGAAGGGTTACTCATTACATGCTGTGAGAAGAAGCATGATGCATGAACATGATGCTGAACTCTGCAATAACTGTGAGTACAGTATCACTCTCTGTAACCTCACCTGACTGCAGACTTGTGGTTTGACTGGAGGTGATGTTACACTGCTGGTTGGAGGCTGTGACTGACACAGAGAAGTTGTGCCCACAGGTCAGGCCAGGGATGCTGCACTCATTGGAGTCAGACATACACATTTTTGAAATGCCAGTGTCGGTCTGCATGGTGGCTGTGTAGTAGTCTGACCCATTATTGGCCTGCCAGGTAACCATGACGATACCAGAGAGACAGTCTTGCATGGTAGACACTCCTGCAGGAGGACACGGCCCTGAACAAAAAAGCATACAAGTTAATTTACACCCATCTACTACCTACACCTGCTATTATATTTGAGTAATTTCTTAATCTATGTGCCTTTAAAAGTGAACTACACTACATCTGACATGACCAGGGTGTATAACCTACATGTCTGTGTGGAGGCTGGTGGACTGGGGTTTCCAGGACAGTGCTGGCTGTGAGGTGTCACTGTGAGGCTGTAGGTTTCTCCGCAGGTAAAGTCGGAGAATTGGGCTGTGGTGACATAAGTAGTAAGACCAACTGATTTGTTTCCAGCTTCAGCTGATACCATGTACAACGCTGCACCATCGCTGGCGTTCCAGCTCAGAGAAACAACTCTCATGCCACAATCCACAGTGGGAGCCAAACTCTGGACCTCACAGGGATCTGTAAAGAAACAATGATGGATATATAACAACAGAGTTCTTTAGCCACATACATTCTGTAAATGTAAACACAGTCTGTAATTGGTACCAAATTACATTTTCTTACTAGGAAACTTTATGGAAATGATTCAAAAAGTACAGACTTGTATAAATAAGTGTTACAGTTCATTCATACAGGTCTTCTCTTAACAAACATACCCATGTGTATGAGGGAGCTGTTGCTGGGCAGGCTGGTGCAGTTGTCCTCCTTTGCTTTCACCACAACAGTGTACTCCTCTCCACAGTGCAGGTCGTTCCACGTGCAGGAGGTGGTGTTGGTGAGACACTGGTGGGGGTGCCCATCGAGCGCTGTTGCTATGGCAACATATGTTTCAGCACCATCACTGGGCCCCCAGCTGACAGAGCCCACATTGTACTCGCACTGTACGTAGGTTGTCACATCGTGGGGGATACATGGAGCTGGGGAGAGAGGATGGAGGTGAAGATACGGTCAGACACACACACACAGTGAAAACAAATGCTGAAGGCTCATGACAGAAATTGTGTCGTACTAGTTTTGAAGAAGGCTGGGCTGCTGGGGATGCTGTCACACTCGCTGCCTTGTCCTTGTATAGTGACATTGTAGTGCTGTCCACATGGCAAAGCGGCTGACAGAAGGGTCTCGGTTGTATTGTGGATCTCGACATATCCGAGGCTCCCTGTGGCTGTTACCAAGTAATTCACAACACCACTCGCTTGATGCCAGGAGATCTGGACCTCCTCACTCTGGCAGAGTGCCTGAGCAGACATAATCACCGGCTGGCAAGGCTCTGAGAGCAGCAACAGAAAAAAGAGAGACAGGATTAAGAAGATAATCGGTCTACTAGAGACTAATAGGGTAAGTAGTGGTAGGAGTGTTCAGATCTTAACTTTACGTAAGTTTAAGTAAAAATACTACAAGTGCTGCAGCAATGAGCAGATTACTATTCATCTGGACAAACAATTATAATTTAGTCAAAACAAATATCAGTGGATTAACTGAGAATGTTTACTATACCTGATTTAATTACCTTATATACTGTTTGGTAATTTAGACACTGCATCATATTTTATGAAGTAATCATGATTTTGGGGTGTGAAATAACTATAGCTGTCAAAATACAGAAATAGAATAAACAGTACAATATTTGCTTCTGAATGTAGCGAAGTAGAAGTATAAAGTGGCACAAAATTGAAATACTTAAGTAGATGTATCTTGAAAATTGCAGTTAAGTGCAGTACTTGAGTAAATGTACTTAGTTACTTTTCACTACTGGCTGTCTGGCTTCTGCAGTACCTGTTTGGATGAACACAGCACCACTGGGCTGACTACGGCAGTCTGAACTGTGTGCTGTTACAGTAAAGTTGTACATCTCCCCACAGTCCAGACTGGGAAACTGACAGGTAGAGCCTGTAGAGTTACACCTCTGCACCCCCCCTCCTGATGCCTGGATGGCATTTGCTGTGTACAGTTCAACATCGGACCTCTCCTCCCAGGACAGGACTGCGGTGTGGGAGCCACACTGCAGGTCGACTGCTACGCGCTGAGGAGGGCAAGGACCTAAGAGATGCATTGGAGGATGAGGGTCACCTCTTGAACAAATAAAAGCCAGATTAACTGTTGCCACTTATAAGGATTCACTGTAAATGCTCAACTCACGTGTGGTGAGGTTCACATGCATCGGTGCTGTGAGGCTGCACTGTGTGTTGCTGACAGTGAGGCTGAGGTTGTAGGTTTCCCCACAACTTAAACCTGTCACATTACAGCCGTTCTGCTGAGTTTCACACAGAGTCTGAAGGCTTCCACTGACAATGGCTGTCAGCGAAAAGTTTGCTGGGCCATAAATGGCATTCCAGGACACAACAGCAGCACCCTCAGAGTTACAGTCAACCTCTACCTCTATCTCACTGGGCAGGCATGGAGCTGAGGAAGGTGCATAAGTAAGTTTATGGGTCGACACAAATAAAACAACATGGAAAAAAAATCACACGTCTACTGAGTATGTCTTTACCTGATGTAAGAGAGACCACTGTGCTGTCAGAGCTGTTGTACTTCTGTCCCAAGGCCTTGACCCAGACGCTGTACACTGTGCCACACATCAGTCCTGAGACAACACACTGGGTGTCTGTGTCTGCGGCAACACACGAAGCGTCATGGCCATTCTGGTTGTCAAAGAAGGCGACATAACCCACAGCAAGGTCGCTCTGCTGCCAGGAAACAGTCGCAGTGAGTTGTTCACACTCCATACTGGCCTGAACGTTAGTGGGTGGGCAGGGTTCTGAATGAAGGGAAACACACACATTTAAGCATTAGGGAAAGACAAGGCTGTACACAAACAGAGCCGTACCTGCAAGCAGTGACATATTTTATACCTGTCATGAGGTGGTGGGGTTCAGACGTCACAGTGTTGTTGCAGGCCAGGTTTTGTGCCATCACTGTGACGTTGTAGATCTGACTACACTGCAGGCCATTCAGGAAGCAGCTGGTGCTGGTGGTGTTACAGGTGACTGTAGAGCCCTGATCAGTCACAGCCTGAACAGAATATGAAGAGGCGCCGCTTGCTGCCTCCCACATCACCTGGGCAGTGCTCACATTGTAGTGGACAGAGAGGCTCATCGGGGCGCAGGGCTCTGGAGGGAGAGAGGGTTACCTTAGTGGTATTACACTCAGTGTGATAGAAATAAAATGTGAACAGCGACATGGCTCTACTCTTGGCCGTCAAGTGGTTGTAACATGGTCGGTCTCCCCCGAACACAATGGCTGACATGCTGCGAAAAGACACCCAGGTTACCGTGCTGTACCTGTGGTGAGGTGTCCTGCCATTTGCGCTGTGCTGTTGCAAGTATCTCCCACAGCCTCCACAGAGACATTGTATTCCTCTCCGCACTGCAGGGAGCTCAGCTCACAGTTGGTGTGGTTGGTGGAGCAGCTGGTGGTGTGGCCTGATGAAGCTGTAAGCTGAGTCACATAGGACACAGCTCCAACGCTTGGCTGCCAGGATATGGTCGCAGAGCGGGCCTCACAGTCCACAATGGCTTCAATGCTGCTTGTCTGGCAAGGTTCTGTGGGATTTAGAGGAATATAACTCATTCTAGCCACTACACTACTCCCAAATACCACAGGTCAAGAACGAACATCAAGGCACAAATTAAAAAGGAATTAGCTGGTAACACTTTCTTTACAACTGCAGTCTGAGACAGTATTTGCATTAGTGCAGCCAACACAGCGACCAGCTGCACATTTGCTCTCAGCCACACTAACTAGGAATAGTAGTGTTGGTCTGTCAGACAGCTGATCCACCACTTTGGTCCACAATTAAATATCTTGGCATCTATTGGATTGGTTGGCATATAATTGTGTACAGACATTCATGGTACCCAGAGGATGACCCACAATGACTTTGATGAACCACTATCAGGCTGATACTTATAGTTTTGAACCGGAATGTCTCAACAGCTATTTGATGGATGGATTGCTGTTAAACTTGCTCCCCTCACAATAAACTGTGAATGTAATACCTGTAGATCCATACATATCAAGTGTCTTTACCTGATGTAAGAGAGACCACTGTGCTGTCAGAACTGTTGTACTTCTGTCCCAAGGCCTTGACCCAGACTCTGTACACTGTGCCACACATCAGTCCTGAGACAACACACTGGGTGTCTGTGTCTGCGGCAACACACGAAGCGTCATGGCCATTCTGGTTGTCAAAGAAGCCAACATAACCCACAGCAAGGTCGCTCTGCTGCCAGGAAACAGTGGCGGTAAGTTGTTCACACTCCATACTGGCTTGAATGTTGGTGGGTGGGCAGGGTTCTGAATGAAGGGAAAACACACGCATTGAAAAATGAACCTGCAAATATTTTCACACACATCTTTCCCAGTCAGGTCACTAACCTGTCACAAGGTAATGGGTCTCAGAGATCACACTGTCACAGGCCAGGTTTCGTGCCATCACTGTGACGTTGTAAATTCGACTGCACTGCAGGCCATTCAGGAAGCAGCTGGTGCTGGTGGTGTTACAGGTGACTGTAGAGCCCTGATCAGTCACAGCCTGAACAGAGTATGAAGTGGCTCCTCTTGCTGCCTCCCACATCACCTGGGCAGTGCTCACATTGTAGTGGACAGAGAGATTCATGGGGATGCAGGGCTCTGGAGGGAGAAAGAGATCCTGTAGTTTTAGTTTCGTTCTAGCAAAATGCCATGATGTTTGTAGTCTTCATCATTTACTATTGATACAAACAACATTATGAATTTAACTTCATGTGTTTCATGGTTACAAAAGCTGTAATTTGGCCCATGCTCCTTAAGACTATCAATAGACTAGGACTAGACTTGAGACTAGTTTTTCTTTTAGGTTTGAGTTACACTCACCTGTAGTGAGCCTGGCTGGGGCGCTGGCAGGGCCAAGACAGCCAGTATACAGTGCCTCCACAACAACAGAGTATTCCTGTCCACAGACCAGGTTGTTGAGGTTACAGGATGCTCCCACCATACTGCAGGAGGAGTTGTGTTCATTGGTGGTGGTCGCCAGGACATGGTAGGCTACGGATGTGACTGAAGCTGTGTTACTCCAGCTGACCAGAGCTTCACGTGTAGTACAGTTCAGTTCAGCTGACACATCAGTGGGAGGACATGGGGCTACAAAGAAGAGAAGTACAGTTGAGGATTTCGGGAATAAAGCCAAAAGTTGAGAATAAAGTTACTCTTTCAGTATTAGTGCCAGACATTTTTGTATTTTGAGAGTAAAGTCAAATTGTTGAGAATTAAGATGAAATATCAACTTTATTCTAAACATTACGAAAAGACAATCTTCCTCATCCAGTTTGTTTTTCTTTACAAAACCATAACATTCTTCCACACTATTCCTTTGAGAAATAGTTGTCAATGTAAACTTATTCTTAAGCGAACTTATCCAGTGTACCAGTGAGCTTCTCTATTGGGTCGCTCATCTCGCTCATGCAGACATTTGTGTGTCCCATCACGGTGAAAGTGTAGCGTTGACCACAGCTCAGGTCCAGGAAGGAGCAGCTGCTCTCAGTGGAATCACAGGTGGAGTTCACCCCTGAAGCAGACGTGGCTTTAACTGTGTAGTTCTGTGTTGTGCTGCTCTGGCTCCACTTTACTGTCATCACATTGTTGCTACAGTTCTGCTCGACGAAGGTGTTCTCAGGTTTACAAGGAGCTGTTGAAAGAAGAGAAAGAAAATTTCCATTACAATCATGTACTTTATTCTTCAGCAGACATCAGTTTGTTTCACAATGGTTTCATACTTTATGTGAGGCACATGAAAGAGCTGCACTGACCAGACTGAACCTTGTAGTCAGAGCCAGCAATGATTTTGCAGTGAATGGAGGAGGAGGTGACGGCCACCTCGTACACCTTGCCACACTGCAGATCCTGGATGCAGCAGGAGCTGGATGTTGAGTTACAGGAGGTCCTGTGTCCATCGGTGCTGATAGCCCACGCAGTGTAGTTGTCTGAGCCTGGAGTCTGAGTCCAACTCACATTCATCACGTTGGTGTTGCACTGCAACTCGGCTAAGACATCTTCTGGGAGACAGGGAGCTGTGAGAGAGAGTTTGATTACAGGTTGGAGTATGATAATCAACAGTGTATATACATTGAAAGATTAAGTTGTGAGATTTGATAGAAGACTAAACTGTTCAATAACCACAGCCTTTTGATGACAAAACAAGCAAAGGTGGTATCAGGACATTTTTACTGCCCTCCTCTACTCCTTGATCTGTGCGGGATGCATAAATGCTGATTTACCATCTCGATGAATAAACAGATATATTTGATTACAGGCAAATATGACCATTTTAAGTTGCATTGTCTTTTTAGGTATCTGCAGATTTCTAGTTTTGTGAAGTGTGAAGTGATTTCAGTGACTTCTCTTGGTAGAAAAAGTTCTTTAAGGCCTGTACAAGGCCATGTGTCATCTTGAGTCTATTTGGGCCTGACAGCAAAGTTAGAGATGCAAATCAAAATCATACACTGGCTCCAGCTTACTCAAATGCAAGAAAACAAGTTTATCATTGTCTGTTTTCATTGGTCTGTATCTGTGTGTACAGACTCAATCCTTCTTATGTCTTACCAGAGTCAAAATTAATGTCAGCGTGTGTGCTGCTGTTGCAGCTTTCTGTGGAAGCCACCAGTGTAGCGGAGTATGACCTGCCACAGTCAAGTTTCACAGCGCAGGAGGTGTCATTAGAGGAACAGGATGCAACATGGCCGTGCTCTCCCGTCACCTCAACAGTGTAGAAACCTGCTCCACTCGTCTCAGCCCAGGAGAAATTCCCTTTGTTCGTCCCACAGTCCACACGAGCAGTGAGGTTGGTTGGTTGACAAGGGGCTAAGGGAGAAGGAAAGCTGATTTTAGATCATTCTTACTCTACTGTAGCAGTAAAACTCTTTATGCTGTTGCCCTAGAAACACATCCTACCTGTGCTTATTTCTATGGGCGGACTGTAGCTGCTGCGGCAGTTTCCATCCTGTGCTGCGACACGGAAACCATACCTCTGTCCACACATCAGGTTGGCCAACGTGTGTGAGGAGTTAGAGGTGGTGTGCTCTGAAGGAGGGAGTGCATCACCTATCTTCTCGATTTTTAAAGTGTAGGTGTGGATGGCCCCGGACTCTGGACTGTGGTCCCACGTGAGGGTCAGTGTGTTGGTATCACAGCTGACTTGGCCCACCAAGTTAGTAGGTGGACACAAAGCTAGGAAAATACAGAGTGGTATTTTCATTGCACAAATTTGTCATTTTGACATTTGTAGTTAAATTCAGCTACAGACCCAAAGTGTCCTTGTTACAGTTTTCTTCTCACCTGTTCTCAGCTCCACAGCTGAGCTTGGCTCGCTCCAGCAGCCCCTGTCCACAGTTACAACAGTAACAGCATAGGTTACCCCACAGTGGAGGTCAGTGAAATTGCATGAACTGGAATAGTTTGAGTTGCAAATGTGAGTGTGGCCATCATCTGTAGTTGCTGTTGCTATGTACATCTCAGCCCCTGTTACAGGAGACCAAGACACAATGCTGTCCTCACACGCTGGAGACACGGTGACGTTACTGGGAGCACAAACACCTGGAGAGAAGAAAGGATTTAATGTTGTCTGCTTGAGAAGAAATGTAAGGGTATTTTTTTTCACAGGTAGAATATTGATATCCAGCCTCAAGTCTTTCTGCACCTGATCTAAAGCTGTAAACTTCACTTGGGTTTCCTGTGCACGTCTCAGAGTACGGTGTGACCGTGATGCTGTAGGTTTCACCGCAGTGGATGTCAGATAGCTTATAGCTCGTGGTATTGGTCTGGTTGTGGTGTGTGTGTCCATCCTGGCCCGTGGCTGTCACGTTGTATCCTATAGCACTGGGACTTCCTACCCATGAGACCAGGGCTGAGTGATTGAGGCAGACCAGAGTGGCACTAACATTCTCCGGAGCGCACGGGACTGGGGAGGGAAAAGGGAAAAAAGACAGGGGGACAAAGTTACTAAAAAACAGTGCATTAACTGACTGATTTTGTGAGGTTTAGCAGCTAAAAATGACATTTGGGGAACTGATTTGCTTTCTCCCCAAGAGTTTGCTGAGAAGATTGATATGACTCGTGTGTGTGCAAATAAAAATGAAAATGCTTCATCCTTATAGCAGCCGACTAAATTAGCTTAGCAGAAAGATTGGAAGCAGGGGAAACCAGCTACAGTGATTTCCCGTGTTTCTATTTTTTATGCTAAGCTAAGCTGAGCTGCATGTTTACTAGAGAGACATGAGGGTGGTATCAATCAAACTCTTGGCGAGAAACAAGCCTATTTCCCAAAACATCAAACTACTACTGTAACAATCGGCTTGGTCATTTCTGTATTTTTTGTTGTAGTTTATTAGTCATACATTGGTGGAAGAATCACCTGTTTCAAGAGATTCACTGACACTCGGGATGCTGTTGCACTGCGCCCCCTGAGCCTGCACTGTTAAATTGAAATCCAAGCCACAAGGAAGATTTTGCAAGGTGCAATGGGTATCTGCAGTCTGGCAGCTATCCTGGTACCCTTCTCCTGCTACCTGAGCCAGGAAGCTGAGCCGTCCCACGGGGTCAGTCCAACTGAACACTGCTGTGTTGGTGCCACATGTATATGTCTTAGATATGATATCTGGAGAACAGGGGGCTGAAAAGAAAGCAGAAGAGCGGTGCATAGATGCAGGTTGTTAGTTGGGTGGCAAAAGCAAGGAATTTTTTTTCACACATACATTTAATGTTCTTTCACAAACTCACCTGTGGTAATGTTGGTGCTGGAGCTTGGTGCACTGTCACACTGGCTTCCTTGTGCCGTCACTGTGGTCGTGTAGGTTTCACTGCACAGCAGATCTGTTAGGGTGCATGCAGCAGTAGCTGAGCTGCATGAAACTGTATGCCCATTTGTAGGTGTTGCATTAACTACATAACCTGTGGCATCGGCCATTGGTGTCCATGACACAGAGGAAGAACTGGTGCCACAGATCAGGGTGCTGTTTAAGAAAGAGGGAGGGCAAGGAGCTGAGAGGGAGGAATAAAAGGGAGAATGGTCAGCAGTGTTTAAGATATAAAAACATGAAAATCTATTTTCTCCTTTTTGTCTGTCCTGCTTTCCTTGAGTCTACCTGTCATCAGACTTGTACTGATGCTTCCAGTGCTGTTACAGGTTGCATCCTCAGCCATCACGGTCACGTTGTAAAGTTTTCCGCACTGCAGTTGACTCAGCTGACAGGACGTTGCACTGCTCCTACAGGAAGTATAATGCTGAGAACTGGCCTCTTGAGCGAGGACAGTGTAGGCCACAGCCCCGACAGCAGCCTCCCAGGACACTGTAGCCGTGTCTGAGCCACACTGAAGGATGCTGGTCACATTGACAGGGTCACATGGTCCTAGTGGAAGAGGAACAGAGATAAAATGTGTCACATCATGTATTCCGAGTCAGGAAAAGGCTTTTGACTTACATGATGAATAAAAAAATATGTAAACACAACCTGTCGTCATGACAGCCTGACTTGGAGAGCTGGTGCAGTGGCCGTCCTGGGACGTCACTGTAATGGTGTACTGAGTGGCACACTGCAGGCCAGAGACGGAACATGTCAGGTCTGATGAGGAGCAGGTTTCAGAGAAGCTGTTGGGGCCCGTCACCGTTGCTGTGTAGGAGGTAGCACCAACAGAGGTGTTCCAGGAGGCCAGGAGAGAGTTTGTCTCACAGTCTGTCACAGCTGTCAAGCTCTGAGGGGAGCAGGGTGCTGGAGGAAGAAATCACAGGGCATCAAATAAATCAAAGTAAAACGATTTTTTCAGGAAAATGATTATCCTTTCTTATCTTTATTACCTGTCTGGACAGTTTGAGCGGGGCTATATGGTCCACTGCAGCTGCCGGAGGAAGCTTTGACAGAGACACTATAAGTCCGTCCACACTGAAGCCCGCTGAGACTGCAGTTAGCATGGCTAGTGTGGCAGGTGACTGAACTAATATTTCCATCCAGCAGCTCAGCAGTGACGCTGTAGTTGAGGGGCCCAGCAGAAGGGGCCCAGCTGACTTCCAAGTCATTGGTGCCACATAACAGGTTTGTATTGACGTCCTGTGGAGCGCACGGCACTAAGAGAGAGAGAACATTATGGGAATTAGTCATAAAGATATTTCTCACTCAACCTGGAAAGTCTTGAAGGAGTATTTTGACATTTTGAGGAATATATGTTTCTTTTCTTGCTGAGATTTTGATGTGAAGACTGGCATTAATCATACATACAACACTAAATATGAAACTAGTGCCAGTGAGAAAAGCTCCATAACCACTCTGATTATGTTACGGTATATTTATACTTATATATTTAACAGCTGGCAAATTTCATCAATCATTCTCATTTCCTGTCTTTTGGCTAAAGGTTTTTAATATCAGCTGCTTCCAAATTGTCTTTTGCCGTAATTGATTATGAAAAAAAGTACATCAAATTTATAAAAGAAAGCTTCTTGTGAGGGATTCCAAGTATTCACACAAGGTTCAAGTTAAAAGTGAAAAATTATGCCAGTGTCTCTTGTAATTAGCATATATATAAGATAGATTTGGTGTTGATTTAGTGGGAATCTCTGCTGGAAACACTGATCTAAAATCATTTGCAGTTTTAACGTGGACATAGAGAGAGACAGCTACCCTGGGTAAGAGGTGGTACTTTGAATAATCTTTTTGTAATTATTTGAAACTGCTATATTGATGGGCTTTTCAAAATCAGAGGGAGAGCCAGTCACAGAAGATGTGACTGACACTATCAAATGAGGCCTGACCTCTCTCTCAGTACCTTGGTCTTGACTTAAGGGGGCACTGAACCTGCTGACACAGGTGTTGTCACTGGCAGTCACAACAATTTGGTACGCCTGGTCACAGGCCAGGTTACTCAACGTGCAGGTGGAATTGGAGCTGCTGCATGTAAGGACATGTTCATCGCTGATGGCTTTTACAGCATAGATCACTGCATTTGCACTGGGGGCCCAGGACACTTGAGCAGCACCAGCTCCACAGATCAGCTGGCTGGACACATTAGATGGAGAACAGGGCTCTGGGGAGAGAAACAAACAAAACTGTTGACAAAGTCTTTATAAATGACAGTCAACTATTTCATCAGAATAAAAACACTTCATGTCTTTTTGACCAGCCACCTATTCTTGACATTAATGGTGGTGGTCAGTGCTGTGTTACCTGTGTTTAAGGTGACAGTGTCGCTCAGTTGACCTGTACAGTTGTCATCAGCTCCTGAAACACCAATAGAGTAAACCTCCCCACACTGGAGTCCAGAGAGGCTGCAGGAAGTGTCATCAGTCGTGCACTCTGACCTGTGACCTCCACCACTCACAGCAACAGCAGTGTAGTATTTGGCACTGTCACTGGCCACCCATGACACAGGAACAGGATTTGGGGCACATGCGTGCACTGCTGTGACGTTGGTGGGGGGGCATGGCACTGAAGGGACATAAAGATGGAGGAGAAGTCTGAGATTGCTTTCAAGGAACTACCACTGCTGTGTCTACATCCTTGATGATGATAAACCTGTGTCTCTCACATGTTTGCACTGTGACCTCTGTGCTCGGCAGACTGAAGCATGTCCCAGTGACGGACAAGACAGTGACCACGTAGGAGCTTCCGCACACCAACCCTCCCATGGTGCACTGTGTCTCTGTAGAGTTACAGTGCAGAGGCCGACCCATCCCTCTGGAGATGGTGGTGGTGTAGTTCTCTGCAGGAACTGAGATGTTCCAGGTGACCGTCAGCTCACCAGTAGCGCAGGCCACACTGGCTCTAACATCCTCAGGGCCGCATGGCACTAAAAGAAGAGGGCACAAGACATTATAGCATCATTTGCAATGTTCACTGTTCTTCTAGACAGAGACAGTTCACCCCTCACACTCTACCTGAGTCCATGCTGATAGGTGTTGAGGTGGATGGACAGTTTCCATCGTTGAAGGTGACAGAGACGCTGTATGTCTTTCCACAGGGCAGAGAGGGGATTTTACAGTTGTTGACTGTGTTGCTGGTGCAGTTGAGCTGAGCTCCACTCTGATCCTCTATGGTTGCTGTGTAGAGGCCTGTGGGCTGATGGTTCTGCCAGACTATCAGAGCGTGGTTGGCCTCACAGTCTCTGAATGCCTGAATGTTGGTTGGACGACAAGGTGCTGGTGGAGAGACAGAGCATTTAGTCGATTAGATGCAGAGTGGACTTTTGAGAGATTGACATTTCTAAGGGAGGCATGTGATTGTGAAAACTAAAAGGAGTTCCTCAACCTACTGCCTTCCTCATGATAACACAATCATGAATATATATTATAAACTCAATTTTTGACATAATCCAATTGTCTGACCTACCTGTCATGAAAGTGACCTCCTCGCTAGCGCTGCTGTTGCACTTTAGATTGGTGCCGATAACACTGGCAGTGTAATTCTGTCCACATGTCAGGCCTTCAATCAAGCAGTTGTTGGCCATTGAACTGCAGCTGTGCGAATTTCCATTTGCATCCTGAGCAATAGCAATGTAGAAAATAACACCAATGCTCGTCGTCCAGTTAATTTTTGCAGAATCTTGGCTGCACTCGACTATTGGTGAGACATTGGTGGGGGTACAGGGAACTGGAGAGAGAGGAGAAGGTTGTGTTTTAGACCAATGTGTCACTAAACAAGTCAGAATAACAGTGCATCAGTGACATCTGATATTTGACACTTTAGGAACTACAGATTAAATCATAAAGTATCTTACAGAGCTCACAATACGTACCAGTCTGAGCAACTTCTCCCAGTATCTTGTTAGTGGAGCAGTTGTCATTGGAGGCGATGATCCACACGCTCAGGTGTTCACCACATGGCACCCCAGTCACCGCACAGCTGTTGGAGGAGGAGGTGCAGTTGTACGTTTCTCCAGTGTTCCCCTCTGCTTCTACAGTGTAGGACAGAGCTCCAGCAGCAGAGTCCCAGGTTGTGATCAACATGTCAGAGTGACACTCTGCTGCTGTCTTTACATTTGTTGGTAGACATGGAGCTGGAGGAAAGGAGAGAAGAAAATACAAATTTACATACCCTCTTTTATCAGGATCAATTCATCGCTGCTTTTGGACTTTTCATGGCATTTGTTGACAATAAGAAAAATGTAGGCTTTAACCAAAATAATCATATTGAAAACAACATAGACTTGATTGTAGCACTCTATGTAAGCAAAGAAAAATCATACTATACTCACAAGTCCGGACAAATTCAGGTTGGGTGACTTCGCTGTTACATTCCGAGCTAACGGCGTACACACTGTACTTGTAGAACTGACCACAGCCTGTATTGGTGAAGTAACACTTGTTGTCTGGCGTCCTGCACTCAGTCACTTTGCCATTCTTGTCCTCAGCCGTTGCCACATAGTGGAGGGTGTTGTTGGTGGTCTGCCAGCCAAAGACAATCACATTGCTGGAGCAATCATGATGGGTGTAAGGACTAGCTGGAGCACAGGGGACTGGGGGAGTGAAACAAAGAATTCAGCATGAAGCACAATTAATGGGGGAGGACGTAAGCATGTAGCATCATGTAATATGTTCAAAATGTGGAGAAACGAAGATCAGCTATGCACTGAGAGAGGAGAGGAGTTCGTATTGAACAGTGAATTTTGTGATGCAAAGTATTGATTGAAACGTAGATATTTACAGCAGTTTCACACCAATCCGCCCTCTTTTGTTTGAAAGTTCACAAATACCATTCAAGGAACCTGAGATTTGACTCCTTTTGTGATTTACCTCTTTGTAGCATTACTTCTTTGGGGTAAACAGACATGTGTGCTAGGTGTGTATGCTAGACACTAGATCATTTCCCTGGGCGGACTGTATGTGTGTCTCTGTCACCTTTTTTTTACCTCCTAGACTGATAGTTGACCTTTGAGATAACTCCCTGACTTCAATAGACTGTAAAGATCTTTTGATTGACTGGTGTTGGATGGCAGATCTTGGTGGCTAATGAATGGATGTGTTGCACCGTTCAGCCTGAGAAAAGAGCAAAGAACACCATGGGAGGAACCTAAAGTAGCTCCCACAGGACAGACTTATGGGGAAGGTTTGTGATAAAGAGCTTAGAGTATGTCCCGTAAGGTAAAATGAGAAGGTGTGTTGATGCACGTGGGAGACATATATGGACATGTGATGAGGCGCAGGTAAAGGTGGAGAAAAATACAAGCATTAATAAAAACCATAAATAAGCCTCATTTGTAGTTTCCATGTGCGAAAGTGCTCCCCTCACCTGTCTCAAACAAGGAGGAGGCGTTGGATGTGCTCTCGCAGTCATCAGAGATGGCTGTGACATGGACCAGGTACTTCTCACCACATTTGAGCATGGTGATCTGGCAGCTGGTGGAGGCTGATGTACAGTTAAGGAACGCTCCAGTGCCGTCAACAGCCGTGGCTCTGTATGAGTTGGCCCCAAACACCAGATCCCAAGTTACTGTCACCATGCCGCTAGAGCAGCTGTAGTCCAAAGAGATGGTCGTCACCGGGTTTATGGCTGAAGAAAAATAATTTTGCATTTAACATAATTTATTTTACATATTTACATCCAAACAATGAAGAAGTTGGGCCAATGTCAACAAAACACAAGGGTCAAAGTGAAAGCATATTTAATCTGACACATGAATTCTCGCTAATATACTCACTAGCAGTCCTGTATGTAACCTCAGAGGCCTCCCCGGGAAGTAAGAAGGCGTTGACTGATGATACTCCCACTGTGTAGGTGGAGCAGGGCTCCAGGTGACTAATATCCATGGATGTGGTTGGAGTTTGTCTGATTACTGGAGCATTGCTGGGGTTGTCGTTGTCACTCACAGTCACTTGATAAAGCAGGACTTTATTTACAGAGTTCCACGTCACTTGTGCTGTGCTCTTTCCCGTCGATACAAGAGTCACACCAGTTGGTGGCTGCACCACTTCCCAAAGAAAATACAGCTATTAGAGTATATCTAATGACCATTATAATCTAATACCATTTATGTTTTCATGCATCCTTAGGTGTAAACGATCGGCTCACACTTAACTTCGAGTGTAGTAGTTTTTTGAGTATCAAGCTTCTAATTCTTCATTAAATAAATCAACAAAACCAGCATCTTATGTGTACTTACAAGTCAAGACTGTCTTTGAATTACTTCTGGCACCTCTGCCAGCGCTGTTGGAGGATCGAACATAACAGATGTAAGTAGTAGAGGGAATCAGGTCATCCACTTGTCCACCCAGGGTTGTGAAGTTCAGCTCGTATTTTATTGGAGGAACACTTAAAATCTTCTCCACAAATAAGATGTAGCTGTCCGCTCCTATCACGCTGGACCACTCTAACCTTATGGATGTACTCGAAATAGCTTTGGAGAAGGTGATCTGAGATGTTGCAGGAACTGTGGGAACATAAGATTAAGAACTAAATGTTGTTCAACAAAGAGATTTATCTGTTGATAACTTTTTAAATGCGTGTACTTACCTGTCATGGCTATTTCAACGTCTGTGCACAAGATAGTGAAAAACTGAAAGACCTTCAGTGTGACCTGATAGACATGTCCAGGTCTTAGCCCCTGAATCAGCCTCTGTGTGCTGGGTGCAGACTGCAACACCACCACTGGGGCGATACTAGTAGAGTTCACAACTCTCAAGTCCAGTAAATAACTTGAAGCATCGCTGTTGCTGCTCCATTCCACATTCAGTGTGGATGCTGAAGGAGATACCACGCTCACAATATTGCATCCTGAAAAAGATAGAAGAGGCATTTACTATGTTTCTGTACTCTAAAGAAAACAGTAACAGGTATTTGCAACATAATGTGGTGGTCTCTATATGGAGCACTAAACATAATGGAGGTTTAAAACAAAATAACTCTATAGTAATAGCACAGAAGATTAAATACAATACAATAGTGCCATATTGCTGTATCTCAGGGTCATAAGGAAATACATTATTAAATGTCAACAAGGAAGAAGAGCAAGCAAGAAGAATATCATTAATTTATGAATATTGTCCTCAATACTTCTTGAGATTGAAAAGGTACAACTAGGTTAAAATTAAGCAATTCATGAATGATTTTAGCCTTTGTTATAGAGTTTTCTCTTTTTACTATAGAAAAATTACTATAGACAAATTATATTTGTTCCTCAATTTCGACCACACCATGGAACATTTTATGTAAAACGATGCATGTACTTTATGAATCAAATAAGATCCATGCTCAAGAAGTTCTAGCACTAATAAACAAATTTCAGGGTTGCTCTGAAACAGGGATGTCTATCATTTGCTATGTGGTGGCCCTCTGGTGGTGGAAACCTCCCCAGCAGCTATTATCATTTTCAATCAAGCTGATCAGTCAATGTGATCCCCCGCAAACCTTTCAGCATGGTGTATGGATGTTGGAAGACCACTAAAGACCACTGACCTCCACATACTGGCTAATCAAGCCACAGGTCATCTGAAGGGCTTCCTTAATTGGCATTCATAAATTACCAGAACAATTAACTACTAGCAGCTGCTTTTCTTTATCATAGTTTCTTCTTTTATATCTCTAATTTTACAATGCAGTTAAAATCTTTTGTGGATCTTAGTGGATTTTTGTTTTTGATTCCACTTCTAAGATGGCTTTGATCAAAAGCCAGTTTCTGCATATTTTTAGGCCACAGTTAAAACAACAAGACATAGATGATTATCTTACATCCATCAATCCATTATCTAACATAGATATAGAAATCCACAGTGCTTATATTTGGATGAAAAATCTATTAAATACAAACATTCATATCAGTATGACTGTTTATCCATCTTGCCATGGTGTATCAGTGTATCAGTGTAGTATCACAGGCCACTCACCTGTAACCAAAGCATGTTGTATCTAAAAAAAGACAAAATAAATGAATTAAGCACAATTGCAAAGTAATGACATTATAAAATGAAATTAAAAAGAAATTGAATAAAATGATGTAATTACCTGTATGACAGACAATAGGAAGACTGAATAAAATGTCCACATCTTATCCATTGTTGAAGTCAGAGTTTCAGTAAGTTACATCCATACGTGGGTCTGCACTCAGCAGCTCATCTGAAATCTTTACAGGCTGAGTGCTGTAGATCAACTCCATGGGAACCAATCAGGACGTCCTAAATGAGGACAGGTACATGCCTGTAGGCTCCATGTCATCATGAGAAGGAAACAAAGTATGGAGGCGGGGGCGCCTTCAGTCCTCCACCTCATCATGCTCAAACTGCACTTCCTCCATGTTCCTGGAATAGTCTTTGTCTGCACTGGGCTACCTTAGATTTAACAGTAATTTGTTTCCAAATATGTGTTGTTTTTTTTGATAATGTTGACATCCATGTTTAGAGACAGGATTGGCCTGCTGGAAGGTAATATGATCTGCTTTGTGTGACATACTGAGGAAAGTGAATGAGTCCCCCCCGCTACATCCTTCCTGGATTGATTTAATTTTTCTTTGTCATTATGCATTATTGTGTAATGGCTGTCTTTATAGGTCTTACGCCCATGTTCAAAAATATATTGTTAGTTGTTTGGATTGATAATGTTTTGGTCATAATTGATTTTTGTGAAACCTTTTAGAAGTAGGGATGTCCCACTGTAATTAAGAATGTATTTTTCAGTAACAGCACAAAATACTTAAAAAAGATCTGACAAAAAAGTCACTAACTAATAAAATCACAAATAAGAATCACATTTAAGATCACTCAACAAACAAAACTTAAGAGCAGTTTAAATCCATCAAATAATAAATTACTGTCAACCAAGTAAGCCAACTTTGTCTCTAAACCATATTTAAAAACAGAAGTTATAAAGGGCTTAACAGGAAGAAGAAAGGGGGATGACTGAAATAAAGTAGAGTGTACAATGCCTACAGCCACATGATAGTGTCTAGCTTTCAGGAATAAAGATTTACTCTTTATATATATATTTACTCTTTATATAACCACCTACATTAAGTGTTGGTAAACCAAAAATGCCTTTATAAATAAGAGCACATCAAGTTAAGGAAGATGATCGAAGCATAGACAGAACAGTGATGGGCGAAGCCTTTGCAAGTCTCAATTTTGCAGGAAATACTGCACCCAAAGCATTTGGGAGAGGATGTATGCATATACTGCACATCCTGACAGCCGAAAAAGCCTCTTTCTGCCAACAAAATCTGAGGTATTTCTTTTAAGAGACATACTTTCGCTTTCACTGGTTGTACAAATAGATGAGGAGTTCAATAAATTCCCTCAACTATCAGAAAAGTACCTTAAAGTATCATGAGCATGAAATTCAAACATCATATCATTTATCGATGCTAGCTGTTTTCATGGATACAGAATAACAGTGACCCCATGATCGATCCCAGGGGCACACCAGCAGACACTATAGGGAAGGAGGAAGCGATACCTTCAACACGTTAACACTGCGTTCTGTTTAATGAATACTTTTCAAACACATCTCATGTTAAACCCTTTGGATGACTGAAAAAATGAAGCTCCACTTTCACCCATTATGTAATATAATTTTTTTCTGTAATATACTACGTCAAACCGCTATGAAGACCATGTGTCCCTTCCGGACAAATGGACACAGGCGTTCACAGGCGAGTTCATCATCAACGCGTAATGACATTTTTTAACATTATCTCATCCTCATCCTTTCAGCTGTTACCCAGGGTATAGAGCCATGCCAAGTATTAAATGATAGTAAGTAGGCCTATAAAGTGTCTCTCGTGATATTTTCAAATTTCCCGACATTCTTATTGTTGTAAAATAGGAAGATTTTCCTCAATGCTGCGGAGCTTCAATTTCAATGTATCATGTAAAACAGAGTATTCATTTTAAAAAGATGAAATACAAACCATAAACTGAAATTTATTCTGTTCATTGTGTCTTTGCTGTTTCTATCTAAGTCTCAAATTGTATTCTGCTGGTTCCTTTGCTTCCGTTAAAGTAGTCATGATTATACAATATATGAATGTATGTGATGCACAAAACACTAAAATAGCTTAATAATATTTCATAATATGATTCTTGATGTTTGACTTTTTATTTGAATTCTATTTATCAATTGATTAATAGAGTTTTTTTATGAGGAATAAATCAAATACACTTTACAAGGATAATTTTTGTGACCCAAGATATTGAAACTACAAACCATAATGGACTCACTCCTTTATTTCCAGCTATAATATATGGCTACAGGGAGTTCCTATTCATAATATGTACAGTATCCCAATTTTACGCTTAGTGTATTCTGCTGAGGGTGTTACGTAAATGAATGTGATAGCTTGTTACGTGTTGCAGAGTGTGACAAAGAGAGCTGCTGACAATAGGTCCACACCTCTGTCTCCTCTCTGAGCTCTACGCAGCCGCATGTGTTTGTCTTCAGGACTATACATCCCATTGTGAGAACACAGATCATCACAGTGAGATGTGCTCACCTGGGTGTCGAATAGCTTCTCTAACACATGCGGGAAGGAAATGTTTTTGAATAAAGGCACGTTTTGTAAAGTAATTGTTTTTGAGTCCCCATCTGGGATTTCTTGCCACATGTTTGTTTGCGTGGGAAATATACTGAATCAGAATCATCTGTATGGGCCATAACATACACACATACATAGAAATACAGTAAAAGTATGTCTAAATGTCTAAACTACATGTGTACAAGAAGAAATAAAGCTCTATTGTGCTGGATTTTGAACAGTGTGTAAATAATACAAACTGGAAAAACTAAGCACTACAATCTGAAACAACAATGAGGTTGAGTTGACGCTGACTAAGGTGGGATAAAGAGCACATTGGTACAATGAAGACTGGGTAGAATCAAAACATTACCTGAGCTACAGTATCTCTACTCTCTCTACTCTTTTCCTCAAGTGGGATGAGACCCACAGTTAAGGTAAAGATACAGTATAAAGTAAACTATCTGAGTGGATCCATAGTTGAATAAAGACAAATGATACTGAAAAATTAAGCTGCATTTTCATTGTATTATTTTTGTTTTGAGGAGTACAAACACATAACAGACCTAAGATGGTTACGTTCTTATTCATGCTTATAATATGGCTCTTGGGATGGCAGTGTGGGTCGGTTAGTCCACCACTTTGGTCCAGACTAAAATACATCTTTTAGATGGATCTGACTTGAAAAGGACATGCATATACAATAATATATCCCAATGACCTCTCTTTTAGCAGCACCATGAGGTTGATATTTGTGGTTTACTGGTGTGGTTACTGTGAACAGTAGGGATTGAATTCATGTGTTAAACAATACAGTTTGCATGTACAGTATATATTTTTATGTATGTATTTATCTTTCAGGCTTCGTTGGCCAAGGGGTCTCTCAAGCAGCAGACTGAATTTTACAGAATTCAATAATAAGCAGTCTGTCAAGCTCTTTTGCTTTAGGATGGTCGCCATTAGTCAGTCAACTAGATAAACCAACAAGCCTGATCATCCAGCCCTGGTATGTGTGATACCTGAGCAGTAGGCTCAAACAGGTACACACACCCATGTGATATTCTACAACAGACCTATTTAAGGAACTTCCTCTGATGGATTTGTGTCTGGATAATTTTGGAGGGCTGAGCATAGCTCATGTATTCAACACCTCATGCATGAACAAAAAAGTTCCACTTCATTAAGACATCCCACACGAAAAGTTTGACAGCACACAGTGTTGGGATGCAAAAAGTGCTTTATTGTTGTCGTCTGTCAACTGAGAGAAAATCCAATGACAGCAGAGGTAACACTGAATCTATCTCCAGCAATCTGATCAGACGTATCATCCACCGGACTTGCCATGAATGACTTCAGGCTAATGAGATGGATACCTGCTGTCCCACTTTTACCTGTGACCCTTTTCCCTTTTCTTCCTGACCAGCTCTACAACCCAGAGACATGTCACACAGCAGCCATGTGGAGGTCCTCTACTTAGAGACATCCTAAGATCTTATTTCAAATTTACTTTGTCATTGAATGACTATTGCCATGATACATTTATGTAGGGATTTCACTGTAAAGTTTCAATTTCAGCTTCTGAAGGAAGGACACAGAGTGAAAATTATAATTTTATGATTAAAATTATGGATTTTTAAAAATCAATTAGATAAATGTCCCTAGTTATTTATTCACCCCCCCCCCCCCCCCCCCCCCCACACACACACACACACACACACATACATTTTATTGGTTTGATTTTGTTAGCTTTTTTTATATTATGGGGGCTTTCAATGTAAGGTTTCTATTTCAGCTTCTTTTTCATTTTTTACAATAGATGTTACATGTTGAGATTACATCAAGTCTCTTTATGAAAAACTGTATTGATCAAACATGAGGACTTGCAGAGTAGAGTAACATATCATGCAGCCTACTATAAAAAGTAGAAATATGAAGTTATTTATCCCCCCCAACCCCCCCCCCCCCCCTTTTGTATATATTGTATTGTTTTGATTTAATGTGTTAGCTTCTGTTTTTCATAATTATTCACTGCAAACAGTAGTGACAACAAAACAAGGATTTTCCTAAACAAGAATGATATTTCATCGATGTGTACTTTATCTTCACAGTTGCTGTTGGTCTAAAGTCCTTTGTCCGTGTTGGGTGGTTGGTTTTGGTGGCGGGTGCGTTCAACTGTAAGACGAGACAGACAAGAGAGGGAAAATGATCGACCTAGACTTGGTTATTGCCAGTATCTCATCACATCTCAAAAAGCAGAGAACAGCTTAATCATACTGAGTCAGGGCCTGTTAAATATCTATCATCTCGCAGCCATTCATCACAGACACTATAAGATGTCAGTGTCACGTTCCTGCAGCTCTTGTCCGTCTTCTTTCACCTGAGTCACGTTCCCCTCATTCTTCTTTCCATGTTTCATCGACAGACACGAGAAGTCCCAGAGGTAAAGACAGGCAGGGATCAGTCTCACCCGTGTGCACCTGTACATTTGTGTCTCCCTGCTTTCCTCTTGTCCTACTCAAACATTCACCCCTATTGTTGCACCAGTGTACTATAGGCACAGGCAATCTATGAATGTTAGTGATGCTGTCACAAGATACCCTTCAAGCTGATAAGCAGCACAAAGGATGTGAAAGCAGCTTTCATACATTTCTTTCACACATGTTGACAATCACCAAACATTGTAATATAAAGTAAAATATGTTGCTTCTCTCAGGTTGTTACATAATTTGTGAACTGAAGACAATGTGTTTTTATCTGGGTGGAGCTGATTAGCGACAAACTTACCATAATTAATCCACACTTCGTCTTCTTCGAGAAATCACTTGAGAGGGAGAGAGATGAGATTTCAGTGGGGTAATAGTTTTTGCCAACTGATCGTAACTTCATTAGAGTTTAATAGAATAGTTTGACATTTTGGGAAACATGCTTAATTTGCTGTATGTGAAGCTACAGCCAGCAGCTGATCTGGTTAGCTTAGCATAAAGAGTGGAAACACCTAGAGTGATAAACAAGCTTCTTATCAAAAAGTATTCATTTAACTCCTGCAAAATAAAATGAGAAGTTTAGAGGATACTCACACATGCCAGCATTACTTCCTGGGCAGGGAACTGAGAATATGATAAAAATGAACACATTGATGCCATACACAAATTTAAATAACAATAATAATAATAATAATAACAATAACAACAATAAGAAGAAGAATTCAAAAGTGTGATATGGCTCATATCAGAGTATACACACTCCATTTACTTCATGGCTCACCTGAGTAAGTCCTCTGCTGACAGAAGTTGACTTTGACCCCATTCTGCCCCACTGGTGCCACCACTACCGTGTAGACGTCCCCACACGTCTTCTCCTGGATATCACAGTGAATGCTGCCAGCATCTGTGATGCAGGTGTAGTTGGCTCCTGTGCCGTACAGCTCTACTGTGTGGGTCTGGATCTCAGGGCCCAAAGAGCGCCAGTACACCCTGAGGGTGTTGTTGGCCCTTCGATAGAGCTTCACACTTGTTGGGCAACAGGCACCTACAAAAGTTAAGAAGTTTAGTTTGTGTTGGTGGTTGTAGATGTTTGAGCCCATTTTACTACAAAATACATTAAAATTTCCAAGACTAGCTATGAGTTGTAGTCCTATATGCTAATCTCCTACTTTCCAGGCTGCTTTTGGTTTCCTTACATTTCAGTAGACATCATTACACTATGGCGTCAGCCATTAATGAAAATATGCAACATCACGCAATACAATATGAACTCAAATTCAAAGCAATAATATGGGGGATGCACTGTAGAAATATGCACTTAACAAGACAAAATTGTGCAACATCATCAAATTATATCTTTAGTTAACAAAAGGCCAGGAAATAGACAAAAAAAGGAAAAAGCTCAAGATCCCAAAGACCTGGATTATATTGAATCTTCAAGCTTTGTCCGACCAACAGTCCAAAACAGCACAGAAAAAGCAGCCAATGGTCCCATTTGAGGAATAATTGGCATTTTCACACATAAATTACTTAAATAGATAATAATAATAAATTGATTAATAAACTGATAATTGAGAAATTGTTTCAGCTCTATGGCAGCAAAGAATGTGTGATTTGCAGTGATGGGCTGCAATATTCAAAACCACTGGTATGATCCTTTCAGGTTACAGAATCATATTTTTCACATCAATTGTCAAACTTTATCATTTACCCATCACCTCACACTCTCAAATAAGCATCTGTAAGTGTATTTCAGTGTGTGCACATGTATGTATTTGTCCTCACTGGATGAGAAGCCACGATAGTGGCACTCTGACTTGTGTCCTGTGGTGCTGATGGCCTCCAGGTTTACGCTGTAGTTGGTGCCACAGGTGATGCATCCCATTAGGCAGTGATTGTCCAAGGTGTGGCATTTAGCATGTCCACGTGAGGACGTGAGGGCGGTGATGTAAGAGCGTGCTCCGCTGCCAGGTGACCAGGTCACGTTGGTCATAGCCTGGGTGACCTGGGTCACATTCACAGACATGGGGCAGCAAGGACCTCAGGGAGTGAAATACAGAACAGGGATCAATACTGGAGAGCATAATGAGAATACTGTAACAGATGCTACAGCTAGCTTCCATGTTGCTTTCAATGCATCATTACAAACATGTTAATAAAGACCTATTTAAGCTCAGATTCTTATTACCAGAAGCCAATATTACTTATATTGAAATTATTGTTACATGAAAAGCAGCATATCAGCATTTAACTGTGAAATGTTGTCATATTTATTGCAGAGAATTTTGTTGTATCTTATTCTTATAATTTGTTCAATTACAACTGTGCAAATGGGATAAAATGTAATTGAAATAGCTGACACCCAGTATGAGCACATGACCCCTGAGACAAACTTGTGGTTTTGGGCTGTATAAGTAAAATGGATTGACTTGACTTTCACTCCTAGTGACAACCAATCGCCCCGCCATACCTGTCTCCAGAGGTTTAGTGAACCCAGGTAGACTTTTCCCCACCGCCGTGGTGGCCACTGCCATAACCTCATAGGTTGAACCGCAGGGCAGCTGTGTGAGCTCACAGGAGTTGCCTCTTGTGTGGCAAATGTGTGTGTCATAGCGTCCGATGGCAGTGATGGTATAATTTGTGTTTGGGGCGTTGGGGTTACTGAGGACGACTCTGTATGTGGAGTTGCTGGTCTGCGTCATGTTCAGGATATCTGGAGCGCATGGAGCTGCAGCAGGACACACAGGAAAATAAGCTTTCTTACCAAAAACACACACGTTGATGAGAAAGAGTTAGAAATTATTTTTGGCTAGAGTGACCTTTTTTCGAAATATTATGATTCACTTTCTTGAAAAGAGTTTCATGAACTGTGTGGCTTCATTCAAAAGAAACAAAATCAGCCTACCAACACCTCTAAGGCTCACTGATGAACACATTACATCACATTGGTTTAAGCTATTTAAAATCAAGTGTAAAGACAAAACATTGGTGCTGGTGGATCGATTTGGACAGAGCCAGGATAGCTGTTATCCCCTGTTTTAAATCTTTGTGATAAGCTAAGCTAACTGGCTGTTGGTTGTGTGTTCATATTCATTTTATATCATCAGATTGTTTTCAGTCCTCTAATCAAAGTTCTGGCAAGAAATGTGGGGGAAGCAGCACAACACACAGGAGCCATTTAAAATTGCCCCATCATTACCTGTCTCATGTGTTTGTGCCGTGCAGCTATGGTTGCATCCTCGTAAGTCGCTGCAGGGTGTGACGGTGACAGAATAAGCTGTGTTGCACCTCAAATCTGACAGTGCACACATGGGTGCAGAGTCATTACAGTGGATGGCATCGTTAGTTTGTACTGCTGTCGTCTCGTACAGCGCGGCCCCTTTGGCTGGTGACCACTTGATCTCCAGGGTCTCTGTAGAAACTAGGTTTATGGTCACATTCTGTGGGCAACAAGGAACTGGGGGAGAGGTGGGGAGAAGAAATGCAACAATCAAATGTAACAATCAACACTGTGCAAAGGACCATCTATCTATCTATCTATCTATCTATCTGGTACTATCTGATACTAAGTGCTTCTGGTCCTACCGGTGGTGTAGTTGCGGACGTGTGCGTAAGGGCTGGAGCCGGCCTGGTTGTAGGGGAAGACGGTGGTGAGGTAGGTGTAGCCACACATGCAGAAAAATCGGCAGGTGGTCCCAGTGGTGTTACATGACTTTTCCATCCCGTCATCCCTCTTTATGAAAGCCACGTAGTACTCCACCAGCGGCACGTCATCCCACACCACCGAGCAGTTGCTTGGTTCGGGCTCCTCAACCCAGATGTTCTCTGGGGGACACGGATCTGTCAGAGAAAGAGACGTGGAAGAAAAAATAAGAATGGACATCTCTTGCTGAAGAAATAGTTCGACATATAGTTTTTTCGCCTTCTTGCTGAGAGTTAGATGAGAAGATTAACACCACTCTCATAAAGGCTCTTCTATTCAATAAGTATACATGGTATCAATCTTTTCATCTAACTCTCTCAGCATCTAATACATACATAAGGGTATTTCCCAAAATGCTGAATATTGTACATGGCTGTGGTTGTGTGTGATGTACCCACATGTAATGTAGTCTACTGGCTCTGAGGGGCTGCTGGGACCTCCTTCGTTATAGGCTATGACAGTGACAGAGTGATTCTGGCCGCACTCCACAGGGTCAATAAAGCAGAATCTCTTATCTGTAGAGCACCTTTGGCCATTAGTGGTCGTGGCCTTGTAGCTCTCAGCTCCCTGCGCTCGCAACCAGTACACAGTGATGCCGAGAGTACGACCTGATTTCACCAGGACGTCGGTCACATTTGGGGCTGGAGGACCTGAAAATGAAACCAGAAGGAAATGAGAACTGCTCGATTTACCACCAACTTAACTATTGGGCTTGTGAGTTATAAGTCATAATTGTTGGTCTTCTTTCATGTCTTCATCAACCTAATTCTTATCATATTTACGTGTGATCTGGCAGACAGTGAGGTCGTCTCCAGCTCGTCCCTCAGAGTCCCAGGCTGTGCCCTTGATGCAGTACGTAGTCCCTGCTTCAAGGTCATCAAAGGTCATCATGATGTCAGTGGTGTTCAGCTTGAGCCGGGAACTGGAGCCCTCTTGGATGATACAGAGCGTGTAGAAGGTGGCGTGATCCACCGGGGTCCACGTCACCACGATGGTGCTGTTGTCGGGGGAGGTGGTGTTCATCTTGGGCGCCAATACCACTACAGACAGGTGCAGGTGGAGAGTAATAAAGGGTAATGAGAGGACATTGAAATGGATAAACACAGATTTCTTACTTCTTCTCTCTCCCTGCCATTTTTTTTGTAAGAGGTGTGAAATGGAAACAATTTCACTGGGATTAAGTTACATTAAACTCTCCTTTGGGAAGGGTGACAACCCATTTCTCATGGTTTAACTTTTCATATTATGAGAATAGTATCGTGTGGAGGCATGGATACAGTTTCCACCCTCCTGAGGTGACTGCAAAGAGTAGAGACTCTGTGACAATGGGCAGTGAAAGGACACGCCGTTATGGCCGCCGGAGTGAGATAACAAACTATTGTCCAACAGGAACAACAGCAAGGCTGCGTTTCGCTTTTCATACACTGATTACCATCTTGAGTAAACTGCCTCTAATGTGTACTGTCTGCAGTGAAAGTAGATGGATAAGGTCAATAATATTCAATTTCATGGAATATTGGTATTAATAATATCAGTATTCATGTTGAAAATCATAATAATGTGTTATGGTTAATCATTTTCAGTTTTCCATCACTAATTGAAATGCTCAAGTGTGAGGTGTATTTAAGGTCCTGGTATGAGGCTTTTCATCCGCACCTGTCCTGGCATTGATGGGGTACGAGGGCTGGCTCCTCCCAATAGAATTCACGGACATGACACTCAGCTTGTAGTCTGTGTAGGGCTGCAGCTGCACCACGGTGCCAGGCGAGCCGCTCACCGCAGTCTCAGAGAAGAAATCACCACTATCCGTCTCTGCCCTCAGGATGTAGCTAGTTGCCCCGGTAACCTCTGTGAACTCCACAGTGATGCTGTCGCTGTGTTTGGAGTAGGCCTGTTCAATGCTGGGGATTTCAGGGGCTGGTGACAAAAACAAAATCAGCTAGATAGATAACACCTCTTGAGCACAACTTCTAAAATTAGTAAAAAAAATTATCTGTAGCAGTTTCTCAGAGCCCAAAATTCTGGTTTTTGTCTTAGAAAAGCAGTAAATTTCTCACAGTGGAGAAGAGCCAGAGGTCAAATACCAAAACAGTTTCAAGTCACTTTCTGCTGATCAACTAGTCATTGTAGCTCTACAAATACTGCTTCTATGTAAATGCAACAGTACTAATATTCCAACAATATATAAAAACATAATGACTCAGGCCTTTCTGCCTTCATGATGAGTAATTGTGGTACTTTAAGTGCATGAGGTGCCATCAGGTGCAGCCAAATTTCTGTCCTTATGGATAGCTCCCCATGCTGTTGTTACTGACCTGTTTTCCCCTCTGTCTCTGTACTGCTGAGGACATTGAAGGCATTGTCCATGGCGTCTAGCTCAATGGTGTACACCGTGTTTGGCGACAGGGAGTTGACTGTGCCCATTATGATGTTGCCACTGAACTGAGCGAAGACGGATCGGTTGGGGGAGTTCTTGGGTGTCACTGTGATCCTGTAGGAGCTGGCACCAGTGTGGCTGCTCCACTGCAAAACCATACTCTTAGACGTGACCACATACACTGACAGAGTGATCTCTGAGGGAGATGGAGAAGAAAACAGTGATTGGATGTGCCAAAAAGATGTATTGATAGTGTGTTCATATGTTGGGTCAAAAAAATTGCCTGATGCTTATAAAATGTGCATATTTGTGTTGTTTCAGAACAACAGTTCATCTTTACTTATATGAATATGAATCTTTGGAAACTTCTCACGATACTCTGCATTTCAAATTAAGGGAGATGAATTGTTATTTTCAGTTTGGGATCATCAAAAATGTAAAAGAAAATCATTTACCATTTGTAGTGGCACAAATCTGAAAATGACAAAACATGCCAAGTTAATGAATGAAACAAAGAAATAGGATGATAATAAATGACAGACAAGGACATCATTCCAAGGATAGCAGGCTATTGGTATTTCACATTATATCCTGAGGCAAATTATGTCCTGTATCATATTCTCGGAGCATGAGAGGCAGCAGGCTGCACATTACCTTCACTCAACACAGATTTCAGGACTGGTCAGTGCAGGTATTTCTTTCAGGTCGGAATGAATTTGTCTATTGAGCTAAGGTTGGGCATGCCACACACACTTGTTGAAAGCAGTGACACTCAAAAGAGCCTGTGTTCGTATGTTTCAAACGTCCTCCCTCTATACACTATTATTAATCTGTATATATGAAATTTGCATTGTATCAAAGACAGCAAAGCATGCCAACTACTGTACATACAGATAAACAATATTTGCGTTAGAAATATTTTATAGAAAATCAAGGCACACGGATAAAAATGATCATGCCTTACCTCTGTGAAGGCCAATAAAAGCAAAAGTTTAAGTATCTTTAACTGTGGTGCTCCCATGCCTTCAGCGTTTTTCTGCCGAGTCGCTGCCTGGAGGCGAGATGTGTGATGCTGTTTCTCAAACTGACTTCAGGGAAGCAGCTCAGGCTTAAATTTTACTTTTTTTTCTCTCTCCTTCCCTCCCACCCTCTCAGATGAAACCACAGGTCGTTTATTGTTTCAGAAAATACCAAAGAGCCCAAAGGCTGGAACTCCTCCCTTTAGGGGTGTCCCAGGGTGAGAGGACGAGAGCTCACCTCAATTGAGGATGTAGATAAAAGCAGTTATGTTACAAAC
The DNA here is from genome assembly GCF_042242105.1 of Pempheris klunzingeri. Lineage (NCBI taxonomy): Eukaryota > Metazoa > Chordata > Actinopteri > Acropomatiformes > Pempheridae > Pempheris > Pempheris klunzingeri. The sequence continues at coordinate 7,116,016 of NC_092026.1, forward strand.
TTCTTAACTTGTTGTTTTTACAGCCATCTCTTTAAAATGCAATGATTGTTTCTTGTCTTGTAGTCTGAAATATTTTTCACCCACCATAGAAACAATCCCAACATCACAGGTGAGAAATGTGCAGCGTCACACCTTTCATAAAAAGATAACTTGATACGAGTGATGACCTATTTCTGCCGATGGTCTGTCTGGAAGGAAGTTTTATGACCCGTTTTAGGTTTCATCCAAACAATGTTTGATTTCTCCTGCATTACACATCCAATGATATCTTGTGATAGATGAAACCTTTTTAAGCAATTAGTTATTTTGTCCTCAATTTGTCAATACCTGAGGAAACACACATCTATTTAATATCTCTTTACTGTAAATAAAGGTATTATATGTTGTCAATTAAGTATAGCATTTGCAATTGATAGCGTTTAGCTAGAACTGAAGACGGTGCAGGATGTATACAGTACACTTATCTGTTGTCGCTGATACAGATACAGAATGACTTCATCTGCTTCAGAGTCAGCTCAGTTCAGTTGTGACTTTATCCACAACACTGGAAACCAAACTAGCAGGAACAAGCTGGCTTATGTAACCACCTACAACCTACACCTGGATAACTGTAATTTCATACATGGTGACATACTACTGGGAATTTTACCATGCTGTATTATATTATGCTGTACATTACTCTATGTGTAGACAGTTCCATTTAAAGTCACAAGCGAGACAGATTATAACAGCTTCTCTCCTCTTCAGTGCCTGAGTATCTGTGTCAGGTGTGTATTGTGAAGATGGGCTGGGACGACCCCCATAGACTCGGTATGGACAAACTCTTTTGAGCACAAAGGCCAGACGAAGTGAATCCGACTTCACACACATGAGATAATCATCACTTTCAAAACGCTTAAAGAACAAAAGCAGTGTCAGATTTCCCAAATCACCAGTCTAATTGTTTTGTATATAGATAATCCTCCAATCCAAGCTTCAATAATCGGTAAATTATTGCAATAAATAAAGTAATAAAGTAAACGTTCAGAAGCAGTTAAAGACAACTAACAAGGAGTGACATTTAACCCCAAATAAGTTTGATTTCGTTTCCAGAAGTTCCTTTTTTCAGGTCTGTCTTAAAATAATACTCAAATTTCCATGTGTACATTGAAAAAAAAAATTCTTCCTGTAATCATTACAAATCTTCTTCTCAACCTTCTCATGGATTAAAAAAAATCATCATTATGAACAAAATTATATTCCAGTGGTTTGATTTTTTTAAATTATGAGGGTATCTTCCAATGTTACAGTCTTTTTATAACATAATTCCCTCATGATAAACACTGGGACATATTTTTGCACAGACTGGAGGCTGTGGGTTAATTCACCATTACTTACATTGAAAGCACATATAGAGGATCTTTCAGTTGCCAGTACGGAGGAGTGAGTACAGGGAGCAACAACTGACTAAATGTGCATACAGACATGTCAGTGCTGTTTTAAGACAGCCTTGAACATTTGTGAAGTGTTTAGAAAAATAACTGTTTTGTCATTATGAACACTTAATTTAATCAAGTCCTCCACATCTGCCATCTGGATAATCTGTCTACTGGGCACTTTAAACAAGTGACTGGCATAATCAAGATGTAGTTTAGTAATAAGACTTTACCAACAGTGGAGCTTTAGAGACTGGTTCATTTCCCTCTAAAGCCTCTTAACCCTCAGTGTGGGCTGCTCTCACTGCAGCAATCCTGAATAAGAATAAGAATCCTGAGAAAATCCTAAATAAAGCTACTAATAATCAGGTGATGCAAATGGTTTCTCATTCTTTGGTCAGGTAAAACAGACTCTTGATGTGTTCATAATCATGTCAACAGTTTCTTCCTTGGTAGTAATCTCACTTTTGTAAACTTGCTGTTTCAGTGTGTAATGACTTTATGTTAACAGACTCACAGTGTTCCTGAGAGCCACAAGTTGACAGTTGAAGTAAATAAGTGTGTGTCAGTTGGGTAATGTGTTTCTTATCCCCAAAAGATATTAAATTAAAAAAGAGGCAGCACTCCTAAGGTCCACTTTGAATAAAATGGTGACGTCCCTCTAAAGTGGACAAAGAGGCCTGCAGGTCTAACAGGTGACAGTGGCAATGACAAGCTGCTTTTTCTGTGCTTTTTTTTTCTATGTAAAGGACTCTGTAATCAAAACTTTGCTTCCACTAAGGACATGAACGTAAAGATCTTATCCCAAAGAAGTGAACTACCAGTGGTTTAACATGTGTCACTTTGCATACCCTGTCAGGTATTGAATTAATTATCTCTCTGGCTTTTCTAATCATGCTTATGTTTGTATGCACTTCCTCTAACACCGGTGTTTCCACTCGTATAGGAGGATGAAACTGTAGACACACACACATATATAATGACCAAACATCATCATATGAACGGCCCTGAGGGATTATTTTGGTTTCTTTTTCACACTGGTATAGTCGTCATTTGCAAGCTGATATGACAAAGTGTCTTTGGTGCACAGTAAGCTTACATAAAGTAAGCTTTCCAGAATTAGTGCTGTGCAGTTAAGCTTTTCAGTTCCAGTGGATGTTTAAGATTGATTCCTTCAGTAAGCATTCAGAGGCATTATTCTACAACTTTGTAAATTAAAAACGGCTTTTTTAGTTTTAGTTTTAAGTACACGTTCAGCGTGACTCACTGAAAAGCTGCCTGGTCTGTGGGAGTGACTGTATGGTTGATAAATCGCGCTTGCTTCCCTGTGACTGGTCTCCCTTTTGATGGCCTACAGGTTGGTGAACACTCATCTGATCTTTGAACAGTTCAGGAATGTTGTTTCGACACATCTTCTTTCCTGACAAACCCCCTCAGAACAACAGTGAAAGCCGAGACCCCACAACAAAAAAATGAATACAGCCTCGCACCATCATGATGGTGACAAAGCCTAGCAACAGAAACTGAGTAAGAAGACACTGTGGAGCACCCACAGGCCAGCAGCGATGGGCATTAGAGGCGTCAAATGAACACATTAGCTAAAAGGACAGAAGTTGATACTTATTTGGACTAAAGACAGAGAGGGATTTTCCTGAAATGTGATATTACCAATATGGCCTAGTTTTAAAATGATTTAACGTTATCTCTTTACCCCTTTGGCTGCTTGTGCGTACTGGATAGCTAAGAGTTGGGCAGCAAGTCAACTAAAAAAACAAAACAAAAGGTTTAGGTGTCACAAGTGTACTAACACGGAGCATTGTGAAAAGAAAAAGTTTACGTTTATTGATTTATTGCTAAGTGACACTGTACTGTGTGATTGATGTTGCCTCCTAACTAAAAGTCAAACTGGATCATATTGTTCCCCTTTGTGAGTTTTTAGTAAAGCAAACATTACTGATAAAATTAAATGAACAGAACTGTGCTGATCTAGTATTTGTCTCATATCAAAATTCTTACCTCAGAAAGAATCATTTTTGCCCACTTTAGTGAGTATAAAGTATTTTTGGTCACATTTTGCACATTGGTGGGAGTAAAATTGAGATGCTGGGTGTTTTTCTCTAAGAATGAAGTGGCTTGAGGACGTTAAAACAAAATGCTGTCCATCAACAAAAATATCAGCTTGCTTTAAAAAGAATCTCCAAATCTTACAATAAACAGGTTCAGTAATATTATCTTTTCTATGTATAAATATAACCATGTACAAAATCAATAACACAAACAGGTCTTATATAACTCCCTTCTCATTCAACAAAGATATGTTCCACATATCTGGAATCAGGTGTCTCAGGGACTGTCAGATTAATGAGCGCAGAGTAAACTGGCCTGGTTTGCCATGGCTGCTATAATGCCTGGTGTTTCCTGCCCCCTTGTGGCTGCATGCTGGGCACTTTCCTGTAGAGCTGAGCCTTGGCTAAGTCAGATGACAGTCTCTTAGCCATTCGGTCCGTTGTCCTCTTCATGCTGCGTGCCACCTCAATAGCCTCGTCTAGGGTCCGGTTCATTTCTTCCTCCTAAGACAACAGTCGCAAACTTCCAATGAGGTGGCCATGACACTGTGAAAAATGTCAGCAGATGTGCATGTGAGAAGATGAGATTTCTCACCTTGGTCCCTCTGCGCCTGCCTGCCCTACTGCCGGGCGCTGATGCTGGGGACAGCATCCACTGGAAGTACACATTGCTGGGAAGGAGAGCCGTGTCTGACTGCGTGGAGCGCTTTCTGTGATGGGACGTGGTCTGCAGAGGTGGCTCCCCCACTTTATAGCTGGGTTTCAGGGCAGATAGCCAGAATAAATTCCACTTCAACAGAACATCAGCAAACTGCTGATAAAAGTCTGCTTTCAGTGAGCGATGTGTTTGTGTTACACGTGTCTACCTTGCTGGCAGGCTGCTGGAGGAGCCGTAGCTGACCTGGAGAAGTGGCTTCTGATGAGATGGAGAGGAGAAACGAGACCATCTCTCCTTGGAGTAAGAACTCTCCACGACAGCTGAGGACCGTGGAAACACGACAAATAAAACTGTATACTAATAAAACACAGTACTGCACTTATTTACAGCTCTGGTTTTTGGTTTTAACTTACAACTACAGACCTTTATGATGATGGTGGTGGTGATTTCTGCCCTGCTGATAATTGATTTCCTGCTGTTTGTTTCTCTTGTGCTTTGTCAAGAATAAGCTTGGACAAAATGATATAAGGCCTTATAAGGCTCTTTCCCTCTTGTGCTGGTCAGACCAGAGGTTTTCTCTAATCCTCTAATCACACAAATTGTCCCATTTCGGACACAGCTTCCCATGTTAATGATATACATAAAAAGAAATTGTACTGTAGTGTGAAAAATATGTGGCTCTGACCTTTGTTGGACTGCAGTGTCCCCTGAGGTTTGTATTGAACCTCAGGTACACTGCCACTGCCTCTCCTGCTCCCTACAGGCAGATTTTGGAAGTGCAACGTGACCTCAGAGCGAGCTGTGTCACCACTGTCTGTGCCTGAAGAGCAGATCATTGAAACCACATCAGATGATGCAGGAAATATCCACACACACATTTACACAAAGATACACTATGAGACATGAAGTGTCTTCCTGCAGTTTATTTGATTGTGTGTGAAGGCGGAGCACCTTTGCTCTTGCTGGGGTCCATGTCTGAAGAGATCCAGTCATCTATTTTCACCTGGCTGGAACTGATATTATTCACAGGCTGTCTGCTGCTCGATGGCTTCCACACACTGGATGTTAAAATAAAAAGGGTCAAAGGTCAACAACTGTATAATGAAAAAATGGTAAGAACACAATAGTACCCTTAAATGAAAATATATGTATTTCTTATGCAAGTTTTCCACCTAAGATTTTCTGATATTACGCTTATGAACAGTATGATTTTACGTGTGGCTGTCTGGTTGTTATCTATTGTTCTGCCACTAATCAGCTCCCCACCTGTTGCATGCTGGTCTGTGGTGGGTCCTGGCTCTGGTTTTAGACCTGCGCTCCTGACGATCCTGTCTGTATTTAGATGTGAGATAGTCCATCTTCTGTGCTAGGTGAGGCAGCTGGACCAAGCCCTCCTCAAGATCCTTCTTCAGTCTGGATACATCCAACTGCAAGGCCAGGATAGCCTCACTGAGCACACGCACACGAAAACACGCGCAGATGTTCAGATGTCATAGAGGAAGAAAGTCTATGGTGGTGAAACCAGTGTGGCAGTGAACCACCAATGCCGGTGCTGCTCAGCATTTACTGACCTATTACAAGAGCAGGAGTACACTGGGCTGTCTCTCCCCTCTGTATCCATGGTGTTGCAGAGTACAGGTTCAGATACGTGGTGATGGAGCTGGGCAGGCAGGCTGCGCTCAGATCCTATTCAGTCAGGAGTGGAGAAGCGTTCGTTATTCCAGTGTCGACCAGATAAGATGAAATAAAAACAGAACTTCTTTGTGAAGAAGGATTTGCTCACGCTGCAGCCTGACTGAGGGCTCCTTAGTGGTGCTCTCCACCCACTGCTCCACTGCACCACAGGGCTGTGTTTGGACAGATGGATGGGGACTGGCCCACCGCTGGCTGGTGATGCTGGCTGAATGGATGGCTGTCTGCAGGTTGGAGCAGGAGCCCTCACTGTCTGAGCTACTTAAACCACCATTCCGGGACTGGACACTGCAGATGGCCGCATCAGACTGGAGTTATTCTCAAGTTAGACCCTCATGGCTGCTATGGATCAGCCACTATCTACTGCAACTATTTCAGTGTTGTAATTTATATGAATTTTTACCTTTCTGTGAGCAGATTTGGTTGAAATGATCCAGAAGCTGATTGATTCAAATATGAGCTCCCAAATCCACTGTCTGTCTCCGGGCTCACAATCCTCTGCACCACAGAAAACCCCAAAATCAGTTCAAATTATCCAAAAATTATCCTTCACACCACTGTAAGTTAAACAGCATCCTTGGAAATCTCAGACCCCTCAGTGACATACTGTATGTGTGAAGACCGTCAAATGAAAAAACTCTGTGACTGACCTGTGATACAGCCGAGGTGTTGAGGGGTGGCTCTGACAGGCTGTGGGTGCTTGACTCTCTGGGTGCATCAGTGGTAGTAGAGACCTCCACAGCTAGACTCACACAATCACCCAGATCACATTCACCCTCTGGGCTCAGGACACTGTCTGGGGTGCTACGACTGCAGCAACAACAAGTGAGACATTTCTTTACTTAGAGTCTGTGGAGTGTGTAGAGACGGTTTTGTTTAAAAAGTGGCACATAGTATTTTAACAGCAGAGCATGAAAAGCATTGCATGATAAAGCAAACTCCTCTTGGTGCAGTACTTGCTTCCTTTTTCTGGACTGACGATTAGTATAGTATGTAAAAGTAACGCGCTTGCACTGTGACAGGATTACAAGATGGATTACTTGTACAAGCCGTGCATTATTTAAGGGCAAACCAGTATAGAGAAACCACAACAGAGAGTCAACCGAGTCCCACTTGGCTCTTTAATATGGACTTTAATAACACAACACTGACCTGTCGGGTGTCCACTGCCTCTGTCTTGAGGATGAGCTGCTTCCACCCAAGTATACTAAAAAGGCATCGTGGTCTATCACCTCTGACAATGCGGAGCTTCTCTCCTCTTCAGCCTCCAGAGAGCCCTGTGAACTCCTGAAACAGGTCAGAGACGAAAACCAGCACACCGAGACTGAAACACTTGGTGGAACCTAACACCAACACTGCACCTGAAACTCTATCTGCCCATGGGGAGGCTGAGAACGTGCCTACTATTTCATCACAAACACGCACCAAAGTACCACTCAAAACATCAATAGCAAGACACACTAGACACAATGACAGTGAAAAATGCACAACTGTAGTGTATTATATTTCTAACTACTTTCTCTGTGTATAGGATATAGAACAAAAATAAAATACATAACAAATAAGATAAAAATAAATGTCACTGGAGCTTTTAAAACATTTTAACTGGTACCTTAAAGGACAGCTTCTGTGTCCAGTGCTTCTCAGTAAGGAGTCAGTGGTTATGAGTTCACTGCTTTGTTTTAATCGATCATCTTTATAAAGATCACTGGCCTCCTGCGCTTCCTCCTCTTTTTCTTCCTCTTCCCGTGTCTCTGTCTTATATCTCACAGTGGAAAAACCTGCACTTGGTCCCTGAAACATAAGACCAAGTCAGATAATTTGCAGTTAGTTAGTGATCACGCACACTCAGCGTTTCCTCCAGGAGAGAATTCATCACAGATGAGGGTGCAGGGTGGGAGCAGAGTAGGTGGGATGTTTATAACACACTAACATCATGATCAGTCTGGTGGTGTGTGCCAGTGCAACACACACTGCAGCAGCATTATGGGGACTACACCTGTCCAGTACTTATAGAAACATTTCACTGTGGACAAAGTGGTGGAGTGACTAATGTGAGTGTTGGCGAGGCAACGTTTGCATTTGTGAGTCGGTTACCTCATGCAGGGATGGTGGAGGTGAGGGTGTGAACATGCAGAGAGGACTGAGCTTCACATGCAGCATCTCCTCTATGGGCGTAGGAGTGGAGGATGAGTGGGGTGGAGAAATCTGCTCACACACGTTTTTGTCTATCATTTCCTTTATGTCCTCAAGGTGCATCCCTATCCTGAATATGTCTCCCTCCACCAGCCTGCACACACACACACACACACACACACACACATACACATACACATACACACACATACATACATACACACACACATGCATGAATGAATGGATGCATTAACTGACACATTCACACAGGTGCAACAGCAGGGCCTCTTCTACCTGTTTGTGTCAAAGGTACCAGTGTTCCTGGACAGGCCCATGTAGTTCTGCATCTCCAGAGCTCTGTGCTCTTCCTTCTTACTGATGTATTCTCTTTCCAGCTGGTCCTGAGCCTCCATAATGCTCCTCAGCATCTGACAATGGACACATTTTCCATATACACACATGCAGAAGAAAAGAGGGGAGCTACACTGCTCTCAATTATTCTGCGCATTATATAAAGAACTTTACATAGAAAGTAAACAATATTTACCATTTGCTGTTCTGCTGTGCTCACTGACATGCTGCTTACACTCAATTTTAATTCCTCTACCTGAATAGAAGAAGGTTCATAAATGGTTTTAGGTTATTGTGGATTTAATGGCAGCCTCATGATATCTTTGGACATCTTCAAACCTACTTTCTTCATGAACTGAGTGATGATGTCTCTCAGCTCAGCAGTCATTCTTTCCCCATCGCTGGGACTCTCTTCAGGCTGGCTGGAGGAAGCTGTGTTCACCTCCTTAATGTTGCTCTGCAGGGTTGCTTCTCCTTTCACAACAAAGTTTTCTGAAAATGTAAATGTAATGTGTTGTACAGAACATATGAGCAACACGTTCTTTAGACTGAATCTAACTTCCACAACTACATCTATCAAAGAAATGGTTAGATTGTCCAGTTAACACATATTATTTGTGTTGAGTGCTCAAAAAAGCAAAGCAAAGATGTTTCTGTAACTAGAATAGTGTCATTTGATCCCTTTGGTCTCTATGGAAACCAGTTGCACTTCACCGTGTAATTTGCAGGTAGCAAAGCAAAGTCATAATATCAGATGACAGACACAGAGACGTACCTGATGAGGGAAGTTGAAGCGCCACAGATCCAAGATGGCTTCCCTCTGCTGCAGGTAAGTTTCCCTGATCATCACCATCATCATCATCATCATCATCACACTCTAAATAAAGCATGAATTCTGAGGAGGGCTGAGTCTGTGAAAAGAGATCCACAAATTTGTAACTTGCACTGAAAATATGGCTCTGAAATGATAATTTGATGATAATAATGATTTCTCATACACCAATTAGTTCAGTCACAACTTTTTACTTACATTGGTTCCTAGTCTCATTTGATCTATAAGGTTCTCTGCCTCAGCATACTTGGTTAGTAATTTATCATATTCGGCCTAAAGAAATATGGGATGAGATACATGTTCACAGCATTCATATTGGCTACGGTACACATATGTCTTAGGTACAGGTGCACTGTGTTTTCTACCTGCAGATGGTGCACCATTGCTGTAGGAGTCTGTTTGTCCTCGTCTTTGAAGACATAGGGCTTCTCTGATGGCTGGACTGAATCCTCCAGGACTCTGCTGATCAGGTCTAACATCCCTGGAGAGGACTGGGCTCTGGGCATAGTGCTGGGGCTCTGAGGTACAGGTCTGGCTGGTCCACTTGGAGCTTTGGGGATTTTCACCTTGGGGGCAACCTTGGAGAAATCAGGCAGTGGGTAATGGACTTGTCCTTGTCCATACTTCATCTCGCTGAAGGACCTGGCGCGCACGAGTGGGACTCTCTGAACCTGATCATCCTCTTCAGGGTCCTGCTTCACTACACCTACGCCACTTGGGGCTTCTTCCACTGAACTTGAATTTTTTGATGCAGTATTACTATTTTCATCAGTCCCGCCAGAGCAGAAACTCTCTGAATTACAAGCAGGACCCTCTGAGTGGTTACTATGAATTGCTGTGTTGTTGTGTGTCAGAGCCCAGCTAAAAACGGTGTCATCCACGCTGCTCTCTAGTAGGGACACCTCCGGCAGGGTCTCGGCCTCGATCAGCCTACCGGACTGCAGCAATTCCTCCTGGGAGAAGTGTCGCAGCAGCAGCTGGTTAATGTCTGCAGCGTTAGGGCATGGTGGGGGCACCCGGCTTGGCTTGGAAGCATCAAGAAAGTTATCGTGTTTTGTCTTGGCAGCCTCTTGCGACAGAGTTGGTTTCTCAGCATTACCCCCAACAGAGACCAAGGATTCATCTCTGTCTCTTGTATTACATTCAAACAAACAAGGAGCATCAGGACTTGGATGAAGAGTTTCTCTTCCATCAGAGCTCATATTGCCCTCAGAGTTAGCCACATGGTCAAAGTAGGGACTTCCGAGGTCACCATCATAAGGTAGCTCCTCCTGATCCTCGTCACTAGTATCTTGCCCTGGATCTTCATACCTGTGGTTTAAGTCCGGCTCATCTAGCATGGTGTTTGGTCTTTGGACAGACACGTGCAATATGCTGTTCTTGCTCTTGCTTTGGATCCCTCTCTCAGTCTGACTGCTCACAATACTGGACTCTGAGGAGCTGACATCCAAGGCTGACAGCTCTGCACTTCCTGCAATTTACAAAACACCAATAACATAAATACCATTAGAGGGTTGCACAGATTCATCTAAGCCTCCCTGTCTTGACAGCTCCACCTTACCGTGTGACTCTGCCATCATATGTCAATACATGTATCACTTGAGCTGTTTACCATTTTGGTTCTGTCACTAATACTCTGTTATGAATCTATGTGTTATTGTAATATGTAGAATTATTCAGACAGCATGATGTATAGCTCACAGACACGCTAGTTTAACATTCAACAGAAAACTGTAGAGAGTTAGCTGTCACTCTAGGACTTACCACTGAGATGGATGCTGGCTTCGGAGGCAGCAGACTCTGCCTGGGACAGATGTAAGGCTAAAGAACTCTCCAGATCACTCAAGTGGAGACTTTCATCCTCGCTTAGGTCAACAAAGATGCTCTGCTGAATGCACTTCTCCCAAAGCACCGTTGGCTTGTCCTCTTCCTGAACATCCTCATCTGATTCCTCTGGTTCTCCCTCCATGGACAGAAAATGTCAACCTCTCCTCACCTGTGTTAAGACGGCAGGTAAGAAAGGAGGACGGAGCACCTGCTCATCACTTAGCAACACAAGTTGTCAGCTGACAACATTGGATCAAAATCTGCGAAGCTGTCAATTATTTAACAATCAGTGCATTGTGTGGGCAGCAGTCGTGTGACATAAGCGTGTGTTAAAAGGCATTTGTGTGAATGATGTCTATGGGTGGAAGAATTTGTGTGTATTTGAGAAACAGGGGTGGTAGAAATGTAATTAAATAAAAGCAACAATTCCACAACATAAAAATATTTCCTTACAACTTTTTAAATCTTAGTAACTCTTCTTCTGTCATCAGCTGTTATTTTGTGGGGTAGTTTAATATACAACCACGATATATAAACATGTCGACATGACTATAAGTTGCACTTTGTTGTGCAACCCTGTGTTGCACAATGATGATAAATGAACTTTGAACCTTGTAAAATCACAATGTGTATAATCATCTATCAAATTAATGCAATGGAATAAAAGGTACACAATTTGCCTCTAAATTGTAGTTGGGTGTAAGTATAAAGTAGCAGAAAAATGTGCTACAAAAGTAAAGTATTAGTAGGCCTATTGGAGAATGATACTAAAGTACAGCACAGTAACTTACTACCACAGGTGAGTGAGGCCATGTGTATATTGTGAAGGCGCTATAGTTTTACAAGAAAGCATGCAGGCTGCTACTCTGCAGATGCAGGCAGTCAGAGAGCCTTCTAAAGGTGTCCGTGTCTGTCCTGCCCTGCTGTACTACATGTTCACTCTCATGTCGTGGTGTTGTGGCGGTGACTTACTGAACTGGTCCCTTCAGCAGCGCGACATGAATTTCAGGTTGATCCGATCCACAGCCACGCTCTCGCTCCTGACATCATCTTACAACTGGCTACAGTGCTTCTGTCTCTCCCTCTCTTGACATGTGGCTCCTCGGACAGCTTTAGTTTCTGTGGCATCATTAATAATGCAGCCTTCACGGCAGCGCTGACCGTCTGGACTGTCAGCTGCACAGCCGGAGCCTAGTTGCCAGGTAACGGTGGTGAAACCTCCACCGAACCAGTACTAAAAATGTTAATTTCGGTACAGCGAGACAGTTTTTTTTTAAAGATATTTATTATCATTTTAGAGGTCTGATTAAGGGAAACTTTACACTCTCCTTTCCCGTAGCGATACACAGCTGCCAAATGCTCCTTTGTGTTTACTTTGCAAGTAAAAAGGTGTCAAAATGTCGTACGTGGTGAAGTTTGTGGACTGACAGCTAAACGATGACCTCTACGTCATCCAGTCTCTTCAAATCTATTGGTCCAATGGCTGTTATTCGGGGCGTGGCTATCTTTGAATGGCGGCCTCTGATTGGCTACTTGGCAAAAACACATACGCTAATGCAGCCGCAAGGTTTTTCTTCTTTCTCACCGAAGTTAAATCCAAGTTTTAGAAAAGTTAAAGGATAATGTGGAGTTAGGCTAAAGGATGAGCTACACACTGTCCCTAAATTATTGACGTGCGTTTTTTTTTGTTAAAAAAAAACGATCGTATGTGTTTATTCTTGTGATAAAGAAAAGAAGAGGAGAAGTAACCATTGTTCGAGCTGGATCGTCTAACGTAAGTTTAGAAGCTAACATGCTAACTAGCTAATCTTTGGCTGGATGTGATAGTGTAACCGGAGAGGGATGAATTCACCGGCTGTCTCTTCGAGCTGTTGCTAAACAACAACAACTAGTATCACCCATCGTGAAAGTGTTTGCAATCCTCTCTTTCAAGCTTCCTCGTGGAAGAGTTAAACTTGTCGAAATGGAGCTACATTGTAAGCAGTTACAGATAAATCATAACGTTACGGGTCAGTCACTGGGTAGTCTGATAATCAATGGTGTTATGAAATATCTTTCCCAACCACAAACATAGGTTGTAGCACCATGTAGTATTTTAAAGCCAACTATACGAATGCACATTAGGTATGAAGGTTACACGTAATGAACCTGATTGTTGAACTGTATTTGTCTTATATGATTATGACCACTTTCATATACTTGCACTAACATTATATAGTTTTTATGCCACTTTCGTCGCCAAAAAAATACTTAAATGTTTAGATTTTGTTGAAACTGTTCTGGTTATCTTTGAGGCAGTAGTTTGAGATGCTGTCCAGACATTTGGTGTTAATCTGAGAAGTTCTTCTACTTAGTTTCCATCATTGAATGTTATTTCTGAGGTATACCTGGTTTATCATGCACACATAGTTTTAGGTATATGTACTTAATACAGTGGCAACTGTGTGTGTGTGTCATCTGGATTACTAAATCACCAAGTATTTAGTGTATCATAGTGTTCTTAATCATGTAAGGCAAAGTACACAAACTGTAAGTAGATAAGTGCTGCAATGCTAGTTTATTTAGATGTAAAGTTTCCTTTCCTTGCAGGCTCTCCAGATTTCCTGTTCCCGTGAGGAAGAGTTACCGGTCAGTATCCCAGTATTTGTGTAGTTGTTTCTTTCTTTTGTTTTGGTGCAGGCTTTTGCTGGCTCATGGTGTAATGCTGAGTGGTGTTTCCATATTTAGATTTTGCTCTCAGTGGCAGTAGTAATTTTAGAGCATCAATGGGCTGTAAGCACAAAGAAAATAGATCACATCTACTGTGTGTTTAAGATGAAATCATGTCCTGGTTGTGACTCAAATAGTCAGCGATCACCTCCTGTGAATCATTCAAAAACAACCTCTTGTTCCCTTTGATGTGGCTTTAGTCGTGAACCTCTTCTTGTTACACACTTGTTCACGCTCACTGTAGCTTTGTGAGCAGAAAAGGTTTCTCTGAAAACACACCCTGTTGGCATACAGTGGTGGAAAAGGCTGCACGAACACTGGCACACATCAATCGGTGATTATAATAATGTGCAGGAACATGTGCTACTCCAAAAGCTCAGGGCTTTAGTTTGTGTTACAACCGTTCACAGTCATGTAGCAGAAAGCAGAACAAAGAGATTCTTTTCAGGCAGATTGATAAAAACACAAGTACTCAACATATATGGACTATAAATTTCCAGAGGCTATATTTGTTTACTTAGTGCATGGATCGTGGTAAGATACAAGCCTCTTCTATTTAAATTTGCTGCATCAGCAGCAAAGCTACCCTCATAGTGACACTTATTCACATGCACAAACACAAACAAGCCCCTATCGAAGTTTGCTGTCGAATTTTAATTCCACTCATGCTGTTTTAAGTCTTTCCATTGAGAGAAATGTGCCAGCCTTAATCTAAGTGAGCAACAGATTCTGACATCAACAAAGCATGACTGAGTTGTTGCATGTTGTCAGAACAGTTCTCTTTTTTTTATTTCTGTTTCTGTCTTGGTCGTCATCTGTTTTTAAGATTTGTGCTCTTTTTACAGTATGAGCTCAGTGCTGATCTAATACTCAAAAATAAAAAAGAAACTGCTTCGTGAGCCTGTTTTAGACCAAAGGTCCTAATCTAACGTGCTTTATGAACATTGGCCTTCTTTTTATGTAGAGTAGGTAAAACTGGGACTGGATTAATGAATACAACACTTATGTGACAGTGTTTTGACTTTTAAGTCATATTAAAGTAACCAAAAATAATAATGGATGCAAAATTGTAACAACCAAAGTCTTGCTCAAACTTTGACATTTAGATTTTGTTTAACATAGCAATTTGGCATAGCATTGAGAAGCTTTTATGTAAGGTAGTGCTGAACATAATTAAATTACCGGGGAAAGTGCTCAGTGGTGATCCATTACAGTCTATAAAATGCAATATGATTTCTGTGTAAATGTATTCAAACACACCCTGCTTGTTTGCCGTGTTTTTCAGCTGGTATTTTAGCATCAAGAATTAACCCAGTTTGCAAAGAACTGCTCTGCCCCGTTTCCCATTTTGTGCGTTTGTGGGGCGAGGGGAGGGGCTGGTGGGTTAAAGCTGGGGGGACAAATGGGTGTGGCTAGTATGACCTCACGGAGAAATGAGGTAACGGTTGGCTCTGGTCTTTACTTGTGCAGTCTATCTTATCCATGTAGCTCGCTTATCACTGTCCTTTCCTTTGGTGGAAGCTGCACACACACAAAGCTTCAGTTTTAATTTAGTGACCTCTCTCTTGACAAATCATGCAATAAGTTGCTGGTCGGTCTTTCTTTTCAGTGGCTACCTCTGGAGATGATATTTTTCCTGCCACCTCTGCTTGCATGGGTTAGATTCTGTGGTGTTCATTGCTTGCTCAGCTTGTAGCAACTTTTTTGCTCATGCGCAGATCTCCAAGCCTGGATGAAGTGAGTCACCACATCAGATTGACAGTTTGCCTGTGTCGACCCCATCCATTCATTCCCACCCTGCTCTCTCACTTCCCGCCTGCCCCACTTGTGCACGCTGCTGTTTGGTTGGTGTTGCCATGGCACCGTGTGGCCAGAGTGAGGCTTCACATACAGCATCTTGTGTTCTCTTCACAGAGGGCAGCTGACGAGATTCAGGGGCAGTGACGCAAAACACACAGTATACGAAAGCAGCCGCATGGAGTGACGCTCAGGACTGCAGCTCTGTCTAAAACTTATGGGGTTACCTTCCTCTGTCAACATTCAGCAGAGGGACACGCGCAGACTTGACCACGTTGGGTGACTTTTTGTTCGGCTTACCTCCTCCCACCCAACTCCCTTTGACCAAAGATTTTTAAAAATATTTTCTCTCTTGTTGGCTCTCGTTTTTAAACGCAACCATTTTTTTGGGAACGAGACTGGGCTTTTCCCTCATATTATGCTCATCAATGGATACGAGTGGCTCAGTGGTTAGCACGCAAGCTGAGGAGCAGTCCTTTCATGTCCGCTACAGGTAGGAATCTCTACTCTCTTAACATCGGTATGGCTGTAGAGTACATTGCTTGGCTCTTTGCTTTCCCTCATTAGTTTTAGAGGGAACTGTAAGTAAATGTATTGTAGACTGGTTAAATGACAGAAATTCCCTTTATGTTGGTAATTATTTTAATTCTTGTTACGCAAAGTGTGCCTGTGTCAGGTAACAGATCAGAATTTATTTATTCATTTGGTGTTCCCTTACTGAGGGAGTGATGGTGCCTTGTGTAATATAGAATAATAGGATGGGGTGCCCTATTCACAGGGCTTTCTGTGAGTTTGTTGACTAAAGGCAGGTGAGTTTCCTAAAAAGGCATCGGCCAGCTGTCCCAACACAGTCAAGTTTAGAGCTCTGGCAGCAGGTGTGACCTGCCAAACGCACAGACCTGCTCCAGTCAGCTTCAATATTTAACAAGCCCTGAAAAATTCATCACTGCTTACTTTATCACCATGCGTGTTTCCACAGTGTTTGGGTAGAGTACGCGTCTGTTCGGTGAGAGGATGTGTTTTTCTGGTGAATCAGGACGGTTATCATCAGTGACTTGATTCCATTTGACTACACTATAGAGTCTGCTTTTGTCTGACATGTCTAATAAAGCTACTTAGCGATCACCAGAGCCGTAATCTGTCGGGTGCACACTATAGCCGTAATCTCAGGTGACCAGGTCAGGAGAGAGAGCTTGAAAGAAAGGCAGGCAGATTATCTTAGAAAATGCTGATTGAGCTGTTTCCTTGCTGCCATGCATTGGAAGTTAATACCATGACAACATCACACGGATCCTCTTGAAAGTTTTCCAATGCGTGATGCTGAAATACCTCTATGACGTCAGATCATAGGTGGTTTTGATATCACAGGAAAGGAAAGGAATGCAATATCTTTTAATCTTTTTTTTTTTCTTTTGCTGAAATCAACAACAAAAGACTTTGATCACCTTCTTTTAGTGTAGATTACTAAATTGGGTGGAGTTGCTCTCTCCATGCTTCAGACAAAGAGGAGCTGCTGCCTGGAAGTTTTTCTAGTGGAAGCCTCGGTAGATGCCTCTCAAATGTTCCATGTGCTGTTGTTGTTGTAAGACACCAAAAGCGAGCAGGTAGGCTAGTATTTACCAGCTACAGCGTTGGAAACGTATGTTGTTAACTTGGAAGTTGATGACATGAGCTTTAGCGACTATTCAGAACACCTTGTTTGCCTTTGTTCCCAAATTATAGTCTAGCCGGATGCTGAAATAATCTACTTTGTTTGGTGTTTTTGTAGTATTTTAATAGCACACCATAGCCTATGTAAGCTGTTGCTTCACGTGAGGAAACCATACGAGATTGTGTCATATTCATGTCTGTGGGTCAGTTTTTGAGAGCTTTCAAACAAAACCCTGGGCTGGTACAGGAGGAAAGCTTGAGATAAACAATCTGAACAGACTTTGTGTGAAGCCGATCTCTTACGAGCAAGACAGTTTCCTGAAAAAAGAAAGTTGGCAGACTAACAATTTTTGCTTTGCACAAATCTGCAGCCTAATCTAAAAATAATCCCCTGCAGATAAGCCACCAGCCATTGTCTGACTAACACTCCTTTCATCTGGCCTTGTAATGCGTGACCCTAACCTAATTTGTACCTCCACGAGGCTCTGTTGTCCAGCTGTCCTAGAAGACCCACTTCGAATTGCATGTAGAAAGTGACATCCTACATTTTTATATTGATGATATGATTGAAAATGATTGAAAGTAAAACCCTGTAGAGCATAAACAGCTTGTAGTTCATAGTGTGGATCTTGTATTTCTTAAGTATTTCTAATTCTAAAGCTAAGCTAATAAACAGGGAAATGATCAACAGGGGTATACTTTAACATTGCCTTTTAACACTGTCTGTTCTTGGCTTTATTTGACCGCAGAAGGAACCCTTTTACTTCTTCTGAGGCACGTCAAAAGGATGTGAGATCTACCATAACAAAACCCTGTTTGAGCCATTGTTCTCTGTGGGCGGAAGGAAGTAGCTAAACAACATTCCCTGTTGAAAGCCTTTGCTTAGAAAGACGTTTTGTTCCCTGGTTGTGACTGTGAGCGGAGTCCCGTCAGTTGGCTGTAGGTTTCAGCCAGAGAACCAACTTCTTCATTATTTGTCCTTTAATATTGTCTTTGGATTCTTTATACTCTGGTGCAGCTCAGTGAGATTGTTTTTCTTCTTAGCCAGTTCATACAGCAGGTCGGATCCTTGTTACACTCCTGACAGACTGACTGCTTCTGTCTGCTGTAGGATGGAGGTGTCCTGCCTGGAGCTGGCGCTGGAGGGTGAGCGGCTCTGTAAGGTGGGCGACTACAGAGCAGGCGTCTCCTTCTTTGAAGCTGCCATCCAGGTTGGCACAGAGGACCTGCAGGTGCTCAGTGCCATCTACAGCCAGCTAGGCAATGCCTACTTCCACCTGCATGACTACGCTAAGGCTCTGGAGTACCACCGGCATGACCTCACCTTGACCAGGTTGGACCTGCACAAGAACTCCACTATCCTTCTTACAAATCAATTCTATGTTTGTTCATACTAACATTATGTGTGTCGCCTAGGACAATTGGTGACCTGCTTGGAGAAGCCAAAGCCAGTGGAAACCTTGGCAACACATTAAAGGTGCTGGGGCGATTTGACGAGGCTGTGGTTTGCTGTCAGAGACACTTGGACATAGCAAGAGACATCAGTGACAAGGTGAGGCAGCAGGATATTCAAGCATGAGTGAGAATGCACACCGTGAGATATTCTGTAGTGTTTGGGGGGACTCAGAAGACCTCAACCTTCAGCATTGACTGAATGTTTTCCCTGGATTTGTGTTAGGTGGGTCAGGCGCGAGCTCTGTATAACTTTGGGAACGTATATCATGCCAAAGGCAAAAGTATCTGTTGGAGTGGAGCTGAGCCAGGAGATTTCCCAGAGGAGGTCATGATCGCACTGAGGCAGGCAGCTGACTACTATGAGTAAGTGACTGAGTCAGCTTAGCGCTGGTGAATATGTGTGGGTGTTATTTCAGTGATACAGTACCTTTCTGCTATCATCCGATCACATTGCATTTGACTGTTTTTGTATTTTCAGGGCAAACTTGGCGATAGTGAAGGAGCTTGGGGACCGCGCTGCTCAGGGTCGGACCTATGGAAACCTCGGCAACACGCACTACCTGTTGGGAAACTTTCGCAATGCTGTAGCCTCTCATGAACAGGTGTGTGTGGCGTCACTCTAAAAACCCTTTCAATATTAAAGCATATTTGAAAGTCGACACTCCGTAGACAAGCATCATAAATTTGACTTGAAATTGAATTGAAATGATTAAATGTGTTTCCGTGTGTCTTTCTTCGTGCAGCGCTTGCTCATAGCTAAGGAGTTTGGCGACCGCTCGGCAGAGAGACGGGCTTACTGCAATCTGGGGAACGCCTATATCTTTTTGGGGGAATTTGAAGTGGCAGCTGAGCATTACAAGTAAGACACAACCCCACGCATTGATCTTTTAAAATCATTTTCTGTATAAAAAAAAGTATGACAGGGCGTGCATACATGTGGAATCTTATGTTGCAGGCAGTATCAAAGAAGTTTTACACAGTATACTGGATAAGTATTGTCATGGTAAAGTACATTTTTCCTTGAACAACGGTGGCAGAATGAGTAAAAAAACGTGTTTGACTGATCCAAACAGATATGAAGTTGTTGAAACTACAGTCTTGCTAAAAGCCAGCAGGGTAGAGGGGGTTAACTAAGCAAACACTCCACTTCATCATCTTTGTCTCTTTCTACAGATGTAAACATTGGGTGTGGTGCGACGTATCATCTCTGTTGAAATACTTAATTATACCACCAAGCACAATTAAAGCGTCACTTTTTCTTTCTCCCATGGGCATCTTATAAATGGCTCTCAAGCGACTGTAAAAATAATCTCAAGGCACGTAGAAGCCAGAGGCAAATATTGAGGCCGCTGCAGCGTTTTGACCCAGCATGTCTGCCTGTTTGTCAGGAGGACACTGCAGCTGGCCAGGCAGCTGAAGGATCGAGCTGTGGAGGCCCAGGCCTGCTACAGTCTGGGTAACACCTACACACTTCTCCAGGATTATGAGAGAGCCATAGACTATCACCTCAAACACCTCATCATAGCTCAGGACCTCAATGACAGGTAAACACACACACACACACACGCACACATTCACGATAGGAAGGAGAATTCATCTATATTTTAACTACACCCGTAAACACATTGACATGTGTTTTGGATGCAGGATTGGGGAGGGCCGTGCATGCTGGAGTCTTGGAAATGCTCACACAGCACTGGGGAACCATGACCAGGCCATGCACTTTGCTGAGAAACACCTGGAGATCTGCAAGGAGGTACAGAATCTGTCCTGGCCTTCTCCTTTACATTAAAGCAGTGGAAACTTTTACTTTTACTTTGAAACTTTACATAAACAGGTAAAGAAATCCCCCCAGTTGTAAAATTTACTTCAGTGTGTGTGTTGTTGTTTGGTTTTTCTTTG
Organism: Pempheris klunzingeri; assembly: GCF_042242105.1. Lineage (NCBI taxonomy): Eukaryota > Metazoa > Chordata > Actinopteri > Acropomatiformes > Pempheridae > Pempheris > Pempheris klunzingeri. Next base: position 7,136,506 of record NC_092026.1, read on the forward strand.
TGTAGACTGGAGACAGGAGTGGGGAGCTGACGGCTCGTATGAACGTGTCTGATCTTCAGATGGTTCTGGGTCTGAGTTACAGCACAAATAACACCACCCTGTCAGAGAATAAGGATGTAGACTACAACCTGCATGGTATGTTGGTGAAGCTATAAGCCATACCTCTTGTTTTAACAGTAATGTTTGTATAATAGGTGCTTTACATTGTTTACCTGTTTTAGGAGCGAGGCCACGGATGGGCAGGAGACACAGCATGGAGAACCTGGAGCTGATGAAACTCACTCCAGACAAGATGAACGTAAGAACTTTCCTCCACAGTCACACTACTGCTGATTTTGTAATATGGACTACAGATGATTGGATGGTTTATCTTCTTATCGTCTTTCTCCTTGTTTCCTTCTGCGCTCTGGTGGACTAACTCACTTATTTCTGTGTACTCAAGGGTCAGAAGTGGAACAGCGACATCCTGACCAAACAGTCCAAACCCTCCCTGGTTAAGAGCTCCTCCAAGCTGTTCTTCGTCAGCCGTCTGCGTGGGAAGAAGTACAAGTCTGGTGGCTCCAGTAAGGTCCTCCAGGACACCAGCAACACCCTGGACACCAGCCAGACGCCGGCTCTGGGCTCACAGAAGGTATGCAGTGCACGGTGCATTCATGACTGCACACATGCCTCGCCGCCATTTAGTCTCCCACAGCTATCATCAAATATGGTCCATATCTGTTATGCTGTTTTTCATGTTTGTTTTTTGTACTTTATTAGCGACTCAGTCCTGACATGCTTGGAGATGAGGGCTTCTTTGACCTGCTGAGCCGTTTCCAGAGCAACCGTATGGATGACCAACGCTGTTCAATACAGGACAAGGGCAGCAGGTTATCAATAAACAGCGGCCCAGAGTCGCCTCCCAGAGCCATCAGGAAATGTAAGTGCATGCATGCTCACTTTATTCATAGTGAAATAAAACTTTCTGCTGTTTGTCTCTTCTGGCACTTCATAGATTTTTCATCATTTCTTTTAAACTGTAGCTGTATCAGAGTCTGCCAACGTCTCGGGTGCCCAAAGCCGGCGGTTAGAGGAGTCATCAGCAGTAGGGGGAAGCCTGCCCGGCCTCAGGCTCAATCAAAACAGCAACCAGGCCGTGCTCAGCCACCTGATGGCCAACGCTGACAGTGCTGAGCCTGACGACGACTTCTTCGACATGCTTGTCAAGTGCCAGGTACCAGATATGACCGGATCTGCAGGATTTACAGAAAAAGGATATAGCATACAGTGCATTTAATTCAGGAGAAGTTATAACCTCCCTCATTAGATCTCAAAGTAACGCTCTCTTCTTTCCTCTTTTACCAGGGGTCGCGTTTGGATGACCAGCGCTGTGCCCCTCCCCCTCCTCCGGTCCGAGGGCCCACTGTACCAGATGAGGACTTCTTCAGCCTCATCATGCGCTCTCAGGCAAAACGAATGGACGAGCAACGTGTCACCCTGCCCTCTGCAGCAAACGCTTCAGCTAGGCCCAGCTCCAGCTCCAGCTCCAGCTCCAACTAAGCACTAAAGGGACAGTCAGTTGTTTTTTTTTAATGTCATGAAGGTGTGGACAGTGTTGTGACTGATCAGTGGTTGGTCTGTCAGAAGAAAGCCTTGCATCTCTTTGTCATTTTGGGTGATCACAGCACTGTCAACACTGTATGTAGTGTACAGTGTGGAAAAAAAGCTCAAATTAACAAGAACTTGTTTCGCACACCTTGCACAGTAGCAAACTCTCAGTAGTATCAGGGAAAACAAGTTTGTTTGTTTTTTAAATCCTTGTTTGTCATGAGTCTGTCCTCCTACAAATTTCATTTCAACCCATGTGTATTTTTTTAATACGCGACTGCAGTTTCATTTGTATTTATTGTACTTTTTATGATTTTGTGTGCCGTCCCACCACTACATAATGTGGTCATACTCTCAGTGATGTCTGAGGCACACCACTAGTTTCATGTACAGTATTTTGTTTATATGTGTGGGGGGGTGTTGGTATAAGAATCACCAAGGTCGGGCAAAGGAAATGGTATTTTAAGCAATCTGATAAAAGAATGAATTTAACCCATGTACAGTCCATATGCTCTTTTGTACTAAATGTTTCAGTGAGGTCAGAGCAATAAAGCCTCTTTCATGTAAACACATTGTTTTAAGTTTTTCAGACATTCAGTGTAAACTGTTCATTTCAACACAAAAGACCCAGCTTGTGTAAAAGACACTTTATTGAACGTACCAGCAGTCAGACTCGAGTTAGCTTGAATTAATTTAAGTCACTTTTAAAAACAAGAATTAGAAAGGCTTAATACAAGAGCCACTAGCATTTCAAAAACATACTAATAACTGTACATACATAAACACAACTGAAATAAATACATCTATGTACGTATTAGTTTGGCCTTATTTGTTAAAACAATATATATATACTATACATCAACTTAAAAACTTAAATATGTCTCTTTGTAAGTAAATCAATATTAGGAGACAATGTTAAAAGACAAAGTGCGCATGTAAAATACAAGAAAAGAATAGAAGGCATATGCCCCGAATACTGGTTCTAAATAAATATCCGTTAAAACACCCGTTCATCCATTCAGATTTCATTGTGCCTGTGAGACTCTTGTTAGGGGCAAACTCTGCCACCTACTGTTCTGTTTCTACAGCAGTCGGCAAACCAAAGCTTTTGAACACTGAATGTTGGGCCACTCAACCACGAATCACACTCTGTATTTCCCTTTGAAGCTGACATAATAATAATCTTCCATTGCAAGCAAGCCATTGCAAGACACTGTAACTGCTTCAGCGCAAAAAAACACTGATTGCAAATTTGAAACGAATGCACAAGCTAATTTACACATTTGGAGTTGAAGTAATGCAGTGGATACAGTAACATTACACATCAGTACATCCCACGGGATAGCAACAGCTGACTGATCAACAGATAGTATGACTTCCACAGATTCAGCCTCCTGAGGGGAAAAGCTCACTACCGACACACTGAAATATTACATATTACGCCATAAATTCAACTCGTTTTCCCAAACAATAGCAGCATTAACACCAGCTGTAAGAAAATGATATGCAAAAAAGGAAGGAATGTCTCAAAATGACTTAAGAAAATTTGATCTTGAAAAAAAAATGACCATATTATCTTTTGTTTTACATTTTTGTAATGGAGACTGAGAACTCAAGGAAGGCACCATCATGAACAAAGCACTCTGTCCTGTCTAACCTCAACAACTCCTCAGTGAAAAGGACATGCAGCAACTGATTGGTGTGTGTGTGTGTGTGTGTGTATGTATGTGTGTGTGAGGATTGAAGATGGAGGATGACACCACATGAAGAGATGAAGTGACAGTGAGAATAATGAGTGATCCTGCCGTTTTACCTTTAAACACCCAAAAGATCGGTGTGACGAATGTAGAGCGAGAGATGAAAGGAAAAAGGAGAACATGCAGCGTGTGCTTTCGATGTGTCACAGGGTTGTATCCATTTGGTTTCCTACAGACAGGAGTGAAAGCCTCATTCACCTGTATGTGTGTGTGTGTGTGTGTGTGTGTGTGTTTTTTCAGGCTGTGCCAAGTGTGTCGAAAGGGTGTGACAGTGTTGTTTCAGGGGAATGTGTGATTTAGATTACAGCAACTGGTTTTCTGCGTGCGTGTGTGTGTGTGTTACGGTTTGTGTGTCCAGAGTGTGACAGTGCGGTCAGCAGAGGATGAGAGGAAGGACAGGTCCTGTGTGTGCCATCGACACTGAATCACCTTGTCGCCGTGCTCTCCCACCACGGTCATAGGCAACTGCTTGGTCAGGTCACCTGGAAGCACACAGGAAACGGGGCTCAGATGGGCAGATTTAGAATAATTTAGAAAAATACACTTAGATGAGAAGATTGATACCCTTTTTGTGTGTCTGTGCACTAAATATGTAGCTACTGCCAGCAGCTTGGCTGAGAGTAAAGACTGAAAACGGGGGAAACAGCTAACTCTGCCTCCTACCAGAACCTCTAAAACTCACTAATTAACACATTATATCTTGTTTAATTGATCCGTACAAAACTTGAGCATAAAAATGACACATTGTGGTTTTACCAGGAGTTTATGTGCTGGGAGTAGCAACTTCCTGGAATTTCCACTGACAACAAGACTCCAGGAAGTCGCTGCTCCCAGTTTAAGAATTGTTCAGCCACGAATACACCCCTCACACACCGTAAAATGTTGTTCTCCACTTCCAGTCTAAAAATGCTAAAATACTCAAAGTAGTTAAAATTTTGTCCAACCAACAGTCCGTCAGTTTAACAGATATGAAACAGAGAACTGTTCAGGCAACAATTATTTGAGTTCCAGCCTCAAAGATGCACCCTGGATTAACTGGATCATGTGGATAACAACAGGTTTCATAAGGTGCTCCAGTTGTACATGGTTGTAAACATACACACATGGACCCATCTAAACCATTTTATATTTATGGTCAGTGGCACAGGACAGCCCACATGAAGAAGTTAATGGTGGATAAAAGCAGTCAAATATGTTTTCTCGTCTAAGAAGAGATCCGGTGTCCGATTCTGTCTCCAGAAATTAAAACATGAACTGTAGTGAATATTTCCAGTGGCAGCAGGTGAGCTTTGCTGTTTGTTGTGTCATTAATATGTTAGTAGGTGAGACGGACTCTACCTTGGAGGTTGGTGACCATGACCTTTGTGTCGTAGGAGCCAGTGAGCAGGTAGTGTGCTCCGGGGGAGAACCTGACGGATCGCACATCGCTGGTGTGCGGCCGGTACACCTGGACGATTCGCCCTCCTCTGATGTCGTACAGCATGCATGCGCTGTCTTCCTGCCCTGTTGCTAGGAGACGGCTACTGGGATCGACTGCTACGGAAGCAACAGGACTGCCTGTGGAGTAAAAAAAAAAAAAAAAGAGGAGTAGCTATTAAAAAAAAAAAAAAAAGGAGCACACAATCACCAGTAAAAACATTATGACTGACTGAGAAGATCATTTTCCAATGGAGAGCACCAGCACACATTATGGAAGCAGTGCTACTCATATATTGCTCAAAAACTTCAAGGTATTGGACATTGGACACATGAAACATACCTGAGCCGTGGAAAGCAGTTCCCACCACTCGGACACAGCTGGGCACCCTGAGGTCCCAGAAACGCACCGTCTTGTCTTGAGAGCCAGAGGCAATCATCCAGCCTCCCCATGTATACAAAGACAGAATGTGGCCTAAACAGCAACACAAAAATTGCATGTTACACACTTCCTCAGTGGCAATCTTTGTCTCTTTGACTCCCTGCTATGTTTTGAGTTCAGGAGCACAGGTGGATGCATGAAACAGTCAGTGTACCCGTGTGTCCGCTGAGGGCGTGCAGACCCTGTCCTCTCTGACAGTCGGTGGTGTAGATGTTACAGTCTCCAGCTCCGGCGCTGATCAAGATGGCTCCTCCACTTTCTGGACCCTCCATGAAGGCCAGATCTCGGATGGTGCCGTCATGCATGCTGAACTCCAGGTCTGGGCCTACGGCAGAAAAAAAAAGAAAAAGGAATACAAACAAAATGGGGCTGCTTGTGCAGTACTCTCGTGCCAAGATCACAGTCTGTGCTCGTATGTGTTGACACCAACAAACCAGACTATCATCGTGGATTCATGCAGAGTGCGCTCACCTGTGGCGTTACACGTCTCTGCACTAAAAGGTAGGACTTTGACATATTTGTCATTGGAGCCTGTGGCCAGCAGCTGTCCACAGGGGCTCCAGGCCACACAGTAGATGGACCCTTTGTGGTGTTTGTTCCTCTTAAAGCGGACGACCGGCTGCTTTAATGGACTTGTACCACTGAGGAGAGGAAGAGTGGAGAAGAGCTTGCGTAAACTGGTAGACAGTCTGATAGCAATGTAGTTATTTTTTGGAATGAGAAAACCTTTAGAGATTGAGTAGCTTTTCTGTAAGTTAACAGAACGGACTAAAGTGGATGAGAAGTCCTTTAAGTGCCTCCAACATAATGGGGATTTGACAACTAAAATCATATTGTTTAGGAGAAAAATGGTTGGACAACTTTGAAATGAAGTTCTTGATGCGACTGTCCATGTTACCTGGTGTCTAATGTTTCTGGATAAGCACAGACACGTAGAGTTTTAGAGTTGGATCCCACAGCATAAAGCGTTCCCGACGGGTGAAAGGCAACAGCTCGAACAGCCTGAGTATCTTCTAGAGTATGGACCGGCACAAACAGGTCTTTTGTCTTGTCACCCTGAAAAACACACCGCCATACATAACCACATGAACACACAGGTAACTACAGATCTACTCTATGACATCCATACCAACATGAGCCCAGCATGACATCAATGCTTAGACTGTTATAATCTTCTTAGTCAAATGCCAAATGAGCATTACACTGTATCGCCTTATACTGTGACGAAAAACAAGAGGGCATACGATTTCAAATCTGATCAGAGGACAATTATTACACCAGAACTTCAGTGTGACCATAATAACAAACTGGGTGTGAACAATAAAGACTGTGTATGAACAAGAGTCATTTCGGGTGCATCATTCAGCACAATGAGACAATCACATGCTTGCTGAGGTATAAAGTATTCACAGTGAGTCTGACAGGATTGTTCGAATGTTACTTTTAGCGATGGGCTTTATTTCTGCTGTGTTAACAGGTTTGTTGTGCATACCTACCTCTTTACCTCGGGATAAGGAGCCAGGAGAGTCACTTTTAAGACCTTCTTTCTGTTTCTGCCCACTGTCAAAAACACACAAAAAACACAATAACCATCAACCTTACAGCATACCCTGCTATATGAATAAACAAAGAAATCACACCTGCAGTACCTCTGGGACATGACAGGAGACTCATTTGGAGGCGGGACTGCGTGGCCCCCCACGGTGTGCTGTGGGGTGCTGCTGAGCACCCCTCCCCCTCGGGCCCGGCTCCTCTCCGGGGACACAGATGGAGGGTTGTTATTGTCCTCGGAGGCGGCCGTGTTCCCATTGCCATTACACTGCTGAGCCAGAGACTTCACCTCCTCCCCTATGTTCTCCATCCCCACGTTGAGCTCCTCCAGCTTCTGGATGGACCTGAGGAGCAGGAGTCATGATCTGTCTCCACATACACCACTTGTCTTGTGTTTCTTGTTGTGTTTCAATTAGCCTTTGCCTTTGTTTTACTCACTATCTGGAGAAGGAGAAAGTTACTTCACATTTTACTTTTGCCTATGTGCTGTCTGTGCACTGACAGGCTAGTTAAATCTACTTAAAACTACAAAGGGCAGAGGACAAAAGAAAACTGAAGTAATGATTATTATTATGCAGAGCTACCCTTGTGAATAATGCAGAGGATACAGAGAGCGGGAGAGGTAGGGGAAAGGGAGGACCGGAAGAAGTCTCATGGGACAAACCAAAGGGCCTTTGTCCTGCTGATATAGTAGAAATTAACACATTTCCTGCATCATTTTTGTCATGGACTCAAAGCTAAACATAGTTGTGTGATGGTTTGGGGGCCTGCTAAAGTTGGCAAGATACATGTCTATAATTGGTGCAATTTTTAAGGGGAGTCTGGGTCTAATATTGTGTTTAACTAATACAAATGAGGCAGATGGTGCAGTGTGGCCTGGAGGCGGGTTTTGGGGGGAGGTGAGTGTGTCACGGTAGGAAAAGCCACCTGGGACTCATAATTATCAGGGCCTTAACATGTCTCCTTCTCCTTGTCTGACAGCTGCTCCTCCATTGTGTGAAGATATTAAAAGCCGTGCAGTAATTAGCCGCTAGCCCCGACAAGGCAGACTGCATTCATAAAGTTTACCATGTGACTTGACGGGTGTCTATATGTAATGGATGTACGCTATCTGTCTCACAGGGGAACATTTTGGGTATCTCTTGCCCTGTTTGTACCTGTTGAGGAACTTCTCTGTGAGGCTGTGCTGCATCTCGTTGGGCGGGGGCCCCTGCTGGACGCCTCCCTCCAGCAACATCTGCTGGTACATTTGCCTCTGCTGCTGCTTCTGCTCCAGGTGCTGCTGCACACGAAGACGCTGTCGGTAGTACTCCTCGTACTTCTCTGTTGAGTCGCGAAGCTGAGGATTGAATATAAAGCCATTGATGTTTGTGGCACATATAAACACATATAAGATACATGGTACATCGCACAAACTTAAAGTTCCTCCTTGTGTTGTTCAGTAAGTCTAATTGGTTGTTCACCCCCATGTTTTAATTGAATCTATTGTTGGGTGATTGATTCTATAAATGAACATGGATACATGGAGTCTATTCAGCACATACAAATCATCATGTTCACAGACTCACAGCACACAATAAAACATCTCAACATCTGACAACTCCAATTAACACTATTCAAAGGCAGCATTGTGATCAGATGAACTCCGCTTCACCCCACTCCTCTGTCAGTTCAGGTATTAGAGGAGGGAGCAGGGTGAGACTGAGAGCTGAGGACAGGTCACTTCCCCCCTCTGTCCTCCGCTTCCTGTCCTGACAATCTGATAGAAACGGATCTGTGTATTTTTGGTAGGGGGAGAGATATGGGCGCTGTGCCAGCTCTGGAAAAAAAGGGGATGGAGGGCAGAGAGGAAAACAGGAGAGGGTAGGAGTGTGACAGTGAGAGCATAGAGGCCCCAAAGTCTGCTCCTGTTTCTGGCCTCTTTATGTGTCTCCAGGGTGACGGGGAAGGCAGAGCAAAGCACTAACTTCACACCGAACTGTACAAGGTGCCCAGAATAGAAAGCATGAGACAGACAGACAGAAACAGATACTGTGTTAACGCTGTGTTTACAGGCAACACGAGGGCAGTCATGATTATTTCTGTGGTTAAGCTCCTGGGTTCATAAGCCACGTGTCCTCAGTGGGACCAAATCCACCTGGGCTTCTTCTCCTCTTTCTGCCCTTCCAAGTCTCCTTTGTGACTGGATGCATACTTAAAATAACACTCCAATGTAAAAAAAACTTAATTTAAATTATTCAGGACCACAAGAAAACACCTTTTCATTATTAACATAGGAATTGCAGCAAGTTGCTCTAAATACATTTAGATTATCTACTGCAGGAGACTGAGAAAACTAAGTCTGACACAAACTACAATAACCAACTTCCAGTTGTATTTTGAACACCAGCATGAACCTTTGCTTCACGTCTCTCCTTCAATGCCTCACAGTTTGAAAACCTCTGATAGACCTTTTTCATGGATGTGTCACAACAGGAAAAGCTGAGATCTGAACGATAAAATTAATGGTGGCTGAATTCTATGAAGCTGCCTCAGTTTCAGGGTCCTGGTATTGTGCATGCCAGCTCACTGTCACACTGTTGTGGATTACTGGGACACTTGAAGAGAACAGAGCCATGTTTTTAATAACGTGTGCTTTTCTATCTGCTGTGAAAAGGCCCATTGGCTCTCCAGGAGAAACCAGCTGTGCATGGAGTTGAGTATGAGGTTTATTCTGTTTATTTTTGTTAAGTTAATTAACTGTGTAAGTTAATGTGTTGTTAACACATTACCTGCACACACAGATACACAAACCCTTTTCTTTCATGCACAAAAGTTTAATGTGTATATTAAGAGGTGGGATATGATGAAGCATACTAACACATCACCACAAACTCATCAAAACAGGACCAGCTTCCTTTAAAAAAACATCTCATCCAGGCAGAGGATAACTAGCTAGAAGAGCCACCATGGACTGAGCCAGCCAATACTTCACTCTAAGCAGCCATGTCAGTTCTGTCAGTGACTAGGCTGTAATTCAGACATGCAGGAGGAGGATGACTCAGACACACCATACTGAAAAAGATTAATCAGAAAAGGCCTGTATATAGCCCTTCACTGTTAGCAACACGCATCAAGGAAAGAAAACAATGCAGGGAGATAATGTACTTGTAAAGTACAAGTGTAATGTCTGACATACAACAGGTCTAACGAGTTAAAAAGCAAATGTGATGAATGATGTTTACCTCGTTTCTGTCAGCAGAGTCAGCTGATGGTGCATCTTCGCCTGGAGCTGAGGCAGGACGCAGGTTCTGAGCTGCACCTGAACTCATCATCTTGTCCACAGGCGTGTCTGTCCTTGACCTTTACAGAGAAAACACAGACTACTAAGACATCTGACGAGGTGTTGCATACAACCAAAATGGCTTGCTCAAATTGAACCTCTGGAGAATTTTGAGGCTGAAAAAAAACCACCTTACGTTTCAGGGGATTCCTCAAAGATGCTGTGGCAGTCAGAGCTCTCCATCATGAGACTCCTGGACAGACTCTGCCCTCCTGCTCCTGGGTAGTGGAAGTTGGCAAATGAGTGAGACATAGGAGAGACCCCTTTACCCGGCGCTACCTCCCCGCCACTTGCTCTCTTATCCTGGCCTGACAGCCCGTAAGACAACCCGTCCAGCGCTGGGTTCAAGGAGCGGGACATGTAGGTGTCAGCGGACTGGGGCCGGCGCAGTGGGGAGGAAGGGTACGGAGACAGTTTGCTGATGAGCGGGGTGAGGAGGTCAGAGTAGCCCGTCTTTGTGGGCTTCACTAAGCGGTCCACATGGATGTTGAGTTGCTTCTGTTCAAAGGCGCACGAGAAGACGCTGTGGGCGAGGTTCTGCATCCAGGAGAGCAGGGACAGGTCCAGGTCGTCACAGCCGTTACCGCACAGCAAGTCGACACCCAGGAGAACCTCACTCTCTGTGATCTCCTCGCCCGTCGCTTTACTCTGCACACAAGAAAAAGACGACAAATGTAAGTTTAATTGGCTGCAAATCATTAGACTATGTGGATCATGTTTGGTTTTAGTAGTTCAAACCTGGCAGAACTCCACACAGCACTCATAGAGAACTCCCTTGAGGAGCAGCTGGAAGAGTCGATCCCTACTGGCCTTGAATCCTGCCTCACTAAGCTTCCTGTCTGCTGGGATGAACTCCGCTACCATGGTGCAGGCCTCCTCAAAGCACTGCACCCTGGCCGTGCTCGGGTTCCAATCCTGAGAGTCACCAGCACAGAAAAGAGAAAATCACAAACATGCCGAACAAATAGAAGTAAAAATTTAAAGAAAAGGCATTATTGTTTGTTACTGAAATGAATGAAAGTTTACTTTTTACTACTAAAATATTTCTGTTCACTTCAATCTACTTTCAAACGTCTTGCCTTGAACTCAGCATGGTTTGTGAGGCGAGGCAGCGTGAGGAGCAGACACAGTTTGCTGTAGTCATCTTTAGAGGGACAGAACTCCTCTAGGGCATGGAGACACTTGACTGCTTCCTGCATGGTGAACTCCAACTAGACAAAAAAACAGAAAAATGTATGAAATACATTTCAGATCGCCATAGATGATGTGATGTGATGATAGATGTGCTTTCTGAAAGAGCTTTATCTTCAGCAGCACACAGCACACGGCACAGATGACTTTTAAATGTCAGTGGGTGTGACCAAAAAAAACAAGAGACCACTTTCAAGATTAACATGCAAAAGAAATCAGGAGTTGGTCGAAAGAAAGAGGACAACTTTGTTCTTATTCTTAAAATTTTGTCCCACACCATCCTGAAAAGTCACTGCCAACACACAAGCGAGGCCATATCACAACAACCAATGCACACAGATGTCTGACATAATCCAGTTAATAGGACAAGATACCTCTGGCACAGTGTTACAAGCTGCACTGACAGCAGGTCCACAGCTAACCTAAATTAAGAGTATTTCTTAAGAAGAGTTCAGGTTCATAAATTAATTTATATCATTTATTACCAATTCAGATTTACAAAGAATTAGATTTGATCAGGAACTGTCTGGCCTCTGCAAGGAGTTGTGACAAGCTGGACACCAAAATAAATGTCAATTGTTACATTTCTGCATTTCATAAAGAAATTACACAAACATTAAAACATTCAAAACACGTTATGGTGAGGCTGTTATCATCTGCTCGGGCGTGAGTCATTCTTCAGTTACTGTTCTTAGGCACTTTGGCAACATTTACATGTTTGAGTTATTCAGCAACACGATTTTGGACTGACACATTGTCATAACTGAGCTCCAAATCAAAAACACTAATGAGATGATAATGAGAATACTGATTACTGTGGCATAGAAACATCTTACTTTTTGATTTTGCTGTTGATCTACATGCATTTCTGTGCATCCTCATACTTGTCTTGCAATAGGAGCACATTTGATGCTGTGAAAAAAGCCATTAGCATCCACTGCTCACTATTACAGTTGCTATTGCTGTATCCATTCTGTCCCCTGTGTTAAATGCAATCTACAGTTTAGCCGAAAGGAAGGAGACGACAGATGGCCGCACTTTTTTTCCCCCCTTTTGAACATGTCATCTGTGGGTGGGACATCACAGGTGATCTGTAAAATGGCTTATTCTCAGAAACATGGAGGACAGTCCATCACGTTGTATCAGAGGCACACATAAACAGTTTAATCCGGATAAGTCCCGGACTGCACTGTGGTCAATAGCCACGTTACTCCTTGCATGCAAATGCAACCTCACACACTCACACACTCACACACACACTCTCCTCTCTTTATAAACAGAAAGATTTTGAGGTTTGCTCAGAGAACTTGCAGAGTTGCTGTTTCAAACTACATGTGTTAAAAATTCTGTTTGCATCTCTCACTGTCTTTGAGATTCCTGTTTACTGCCATGACAACAAGTCAGTGGGAGGACAAAGCAGTGCTGGTAAGAATTCAAAGCTCTGTTGTCACTTGGGAGGCTTAGAGAACATTAAAAATACTGATAATTAGTACATTTGCTGAAGTTTAGTGACTTACATGCTGTGGCTCGTCTTCTGCAGACATGGCGTTATTCACACACAGAGCTTCCAGAAACTTCTGCTTGAGGATGATGTAACGAAACCTGAGGACATGACCGCTGAGGTTAGAAATCGTGACACTAAAAACAAGCCATTGAAGTGCTGATGCTGTTTGTGTCCAACATCAACCCACAGGAGTCAAATAACTGTGAATAAAAATCTAAAAACATAAACACAAATAGGATACGTGAACTTGAACGTCCTGAGAGTGACGCACACCGCGAACACACCTTTTTCTGTCAAACTTATCCATGCACTCCAAAGGCTGAATGAACTGCAACACCTCATCCCACTGGCCATCAAGCACCAGTTGCCTGAAACAAAAACAATTTAATTCAGAGAATCATTTTACAAATCTTATTTTCTTAATAAAGGAGTGCCATGATAATATGAGACAGCCTATAAGGAGACACTTCACACTAGAGGCTGAAATACCAAAATGTATTTAACACTCAGGCTGAGTAGAATTACAGACAGCACACTGTTGGCGGACGTTCAAACGTGCACGCACATCTCCAGCAGCGGTGCCGTGTTACACTGATGCAGAGGATGCGATCAGAAACACTAAACTTAAGACTGGAGCAGTTGCCCGTCGACTCTGCCTCGTAGTACGCAGCTTTTTGGAGCTGCAACCTGAGACGGCTGTATCTGAGTGTGCAGTGTGGTTGCTGCTGTTGGGTTGACCTACCTGAGGAAGAGCATGTCGTCAGAGTAGAGCCCATTGATGACGCCACTCTCCTTCTCCAGGGCCAGCATGCTGATGTGCAGCTTCCTGGAGTTGAGAAAGTCCAGGACCACCTTGATGATCTCCACCTCCTTCACATTTATGGTTTCTTCCGCTGTCATGGTGACGACGGGCTGCCAATGACGAGGGCAATGAAGCAAAATATTAATACCGCTACACACAAGAAAAAAATGGGACAATTCAGAGCAGTTTCTATGTTGATTCACTATGCAGGCGTAACAAAACCCTGAGACTGCTGAAGCAGGATTATGACCAGATTCTTAATCAGTCTGAATCTCCAGACCAGAATTAGAAAATGTAGATGGCGAACAGCCCTGCTGCTGCTGTCTGTTGTCTGTAATAAAAACTGACAAAATAAGTTCTTGAATGTTTGTTTTACACATATAAACATTTGCTCAAAGTAATATATTAACGTGGGACATGTTTCATTGATTTGAACATCAGCTTGACTCTTCAAAATGTGCAAAGAATTTGTTAATTTGCAAGGATTTGCTGTATCTAGATATATATCAATACCAGAGAATATCACCATAGTTATGATTCCAGCCAGGTCAGTAGCAATGCCTGTGCTTAGACTGGAGAGCTCCTAAATATGCATCTGAAATTAATAGTGCCACATTCTGCAGGATGAACAACAAAAGGCCCCATGAACCCAAATGTACAGATTTTCCTCTTAGTCTGCAGTCTGATCACATTTCATCTAACATGCATTAAACCTACTCTGTCCAGTAAAAAGCACAAAATGCACAATCACGAATCTCCTACTCTGTAAAGTTTAACTTTAGGGTGTTTAATGGCCTCACAGCAGTGCAGGCTGTTTAGATTTGACAACAAACTCTTGTTTGCATGTTCAACTTATCTTTAGGCTTATTCAAATACATTGGTGGTGTTTTCCATTTGGACTGAGCCCAAAACTCTGCTTCAGGAGCTGTTTTTATGCTCTTCAGCATTTGATCTGACCACTTTCCAACACCGTACAACTGATTTTATCACAACACAAGTCCAGATTTACATTATGAGATGATGAGGGCAGAGTGTCTGCAGCGTGTCAGCCCTTCATCACCAACAGAAATGATTTTTTACAGACAACAGAGGCAGCTGGATGAAGGCAGTGACTGCAGCATCCAACTTAGCTTGGGAGGGTGCACACTCCTCCACACGCTGTGTTTACAGAGGACAGAATAATCTCTTACATTGCGGTCATGACTGTAAGAGGCTGCTAACACATCCATGGTTATCTGTCTGCTAGGAACAGCTACACATTAGCACACACAGCGCCAGCAGTGAGGACAAACAAGAGACAGGAGACAAACACTGCAGTCCCGCTAAGCTAGCATGAGGGATGGTTAGCTAATAACACTGGCAATAAGCCACAAGTCAGCAGCATAAGGAGCTTAAGCTACTTGTTAGCTGTAACGTTACATAGCTGCTGCATTTAGCCAGCGGATTAAAGCAAAACCAACAAATAGCCAGTTACCGCTGGAGCTCATACAAAGCTGACTAATTTAGGAGGCGGCTGGCGGGGCGACGAGCTAGCCAGGCCGAGGGGAGAGAGGCATCACCCGCTAGTTAGCTGGACGGGCGGGGTGCGGACTGACAGCTTCCCCCGAGAGCGACGCAAATCTGGCCGAGAGCTGCCGTCAGTGCTCACCTGAGTCTACAAACACATGAAAACGAGGTCCTCCGGGTGTTTCCGCGCCGCTGACGGACGCTGTCACGGCGGTGGGGCTCGGTGCTGTCGGGGCTGTGGTGTCTGCTGTCCGTCCCTCCTCCCTGTGTGCCTCACTGGGTCTCCTCCTGCTGGGTCCTTCTGAGCCGCTCCTCCTCTGCCGCCGCTGCTGCTGCTGCTGCTGTCTGCAGGAGCACCGCCTCCATCCGTCCTGCACACTGTCACTGTGTGATAATAACACTTCAACATTAACACTTACTGTGAAGGGAGATGGAAATATGATGTTGGTATGTAATATATGCTTGAATACTGTAAAAAAACAGTGGAGTGCATAGAGGTTCAATTCATCTTCTATGCAAAAAGAGTGTTTCAATTGATTTGACTTTCCACACTGGTTAGTTTATGGGTCACTGGGCCTAAGTGATACACATCTGCCCAAAAAGATGAGAAAAAAATGGGTGTCAGCTGTTAGGGCTGTTTATGCCTGCGGTGTCCAGTCTTCATTAGATTATTTTTATTATTATTATATGTCTTTACTAGCACCAATCCTCTGGGGCCCCTCGGTGAAAACCTCTATCCTGTCCATAGGCTCCTGTCACAGCAAAAAAACAAGTTGTTACCCACTTTGGTGCTCAATATTAGTGCATAGAAGTGGATTAAGTCATAAAGAAATGCATTATAATGCATATTATAATATGCAGTAAGTAGCTTTCATAAGTCTTTAACATCAATTTGAAAAATAGCAAGCAGTTGAATAATTAGAGCCTGAACAATAATCAGTTTCTGAGACAGATGCCAATATTTGATATAAGTATATCAGCTGATATCATTTACATTTTAAACTTTTTTTTTTGTAAAGATTCCTTAAAGTTATTTATGAGAGAATTGTGCCTGTGATAAGTGCAAATTGAAAAATAGCCCAAACACAGGGATGAACGGATTCTTTATTTCAAATTTTGTACTGGAAAAACTTTCTAAATGACCTCTAACATATCTTTGGCATCTCTGTCTGCAATTTCAATTATCATTGGACATACAGTTGATACCAATACCGATACATGTACAATAAGCCAAAATTAGCTGATATGCATCCATCTGATTTATCCATCTGGCTCTAAAAACAATGTAAGGACACGGCAGAGGATTTTCTGAATAATGATGAATGTTTTATTTAACAGCCTGAAGTCTGTTGTATTCAGTCTGTAGTGTTCAGTACCTGCCACGGTGAAGCCTCATTAGTCACGGTGACAGAACAGCACATAATGACTGTGATAATGACAATTAAGGCTGGTGTGCACATATCTGGTATGCCCGGTATTGCAGAGTAACTAGACCTTTTGCAAAACAACACGGTAATGATGATGATGATGATGATGGTGGACCAAGCAGGTAGGTGTATAAGTGTCTGATTCTTATCTGGCTTATTTATTTACATATTTGCAAAGATAAGGGCAACTGGTAGAGTGAAATTATGTCAGACAACATTCATATGAGTTAAAATTATCCTCATTACACTTGAATCAATCAGGACAGGGGTGTGAAATGAGACACCATGAATAGTGTTGATAGCTGGCATTTTAATAAAGCTCAAAGGAATAAAAAAACAACAAAAAATCCATGAACAGTTGAGCATATTTAGTAAATTGAAAAGAAAATGAATTCAGAGTTGGCAAAAATACTATGATTTCTCTGTATACTTAATGGATATCATACAATACCACAATAAAGCCTCATTATGGCTCCACATACCTCATCGGGTACACTCTGCTTTCAACACACTTCCTTCAACAACTGCACTGCTTCATCAGTACACATCTCCAACGAGTAAATGTCATTACAAAAAATACTTCTATATGCCAAAATATATCTGTACAGTGTCAACACATACTGAAGAAAGACATGGTAAAAAATGTAACAGTGAGGTAAAAGTAAACTAACAAGCATGACAGTCCTGAAGTGGAGACGACAGTGGACAGGGTCTTGAAGTGCTATTATAGGTAAATCCATTTATTTACAATTGTGGACTATTTCGGGGGTAATCAGGATCTAATGGTTAAGACAATACCCACATTAAAGTGGCATTTTAATTATTTGTTAATCCAACTGTAACATGGTCAGTGGTGATTATTTAAATTACTCTTAAATTGCACAGACTGATGACATTGTGTGAGATTTCCGTCTACTCTACTACGGGTGATGGTTTTATCAGTGACACTGTTGACTGATCACACTTTTTGCATGTGCAGCACAATAAAAGGCCCCAAACGACAACATACTGATACACATACATGATAAATTATAAAAGCTACTAAAAAGCTACTACAAGCTGACTTGTTCATCTTGAATAGATCTGCCATCATATACAAACTAATTTAACTTATGTACGCATAGTATATTATGTTTCTCTGAATAAAATCTAAGATGCCTTTTAAAACATCTTCAAAGCATTATCAAAATGAAATAAATTAAGAGTCTATTGCAGGTGCTTTCCACAACTGTCTGATGGTACTCCCTACGCTCAATAACCTCCTCGCTTCCTTTTGGAAAGTAAATGCAATCATCAGCTGAGGTATTTTCCTCACTCTTCATGGCACTTCACTATACACACACATACACAAATTTGAAGTGTTTATACGTTTTTCAGTCACGTGTAAAAAAAACCCAACAAAAACATGCCTGTATAGCAGCAAAACTCTCATCAAAAATGCTGCTTCTGCCTGATCACAGATCAGACAGGCCACCCTTTTAACTACCTGGGCGTGAGGGGGCGTGGTCTGATCCCAGACCTGTGAGCGCACACAGCCTCTCCTGTATGATGACACGCTTTTTCAACAGGCGCTGACAAAATGACACCAACACTCACAGCGCATCCATATGACACAAAACAAGCATAAGGCCACACATGATCAACTTATAGAAACCAAACTGCCTCTTTCAGAGGCGTGACATTCACTGCTTCAGTGGTTCAACTAGGTAAGGCATTGGTCCGCCTCTTATTTTCTTCTCTTTTTTTGGCACACGAGAACATTGAAACACATGCTGACAAGTACACACTTGTGTCCAATTAAAGCAGTCCAGAGTGTAACAGTCAACTGTTTTGTAACAACGACATCTGCGAGGCCCACTTTTGTTTTACATTCCAGTTGTGATTTCTTACAGTGGGACCATTTGTCCTTTTAATGATACAGTAAAATCCACAAATTCATCTGTGTTTATGTCAGTAAAGCATGTCCAGCCACCCAGCGCTACTTCGGCTGCAGTTTTTTGGGCGTCCCCTGTTTCTTGGTTTGCCACAGATGACTGGCGATGGTGATGGCGTCCACGCTCGCGGACATGGTTTTGGCTGGGATCTGGCTGAACTGCTTCCTGTCCGAGTTGTACTTATAAAGGCCCTCGATCATCTTGGTCGTGATGCTCTTCGGCCCGATGCCGGCCAGCTTGGTGATCTCCTCTGTCTCAGGGCAGTAGATGTACAAAGACCTGAACTGGCACCCGGCGTCCCGGAACAACACCAGGAAGTTATTGGCTTCAGATTTCTCCATTTCCTGCACAGAATCACACGAAAGTCATTGTTTAGCACAGTGTTGTTTTATGCAGAAAGACACAGATGCAAAACAGGTGAACGTACATCAAGTATCTTGTTCTTCTGCCCTTCGTTGACCTTGCCAGCCAGGCAGCAGTGAGCCAGGGCATTCTGGATGATGTGCTTGTTTGACTTGGCACTCGGCTCCTTGTATAGTTTAGGTCCTGTGGGAAGAAAGCACAGGTATAAGAATGCAAAATAGACAAGTCATGTTATGTACAGTAGCTGTGTAAATGTTGATGAACTGTGTAAACGGTACAGGTGTGTCTTTTACCTGTGTACTCAGCATTGGAGGGAGTGGATGAGGTGGTAGACTCATTTTCCCAATCCTTCTCTCCGTTACGACTCACAGTCGAAGGACAGGAAGAAAAACCTTCTGCAGAGTCTGGCCTGGAGACGATCACATGCAAACCAACAGATGACACACACAGACATAACAAAAAGCCACAAACACATATATGTAGATACACATGTGCATGTACGAGGTATGAAAGCATACACGGACAGATTGCACAGACAGACATGCACACACACACGCACACACACACACACACAGACACAGATGTGGTAGAACAAGGTCAGACGCTGTGACACAATTCTCCAAACCCTGCCTGTTGTCTCACATTACATCATACTGTACATACTCCAACGAAGCTGTGCGGTGGGGGACAGAAAGGCATGTTCAGCCGAGCAAAGCAAAGCCTCAGAGCTGTCTTTACAGCTATTGGGAGAGATGAGCTCAAGTACTTGTGGAGGAAAGAGCAAACACGGTGGTGAAGCGCGGAGCAGCCAACACAGAGAAGAGAGCAAACAACAGCCTGAGAGCAATACTGCAAAAGACAGGGAGAGGATAAAGAGCAGGTGAACTGAGGCGGAAGCATCTCGGCCGTGCGGGTCTCATGTGCCTTTAAGCAAAAGCAAAAACTGCACTAATGGATTTGTTAAATCATTTCACTGTTGACACATCTGTCTACTTTTATGTTCGATGTCTGCGTTGAAAGGATGTCTAATGAAATGCAGGATACACCAGAGTCAAATGGAGCTACCACTTCATCTGTTGGAGCACCACGTTTCAGAGAATCACTGACCTTCCCTTTCTTTCTTTGGGAGAGCTTAGAAAGAACGGGATATGGGCAGAAGCTACTTTATTGCCTCTGAGGGACGCATGCAAAATAGAGAAAAGGGAGAGAGGGATACAAGATGCAGAGTGTAAGCCTAATAACAGTCAAGACTCATCATCATCACCTCATCATCAAAACATCTCATGAAGTTAAAATCACAGCAGTGTATCATATTTGGGTATATCTCAAACCAACATCCTGATTGAAATGATTAGATGTGACTGACCCGGCACACGAGCTAAAAGTTGGCAAAGCAGCACACAGTGTGCAGCACTTAAAGGATGTAAAATACAAACTTTCATCAACTACAAATTGCTCTAACTTAATGGGATCATTGAGCATCCTGTGAAACTGGTAAATGTGTTAGAGTTTCAGCTGTGTAAAGATGTTACAGTCAACCTGCAGGACAAAAGTACACTGCTGATTATTATTATTATTATTATTACACATTTGTCTGTGGGATCTTAAAAGGATGAAGACATCCAATCTGGGTACTTAGTGGTTTTTCACATTATCTCTTAACCTTTATATTCCCACCTGATTCAGAGAGAAGGCCTTACCTGTTGTTCTTCCTGTTATTTCGCTGGTCTCTGTCGTTGTCGGCCAGATTGAGAGACGCCAAAGAAACACTTGATACTGAGTAGCCACGAGGACGCACCCCTGCAACACAACAACAGAGGCAGGTGAAGCACGGCTCAGTAGCTGTCACACAGTGACAGCGTGCGTTTGTGCAGATGACTCGCTCACCTGTTGCTCTCACAGGGGGAGTAGATGACTCCATGACGTCTCTGTGGATGGATTTGGGGCGCGGCTTCTTCTTGAGACTTCCAGATCGGGGCTTGATAACGTCGTCCATGTCCTCCATTAGCTTGAGCTGCTTCCGCCTCAGATATTCCATCTTGATGTAGTCCCTCCTCGCCTTCTCGTCATCCTTCTTCTGCTGCTCCTCCTCGGCTTTCAACCTGGAGGAGGAGACAGAGACAAAGATTTATTGAATGACCGCACGCTCAAGTTCAAAAGACACAATGTATTTACCGACGCTATACGTTTTGGAGCCGTGTTAGAATTGGCAAGTAGACACAGAGTGACTAAGTAGACTAAGACAGTCAGCCTGACCGTGCAGCTTCCTTCTTCTGCTCCTGGTCCAGCTCCTGCTGCTGCTTCCTCTCCTGAGTCTCCTTCTCCCTCCTCATCCTCTTCTCCAGCAGAGCTGCTTTCTTTGCTGCCATGTCCTCTTCCCCTTTCACATCATCCTGGAATTTGATGGGTGAGGATCACGCAAAATATGAATGAGTCAGGTTATGTGTAGAAATATGTATACTGCATCTTTAGGCAGAAGGTGAAGGTTTTTTAATTATGGTTAGTCAGTTGATCAATCACTACATTGTGCATTAGGTTATTATGACAAATAATGCCTCATGTATAATGGCCCATCTCTCCCCTAAAAAATCCAATACTAGAAAAGGGGAAATACTGATTCTTTATAGTTATGGTGGTACTTGGTATTTACTGAGGCTTCACTTCTGTCAACAAAGCTCTCATGCACCTGTGTTTGGGGTGGTTTTTTAGATTCATTAATTCATTTAAGATTCATTCATTCATTCTTTGATCAACTCATGGCTCAACAGGCACAACACTGCACATGTTAACTGTAATATCAATGAGAAGTTACAAATCCTTTTCAGCCCCTATTTAGAGAAATCATTACTTGGTTTATCCTCGACATTACATATTAATATTTAAATATATACTACTGTGGCTCACCTTGAAGAAGAATCCACAGCACATCTTTTGGTCTTCTCCACAAATGTCTCCTGCTGCCTCGGCCTCTCCTGTCATCTCCGGACCAGGTGACCCTCCTGGAGGTTTCAGCCTAGACAGAGGCACCTCCACCAGGTCTCTCCTGTCCTGAGGTTCCCCCTTGACCTGGCTGCCTGTGGGCCCTTGGATCTCAGACACCGGCTGACACAACACTTCTGATGACCTTGTTTGTTTGACTTCACCCTTCCCCTGAGCCTGCTGAGTCTGTCTCTCATCCTCCTTCTCTTTGGCTGCTTCTTTAGTAGAAGGCTGAGGAGTGCCAGCACTCTTCTTTGCCGCTGTCTCTTCTTTGTCCTTAG
Source organism: Pempheris klunzingeri (assembly GCF_042242105.1). Classification (NCBI taxonomy): domain Eukaryota; kingdom Metazoa; phylum Chordata; class Actinopteri; order Acropomatiformes; family Pempheridae; genus Pempheris; species Pempheris klunzingeri. The sequence goes on from NC_092026.1 coordinate 7,158,568, forward strand.
TGTTTTCTTCGCTGTCCTTGTCCTTGCTTCCCCGTGGTCCCTCATCGTGGCCCAGGTAGGCAAACGAGCTGAGCTGCGTTTGGCTGGGGGTGAAACGCCTCAGTCTGGGTAGGCTGTCCACTGAAGTGGGGGTGTTGAGCATTCGACTGAAAGGTGTGACCTTCAGATCATTTGGTCGTGGAGTCCGAGGAGTCCTGGCATGGAAGGAGGCCGGCCGCCGCTTAAGGCCAGCAGGGGAACGATTGGGAGCGTGGGGAGAGCCGGAGGAAGAAAGGATGGGAGACAAAGACCCAACCGAGCCTCGACCGGATCCCCGGCCTGTTACACTGCTGCTACGCAGCTCACGGAGCTGCCTGAGTGGGAAAAAAACACACAAGGCCAGGATGTTCACAGGATGACGGTAAAATTATTCTTCCGGTAAAAAATATTAATATTCATCATTGAGTGATACCTGTGTGGAGACGGAGCAGGAGGAGGGATAACCCAGGCCTGTTGCTGCTGCTCTCTCATGGCCATGATCTTCTCCTGCTGTTGGGCCAAACGCTGCATCTCTGTCTGCAGGAAGCCCAACGACGTGTTCAACCTCTCAATAGAACGTGTGTAATCTGCAAGGTCGACCTCTCCCTGAGCCACACCTGTATCACCACATTGAATACACAGCCAGTCAGCCAGTTACCAGTTTGATCAGAAACACATCATCACTCTGGGCTTGTCTGTCCTGTTACTTATCTGATTTAGGGGTTTAATAATAAAACAGTTAGTTGATTAATCAATTAGTTGATAAACAGATAATTAATCTAATTTGATGGACCAAACTATAGGTGTAAAAGTTAACTTGTTGTCACCTGCACCGTCCTCACAGGGGGATTTAGGAGCTGCTCCGTCTGGCTTGCACCTCTCCGCCCGCTCCATGCTGCCCTGGCTGGTTTCCTTCGAGGATGCGAGTGGCTCTGGAGAAGGTGTTTCTGCGCTCCCTGAGCTCGGGCTGAGCGGGGCAGTGACTCCTTTTCTTCTCACTACATTCAGAAAGGCAGTTCTGCCCATCTTCTGACGATGGCGGGTGAAAGCTGCTTCCACCTGGAAAGTGTGCATAGAGCAACATGGTGTGAACATTTATATCTTAAGATACACTGCTGGCTATGTGGCTTTGTTTATATCGGTTTACCTTCTTCTTCTGGGCTTCGATAGCTCTCCGTTTCTCCTCCAGCTTCATCCTCAGCTGAATCATCTCAGAGGCTATCAGGTGGGAGGGGTCTCTGGGGGAGTGTGTTACTGGAGAGGGAGATGTGATTGGCAAAGGAGGTGTGGAGAGCTAGAAAAAAGTGCAAAGAACATTGACATTAATTCTATGCCAAACCACAACACTCTAAATTGTATTTCTGCTCGGCAACAAAGGTAGAATATAAATTAAAAAGAGGGAATTAATGACACAATGGTATACAAACCTGAGAGGAAGTGTTCTTTGTCGGGTGTGTATATGGCACATTGAGATCTGAACTCTCTGGTGTTGTCCCTCCGCTACTTCTTCCCTCCAGCTTCCTGAACTTCTGCTCGGCAAAGCTTGTCATCCGGACCATGCCTCCAGAGCCTCCGGAGGACAAGGTGGGGCTGGCTGTGTGGGACCTGGGGAGTGTGGCTGCAGAGCTGGGACAGGGGCTGCTCCTGTCACCTCCATCTCCCCTCTGACCCTCAGGGTTAGTATCACCAACCGCTCTCCGTCCTGCTTCCCTGCTCCTCTCCCTCTCCGCCTGGTCAGGCAGAGGGCACGACCGGGTCATGGCCTCACAGTCTGGGTCTATATCTGAATAGTCTCTAAGAGAGGAGGAGTCCTCATCCAAGCTCTGGATGTCCTCTGTCCTCACATGGATGCCCGTGTCGACTTCATCAGTGGACACAGAGTTGGGGTCGTGCTCATTCAGCCGAGCCTTAGCTGAACCTGGGTCGTCTCCTTGACCCTGGGCCCCTGGAGGGTCTGAGGGCTCCTCACCGTGCAGAAAGAAGCCATTGTCTCCGTCCCCTAAACCCAGGCTGGCGTGGGGCCTTTCAGTGTCGTGAATAATCTTCAGGGCCTCCTCAATGCTCGGAGGTGTTGATGGGCTGACGTGGCCACTGTGGTTGCCATGGTGATTGTTGAGGCTGTGGCTGCCTTCCGGTAGGACTCCATTGGAGTACCTAGGGACAAAAGCAACAGACAGTGAACCAGAAACTTATGTATACTGTATCTTGCAGGTACAGCAGGCACTATGAACACATACATATAATCAATACACATATAAGCATAGACATAGTTTTGCTTAGACTACTCTCTTACTCTAACTTCCCACACAGTTTTTTGTTTTTACATATGATGTGTACTTGAGTTATTTTGCTGTAAAGCCATGGTAAGGGACTTTGCTTTGTATGCTTTCAAAATGCTTCAAAATGTATACAGAGTAATAAAAAGCCATTCAAAGCCATTTTAAAATCCTACCCTAACACAGCCCTCTGCTGTACCTGCTTTGGTTCTTGACAGAGAATGTGTTGTTCCTCCCCAAGGGTTTGTGGGAGGTGAAGTCCTCATCCTCCTCTGGTATGTGTCTGCTCTGGCCGTTCACACTGACAGGCATGAGGGAGAGGTGACGTTTCATGCCCCCTCGAGATCCAAAGTGAACTTTGAACCCAAGCCCGTCACTGCTGGCGGAGCGTGTCATGCCGCGGAGGGAGGGAGCTTCACAGCTCGCATCTCCATCCAGAGGAATCTCAAAAGAGATTCCCCGAGTGGAGGACCTGAGGGAGGGAGGAAATGTATTGTTAGTTTAATAGGGAAACAACAGACCACTTCGCATTTGTAGGTCAATGAATGTGATCTGCTCCAGTACTGACCGTTTTTCTTTGGGCCATGTCCCAACACAGCCGTCCATGTAGGACATGGAGGTAGATCTCCTCATTACACCTGTGACAAGCACAGCAAAGTTTGTCTGACTGTCTCAGAGTGCTTTAATTTCAGGAAGACAGAGGCTTGCACATGTGCACAGTTTAAATCAAAAGAGACAGTAACTGACCCAGATTTTCTGAGCTTGTCTGGAGATCTGAACTGTGGCTACTTATTCCAGTATATAGCTCATAATAGCTAGACATTTAAGCACAGGGCTCAAGCACAATAGGAGAACATGAGAGCTAATGCATGCCTTTAAAACAGCCACTAGAGGTCCTCTGGTTTGAACACAAAACACGTGCACACATTTTTCCACTCTTCTGTATTGACGCCCCAAGTAACTCCTAATAGTCGTGATTATGTCTTCTTTTTAATAAAGCACCACAACAGTATGTACGGGCAAATTCAAGAAAGTGGAAGACAAGCGTGGCTGTAAAAGCTGTGTTGAAAAGAATAACACAGCTACCGGCTCGTGCTGTATTTACAAGCAAGGAACATAAACCAATCCAAGCTTGTGACATTTCTGCCCACAAGATCACTACAGATATTCACCTAATTAGTGCTGTGCCTGATGTGACTTTTATCTACACTATGCTTTTGCCTAGGGAAACACATAATGCCTGTGTATTTACTTTAGAACTTCCGCTCAATAGTCAGCCATTAGAGAATGGACTTGTGCACATCCCCAATTGATAACAGATATTTTACCGTCTGCAGGGATGCTCTCTGGGCTGTCGGCTCTGGCTGCATAGCTCTGTTTGACTGGACTGGACACAGGAGCCATATTTTTACATGACGATACACGCTCAAAGACTGCAAAGCAAACATAGGAAAAACACTCAATATTCAACAGCAACCTTGAGTTAATTATTAGAATTAACAGTCATAATTGTTAACAATAGCATGCTGATATTATTGTGTCGTACTGTACCGTTTGGGTCGAAGACTCTGGGCTGTACAAACGAGGGTTTAACCACTTCAAACCACCAGAAAAGCTCAGCCATAAACACCAGGTAGTTACTCTGCAAGACCACACACATACACACACACACCTTTGCTGTTAATGTTGCAGTCATATATTGTATGTAGTTATTTATTAATGTCATTAGCACAACATTTGTCTCTTCACAGCTCCTTCTCCCCGTGTCTCTGCAAAGACATTAGATGAAATACAATCGCAATATTGTACATTATTTTGACAGATCGCAGGTCACGGCCTGTCAACTGTTGCTAGGTAACAAACTCAGGTGTGGGCGTGTGTGTTGCGTGTGTGTTAATGTGTAGCTGAATATCAGTACATGTGGCATTGTCTGAGTGGTTTAATGTCAAACCCATACGCTTCATGAAAACTGCCAAAAACACCATCTGGAGTTCAGTTTAACTATGTCACATTTGCACAGATGGATGCACAAAGCGGCGAGTGAGTAACCCAAATCAATGAGAAATGCATTCATGTTAGAAACGAAACGTCTCTGGAGGTCTGTACAGTACAGATGATTCCATCTGTAGGAACCCTTTTGGTCAACACACACACACACACACACACACATATAACTATCTATCAGGGTTTGACAAAATCCCAAAATATGACATTTCTATTCCTTTTAGATTTTAATGTAATATATCAAATGAGTGGGCACGCACACTCACACAAACACACTGGTTAAGATTCAGTGGGCAGTGAGTCTGGTGAATGGGCAGTGTGCCAGTCTCTGTAACTGCTCTTCATGACCATTTTTCTCCCTCTCCTCCCCTCCTTTGCCCACTTGTACGACTGTTGCATTATATGGCCGATATACACTCACTTTAAACAATATGGTTGGTGAGAAAAGGACAGAGAAAAGGAGAGCAAAGAGTGCACAAGCGTGAAATTCGTCTGCTTTGAAGAATGGAAAGTCCCTGTCAGCTCGGACCGTGACTTGAATCTGAATGTTTCTGCCCACGCTCTCTGCATACTATTTACCCACACTGGCTCTGCTGCTTCAAACGTCTGGATGGCACAGAGATGCTTTTAAAGTCGTAGAGTAGGTGTTTCATTAATCAGGAACAAGTGTGTGTGTGAAATGGGGAGATCTAAGCAGTGAATCAGCAGTTGTGTTATCTCTTCACAGATTTTGTTGTTTGATAAAAACAGAGGGGAATCAGAGGAGAGAGAACAAGGGAGGCAGGAAGAGACGGGATTGTGCATCTCCTTGGAGCAGAATCTGTCCTCTGTCTGAGAGGGAGGGGCGACATTTGGCCTGCAGTGTCTGAACTAGACAAGCACCAAAACACACACACATCACATTCATTAAATCTGGCAGCAAAGCAATACTTGCTGTAGCAAAATGATCTTTGTGTCCCTGCTAACGCATCCACACACACACACATACACCATGTGTCTTGATCTTAGTGGGACTTCCCACTGACAAAATATATACTGTAACTAAAGAATATTAACCTCATTGACTCTGACCCTCACCGTAACCATCACCAAACAAATGTTTTGGCATTTTTAAAATCAATAATATAGTTTACTAATAGTGGGCCCAGAAAAATGTCCCCATAAAACCCCACGTTTTAAGGCCCCAACAAGTAAGTAATACAAGAACAAACACACACACATACACACACATACATACACTATAACAACCCCTGTGAGGACCCAGCCTGCTCATACACAGTCATTATTAAGCTTTTCCTTGTATGACTCATTTTTGCCTGTTCGTAATTTCCCGCCGCCCTATTCCCAAAAACACTTTTCTTTTCCCTCTTTCTTTAACTGAATCCATTTTATGAAAATAGCACTTCCAACATCCTCCGCATACGTAGTATAAAAACATTTGAATGCCCGCCGCCCTACCTTTATGGATGCATGTGCATAGAGCATGTCCTCCAGGCTGAAGTGGCAGCAGTGGTTGAGGTTGTTCCTGCAGAACTCCTGCACCAGCTGGAGGTTGTACAGACTGTCCGCCAAAGACATGGTCTCCTTGAGGCAGATATCTGCTCGGCAAGGGGAGGGGGCAGGCACACGCAAACACACACAAAAGGGAGGGGTGATTGCAAAGGCCAGACAGGAAGGCGAGGAAAAGATAAGGCATAGTTTGCGTTTAAAAAAAGAACACATGAGAAGAAAATTACCGTACTTTTCCCACTAGTACTTGTGCCATGCAGGGGCAGAAACTGATTTTGATCGCTCAATAGCCTTAAAAAGACTCATGACAAGTTTTCAAACTGTCTTCAACTCCCTCTGAATGAATCATTGGGATTTCTATCCCCTGACGTTACTGTAAGGACGGCCCGTGTGTGTATAACGTCTGACACATCAGTAACGGATTAGGGACTCACAACCAAACATGATGTCATTTTATACTTAACTGTGCTTTGTTATTCTTTAGAGTAAACTCAAACTGCCAGCTAGAAGATCTAAATGAAATTTAACCCACTTCCACATCTGGTCCACATGTGTATGAGCTCCCTGTGAACTAGATTTGATCCCAAGACTCTCAGAGCACAAACATGAGAGTTGTTTATCTTTGAAATAGCAGGCAGCTACTCCTCTAACGGTTCTCCGTCACATACCCCTCGTGACCAATCACAACCCAACCAAGGGCATTTTTAGAAATGAGGGCGCAGGCGAGCTGAGAGGAGGCAAGTCTTTGTTTCTTTTTGTCTTGCACTCGTTCTCCATGTCTGTCCTGTATCCTCCCTTTCCTCACAGTGTCCTTCTTGGGTCTATATCCTGAACAACATCCTCCTTCTAGATCGCTAAATGTAACCAGAAAGTAAAAACAGGGCCCTTAATCTCTTGATTTTGTTCTTTGAAGTTAGGATTGAATGTAGCCCAGTGAAAGCTATAAAACATTTCCTGCAAAAGGCTACTACATTATCATATTTGTATTTGTTGAATTTATTTACTATCTATTTATTCGTGAGGCACCGTGCCCTCAGAAAATGAGAGCAAATTAAGAATAAATACACTCTTTGTTTAAACCCCCCTACTCAAATGTATGCTTGCAGTTAGAAAAGAGCGTCCTTTGTGCTGTGCAGTTGAGACTGAAAATCATTGTGGTTAGCTCATGTGTGTCATTTCTTTCCTTTTTCTAATTGTATAACTGAACTGACTTTTGCTTTGTCCATTTACCCTTTGGAATAATTACAGTAAAACAGGCTGTGTTTAGGGAGATCAAGTGGGTGTGGCTACACATTGAGGGGTTGGTCCCACCTTCCATCCTGACTGCCTGTGGGCAGTAGAAGTGCAGCAGGGTGGTCAGCGCACAGCCGTCTGTGTTGTCCTTCAGCAGGTTCTCCACCAGGAGGAGCGATGGAGCGCTCCTGTGCTGGGCATGCTCCTTCCTGTAGCGAGCCTGCAACCACGGCAACAGCACAAAGACATCACCTATATGTGTCATCGGGGTGCAGACACACTTTTATCTGCATGCAGTAGCTGGATCACACCCACTCACGCACTCACAGACAAGCAGGTGTTAATTTGAGGAATTTCAAGCATAGTATGGGGCTTCAGGCTCAACTCAAATAGTGCAGATTAAATTGGTCGTGCAAATAATCAAAGACAACATCTAGAATTATGTGGTCATCCCATATTAAAATTGATACACTCATGAGACTACAGCACTGTTTTGCTCCCTTTGACTGCTTGTGAGGAGTGGTTAGCTCTCTAGAAGGAGAAGGGGAACAAAATGCATGTTGTCAATTAATTGTTATCTGCTTTATACATCCGGGTGGGGATGGGGGTAAAACCTTCACTGGGGCAGGCGCTGTAGCAGACAACGCATGTGATTTAAAGTTTAATAATAATCTGCGGTTGTGCGTGCATCCTGCCTGCAGGTTTTCTGTATGTCTCTCTTGGCTTATTACAGAGACAACACTACTACATGTGTCTGCAGGGCATTAGTTCTTCCGGACTGCCCATAAACACACAAGAGTGGTGTCACATATGCATTTTACAAGAGATACAATGGAAGCTTTAATCAGAGAAGCTCCGACAGCCTCTCCGTCCATGCATCGAGCTCTGAGGAACAAAATGTTGTCCTTCCTTCCATTTGGTTTGTATAAACACATACTAAAGTACACCACTGGCAGCCCTTTTTCACAGAAGCAATTCAAACCCATAAAACCCATGATGGGGATCAGGGCCACATGCAATGACAAGAGAACTGGAGGTGGGGGTGTGAAGGGCTGGATCCTTGCAGGTTTGGGATTAGACGGAGAGGAGGTAGATGGTGGTGGTTGGGGGGAGAGGAGTTCGTCAGGATGGATGGACTTACAGGTACTAGTCTCCAGTACCATTTGCTAGGAGACTTGATGGTGGATGATGATTGGACAACAACAGGAGAGAGTGGAAGAGGCGTTAGGCCGAGAGCACAAAAGATTTGCTATTTAAGCAGACACTTTAACTCAAGAACTTGAAGAGTGCATGGTATACCAATGCAAAGGCTGCGCAATCCTGCACAATATGTCAGTTCTTTGTACTTATTATAAAAAGGAAAAATTTGCCCTGAGAGCCACAGATATTACATTATAACATCTTCAGAAATATAAACTACACTAACAGACCATGTTAGCATCTCTGTGAGGCTGTTATTTGGGACAGTGATGCTTTAGGCTAAAAGCTAAAGCTAACATGCTAACATGCTCTCATCGACAATGCTAGCGTTAAGCATGTATAATCTTTATCCTGTTAACCACCTTAATTGAAATTGTTAGCATGCTAACATATTCCAAGTTAGCGCAAAGTCCAGCTGAGGCTGATGAGATGGAAGCTTTTAGGACAAAAACTTACTTAGTGACTTTTCAGAGATAACAAGTCAGTCACATGTCTGATTCACAGCCAGACTATTAAAAAAATAAATTACTTGCTCTTGCTGTTAGAAAAACCTTTAAAAAATTATCTGCACCAAAAGGTAATCACTCATTTCTTGGCCTGTGTCTTAACAGTCCATTACATTTTACTGAGATCTGTTGAAATGTTTTTTGATATATTGCAGACTAATAAAATGACAAAAACTGACCAAACGTTTTACCTCCTTGATGGAAGAAATCAAAGCAACGAAGATGAAAGCATTTTCAGCAGCTCCCGATTCACATATAATGATCTGACATGCTGGTTTAACAGACTTTCCCCTCAGTCCTATGCGTAAACACGCACCTTAGGCACAGACACAGCATTCTGAGCGCTTAGTCATGAGACCACAGTTAAAGATTTTTCACACCGTCCCAGAATAGACGAGTTTTACCGAGAAGTGTCTTGTGCTCAACCATTAGTGTGTGTGTGTGCTTGCACAGGCATAGGCGTGTGTGTACGTGTGAAATTAACTCATTTGAGTTTGTCCTGGTGAGTGAATAGACTTCTGTTGAAGCTGATAAAGCAGAGAGGGAGCTGTGTGATGGAGCATGGAGTAGGGAAGCAGCTGACTGACACTGAGTGTACAGCGTTTTCCTCACACTCTTTAAAAAGACCCATTTCTTCCCTCGTTGTAACTTGTTGCCTTTAACAAAGCCTGAATGTGCCTATGAGAGAGTCTGGACTGGTCACATGCCTCATGTGTATTATCAGCTTACAGAGTGATCACAGTAAGGCAGTGATCACTAACTACACCGATACAAACAGACAATGAGCGGGAGAAACTCCCACAGCAGATAAAAGGTCCCTCTAAAGTGATTTAGCCACTCATGACATCCTCAGACGAAAGGTGATGTTGGTCCGTGTGTGACTTTGTACACTTATTTTAGTTCCTATTGTCTGTAAACAAGTTAATTTATGTGTTTTCAACCATGATCGCAATGTTGCTTTGTGGATGATGTGATCGATCTGTCGGTGAGTCCACAACTCTGGCCCAGATTAAAATATCTAAACAACTACACGGTGGGTAGCCATGAATTTGTCCAGGCATTCATGGTCCCCATGATGACGAATCCTACTTCGTTTGCTGACCCCTGAATTTTCCTATAACACCACCATGAGACTGACATTTATGGTCTTGAGTGAAATGTGGTACAGACATTCATGACCCCCTCAGGATGAATTTTATTGACTTTGGTGATCTAGTGCCGTCATCAGGTCGAAACTTCAGCTTGTTCAAACACATTTGGTTTATGACCGATTACCTGCAATTACATTCAACTGTGTTCAGCACTAATTTAGCTAAAATGGTGAGCATGGTAAACATTATTGCTGAACATCAGCATGTTATGATTGTCACTATGAGCATGTTGCCATGCTAGCATTAGCATTTAGTTCAAGCACAGCCTCATGGAGCGGCTAACACGGCTGTAGACATTCAGTCTTGCTGACAAAGCAAAGGTTAGCGCACCGGTTAGCCGAAGCTTTCTTTGAAACCACATGTGTTTACACCATGGAAATAATGACTGTCTGGTATTTACACATCCAGCTGAATCAGAGTTTCAATCAGTGTTTACCTCTCTGAGTCGGTATTGAATTGCAGGAAGTTTATCTACACATTCCCATTTGCCAAAGTTGAGTTTTATTTCTGCCTGTGTAGACACACTTGCAGCACGATAATATTTCTTTTTCCGTTTGTTACCCTTTGCCCTGCCGTCATTGCTTCAGAGCACCGACCTGAAGCAAAGGTTGTGACCTGATAAGTCACTGTGCTGTGGCATCATGGTTAAGCGAGCGGAAGAGGACGGTGGCGGACTGCTGAGTGTTTGTCCCAGCAGACTGACTCGTTGTGTCACACGGACCTTACATAACTTCGAGGCCTGCAGGATGACAACACTGTCTCTGTCTGTCACTCTCATTTGCTACAGCTGACAAAGTTCCTGAGTGTCTCTCTGAATGTCCCCCACCCCGGTGTCATTTGCCCTCTCTCTGATTATCCCTCCTCACTTTTCTTCCCTCCCTCTGTCCGTCCGTTTCTCTCGTCCTCCTCCCCACACACTTCTTTGTCTCCTCGAACAGCAGTGTTGAGACCATTGCCAACATTTCTCTGCAGCTGGTCTGAGACTGAGCTCATCTGTTCCTCTGATTTATAGAGCTCTGTGTACTGTGACGTATGTGTGTGTAGGCCTACATATCATGTGTGTCTACATGTGCCATGTGTAGGCACAAACATGTGCTGATGCTAAGAAATATTTTAAATCTAATACTAACAGATAGAAGACAAAAGTAGGAGACGTATAGAATATCACTAAAAGCAAACTACATAAAGACGTTTAAGACAAATAGTCCTGTTTTGATTCTGTTTTAGAAATAGTTCAACATTTTGGAAAATATATTTGTTTTCTTTCTTGCATCTGAATATAGAGTTGGAGAACCCAGATCAGCTTAGCTTAGTCCAAAGACTAGAAACAGGGAGGACAGCTAGCCTGCCTGTGTACAAAGTTCAAAGATACACCTACCAACATGGTAACTCTATTTGTTTTCATAGACAAACTGAATGTAAAAAAAAAATCCCTCTAAAGTCACAAATTTACTCTTGTTCAGTGTATAGATTACATAAAAACAGATACAAACTGTTTCCCCCTTTTCCTTGTAATTGGACAGAACCAGGCTAGCAGTTTCCCCTAGTTTCCAGTGTTTATGCTAAGCTAAGCTAACTGTCCCCTGGCTCTAGCTCATAGATTGTATAAAAGAAGTAGCTTCCAGGTCTGAAAAGTAAAGCCAATGCAATGCCTTAAGCCTGCATTCTTTGTAATGTGCAGCAGGGGGCGACCCCACTGGAAGTCTATGAGAAAATGAGCCCTCTTCTCACTTGATTCACTACCTCAGTAAAGATTTTCCTAATGAGTTTATGGTCTCAGTTAGTAGTTTCAAGTCTTGTTCAACACTGCATGATGTTCTTTTAGTACATCATGGTCCCATTTAGAGGAAAATAGATGATAAAGCCTTAGGGTGGGACTATGTTGCGACTAACCAATCAGTGGCGGTATTTGTAGAATGAACATCACTTTTGGCAACAAAAAACGGAGATGGCGACGGCCATATCTCCTATGTTTAATCCACTGGCTGGTGGTGTGCGGATTAAACATAGGAGATATTGATTAGCTAACTAAAGAGGTGCTAGTAGGAGAATTTTTAAACTTTGAACAGAACAAGGCTAGCTGGTTCCTCTTATTTTTAGTCTTAATGCTAAGCTAAGCCAAGTTCTAGACTTAAAACACAGACAAAATGTTGAAATATTCCTTTAAGCACCCAGTTGTTTGGATGCCTGACGAATGACAGTTTGCGTGTGTGTGTGTACACTTGTTCTTACTTTGGGTGTAGTTAAGTTTGGCTCCTGGAGGGAAGCCTCTCTCAGCTTTTGCTCTTCGACCAGGATGTCCCTCAGGTGTTCATTCACCTGGAGAGAGACAGACAGACAGGCAGGCAGGCAGGCAGACAGACAGAGAGAGAGATAAAGGTCACATTTCAGACAGGAATTTGTGCACACTGAGACTGAATGGTGGGTCTGTGCTGGAGACAGGAGAAACTTGAACTTGAGAACAAGTGGCTCCACACATCAAAGAACAAACTTTTCACCACCACCTCTGTCCATTAGCCACTGATGCTAAATATTACTGCAACCCAATACACAGCACCAAGCTGACTTCTGACTCAAGCACAATGTAAAAAAACCCCTCAAAAATTACTCTAAAGATAGTATTTTTATCATGAAAAAGCAATAATTTTTTACAACTACTGCTTTTGTGTCCTCAAAGGTTCTCTACCAACACTGATGTAACACTTTGTCCTGAGGATGCACAAGGTCACGTTGGCCAATCACAACACAGACAGACATGTGTTGTTTTTATGTGTGCCTGTAAATGAATCCTGCACGTGTATCTTCCTCTCTCTGGACCGGAAAAGGGAGCAGCCAGCAGTGTCTCCAGTAAGGAATGGCAGTGATCTTTGTATATATATTTGGTTAATTCATGCCAGCTGGGGCTTGTTTTATTTGCTTCTTTTAAACAAAGTAAAATTAGATAAACCATGAAACATCATATTTTGAGACAACTGTGTAAAAATCCTTGTAGAAGCCCCTTGCATAGTCAGCAGCAAGTGACTAAATAATCTATAAGATGATGAAATAAACTAAAGATGCAATCACAGAGACTTAATCATTGCCCTCTTAAAGCTTACAGCCCACTTGAGGTCTGACTTTACCCTCCCAATCCTGCTTTAGCAGACCAGAGGAGGTTAGGCTGAGTCAGTTATCTCTTAACAGTTTTTCTGTCGTGATTACATGTGGTCGGTGCCAGTTCTTCATCTAGTTCTCTTGCAAACTCATTACAGTTTGCACCAGCAGTGGAAGAATCGCACGCCGACTTTCCAGCTCATGTCTTCTATATCCGCAGCAAAACAAAGAACTGTGTGTCTGCCACTGTGAAAGGCTCAAGGATGTGTACAGTCCTTGTGGTTTTGTGTGCACACCAGTGTGCTCCTGCGTGTCTGTGTACCTTGTTGATCCAGGTGGTGATTGCATCCTCAGTGTCATAAGGCAGCTCCTGGATGTGTCCGTCACTGTGTGAGGGTTCAGCGGAGGAGTACCTGTTGATGCAGGACATCACTCTCTCCACACTCACCATCTCCACGGTGTACGCCATCATCAGTGTGTCTATGAGCGCCAGATGGGAACTCTGTAGAGACACACAGCAGAGTTACAAAGAGTGCCTTTTTAACCTTCCACTTCTTTTCAAAAGCAGCAGACTGACTATTAAACTTTATATTGTTTTATAATCCCACGTTAGTGCTTCTCTGTGCTTCTGCACATCACATTGGCTGTGGAGATATTCTGGGTGTTTTTGAACGGCAGAGTTGACAAAAACAGATGTTTTCTTTCAACAAAATCACTGAAATGGTCTGAAAGTTTTGCTGTCTTGAAAGAGAACAGGTATCAACCCTTTGGATTACAGCTATAAAAGGCATCTGAAACAGCTTCTACAAGACAGCAGTTAGGATTTGACAGCACTAATTTAATAAATCAGATCTCATCTGTCTAAAATGCCTTTCAAACAATCTGTCATGTGTTCACCTCACTTTTATGCAGATCTTCGAACCTGAATTTGTAAGTGTGTAAAGAACCCATTAAACGAGGCAAAGGACAGTGCGAGTGGTGTTCCTTGTGCACGCGAAAACTGTGTTTCAAACGCAGTGACGCCACATGGCAATCTGCTGCAGCTTTACGCATCTGAGGTACAAATTCTAAAAGAAAAACACTGAGCAACTAATAATGTGGAAATCATTTCCTGTGAAAAAGTGAAAAAGGTAGAAAAAGGTGAGAATTTTCACCTAAAGAATTAGTGTTGGGAAATACAACATTATGTACTATGAGGCCACATAGACCTGTTTAAGTTAGAGATTTTGCTGTACTGTGATAATTTTGGGGGCATTTTATGTTTCTTTTTTTAATTAGTGAGTTGACAGTAGAGAGATGAAATATGGAAGAGAGAGAGGTATAATATGCACAAAGGTATCCAGCTGTACTCTGATCTGCACCTTAAACACCAGCACACCCACGTTCATACTGTGGTAGCTATCCCTTAAGTGCATGAGGCCATTATGGGCAATGTTACACGTTTTATTGGATTTTTACATCAGTGTGAGCCGAGAACAAACATTATTTTCTGGATGTTGTCCAATGACATATTTTCAGTTGATTTTAATTAGAAATTCTTAACAATATATAATAAAACTGTAATTTAATGTTAAATGTATCACAATACAGGATTTCATCCATATCACCCGGTGCTGTAAAAGATGTTTTCACATCTCCATTGTTTCAGTGACGGAGAATTTAGTTTGTAAGAGCACATATTCCACCATGGTGGCTTTTCATTTTTCACCTCGCTCCTACATCACACTGACTTTGCTTCCTCTGAGTGGATTTGTGTTTGTTAACTTCAGCAGGAGCTCAATAAAGCCACTGTGCAGTTGTTTGCTTTGTAAGCAAAGATCTTGCGTGTGCCAGCAGCTCAAAGTGTAGTATGTATCAGGCCGAGGTTTCTGTACACGTCACGCAGTAAATCTATCATGCTTCAAAACTGCTCTGTGTTGTGGACGGCAGGACGTTGCTGAGATGACGGCTAAATGGGAACCTATAAAGTTTATCTTCAGAGATTCAACCCCTCTTGCCTCATGACATGTGAAACCACTTTACACTCTCAAATATCTGTACGTGAAGAACTTTTATAGTGCACACATTATCAAATGAGTTGAGTTGTTCGAGTGGTTTTAACAGCCATTAACACCAACACAAAGCTTGACATTCTCCTGGCCTTTCTAATCCCATTCCAGGCCGGTCAGACCTCCCCTTCCCTTTCCTGCCACACCACGGGTCAAAAACATTTACGCTGTGTTTGCGTCTGTGTGTGTGTGTATATGTGTGTTCTCGTCTCTTACCTAAGCATCTACCTGCATGTCTGAACAAACTCCTTAAGTCAGGTGCTCCATCATCCAGATGACTCAAACCAGTGGACACAAACAAGCAGTGAGACCTCGTCCCACCGGAGCCTGGCCTCAAGCACAGGCCTCACTTCATAACCACAAAGCCTCATGTAACAGCCAGTGTGACCAAATGTTTCCCCAAGAAACTAACAACTGATCCAGTGCGACGACTCTGGGCTGCTACTGGTGCTCAACGCCTGCACCACATGTTGTCCTGCCAGTCTAAACACACAGCGTGTACAGAAGAAATGTGGCTCTTAGGAACAAACTCCTCATGGAAATAACTGCTGAGATACTTAAATAAACTGGACTCAAGTGTCACCTCATGTCATTATATGTTATTCATCATTTTAATTGCTTAGCTTCATTTAAAAGAAAAAGAACTGTGACATTAGTGTGCTCTTTAGATTTCCCAGAGACCACAGTAATGTCTTCAATTGCTTGAAAATAATTAATCAATTCTTAAAACTGACATAGCTGACCTGCATCATGATGAATGCTGGTGGACAAACACTATATCATACTGAATGCTACAGCTGCAGCGTATTAAATGGGTAAACAGGATTGTTTGGATTGGCGCTTGAACCTGATATTGAACTGTCTATGAAACAGTCTGCAGGCACTGTTTTGAATTCCTGCATCTTCAGGATATTGCCAGATATTTGGCATTGCGTGCATTCTCCTCCAGAGGTGCAGTGGCCGGTCTGGCTGACAGCTGGACTGATGGACGGACAGACAGAAACGGAGAGAGAGAGAGAGAGAGAGAGAGAGAGAGAGAGGCCAAGCAGCTTAGGCAGAAGCTGGAGATCAAGAAAACATGATCTTCATGAAAACCCAGTGAGCTTTTTCTGTGATTGAAGCTTTTCTGAACTAATTTGCATAATACCCCTAAATCTTGAATGGTGTTAAGAAGCTTGTGTAGGCGTGTGTGTGCATGCATCCGTGCGCGTGTGTGTGTTGGACGGAGAAGCCATGTGAATTTAAATGGTGATGACAACTGACTCACTTAATTTAAGTTTTAGTGGTCATCACTTCACAAAACTGTACGTTTTGTAGATTTTCTAAGGGACTGTATGAAATGTATCATAGATGGATCAAATAAAAACATAAATGAAAAAGAGGTAACGCCTGCACACTCATTCTATTTCTTAAAAATGTATTAATAATTTTACTATTGACAACATTTCGATCCTTCTTCAGTGGGATGTAGGTCGTCAGTAATAAAAACCTTTTTGTGGCATGAAGCGAGTGTGCAGGCGTTACCTGCTTTTCATTGACACTGTCTACTGATAGTCTTGCACCTACGTGTTGTGCATATAATTACTCTTGTTTATCAATTTAAAACAGACATGAGTGGTAACAAACACTGGGGAGAGCATTGATTTTTAAAACAGTGATACGTGATGTTCAGCCCTTCTTCAGACCTGAATAATTTTTATACAGTAAGTGAAAATAAACATGTTGTGAAGGTTTGGCTGTGTCACTCTTCTAACAGGACACTATATTCAGATCCAACCTGTGTGTCAAGATACATGCATGTACATGAATATGAATGTGTGCATAAAAGACAGACAGACAGACATTGTATGGAGCCACTGCTTACGTATCTACACACTGTTCTCATACCCGCTACTGTTGACACTACTGCATGGATTTAAAAGCCATGTGCTGCCTATTATCCCTTCACAAAGACCTTTGGTGTGTGTGTGTGTGTGTGTGTGTGTGTGTGTGTGTGTGTGTGTGTGTGTGTGTGTGTGTGTGTGTGTGTGTGTGTGTGTGTGTGTGTGTGTGTGTGTGTGTGTGTGTGTGCGCGCGTGCGTGTGCCGACGCAGGTCTGAACCACACAAGGTGACAGACATGCCTTATAAGGATGTGGAAATGGCAGACACTGGTCATAAAGAGCTGTAAAGAGCTGCGGTGCACTTATACACACTAACAGCAGCATCAGTATTCATCCTCACTGCTGCTGTATGGCTGAATGAGTGTGTGTGCGGGTGTGTGTGTGTCCTTGATCAAAGGCATCTATAGGAAAGCACAATACAGCTGAACAAACAGATAATCAAAGTAACCTCTGCTCTGCACAAACATCAGTTCGACACAGGTACACACTTCAAAATGGCCTCTAAGCACCACCAGTGTTTTTATTGGACAACTTTACACCTACATGTCTGGTTCTACTGAGATGTTTGTATGTACTCACAGTTACGGTGCAATTGTCCAAACTGCCACTAAAAATCATGACCGCTCTCGCTATCTTTCCCACACACACATCCATAAAATCTGCAAAATCTTTCAGCACTATTTGTCAGGAGGCTTTTAGCCAAAGGTACACGCCCCTCTGCAGGAAAATTAAATTACAGCTAAGGCGCTCTCTCCTCCATCACTTTCTCGTCTTGGTGTTTTAACACGTAGAGGGCGGCGCATGTGAGCATGTGTGAGACGGAGAGAAACAGGAAAGTAAAGCTACAAAAGGACGCACAGGTCGTGTGCACACTGCTGGAGGCCTGACAGCTCTCTGGAAGTGTGTGTGTGTGTGTGTGTGTGTGTGTGTGTGTGTGCTGTGTGTTTGAAGCAGGGGTAACAGGGTGGGGGCTCTCCTTTTTGCACCAGACGTGCTTTGACTCACTGTGAGACCCCACCCTCCACAGTGCTGCAGTAGCGCACATCACGTCTTCCTCCTTCCTCCTCTCCTTTCCTCTAACCCTCCCTGCTCTCCATGTGCTCCGCTCCTCTCCTCCCCCGTCATCTCCCCTTTTTTGCCCTCCTCCCCCCTCTTTCCAGATGGCCATATTAACAGTAGACCTTTTCCACTCATTCTCTGGCACACACACGTCGTCCCGCCTTGCCAAAAAGGCAATACCTTACCCTTCCTCTCCTCTCTATCTTTCCCCTCACACACCTCCTCCCCATCTCCCGCTTTTCCACTCGTCCTCTTGCAGACTTCCACATTCACCCCTTCCTCTCTTCTTTTGCTCTACTTTCCTGCTTCCTCCTGGATCACAGCCAAATGGCAGTCCCCCTCTTCCCCTCTTCCCCTCTTCCCTCCTTCTCTCTCTCTCTCTATCCATTCGCCCTCTGACAGACTGCCACGCTCCTCCTCCTCCTTGTTCTCCTCCTCCTCGTTCTCCCCCTCGACATGAGTTATTCCTCTGTTGCACAGTATTTGGAAAACCATGAGGTCATCATTTTCTCTGCAGATATACCATAACCCAAAAGGAAAAGCCTCAACTTTGGAGTGACTGAAATGATCCTGCTGAGTCTGCAAACACAAACGCAGACACACAGATAGTTCCTCTACTTTTCCTGAACCAATCTAACGAACTGAGGAGGGCACAAACCAACAATACGGATGGACACATTAACAAAATGCATGGCAGTGTGTTACACAAATGAAGGTCGATAGTTATAGGGAGTCGATGAGTTGTACGCTCCATTTGTCTACATAACGCTGTCCACTGAATCACCTGCCATAAACACAGAGTCAGAGAGAGAGAGAGAGAGATGTACAGACACACACCAGATTACATTTACTTTTATAGGTGTAAAAGGACTTGGGATCATTGCACCTGTTCCCCTCTCATTACTCCCACCTTCATGACACCCTCGATCAATTATATGGTATGGTGTACGATCAACTGTAAACATAAAAATGTCCTTCACTAGTGGCTTTGAATTATCCTCTAGAGCTGTAAAAAGAGAGAGGACAAGCAGAAGGCAAATAAAATACTGGCTACAACCTAAGAGAGAGAAAGATGTGTGGGCACTGGTGGCCTTGATGATATATGCTTAAGCTTCCATGAAATATTCAGGAGATAGCAATGTCCTGAGCTCTTTTAATCCACAAAGATGGAGTTTGGATGAGACAAAGGCGAGGTGGCAAAGGCTAAAAGGAGGAAAGTGGCATACAGAGAGAGCGAGTTGAGGAGAGAATCAGTAAGACAGAGAGACAGGAGAGGGAGGGAGGGAGGGTGCACTGCAATGCAGACACCTTTTGGCGTCAGCAGAAGTGCCCGGTCTCCAGCCATGCGTGTGCTAGCAGTGTGTCTGGATAAAGCTGCCAGACTCACAATTCTTTCATAACTAAAACACCATAAATAAATGCTCAGCATCTATCCCACTCTCCTCATGCCCAGTGAAAGGTGGCATCGATATGTTCTCCAGCCAAGACAATGAGCTAATTAATTGATTAGTCAATCAATAGGAAATTATGGATAGTTGCGGTAACTGTTGAGAAAAAAGATCTTTCTGGATCTGTTTAATGTCATTGTAAATTGTAAATGTCATCATTTTCTGTCATTTCCTGATATAAATGACTACCTATAAATAGTTCAAAAAAGAATTTTCAGATTAATATCAATCAATAATCAATATAATTGTATGTTGCTACTCTATTATGTTCTTCCACCCACTGCTGCACACTGTGCTGACATCATGCGACTAGAATATCTCTCTGTGCTGTGAGCTAAGGCATGTTTGCCCTATGCTGTCTAATGACACAGAGGCAGAACAGTGAGTAATGGGTTGCTATAGGAAACCCATCATTAGTGGCTGTTTTTCTCTCAACAGGACAGACCTTGGAGGACGGTCTAACAGTAGGACACATGGAGCGGTACAAACAAACACACCATCATATAACTCACTTATTCCCTATGAGGGGAAGACATAGCAAAACATACGGTAACATTCACTGTTATCATCGTCCTGAAACTATTAGTTTAGACTGATCAATTAGTCAAGTGACACAAAATAAAGTCATTTTCAAGCATTTGCTGGTTCCCGCTTCTCAAATGTTTGCTTCTTTTCTCTTAATAACCTTGATAATTAACTGTTTAACTGAGTCTCACACTTATTCAAACTTCGTGGGACAGGTTCAGGAGAGTTGAGGTGGATCTGTTCGCCTCACGCTTTCCCCCGGTCCCCCTGAATCCTCGTCTTTTATCAGCATCCAGGAGGTGGGTTTAGCAGTTATTCTGATGGCTCCAGAGCGCATGAGCATGTTGTGGTTTCCGTCAGTGGTACAGCTTCTGTCGGGGTAACCATGGCAACTCCAACAAGTTGTCAGAGACATGCTCGACCAGCTGGACGGTTTAATCCCAAACTTTCCAGGGACAGACCCACTTTTGATGGTTTGTCCCCTGAGTGTTTGGAAAGGTTAGATTTCCCTCCTGAAGTAGTCCGCACTGTTCAGGGTGAAGAACTCCATCTACTACAGCCTCTGACACACAGAGATGGTCCGCTGATCAGAGCTGCTGTGTGGAGAGGATCCACGTCCTGCCCTCTAACTCATGAGGATTCAACTCATCTGTTAATCAACACCGTATTTTTGCTGCTTTGGCAATAAGCAATATTAATCTTTTCAACTATCTGATAGTAGGAAACAGTCAAGATTCTTATTGCTGCTTCATGGTTCAACGGTTAATTAATAAAATCCCTTGTTTGGGATTTGGCCTGTTACAGTAATAAGTCAAATTTGATGATCCAATCTTGGGTTCTGGGGATTTGTGATGGACTACTTTTTGACATTTGATAGACAATTAGTATAAAATAAATAAATATTTAGTTGTAGCCCTGATTTATATTCTTCCGTACTCACACAGACAGGAGCCTATGTATGGACTGTGGTCTAAATCATGTGATCCCATTTCACACAGCATATCTCCTTGCTTACTGACATACATGCATGTGTATGTGTGAACATGTACATTCATATGGAGTACTAAAACTATGTAGAGAGATAACACATAAATAAGACTGAAATGTGAAATATAAAGGCAGCAGAAAAGTCAGGATGTTTTCATCTCCACCCACCATGTGTATAGGCGTGCTGGTCAGATCTCGCTCGGTGACCAGTCGGTCCTGGTCTGTGACGTACAGGCCTTTCTGGGCCAGGGCCTGGATGACGGCGTTGTGTCCCAGTAAAGGTTTGACAGCATCGCTGCGGAGGATCAGGCTCCCTGCCCGGCAGTAGAGCTCTGCAGACTGGAGCAGGCAGGCCACTGGAGGCTTCAGGTGCTCCTGGTTGTACTGGTCCCTGTATAAAGGCTCAACCAGCTCCTCTGGAACCGCATCTGATGGGAGAGAAAGATACAGAAAAGGAGAGAGGATATGGGTTACAGTTGGATTTTACAGCTCCATCTCTGCTGAGACACCACCATCCACAGAGAAGCCAACAGTGAATGCATGCAGGCAATAAAAAAGCTGATGCTATTCTTTCTATATTTCACCGCCTTTCTTGTTGTTGCCAAGGCTTCCCATAGTGCATTGTAGCTCAGAGCCTCGCCTTCATGGCCACAACCAGCTCAAAGCTTAACATACACATAGAATAACAAACCCCCAGAAAAGATGTTACAGAGTACACCACGAAACCACCCGAACATCATCATGAAAACGTGGAGGGAAGTGAGTTTATTTCAGCCATAAAGGTCAGTTAGCGGTGAAAGTTAGGCTTCAGGCAGAGCTTCCACCATCACAATAATAGCACAGCAATGTCATGTGTGTTTGGTTGGTGCTTATCTTCCTGAAGATCTTGTGAGCACAAAGCCATGGTGTGTGTGTGTGTGTGTGTGTGTGTACGTGTGTGTCAAATATAGTGTACTGTGTAGCCTTTATGCAGGTAGCTCCAAGTGTATGTTACAAAGCATAGAGTACCTTCTAATCCTGTTACCTCATGCTGTAAATCTGATTTGAAGATAATAGCTGGGCACACACACACACACACACACACACACACACACACACACACACAGAGCTACAGCGCTTGGACTCACTCAGTCTTCTCTCTGTCTTTTTTCACCATACTATGTTGCTGTTAACCACATGTTGTGACTCAAAGTTTTACTAAACTAGTCATCAGTCTGTCAGTGAATGACATACTCCATCTACTGTATGCACTTCAATCCTGTGTGTGTCGCTTAAGTCAGGCAAAACCCTAGTATAGGAATGTGTGTGTGCGTGTTTATAACACTGTGTGCTCCAGTATGAGTGTGTATTCCTGGTGTGTGGGGTCATTTCCTCTCTGCCTGCGTCTGAATCACACTGACGGAAACAAAGGACACTAAAGGAATCTGTCTTAAAGGTACAGCTGTATGTTCCTTAATCCTTCAAAATAACACTGTTGAAGCAAAGGAGCTCAACAAAACAACATAGTAAAATTAAATATTTAAAGTGCAGTCCTGAAACGAAACAAAAAAATCCACTAAGCTCGTGATAAAACCTCTGCAGTTTTCCAGCGGCTGTGGTTGGTGCAGCCCTGTCATAACCCTGCACTGGGTGATGAAAAGAGATATTTAAAGCGGCAGGCAGATGTTGAACCACGTCAACATCTACTTTACAACAAGCCCTCCTACGTCTAGTCACAACCATTAAATTGATCCAATTTCTGTCGGAATGGCAATAAAGCTGATTAATGGAGCTGTACGAAAAGGAAGCTTTGAGGTTAATGTAAAAAAAAACATAAAAACAAAGGACAAGCATCCTAGTATGGCAGAGAGAGCAAGTTTCTCTAGAGTTCATGAAAATCTGCCTTGTCAAGTAAAAACCCTCTCCTTTGTGTTGGCCATCAAAGAGGAAACAGACAGGAAGTAGCTGCCACAGGAAGCCCAGGCACGGAGAAGACTGCTCCCCCCGGAGACCCTCCGGCATCACAGCTCAGCATACACAGCGTCACGGTCAGCAGTGTTTGTCTCCGCTGCCTAACTGCTCTTTGTTTAAAAAACATCCAGTCAGTGATCTGGGCTGCCAAGTGGTTATGACAGAGGTTAGATTAATAGTTTATTAGCTTTACTATACATGTTGTTAGTACATGTTATGGGCTCATTACTTTAAACCTGCAATAACAGATTCTTTGGCTATGAACACTGACGTATTACCACCTGGTGAATCTAAGTCCAACTTTCACCCCATTTTAGCTCTGTTTTAGTCTCCACCAACTGTGTACTGTCTGTCGTTTGGTGGCCTACAGTCGGTTTTCTAGTGAAGACATGTGCACAGTAAACACAATGGTATGGCTTGAACATGATACAAAAAAGAAGGGTAAAAAAACCTAAAAGAAAACAAGATATCCAATATTTATTTACATTCCTGCACTCTATGCTAAATAAGATAGTGGACAGCATGAGCTAGCTTTTTATGTCAAAGCACAGCAACATATGAAACACAAAGCCATGAAAATCACAGCACAGCTGTGAGCTGATCAAAGCCTAAAAACCACTTCACTTCACATACTTCAAGGAGTATGTATGTTTTCATTCAGGCCGATCGCTACACCATCTGACTTCAATGACCAGATTCCTCATAGCGTTAGAAGCAAAGCAGCATTCATTACACTGAAAACTAGATTAAATACTCTCGTAGCCCTCTGTGGTTGTTTTTGCTTTGTTTCAAGTGATACCGATGGAGTTGAAGATGCATGTCCATCCATCCGAGACCGTCTTCTCTTTTGCGAAAAATCATTCCAAAGGTTCAGATTTTGTTCAATTTATACTCACAAATTTGCTGTTGAGTGCAATTATACCGACACTGGAGTCAACAAATGCCAGACAGTGATCAGTAACCACCAGCTACATTAGTCTAATGCTGTTAATGTTAAATACTTCCTCCACTCAAACATGTGTTCTGGTTAAAGTTACTTCACTGGGATGTTTGAGCTTCACTTGAAGTGTAGATTTTGACACCAGACAATTTTTTTCACATTCATCTGCAGAAAGTTTCTCCGTGCTCACCTTAAACCTGAATTTAACACGTGGACGTGGGAACATGAGTTTGTCACATAGTGGACTAGTTTGGAAGCCAGTCATATGCAGCTTGAAACTTGAGGACACACATCTGAGAATGGACATCTTGTATCCACTAGTTGAGCTGAACAACATTTGTATATTCATAGATTCTGGGTATTTCAATAAGAGAGAGGGAGAAGATGTCATTTCAACAATATTCAACAAGTAAATGGAACCATTTGTGGAGAACCCATATAGGACACAAGTACTTTATGTGTCTTAAAACAGGCTCACAGTGGTGTTGGTCCTCTGCTGCCACGCGCTCCATTTTGTTACAAGTTCATATGATGACAACACACATCAGCACAAACATGTGCTGACATTCATTACACACCCACTCGCAAAACTCCATAAGCATAAATGTCAGTCCACTTCCTAAAACAAAGCATCTTAAAGCTCACTTGTTTCCTTGTTTCTTGTTGATTCTTTCACTTAATTCTGCTTTCTTTTCTAAAATGTCCTCTTTTAACCCTCACCTTTATCTTTCTGGAAATCACTCTGTAACTTCTGTTTTGCTGAGCGCTATAGGAATATTTGTGCTTCTTTGCTTTGTGTCTGCTTATGCAAATCCATCTCTCTGATTTTCCGCTGCAAACTTTCAGCCGATGAGAAAGCTGCTACATCTGAGCATCACCAGACTCAAACCATCGCTCATCCGTCCAAATTAGGCCAGACGAGGCTCTGAGGACCGGCCATGAATTGGGCCACAGTTCTCGACGGTGCTCGGAGCTGAAACTGTGTCACTGGAGGGACGGATGGGAAAAAACAAGCAGCAGCAGTATGTTAACAGCCGCAGGTCTTGTTGGACTACGAATGGCTGTCTCACATGTTGCTGTCCGCTGCCTTGGGTGTCCCTCCACTGCTTCACGCTCTCTGAGTAAAAGAGTCGTGTGCAGCCACTGTTGGATCAACGGTGGTGTTTCAGAGGTCTGTCTTTTGATCTCCCTCCTTCTAGGCGCCCACTCAGGGACTCGGGGAGTGCTGTACGTGGAGGAGCAGCCGTTAAAGGCATTCATTAGGAGCTGGAGTACATTTTTCTGGGCTGAAAGCACGCTGGAATTACCCTTCATGAGGGTAGGCCGCCTGAGCTGCCTCCAAACCACACTGAGGACGGGAGACAGGCCAGAGCTCGGACACATGGAGCCACATATGAAGACTCATAAATGACAACATAACTAATGTTACTGAGAGGAAAACAGCAGACTGTCTGTAAACTGTTATACTGCATGCAGCTAATACAAACAGGAAGATATTTGGTCGATTAGTCGATCTATTAATTGATCAACAGAAGCTTGGTTAGCAACTATTTTAATAATCGATGAAGTCCATGATGGATTTAGTCATATTTCAAGCAAAGATACAGAAAAATTCTCTAATTCTAGCTTCTCAGGAGTGAGGATCTGCTGTTTCTCTTTGTCTTATGTGATAATAAACTGAATATCTTTGGGGTTTGGACTTTTCCTCCAACAAAAGAAGACATTTTAAGGTGTCACTGTAGGTTTCACGAGAGTGTGATGGGTATTAATCACTATATTGTGACATTTTATAGACAAACAGACTGGTTGACTAACGATCGGCTTTCTTCCCTCATCAAATGTGACAGTGAACAAAATATTTTTAGGGTTTTGGTTTGGTCAAACAAAACAAGCCATCATAAGTTGCCACCTTAGGCTTTGGTACAGTGTGGTGAGCGTTCATCGACATTTGGATTCCATATTTCAGAGCATTTAATCAAAAGGCTCAAGATTCAAAACAAACAGGAGGAAGTCATTAAACAGCCACAGCACAGGCTGCGATCAGTTTACCGTTTGAACAAAATGACACACGTGGCTGCACTTCTTGCACTTGTTGACATGGTGTCTCTTTGTGGTGTTTGCCCTGCTGCAGACCAGCCACTGCCATCAACTCTCTATCCCTTTCCCTCGAAAATGCATTTAAATCTAAGTGAGAAAGTAATGGACAGACTGATGTCAGCCGCAGTCCGAAACTTGAGCTACAACAGAGACACAGTGAAGTCCTCACATCTGCTGACCAGCCATCAGACAGTAAAGGCTGACAGTGAAGATCTGTGGTTACATAACATGTGTGGTCTGACTTCTGCAGTGGGAATAATTAGCAGGAGGCATGCAACAGGTTAAATCGGTGACACTGTGACATGAGCAGCCATGGAGCAGATTTGACCAATGAACTCGAGGTAGAGGCTGTCATATGATGAACACTGCAATGTAAACACAAATACACAGAAGCAATCACTGAGCCTAAAATCTCATATAGTTTGATACTCCTCACTCTGTGGGTGCAGAGGACCAATGTGGGCCTATCTTTGGGAGGCATTTTTCTATCCTACTGCTGCTGGGAAGTTTTTATTCATAACAACAGGATTGTCAGTGACAGTGAGAGTCTGATTGTTAAAAAAATAGTCCCTGAAGCACCTCAGCATCAGTCCACATGTTAGATGATTATCTTAACCATGTTTTCCACTTATCTAATCCAGAGATGAGAACGATTAGGAGGCGCCACCTACCCGAGCCGAAAGCCTTGGCCACCAGCCACGTCAGGCTGCATGATATCTTGGCCCTGGTGAAGTCATAGTGGTCGAAGCTCTTGATGGCGGGGACGATGAAGGTCCGTCTCATCCCCCTGTCCTCTCCCGCATCTCCCATCTTCCCTCGGTCAGGGTCCCGCTACGCTGCAGCTGGAGGATCAGTCAGCCTGAGGAGCTCCTCCTGACTGCGGATGACATCCCGTCCAGAGGAATTCAATGCAGCAAAATTTCCCCTTCTCCAGAAAAAAAAAAAAAAAAAAAACTTTGAGCGTGGCCTGATTGTTGGAGAGCACGACGAGTGACCAAATTGCGCTCCTCGCTTACATGAGCACCATCCTCAGCCTTAAATGCCCCGGTGTTTCAGTGATATCCTTAAACCCTGGCGGCAGGGCGCAGTTTAGGAGCAGGGTTTCTGAGGATTTCCTCCATTCCCAGGCGTTATTATCCTCAGGGTGTCCGACATAACGGAGCAGCTGAGCGGCGGAGGAGGAGGACGGCCACGGTACGACGGCCCCAGAGACACACATTAACTACAGACACTGTCTCTGTCCATGTTCTTTTCTTCCCAAACTGTTTTTCCCCCCTCTCTCTCTCTCTCTCCCTCCGTCTCTCTCTTCTCTGCGCTTTTCCTGCCGCACCGATCGGAGGATAGAGCGCACTGCGCATGCGCGATCCACCCACCCAGTCTATTCATCCTGACAGGAGTCACCACAATGTGAAACTCACCAAGGTGGAGTTAGCTGGCAGCAGGATCTCTGACTAAAGCACAGTGTGCTGTTTCCATGGAGAACCGGAGAGAGAAACACTTTTAAAAAAAATAATCACAGAAAATATCTGCAACAGTATCATTCAGCGGATTCACAGACAGTTGAACATTTTGCAAGAAAGAAGAAAAGCAGTGGCAACAAAGTACCTGTACTCTAGTACTGTACACATTTAAGGTCCTTGTGTTTTTCCTCAGTATTTCCATTGTATGCATCTTTATATTTCTACTCCTCTACTTGAGAGAAAAACAGTGAAGGCTCATGTTTACTCCGCTAAATCTGACTGGCAGCTTTAGTTCCTTCTCAGATTACATTGTCCAAATTTGGTGATCCTGAATTTGATTTTTTTTTTTTAAGATGAATTGAAGGATTGAGTGTTCCTTTATGTGGTGAGAATATTCTCCTTCTTCTTAAGCCAAATAAATGTAGTTTAAAAACCAATTGGTTCAGATGGAAAATGGTTCATTATAAAGCTGAAAACAGGCCATTTTTTCTGAGCTCATAAAAAGATGATTTCTTAAAGATGCGTGGTCCTCACAGGACAGCGATGCTACAAACATATGATGATCTTATAGACCATGATGCATTGCTGTAGATTAAACAAACCAACAATACATAAACTAGTTCAAATTTTCAAAACCGTAAACATCTACAGCAGCAAAATGTAATATACACATTAATGCAGCAGTGATATTAATCCAAAAACATCAGATATAATAAAAAAAAGCACTGACATGAAACACTTTACTGCACAATCAATACTTTTACTTCTGATAACACTTTCACACTTTTACTTAAATATGACTAAGAAGTAAAAAGTAAGACTTTTGCTTGTAGTGGAGTATTGTTGATCCTTTTACTGAAGAACATACCTCTGCCACAGAAGAAGTCATGAATACACTCATTCTATATACATTTTTTTATTTTCACTATTTGCATTTTGCAAAACTTGAGACTTTTAAACCATCATACTTCAAAGGGAGATATGTTTTATCTGATGGCTGCAGTCCATCAACATTAGATAAGCCTACAAAATACTGCTGTTTCCTAATAGAGGATGCCATCACAGACTCTTTTGTACAGGAGACAAAATAATAAAAGGGACACCCTGGTCCCACCTGGTTTGTAGGGGAGTGTCCACATGCTGAAATAGCCGTGCACCTAGATACAGCTGAGTTTAGGCTGAATTAGGTCGCACACACACAGATACACAATAAGTAAGAGCCAGTCTGGGGTGTTCGCCTGGCTGATATACAAGAAGTGAGTCTGAGCCAACAGCATGCCCCCAGAGCATGTGACACCTATAAGGATACAGACTTAACCTGGTCATCCATATCCTGGAGGTAGTGTACATGATTTTAACCTGACACAGACAATATGACACATTTCTTTATTTTAGCGCCTGAATTCAACTGAACCATTAAAAATATCAAAATCCACATAATCACTAAAATTATATCAATTTCAATACCAAATGTTATTATTATTATTCAAATATTTTAGTACTTGTTCAGTTGTGACAACAGAAAAGTAAATGTAGTAAAGAAAACAGAGCACATAAAGACTTAAAGTGACACTTATGGTATGGTGAAATTTGAATAAAACACCTCAAAAAATAAGTTACAAAGTGCATCAGACAAACACCACATGAGGACAGACAGATGCTTGTCCTCATGAACTACTCAAAGCAAACGGTCAGCGTGCGGATATAAGAAAAGTGGATCAGCCCTAGCTAAGCGTGAACTTGAACTGATCAGGAAAATCTTAAAAGTTAATTTTATTATTTATTGACAACTATGTCTCTAACATTTTGTTAACAGCCTGCTGCTGTTGTCTTCTGTAAATACTGACAGGGCAGAGAGCGACAGTGGTTCAGAAGAGATGACAGAAAAGTCTAGGTTGACTTTTTACAGTTACACCATCACATGTGAACCCATGTGAACACTTGGAAAACACAAAAACTGAGACTTAATCTCCTGTTCCTTCAGATACCTGAGCAGCATTGCTATGGAATATCCCTGCAATCCAAAGATCCAGTGAATGGCAATGAGGAGCTTTGAGGGTTGTGGGACAGCACTGCTCCCTAGTGCCTGAAATGGGATCATACAGCAGCTTGAAATCAGGAAGTATACATCCCATCTTGGTCAATAGATGGCAGTCCTCTGCCGTATATCCATGTGAAACGCTCCAGCTCTGCTCGGCAGACTGTCTGCACTGTGTTATCTCTAAGATGGCCCTTAATTGCCTTTTTGACAGTTTTATTGGCTTTTCTTTCCCCAACAGATTTAAATACATTGAAACGATCTGCAGCGAATGTCCCATAGTGGGTCTAACAGAGATGACATTTTAGTGTTCAGAGAACATGATCATTTCTCACATTGTCTACCAATGCAGTGGTTCAATTTCATCTTTAAGCTTATTGCTCTTCATCCTCTCTGTGCATTGAATCATCATTGCCTGCACCTCCACCCATGTCCACAGTCATTTGAGAGTCATTACCAATCATAATATACTTAGCATTTTCAATATGAATATTTGGTTGTTGTGGCCACCAGGCCCTGCCCTCGCCGCCATGCTGTTCTGGTAGCACGCCACCGCCAAGAAGAAGGTTTTGCGTCATTAAAAGGTTGAGGTTCTCTCTCTCCAGCAACTGTGCTGTTTTACACTCTCTGATTAGCTGCCTTTGGTGCAGGTTTAATTGCTTTAGCCTCTCTTGTCTGTTCACCTGTCTTGTCACTGTCTGCTCTTGAGTCCAGATTGTCTTTTGTGTTTTAATCCTTGAGGGAGACAAAAACTTTTGTAATTTTTTCTCAAAGCCCTTGCTCTCATAGAGCGGAACGATAGTCTGCAAAACCAGAGGGATGCTCTGTCTGGGAATGCAGTTCTCCTGTGGCAGCAGAGGGATAACGGTGTTGCACTTGTGTTTCTTGTTGATGGAGTTGATAAGGGCAGAGTTTGTCTTCATCTCCAGCATGCCAGTGTTGAAGTTGCAGGTGAGCAGCAGGAGGGTAAAGGCTGAGTGGTTGATTGCGTCCTCCACGCACCTCAGAGTGCTCTTTCCAGGGATGGCAAAGTCCTCCGAGAAAGTTGCACCTTCAAAACCAATGACCGTTTCCACTTTCTTCCGAATGCTCTCTGCCATATCTGCATCCTCTGGCGCATGCAAGATAACAAATGCATAAAATATTGCCTCTTCCTCCTCTTCTGCACTGTTACTCTCACACATTTCATTTGGAACTGGCATTTTGGGCAGAAAAAAGTTTGTTGCAGTGGGCAGTGCAAAGTTTGGTTCAGTGGTGTTTTGGGTGGTTTTAGTCTCATTCTGAGTGAGAAAACTGTTCAACTTACTGCTCCCTGCAGCTAATGTTTCATCCATCCTTGAGTGTTTCCCTGTTCCAAGCACAGGAGGTTCAAGCTGAGGCTCTTCAGATGTCTGAGATTGCCCAGGTGCATTTTTTGCTTCAGGTTTCCCAACAAGGAGGACAGGAGCATTTAGTTTGGATTTATCTGATGTTTCTGGAGTTGTTTTGTTGTCTTCAAACAAGGCAGTTGGAGGAACACTTATCTCTAGATGAGTGGGGTATGAGGGCACTGAGGAGCTCGCCTGCAGTGGGCTGGGCAGGCTGCGGGCTCTCTCCAACTGATCTTGGCACAGAGTAACTTTTAAAGTTGTTTTTCCTTCATTCAGGCTGCTATGAAGATCATGGTAAGAACCTGACTTGAGATCTGTGGGGGAACACATCCACTCTGCACACTGAGGCCCACAGACATCTTTAGCTTCCTCCATGAGCCGATCATACTGCAGGTCTTCTGGATTGCTTGGCTTTTGGTTGTCACAGGAAAGGGCTCTCTTATACGCCAGGTTTCTCAGAAGTGGCTCACACAGCCTCTGTTCGGACAAAACTTTGAAAACACGGGCCAACACTGCCAAAGATTCTCCTGCAAACTCTTGAAAATGGCCACACTGAATGCCAAAATCTTCCAGTTTACCTCCACTCATGTGCCACTTTTCAGCCAGATGTTTGGCAAGACAGTTGTCCTTCAGCGTCTGGAGTTTGTTCAGGGCTTGCGCCTCCTTCTGGAGAATGATCAGACACAAGGCGTGTATGATACTATCTTCAGGAGACTCACCCAGCTGGTATGTCAGACTTACAAGTCGCTCTAGCGGTGATTTTACTAGTATGTCAAAAACATCTCTCGGCCCTGTCCCTGGATTTTCTTGTTCCCCGTGACTCATTTTCTATTTTACTCGCTACTCAACCTCCAGCCTTTGACAGAAGCTGATAAGATCACATGTGGCTTTCCAGCATATTCTTCATCATTTCTTCAAAAACTTGTAGACGAGAGACGTGCACAATTTCATCGACATTCTTGTTTCTATAAAGAGATTTTTAAAAAAAACATTAGAAGTTATGTTGTCATCATGACATAGTGAGAAGATTTTTTCTTTGTACTAGAAGAGGGCCCTGGCTGCTGCAGTAAGGACCGAGCCTTGTGGTTCACACCCCACCAGGTGAGCTAGTGAGGCGCCAAAGCCTGTATGACTTACCCTGATGATAGATCAAAGTTTGTCATTCTTCCACTGAGCTCCAACTGGCCTTTTAAACTGATCTTCTGACACTAAAACAAGCAAAAACATGATGACAGCTACTCACCGGCATGGTGTTGAGCTCCAGGTGCCATAAGATTAAATAGAGCTTTTATCTCAGCTCAAATAAGGAAGTCAGTCAGGTCTCTTTTCCAGCTCCAGTTCAGTAGAAAACTCTTTTCTCTAAACAGGAAGTTCTTGGTTGGAAGGAGTTCATTTGAAGCCGAGCACAGAACATCATTTAATGCGGAGACTCTTGTCAAAGTTTTAGTCAGGTTTATCTGTAGTCGTATCATGTGAGTAGTAGGCCTCCAGCAGCCTACACTTTAGCAGAACACAATGATGATGTCACAGCTTGTGAAGTAAGGGAGCCCATGAAGGACAAAGGACAAAAACAGGAAGCAGCATTCATGACTACAAAAAATATAGTCCTTCACTTTACCGAACAAGTTAACAGATGTTACATTATGCAAACATTCACTGTGTACTTTGTGACATTGTCAACTTTAGTATACTTCACGCAACATTGAAAAGCTGCCAAAAAATCACTTGTGACGAGTGTGGAAGTCTTTGGCTCCACAATAGGCCCAGAGGAGAGAAGAATTCTGGCTTTTCTCCCTCTCTGCTGAGAGGCAAGTGTATTTTTATCCACGGAGGAAACCTCCAACCCTGTATTTACCAGGGGTGGGGTCACAGCAGGCAGAGTGCAAGCCAACATCAAATCCCTCAATGCAGTGCAGACAGAGAGCCTCTCTGTTCTTACTGCTGAGTGCAGTGTGATATGTTTACTGTATGACCACCTCTAAGGGATTAAAGTAACTCTATAGGAAGTGTGGTTTCTACTGTATGTCTATTATAGCATTGGCATGTATATGCCTTTACAGAATCAAGCATCACATTCAGTTGAGCTGTATAGCACATACCACCTAGACCACAGCTCTGCTGTTTTTGTGTGTGTGTCTGTGTGTGTGTATACGTATATATAGTATCGGCTGTATGACCTGGGAAGGGGTTTCATAGCATTATATCACATCTGAATCCTTAATATTAAATCCCTAATAGAATTGTTTGGTGAGCAATGAATACATCTCTTAGTGGAAAAAAAATATGTTGTTTTGTTGTTTTATTTCCAGTCAGTAGAGATTCAGCTGTGCTGATGCTGTGCAGGGCTTTCACCTCCTATTTTGTCACTGATCTGTGACATTCACTAACCCTGTCCTGACTCATTTTTCCTTTTGCTGCGAGGGGAAACAATGTTTGCTCCTCACTGGGGGGCTGTGCCGCAGCTGCAGAAGCCACAGAAGCAAAAGTAAAAATAACACAGTCGAAATTATATTAATTCCACTTTATCATTTAACAAGTATCAGTTTAAAAAATCTTAATCTTTTTCTTCATTTAGCTTAAGCAGAGGCGGTTGTTGTACAGAGTCAGATGGGTTACAGAACGGTCGGGTGAGTACTTGTCTTTCTCAAGATATAAAAATGTCTACATAAACATGAAGGACAGTAGATAAATATTTTAGCAAGAGATATGTCATGACCCCATTAGTTGTAAGTGCCCTCTAGCAAATATTGCATTTAGCAGTTGTTTTGTTGACGTTAGTGACGTCTGTCTACATGTTTCATTAAGGCAGCCCGCCATGTTCAGTCCATCAGTCTTGCAACCAACTGTGTTACTGAATTAACATGTGTTTGTGTTGTATACATCGCCATTTTCCAATTTCACTTCTATCCACATTGGCTATGTCCTTGTTCCACTAAGTCATTGAGGTTTTATATACGGTACACGATTAAACAAGTTGTGCCACTTCAATACTGTTCAGTATTATTTTTGGGATATTTAGGAGTGGGGTGTTGGGGTTTTCTGAGTCAAGGAAAGGGTGCAAAGAAGGTATTAATAACACTGAGGAGGATCTTTCTTCCCCTGCCTACCCCAGAAAATTCCACACAGTCCCTAACTATAGCCATGATATGCACATAAATTTTCTTATGAATGCTCTTGCACCATATATGCCCCAGTTGACCTCCCTAACACACACACACACACACACACACACACACACAAGCAGATGCACACACACTCTGCTCCAAACATGAAAGCGCTCACACAAAAAAACAACACACACATCCACACAGCCTCAGGATGATCCTCAGTCAGTTACATAACGGACTGCCAAACGTCCATCTTTATTGAGGTCAGCTCTTTTAACGAGAGACACGCTCTCCCAGCAGCTGTGTTAGTCAGCCTGGCGGTAAATTTGCCTCCACCTACAGGCAAAACATATAGCAAGAGACTCTGTCAGTTCGTGGCTTTGTACAGCTTTGGTAATGGTGTTTGGAGCAAATGCATTCTGACCTCTGCTTGTTTTTTTGGCAAAATACTGCATTGTTTCAACACAAACACATGCAACTCTCTCTTCACATAGTTTATTACGCAGATGCGTGTGTCTGTGTGTTTGTGAGTGTGGTTGCTGTCCGTGGGAGAGAGCCCTGAGGGAGACACAGAGGGGTCACATATAAGAGGCTTTAGGGCAGACAAGTGAAAAGGAGGCCCTTTCTTGGACGGAGACTACGGATTAGGATGAAAGACGTATGAGTGGGGGATGCTCTCTCTTTTTTATCTGTCTCACATGCTTGCTGCATCTCTCTCCCACATTCTGCATCATGTCTATTCAAAACGAGCAAGAAATAAAGAGGACGATACAAAGACGGATGGAAGATGCAGATAGGGAGATACAAAGCCAAATAGATAAGATAGCGAGATAGACACTGAGCTAAAAACACAAACGGAGACCTTGACAGATCGATAGCCTCTTTAGAATTCAGTTTGTGAGAGGCCAAGAGAGGCCATGCAACGTGCTGCTCTTTTCCCAGCCACTTGATTCGTCACACATGCTAAGAGAATTTAACACACTCGCCTCTGGCAGGCAAATATATGCTTCACACACATGTACATGTGAAGACATACAGAGATACAAGGCCATGCACTCATTCAATCCAGCGTCCACACCCATGGGTCGGCCTCTATTGAAACGCGGAATGAAACACCTGCATTACAGCCACAACTGCACTCAACAGGGAGGTTTTGCATTTTCTTACATTCCCTACACTTACGCAACAGTGCATTTTGTTCAAATACAATAGAAGTTATGTATGGATGGTTGCAGCTTTAGGTAGCCTACATGCATTGAGCTGATCTCAGTCCATGCGTGAGCTGTGTATCAAAGCAAAAATAACCCTGGCTATCACATACTGAGGCTAGTTTATGTTGTTGACAAAGCGAGCCAACAGATCTGAGTTAATGTGACAGTTAACTAGCATTAATTCAGGAGCAAAGGTAAATGAAGCGGGCCTGCGGACACGACAGGGGAGTTCAGTGTAGATGGGAAGACGTGTGTACTGTACCACACTGGACCATGCTTGGGTGAGCATGTAGGCCATGCCAACAACAATGCATAATACAGCCTCTGGTGATGGGGGATGCATATGCACACACACAGCACCCCCACCTCACCTCACATATACACACGCACACACACACACACACACACATGCACACACATGCACACACATAGGCATGCGCACACACAAACACACACAGAAACTCACACGCATGCACAGACATTGACGGTGATGGGGCATGGAGCAGTTTATGCTCATATCAAAAGAAAGTCTTTGATCAGTGTGACAGGAAGGGCACTCGCCCCAAAGGAATTAGCTAACTCTTGTCTTGCAAAAGCACATCCAAAATAAATCAGGCATGTTTGCATTTGCAGCAGAGGAGAGAGAGCGTCTGATATTTAATGTCATTAATATGCTAAATGTATGAATATGATTTGTTCCAGTTCAGCGTCCAGAGTAGCATGTCCACGAGTGGCGTGATAACCATAAAGAGAAGAGTTCGCAGAAATTCAGGTTGCATGTATAATCCTCTCCATTTAACAGCTTGTTAAGCTGCACAAGCAATTTACATACGGCTTTTAAATTAACGCAACCTCTGGTTTTATTTCTCCTGTAAAAATATAATAAAAACACATTGTTTCTGACATGTTGAGGACTGTGTGATGGATTTAAGATCTTGCTTATTTCTACCTTTGAGGTTACAGCAGTTTGTCACCGATACAACTGAATTACTGTATTACATTTAATATTTATCTGACATTGTGTATTTATCATTTATTTTGTTATATATTTTTAGAAATATGCTTACTTCCTTTCTTGAGGCTTAGATCTAAAAATGGATACCACTGTCATATCTCTGTGTTCATTATGAAGCTATCATCATCAATAAATCTTAATAATAAAGCCCTTTAAAACAAATCTGTGACTTTGGGCTGTATGGTTAAAATTGACTTGATTTGATTTGATAAGTGTTAGCTGGATCTCATTTTAGCCAGTGAGAAAAGTTGCTTCAGGTTTTTAGAGTCATCCACCCGTTCATAGGCTTGTATAGAAGAAGAGAAAAGAAGAGGAGAGGAGTAAAAACCACCCGTTGTATCAGAAATGAACAGAACTAAAAAAAATAAAATGGACTCAATCTGGCTGCACTTGGCGTTAGAATAGTTGCCCATCCAAAAGCCCATGCCCAATCCCCCATGTCACTTTTGTCCGTCTCCAGGCCCTGCGGATGCTCTGCTTGTATAGCAGATGCACATAACCAAAGGATGTGAGGCATGAAAGCAATGGGAAATTCATTACATATTCCTACCCCCCTCCGTTCACCATAATCACCACAATTAGCAGACATCTGCAGTGACTCCAAAGCTGGGAGTGTATTCAAGCAATCAGAGCAGCTTCACCGACAGCACTGACTGCAGCCCCCTCTGTGATGGGCCTCATCCTGAAGGGAAGCATTCCATTAGAAACTCAGTGATTAATTGAGACGGAGAATTCGCTCCTGGCATCGAGCAAGAATGAAACCCGACAGGAGGCATCCATGATGGCAAAGTTGAACGCAGGGTTGGTGGAGGTGGTCCGGACTTGGCGGGGACTGTGCCATACAGTTGATGATGTGAGATAAGGCACTCACGCTGTGTTTGCAATTAGCTGTATGAGAACAGTTACTAGACAGCAGCTATATGAAGATTTCTGACCCATCAAGTAAACAAAACCTGTGTGTGTCTAATTATAATCCAGATTTTATAGCTACTTTCATTTGGGGGCAAATGAAAACAAAAACAAAAGGCAATTGGTGGTGATCGCTATTGCTAATATTCCCTGTTCTCTTTAGAAGACACATGGTATCTGGATTCCTTATCTGGATACTTGCCTTAAGCACTATAGCTCTGTATGTTGGGGCTGTGCGCATTAGCTTAGCTCGATAAATGTATCTCATATGCAAGGTTTAACTGCTGAAACTTTAACAGTATAGTTTGACATTTCAAAAAATATATTTTTTCACTTTCTTGCTGAGACGTAGATGAGAAAATTGAAACCACTCTTGTGTCTGTTTGGTAAATATGAAGCTACAGCCAGAAGCCATTTAGCCTAGCTTAGCATAAGGACCGTCATAAGGTAGCAAAATCTGCCTCTAAAACTTGTTTAGTCTTCAGTTTTTATATGAATTAACCAAACAAGGTACACTGTGTTAATTGTGTGTTTAGAGGTGCTGGTAGGTGGATTTTTGTTAGCTGTTTGCTAACTGTTTCCCCTGTGCCCAGTCTTTGTGCTAAGCTAAGCTAACTGGCAGCTGTCTGACGCTTAACAAGAAAAAGAATAAGCGTAGTTCCTAAATTGTGAGACTATTCCTTTAAAGCATTCCTGACGCGATAATTCCCCAAAGTGTTGAGAGGCCTACTGTATGAACTCCATCTGTAGAGGATGACAGCATGTTAGACAGCTCATTACTGTAGCAGTTGGAGATGTCACTCTTACTAGGCACAGTATGGCACAGCCGTCGTTTTAAGCCTCAGCTTAATACGTTGTCATGGAAATCAACAGTAGCTCATCGGACACTTCCCATTTGTGTTGAGTCCAGGGCTGGCTTGTGTCTGGTTCACACACACGTATGGACATGAGAGTAAATATGCACATCAGTCTAGCTGACACAGGCAGGGCTGCTCACGGGCCTTGTGCAAAATATGTCACCTTTTTATGAACTAAGCAGACAGACGTGATTCCAGTTTGATGGAAACACATTTTGGAGTTTATCAGATTGATTTCGAGAAGATTTCCCTTGCTAAAGCAGTTATATCATCTTTGGTCCCACTTTCTAACATGGCAGCCTTTATAAAACGTTTGTAAGTTAGCACGACTGTGCAATTTTTGCAGGCCACTGTGCCACAATTACAGGACGGTAGCCCACAATATAACATAACATAAAACATGTACTAATTCTTTATATTTTGGCCCACACTGAGAGCAACTTTTGTGTTGCCAAGTTGTGAAAATTGTCCACTAGTTTATTATTTATTGTTTGTATTATATTTTACTGATTTTGTTGCCCACAAGGTGCAAATTTCCCCGTCGTGGGACTAATAAAGGAATAGCTTATTTTAAATGGTTGAAAAATTGATCCTCTGCAGTATTAAGTACCTTAAGTGGTCAATAGAGGAAGAAACACCAGCTGGAGCAAACAAAAAGTAGCTCTAGTGGCGAATAACTGAAAGCATTATTAAATTATTAAAGTTACAACTTATAGATCAGTCATAAAGACTGCCACATCAGAAAGTTGCGCCAAAAGCTTTAAACCCATGGAAGAACCATATGACCCGTCATTTAAAGTGAAAACACCAAATATGGAATCATAAGGTTTTCACATGATAGCAGTCACACACATAAACTCCCACACGGTTAGATTTGTGAAAGAGCTGTGATTGAAGCTGCGGCTAAATTAAGAGGAAAGAGAGATTAGAAGCTTAAAGGAAATCAAGCCAAGGCTGTTGCTCTCATTTGGATGTTTGAAATTAGACTGAATACTGAATAAATCTAGGTGCTATACTTCTGAGAGCATCATTCCCACCAGTTATGCAAATTAGCCTTCAAATCCACACAATAATCAGATGATGTGCCGCTTTGTTCAGATTTGAGCGTGCTATTTTATCGGTTTAACGGAGACAAGAGTGGAGCGTCTTCTTCCAAAAAAGAGCTAATTTGTGGTCGACGGCCTCTTGACTGTCATAAAATTGTAGAGTCACAATGAAATGGGTGTGATCCTCCACTTGGTGCTTCCTTCCTTCCACTCCAAGGGTCTGGGCCTAATAAAGGCCTGTGTGGTGCACTACAGACAGACTGCCTTTCTGCCATGTGGAGAAATGTGTTCAATCACCATGGCTACCGGTCAGAAAAGAGCCCCCGCTGTGGTTATTAGGATTTCTCTGTCTGCTCACAAACCGGCTCAGTATGCAGGTTAACAGCTCACAGTCTGTATTATGGATGTGAATCTGTGTGTGTTTGGGAGGTCTGTGGGTCAAGGGTGATTTAGTTTTGTAATAACTCCTTTACAGGGGGAATGGTGGAGTTTTTAATTCAAAGCAGCATCTCTAGAAAATGCCTAAAATGGACCGTCCTGGACACCCAACGGTAGCACTGATGTGAGAAGGGGAACATGAGAAAGCTTTGAGCAGTATTGATTCAGCAGAGTACTCTGAGAGCGAGTACCAGAGGATCTGAAGAGAGAATTATC
The DNA here is from genome assembly GCF_042242105.1 of Pempheris klunzingeri. Lineage (NCBI taxonomy): Eukaryota > Metazoa > Chordata > Actinopteri > Acropomatiformes > Pempheridae > Pempheris > Pempheris klunzingeri. The sequence goes on from NC_092026.1 coordinate 7,198,161, forward strand.
CATGCACCATTTCCTCCCCTACTCCTGTGTGGAAAATTCTGCAGTTCCAGCTTTCTCATAGCCTACATACAGCAGAAACACACACACACACACACAGACACAGAGACACACACACAGAGACACACACACACACACACAGACACAGAGACACACACACATGCATGGACGGACACACACATACAGAAAGTCGCAAGCGCACACAGACTTTCTTGATGTTTGATGTTGCGAAATAATGGTTGTTTGATTTATTTATAGTTGTTCCCTTCCATCTGGTCAGTCAGGCTTATTTTATTTTTGTCAAATTGTAATCTTAAAATAGGACCAACATAGAAATAGAAGCTTAACAGAGAAATATACTGCAGTGATGGTGGAAAATTGAGGGTTTTCTCTATGTCACACCAGTTTTTCCTATAGGAAAATGTCATTATGGGGTTATTACAGTGATCCCAGAGGCTATATTAAGCACTCTGAGGTCATTAAAAAGACTAATAGCTGCCACAGACACTCTTGGGTTAACATAAGTGCTCCAATTTGACTGTTTGTCCATAAGAGACTGAATCCACAAGAGATTATTGGGAGCCTTACACTGTGGTGGATCAGTCCACCAATGAAATCTGAATTTCTGAGACACAGGGCATTGTCTGCATATGCCGCTTTGCCCCGAGTATCCTCCTCCTCCTCCTCCTCCTCCTCTACTCCCCACCCGGTTTCTCCTGAATAATACACGAACCCCCCCCCCCATTACCCCCACCCCTCCACCCTCTCGCCCGGCCGTCCAATGGCAGACGCGCATTTTATCAAGCTATCTCCTCTGAGCCAATCCGGGTCCTCCCGGTGATCCCTGTAAACCGGATGCCCTCCCTCCTGCCTCTCAAACAGACGTAATCTGTGGATCAGAGAGGCAGGCGCTCAGTCGGCGTAGAGTTGGTCTCGGACGGAAGTGATGAGAGTGAAAATACCCACTGTGGCAGACTTGAAGAATTCGCATCAGTCCACCTCGACAGGACAGTGAACCCTGCTGTTTCACAAGCAGGGGGTGAAGGAAAATTTTGTAAGTATGCCATCATGTAAAATGCATAAAGTAGAACCTAAAAATAGAGAGGCGCTGTTTTGTTAAATCCAGTAGAATCTGTGCAAACTGATGCTTCTTTAATGTAAGCAATCATCCGAACAAAGTGTGGGTTTTCTGCTGGATATGCACATGGCATGAACGTGAAACTCTGATCTGATGTGATGGGTCTGGGTGGCGCTCAGGACCGAAAGAGGCGGCTTCCCGGCTCTAAAATCGGCGCGTGAGAAACGTGCCAGCGGCCAGAAAAGCGCGTCTTTCATCGGTCTTTTCGTGAGGGCATCCGTGTGACTCGAGGAAAAACGTGATTTCCGATCGCTCTGTGCAGCTCCTTTCTGCGCACTTCAACTTTTGTAGCGCTCCGCGAGACGCATCGATGGTACACAGTGTACAGACAAACGCTGCTTCCGTTGCTCGGAAAGTTTTAGCGATGGGTTTGAACAGCCGGTGCAGCCCAGAGGAATCCTGGTGGGAGCCTCCCAAACAATATAACTTTGATTCATTTCACTCACCAGACAGTCTCCTGTTTCTAGTGGGCCTGAAAGTCGGCGAACACTGATAAATGGTGGCTATTATTTTTCAGCTGAACAATGCGCACCGGCTTTGTGTGGACCATCTGTCATTGTATCGACATTACAGCAGCCCCCCCCCCTCATCGCCTCCCACCCCCAACCCCACTCAAAGAATCCGAGTGAGACACCTGAAGAGCAGAAAACAGACAGCGATCATTCAGAGCCGCCACCCGTCTCTCGCCACGCCGTGACTCATGATGTGATCCGTCTGGGTTGGCTGGGTGCGTAACGTAGCCAAAAAAAAAAAAAAAAAAAAAAAAGAGCAGCCACTGGAACAAAGTGGTGCAGTTACAATGTTGTATGTTTGACGAAGGGCTGCAGTATAACGCACGTCCGGATGTTTTGTGTTTTTTCTTCTTTTAAAAGAAGAGGACAGGAGTCGGAATAGTGCAAGTATGATTACAGGCATGGCTTTGCGCATCCTGAATTCTCGGAAACGGTCTTTGCGCATCTGACTTCCTCCCGGAATTTGGGCCTCCAGCACATGGCAAAAACAGCCACACTGCCATTTTCAGGGTGGGCACTATTGAGAGGATGCACACTGACAAATAAACACACTTGATCACTTAGCATTACACACTGTGCCGGAGGCCTAATGTGCCTCCCAGTTTTGACCCTCCAGGTAGTTTAATGCAGCTGAAATGTGCTTTCCTCAAGGAGACTGTAGAAGCAGCCGCGCTTAGTGTCTCAGCGGGCAGTGCCAAGCTCTAATATGCCTTAAGGTTAATGAGGCAGTCTCCATAAATTGTTCTGCCATTTGGATGTAGTAGGTCTAGACGCTTAGTGCAGCATTACATTTTACTGGCTATGGATTGTACACAGTGCTGTGATGAAAAAACGAAATGCATGGCTTTTTACTGAAAAACAAGCATTCCCTCAGAGTGCATTTCACTGCTTGTAGTTACATTTCTCGTATGTAATCCAATGAAAAAGAAAAAAAAAGAAATCTGTGTCAAGAGTTATGTTAATGGAGAGCTGCATGGTGAATGAGCAGTACTGATAGGTGCCGATGTGCTTTGATAGCCTCACTTCCGTCCCTCTCAGGGCCGAGTTACACATAATTCACTTTGTCCCTCAGGAAGAGAAAAAGCAGCACCCTCACAGCAAAGAACAGCGAATGTCCAAGTGCATATCTCATACTGTGGGGCTTTAATTCAGTTTGGAGTCACTCTCAGAGAGTTATCAGGGTGGGCTGAGTGAAAGGACAAAGCCGCTGTCTTCCTGCTAGTGTTATGTGAGCACACGGGTGGTTGGATGTTGGGTTATCTTGTCTCCTGCTGGAACTATGATCATCTTTTTCATGTCGCTCATTATCACACGTGATGAGTTTCATCAGCTGCACCCCGCAATTACGCCGAGAAGCAACCTGCTATCACAGTGGAGAGGCTCTCAACCACAGATAGCTGTTGTTCCTCCACAGTGACACATCATCTCTTTCTCAACCAAATTCGTTGAACAATCAAAATTTAAAAAAACATCTTCATAGTTTTTTTTTTTGTTGTTAAACTGTAACGTTGTCAGCATCGGGGAGTCCCATCTCACTGCGCCCACCATCACATGACTCCCAGCAGACTCTATATCCTGCCACCATCAAACATTGAACATACAAACGAGGAGGAGGAAAATGCTCCCACACATGCGTCTGCCTCATTCTTTTAAATCATTAAAATACAATATGCAAACTTTTTAATGCATTATTTCTGAGTCATCTGGAAGACATTAAAAGCACATATGCCCAGTGGATAATGACCTAAATTCGGAGAGAGAGAGTTAGACCTAATGCTTGTGCCTTTTTTTTTCTTCCTTTCTTTTTCCACCCCAGACATTATTGTACATCTATGGATCCTCAGCAGTTAATCTTTTATAGCAGCCGCACTCTCACTGTGTTTATGCATTACAGGTAAATGAAGTTAAGGGTTGAATGAGTTCACAGCAGCGGGAACATGTGTCCATATGTGTGTGTTTGTGCTTCCCTTGTATGTGTGTGCACCAGCAGCGCTGGGTAAATGGAAAGGTTAGGTAATGCACCCTGCCTCAGGCACGGCGACATAACTGCCTATCTAGATGAGTGGATGACCTCTGACCTCTTGTCTAGCCAAAGGCTCAGGTCTGCTCAGGTCAAGCCAGGTGGCTTTCAAGAGCCTATTGGTCTGTTCATGGCCACATGACACTTGAACTCTTTCCACTTCAGGACCAAACGTGTTCTTTTGGTTAATTAAGAAACTCTAACAGCTTGTGTGTGCCTGTGTAGATGTGTGTGTGTGTGTGTTAAGAGGTTGGGAAACCTGTTCAAACCACATCTGTGCTTAATAAAGTCCAAGCAGTTTGATGCTTCTTTTGTCTAGAAGTTCACAATAAGATTTTACAACATCCTCTATATGAAATATAACAGATATGCCACTGAGTTGTCAAAGGCAGATTCAGGCCTGCCATTAGACTTCACTCTTAGCTCATTCATGAGACGTTACAGCTGTTGTGTGTCCACTTTAATCGCGAAGCAAAGCAGCCGTAAAACAAAAACATTGCATTAGGCTCGATCTTGTCACATCTGAGAGAAACAGCCTGTCTCAATTCTGTCACAACATGCTCCCTATTGTATCGCCATGCAAGAAACTCCCCGTGGAAATTTTGAAATCTTTCCCATTGTTCCTAAAGGAAAGGGGGCTTTCATATGGAAGTGGGGAACGCCAGGAAATGACAGGCATTCTTTGTGGACTATTTGAAAATAAACTTGTGGGTTCTCGCTTCCCTCTCGACAGCTAAGCAAAAACTAGAAATAAGAAGAGAGGATTATGGTCTTAACAATCCCTCAATGGCATTTTCACTTTCTTACGTTTCCTGCTGCAATTTGTCCCGAAAGTATATTTTCTTATTCAGCGCACTGGAGACATGCCATCAGAGTTTCAGCTAAAGAGCTTTTGTCTAGGGCTTTTCACGCTTTTCTCTACAGTTTCTTGAATGGGTGCATTCTTATTTTCCTCCGTATTTGTCCTTATTTTGCCTTATCTTTCCCCCCTGGCTTTAAACACAACCCTGCTGCTTGAGCTCTGCTTTATGAGGTGTGACAGTGAGGTCTGGCTGCCGAGGCAGGCTGTGTGGACTAAAGCTTTACATTCAGCCGGCTGCGGTCGGGTTTGGGGAGGACTTAAACTCACTTCACCCCTATAGAGTACCTCGTATACAGGAACTGCCTTCATTCTGCTGAGCTGGCATGAAAGTGCAGAATTGGAAGGAGGAAAAAAGAAGGAAAAAAAAACGTTAGACCTGCCTTCCTTCCTTAACCTCAGAGTCCTTAATTGCACACATACAGTTGGTGCCTTTTTAATAAGGAATAGAGGGCGGCACTGACAGAAAAGTGTAAGAAAAGTAAAAACAGGTGGTCATGATTTAATGATGATTTCCAAAATCATAAATAACCTTATTCTTTCAGGGTCTAGGAGTCTGACATCTTTTTTTTAAGTGTAGTTTGGTACCAGGTGTTCACAATTCTCCGCAACTTTGGACAGCTTCCTCCTCCCTCCTTTTGAGATTTAATAACAGGTTTTATTTAACAGGCACCTCTGTCTTAGCTGGTCAGTCTCACCGTACCTCAGATTAACACTCACACCTTACCCCCCCCTCTTCTCTTTCTGTCCCTCTTTCCTCTCCTCCTCCTCCTCCTCGGCTTGTTGTTTTTCCCACCAGGCCGGCGGTAGTTCCCAGGTATTTGACCAGTGTAGCGTAGCCGGGAGGCTGGCTGTTCTGTCCTCTGTGAGACAAAGGCAGCGTGCCTCAAGGAGAGGGATGAAAGGAAACGGGGCTGTGCAGCCACTCCTTTTTACAATGGGAAACCTCCTTAGTTAGGTTGTAGAGCAAATAACCACCTTCTCTCTTCCTTTTTTTAACAAGCAGACTGTGAGAGTGTGTCTTTATCTTTTTGTAGTAGGAAGAGCAGTTCTGTGTGTGTGTCTACACGTATAGATGTGAGTTTGTTTGTGCGTGCAAAGAGGAACGGGCATCCTTTATGTCTACATGGCACGTTTTTAGGCTTTCTCTTCCTTACACCTGCTTAGTTTGAGCAGACAGATGGTGCCTCTTTTGCTGAAGATGCTTCCTGTATTATAGTTTGTTTTTGTTGTGGTTTAAACTGTAAAGAGGGGATTAGAAATTGAGGGAGAGAAGCATAAAAGAAAGCTTTTTAATGATGTAAATGATTCGCCCAGTTTCACCAAAAGTAATTTTTTAGACAGTGCTTGTGCTAGACAGTGCAGTACTATTCAAATCCTGCACCACAATTAAATGATTTAGCATTAAGTCAAATTAATATTGGCAATAAAATGTACCTAAAATACTAAAGTGTTGATATGTTACATGTAAGTTTATTCTAAATCCTTTATGTAATTCAGCTAGCGGTGGATCTACTGATGGAGATTTAAACTCTTTCATCATATTTTAGGAGCTTATCATTTAAAATCTTAAAAAATATATAAAAAATCTAATATTTTCTGCTGAAATGTTATCCAGGGCAAGTTTAAAGTACCGCAAGGTGAAAATTGTAAATAAAACCAATTGCACCTCAAAAATGAACTCATTCACAGCATTTGAGTAAAAGTATTTTGTGACTTTCCATCTCTAGTTTTATTACGGATTTTTCAGTCACATTTCAATGCCTTCGTTATTACGTGTTTACAGATAAGTTGAATTATACACATACACTTGTGTTTTCTGTGTCACCGCTGCGTATCTCAGTCTGCTCCAGCTCACTGGCGCTCAGTCGACTGTTATCATCTCGGGTGGTAGTCAGGGGGAAGGGAGCGGAAGCCACAGGAGTCTTTTATGGCTCCAGCTCCAGAGACAACCTGTTCTCAGACACTTCTCTTCTGGCACTTTTTTATGACATCATAAATTCCTCCATTTCCTCTGACCAGCCCTAGGTGGGTATAAAGGACATACCTGGCCAGTAATTGTCTGTCTGGCTCTCTCATCTGTCAGTCTCCTTCTACTGCTGGTGACTTCCTCAGAGCCAGACTGTCAGACTGCCTGAAGACATTCAGATCGCTTAGATCTGGACGGTGGACCAATAAAAACAGTGGTTTATTTGATGAGTGACAGGGCAAAGAAGGTTTTTCTGGAGTGTGGTATTCTCAGACGCCTTTTACTGCATCTTTGTCGGTCATTTAGGTCAGCGGGGAGAGTCAGCCTGGCACCCACGTTAGTGGCCTCTCTGCGTGCATGTGCACTTCAGACCGACAACAACAGCACTTTCAGACCTGTTGATACCTTTTGTTTGTTGAAGTCCGAGGATGAAGAGCAGAAAAAAAGGGATTAGGGAAAGAAAGAAGAAGAAAGGAGGTTTTTTTGGGGTGTGGGGGTGGAGAAGGAGAAGCCCTGAGGAACATTCAGCGTTCACATTCATCTGATGCTCGGCTGGGGCTCCTCGGGGAGGCTGGAACAATACACGCACCAGCACGACAACATTCCTAGGGGTTAAAAAGGTCAAGGGTCACCCAACGACCCCACCCTGCCAATCAGTCCCAAGGCACTAACTCTGTGCCTTTTGTTTTTGGTTTATGTCTTCGCACTTGTCGAACAGACTCTGCACCTTGTGTTACAATGTGCCCTTTGCTCTCTAATAGACTAGATTGGCACAGAGCATGTTCACTGTTTTATAATGTCTGTTACGTCAACTTTGGCCCAGGTAGTTTAAATATAGAAAGTTGGGGTTGTAAAAAAGGAGATTGTATTTTTTTCTTCCATTGTTGTAGCATTGTAAATGATAGAGAAGAAGATAAATCTGCTACAAGCTTTAATACTTTTCTCTTTTTAAATTATATCTGCAGCCTGTCACATATAATATCCCAGCCAGATGTTTGGCAAACCGAGATCTATATCTGCTAGAAAAGGAACCACAACAAAACAGCCAAGCTGTAATTACCCATATTTTGAATTGATTTAAACTCCACTTTATATAATTAACCCACAAGGGTCAAATATTAGGCCCAGGCCACCATAGCCCCTCAAAGTCATATTTTTCTCCCCTTATGAAAAATCCGGGTTCCGCTTTTTTTTTTGCAACGCCACAGCACACTTCAAATAAAGTCTGAAGGCTGCCATTAAAGTGGAGCACATGCATGTGTAGGCACGGAGTGGCGTGTGAGGCCCCTACAGGCAGACTGCAGGTCTGTTAGTCATTACGAGTGAATGTACAGTATACACAGGAGTGGACATGCAGCTACATTAAAGCCTCGCCCACGGCCACATCAGACCACCCCAGAGACACACCACTGGCACTTCCTCCACCCGCCTCCATCGCTCAGCCTTGGGGGAAGTGTGTTTTGGGATTTCCGGAGGATGCACTGGACATTAATCGTCTGTTGATTAGGAAACTTTTTAGTGAAAATCAGATTAATTGACCTTATGTAATAGATGGTCACACTCTCAGAAAGAATGGTGCTTTTTCCACTGTGTACAATATGAAAATGACTTGCTAGTATATTTCTGTGCCTCTAACTGTTCTGTGTCCATATCTGCTTTTTGTCTTCCATCTGTAGGTGTTCCCATTGTGCTTCCTGATGCCGACTTTTCTGATTCCATGAAGATTTCCATCAGGTATACAGCACATCATCATTAAAACATGTTCATAAAATCCTTAGTTTCTCAGTTACTGAGTATTCACCATGTGTCACATTCTTTTGTCCTCTTCTCTGGTGGAATAACATCACAGAAAGATGACTATAAACCTCCTGAATTTTATCCCGCACACTAAATCGGCTTACAGTAGAGGAAGGAGACATTGCGCTCTATTAGCCGACAGTTAGAAATGAAAGCCTATCTGGCTGCAGCTGTGGAGGAGCTCCGAAGATGGGGACGTTTATTGTCAGGAACAAATAGAGGCCTTTTAATTTTGTCTAGCAGCTGACGCCTCTCCCCACCCACTCCTCCGAAACCGCTTTTGTCAGTAATGTAGAGCGGCCTGCTCAGGCAAGAGCGAGCAACCATGAGAGTTTCATAGCAGGAAAAAAGAGCGCAGGGTTTGTTGGTGATAGGCTTGGGGAGGAGAGGCCCGGCTGTTTGCCATATGATGTAATTATCTGCTATTTCAAAAGATTATCTTCATCCTCCATCAATATAGTGTTTAAATGTGTATATGTACGTGTGTGTGTGTGTGTGTGTGTGTGTCTGTGTGTGATTTGATCTCTGGTTTGAACCCCCCGTGTAATGTTGAGACTCTGTGGCCTGTAGCTTGGCCCCCCATTTAAGCTGGGTTAGCTATGATCTCCCCCCCTTCTAACCCCAATCCCTCCCCCCTCTGTGACCCCCCCCCCCCTTCCTCCCTCACACACGTATATACAGAGTCTCTCAACACAAAAGAAATATTCAGCTGGAGAGAGGGGGTCCCTCAGAGGGCGCAACATTGAACTGGGGGGGATTAAGAAGAAATGGCTGGCTGACACTGGGGTTGCCATGGCAAAGAAAGCACCCCCCCCCACCCTTCTCCTCTCCCTCGACCCTCCGCCTATTTTTCATTTTAGGTCTCATTGTGGGGTGAGGTGTAAGTGTGTTTGTGTGAGAGAGAGAGACTGTGAAGGAGTACGGAAGATGTAATATGGCTTATGAATTTAGTCTCTTATCTGAGCTGCTTCGCCTTGAGAGAAAAGAGACTTCTAGTTCACACGCTGCAGTTCAACATAAGAAAAATCAAGCAGAAAAAGCTCTAAAAAGCTCTAAAAACTCCTATTTTTAATTATTCAGGCAGTTTATAGTGTTTTATTTTATTTACCGGTGGCTGTAAATATTATACTACATCATAGGGCATTATTTGACAACCTACTGGCAAATAAATTTCTTTTTCTATGATCATACAAATTTTAATTTGTACATTTTTGCATATGCATAAAGGGAAGCATGCCGTGAATGAATGCAGAGGCTGTAACTCAAATACCCAGCATACTCACACGACAAAAACCAAATTGTCTGTTTTATGACCTTCTGAATTATAGCTGCAATAACGTGACGCATTACTCATCCATTGTAGCCAGTGTGTTATCATGCTAGTCTGAGGTCGGCCTCCCTCAGCAGAGTAATGGATGCAGGTCTAGTCTGCTCAATGACATCAGCACCCTAAACCGATGAAACGGGGGGATGAATAACCATAGATCAGCATTTGCCATCCTGACGTCAGCCCCCCCCCCACCCCCCGGTCCATGCAGCAGCGCTGTGACACTGTCGGTAGTTGTTCCCCAGCGATGGCCTGCTTCTGACAATGGGAGCTCTCAGCCGGTGGCCGGGTGACGGCTGGGGTTTAAAAAGCTTGGCTGCACAGTAGGACATCGCATCATTGTTCTCTGGACTAGATGTCCACAAGAACCGTGGCAGGCTCAAAGATAATTCTCCAATATTGTTCAGAGCAATGTGAAACCACAGAGAGGGTTTTCTTAAAAAAACATATTTATATTTATATCTGATTAAAGGGTCACTTCACCCAAATTTCCAAAACATTTCAACATGTTGTTCATCCATGCAAATTTTGGTTTCATTTAAATTCCAGCCCAAAACAATGGAGGTGATTAGAATATCTGTGTAGCTCATCGCATTGAAAAATTACATTTAAAGTCCCCCTGAAAGCTGTTTTGTGGTATATTTAGAATATATATCTCTGTTTATCTCTGTCGTTTCAATTTTATTTGTCAATGCTGTGACCACAAGTTCCATATTCCTCTATTATATCGGACTAACGACAGATATTTAAAAATACCTACGCAAAGGAAACCAAAATTAGCTGCATGGCAACTTGTGCTTGAAAGGCAAAAATACTGTGTAATATCGGTGTTAGCAACTTCCTCTTCATCTGTGTTTCAGATGCTGTTACGGCCAATTTTGAGCTGAAGATGAAAGACTTCAAGTTCCTCTGATTAATGAGGTGGTGGTAATGCAATAAAGCCAGTCCTCTCAGTTTATGTTCCAGCTTAAACCCACTACATGATCATGTGTAACATAACCAGAACCGTCTTTGCCCTGCGGACAGTCGACTCATTCTGCCACCGTCCTGCGTCATTACGACCCGACCTCTGTGGTTTGAGCGACGTCCTCTGCTCCGTCCCTGTCCTCTGCTTGTCTGACTGTCCGTCCTCCCTCCTCTGCACCCCGCCTTGTCTGTCAGCTCGGCTCACGCTCACAGCCGCTGTCCTGCTTGCCTCGGTGAACATTCAACGCTGTCGGTGAGTTTGGTATGGATCACATAAAAACCATCGACCGTTGACTGTGCCCCGCGGCTCGCTCTGACGACGTCAGGAACGGGCAAGAAAACGAACAAAAGGGCAAGTGGGCGCATGCAAATCTAGAGACCAAGACACACACATGCGCAAAAGTGACACTCACTGTTTCCACTGTACCCAAAGAGCAAAGGTCACAATCAACATTCATTGCTGTCGCTGGGTTGGACTGTGTAGAAAAGCTCACTGAACAATGAGTGCAACTGTGGCCCAGATCTGCCTGACTCGTGTCTCAGCCAATCAGCCGACCGGATGTGAAACACTCTTTATTTCTTTATTTATATACTTCATGTTTTTCACTTCTATTTTCTCCTCTCTTCCTCCCTCCCTGGCGCTGGGAGTCTTCAGGGGAAGGGAGAGAGAGAGAGAGAGAGATAGAGACACAAATAGACTTCTGGCTGCTTGCTTGTCCTCATCCTCCTCTTTTCTCCTCTAATTGGTGGTTATGTGTGCAGCAAGGGGGAAGGAAGCGGAGTGAATGTGTAATCATTTGGAGTCTCTTCTTCTTTAGATGTTTCATCCCTCTCTTTATTGTTTGTCTAATTATATACTGAGCTCAGTTAACTCTGTGTTAACTGAGCTGGCAAGAATGAACGAGTCACTTTGTGTGTGAGTGTGTGCACGAATGCTATGACAGAGGACCTGTCTGCTGATCTCAGAGTGTAATATGTTATCTCCTTTCTATACGAAAGCAGCCTCCTCCCTCATGGGAAAAACAGTCTATAACCTTGTCTTCCTCCAGACAGTCTGGGACCGGCCATGCTTCTGCCATTGCTCATTGCAGCCATCGGTAACAACCCTCTGACACCGTGTCCTGTGTCTGTAAGTCACCTAATGTGGACACACAGCTCAAACAGTTGGTATACATGTATGGATGTGTTTTATGTTCCTGTGAAGTGCTGACTTTGAAAGTTTTTATGGCTGATTCATTAATTAGTTCAATAAAGTGAAATCAGAACCCAAGCTTCAGTGTCTGGTGAGATTATTTACTGTGTGCATCACACATATAACTTATATTCAGCGATGTTTTACACCTTACTTTATGTTCAACTCCTTCTTTCCTTAGTCTCTACCACTCTTTTCTAACAGCATGTGCTTCCCTCAGTCATTTAGTAACCAAGGCCCCATGTCCATGTCCCTTTCTCCCCAGTCTCTCTGTATTATTCATAGAAAAGCACTCTGCACTGTGGTGCAGAACAGTGGAGGTGATGTAACAGTGGCTGCGAGCGTGGCCCCAGACCGTCATTTGGGATGGATTCATGCGACAGGAGAAAACGCTCATTTGTTCGTTTGTTCAGCTTTGTTGATGTTGCCAAAAGCCACAGCTGACGGCCAGGGATTGGACATCCATGATGAAAGTATAATGCGTGGAGATTTAAATTCAGAAAGTTGCATTTCAAAGGGCTTGAAATCCTTCCATGAGCCCTGTGATGCAAATATTAAGGTGTTGGCAGTGAGGGAAATAGCGTGGAGATGCAGTTAAATGTCCACATCATCGTGTGATGTAGCTCTGAACATTGTCATGCTGCGTGTTAACAGCAAACTAAGAAAAGTGTTGCTGAGACATTATTTCTCTTTGAAGTGATACTACCGCCATCTAGTGGTCAAACAGGGTTTTCTGGGCCTTGTCTCTGATTTGGAAACGTATTGCTATTATTATCTCCTCTGTACCAGGTTTGGGTTGTCAATATTTAAGTTTTACTTACTAACAATAAAGTTATACAGTAATTTAATCATTAGTATTTATGAGAAATATAAATATATTTAATGGTGGACAGAGATAGAATTTAAACATTACTAGACCAAAGGTAGTCCCTAAACAGTCTGTTAGTGTATTTTTACTTTGTTGCTTGTTAGATGAGACAGTTTCATAATAAGCCCCCCCACACACACACATGTTAAGAATTCAAAAATATCAAACATGGCATGCTGGACTATGGGAAAATGTGAATATGAGTATTGAGTATCATACACAGTAGCTTCAATAATGTGACAAGAAGCTACACAATATATTCTCAAAATATAAGGGAAACTTAAGGGGATAATAAGGGGAGCTTATTCTTCAAGAGCTGATAGTTCTTTAGTGAAAGGACACACTATAGTATTTTTACAAGAGTAAAAGTCCCTGCAAAAGATCATTCCACCTGACCCATAAATCAGAGCATTGTGCTTGTTTACTGCTGATGTCAGCTATGCGTCAACTTTGAAATACTTGTTCTGCCACGTGCCTCAAATAAACCGTTCTCATGACTTTCTCCTGCTGATGTCATGGGTGGACACAAAACTTCCAGAGCTGGAGTTTTTCTCTGTGAGAAGGTAAACAAGGAAGTTAAGATAAAAAGGTGGCACGCTGTTGAGGAAGTGCACACGTGTGGTAATCATTAAGAGACCTGTCACTGGACAACTTATTCGTGTTTTAACAAAACTTTAATGCTTTTATATTACAGCATGTACACGTACATAGAAACATAAACATACATACATACATAAACAAAAATCATACAAATATTATACAACAGTCTTACAACTGAGCTTATCTTGTGTTGTGTAACAACACAAAACTATGTTCACACGGAGATTCACTTAATTATAAAACTGTGAGACGTCACTGGCTCCTGGACAAAGCAGAGATAGAAAACTGTTTGCTGCCGCTGGGCTCCATCACCCCTCTTCAAAAAGCAGAATAACTCCATTACTGCACCCATGAGGTCCTGATGTGAACCATTTGTGCTTTATTCCTGCAGTGAAGATGAATCATGTTATAATTTTTAAGCAATATTCTTGTGAAAATACACTTCACAGCCAGCAGAATTATGCTGCTTCTTAGTTATGCTGCACAATTTCTTTGGGAAAACTCTCACCTCAAGCGGTTGATATACTCCATCACCCAGTTCAAAGCAGGATTGGTGCATGCTTTGCCCTTCTTTGTGTGGAAACTATAGATTAAAAGGAAGCAAATCGAACATTTATAAGTAATAAGTCTCATGTGTTATTTATTTTCTGGTTGAGAAGAAGAGAGATGAACTTCATTTTATTGATACTCACATGATGGCGTTGATGGGACACACCTCTGAGATGGTCTGGACCGAGTACCCCCTGATTGCATAAAATGGTAGTTTGGTGGTCATGTAACTTCGACAACATCCATGATTCACTGTGAAACAAGAGAAAAGGTAATCAGATTGGATAGTAAAGAGAGAGAAACGTATCTTTCTATCACAGCCAGTTGTGCGTGGATGCATGAAACTAGATAACAAATAGAAAACATAAAAATAAAAATAAAAAAGAAACTCAGTGCACACCTGCAGACGTGTTTGTAGTCAGCAGACAAAAGACGAAGAGCGTGAACACCATCACTGTAGCTTTGACTGACATCATGTCTTCCTCTGTGTTGGCAGCAGTGACTGAGCTGTTGTCTCGCCTGTGCTCAGGTGGAGTGAGAGCACAGCACAGCAGCCTTATATATTCCTCAGAGGAACAGGAAACTTCCACCCGGAAAACACGAGATCTGCCCACATCAGCAGTATTACTCCACCACGGAAAGCCCCTCTCACTTTCCCCACTGAAAAAAGAAGGGGAGGAACGGGGGACGATAATTCACGCACACAGTAGCACTGCTGCCCTTCACCTGTGAAGAAGATGAAGTGCTGATTGTTTCTGTGTTGCATTGTCCATTAATAAGCAGATCATATCAAAAACGTGGAAATGCGTTCAAAGGTCAAATTGCAGAGAGAGAAATAAAACCAACCAATCAGTGTTGTCATTTCAGGCTATTTGTCATCAATATTATTGAGATTATGCTATTGTTATATGGTTTGGCACAATAATAACACAGCCATACATAAAACAGACTCAAACAGAACAGAGCAGGAACTCAGTGTATCAGTCAACAGAGGGGTCCTGTGCAACATGGGAAGTTACAAAGGTGTGGCTCCTCTCTTAATGACCCTAACCGTGCACATGATGCCGTTAATGGCAGAAAATATTCAGCGAGCTATTTGACACTTAGAATCAAGTTGAGAAAGAGCGTGGAGAGGCTGAAGTGTCACAGAAGACCTCATTGTGCAATAACTCGATGTGGGCCGCTACAAGTAGGTTGCTTTGAGGTTGTACAGAGGTTCCTTTCTAGGTCAGAGGAACACTTGTAATGTGCTCAAGACCCGCGCATCACAGGAAAAAAGAACATGAGGAGCACTTAAATGGGTCATGTTACAGCTAATGTCGGTCCAATTGTGCATCATCAACTTTCCACTAAAACCACACCACGTTTGAAGTTCAGAACTCTTGACTGATTTCCTGCGAAGTGCATTTCTCATATTAGGTTACAACTTTAAAACTCAGTTTTAATTGATTATTGATCATTGTTTCTTGCTGAAATAGGATCTTAAATCAATGATCACATGTACATTGAAGAGTTATTGGTCGCTGTGCTCCAATCATCCCTCCTGTTCAGACTGGACATGAGTTCACAGTCCTCAGTATCATTCCAATAAAAAGGCTCTTTCGATGTACATTTGAGCGTGAGAGTGTTGCTTTGAAACAGACCCCAAATATGAGATTAAAGGGTGGGTAGGTAGATTAAAGGATTTAATTTAGGACACCAGGTTTCTGTGAGAACATTAAGTGACACCTACGCACAGAGAAAGAGGGTTTAGGGGGTTTAGGTAGACAGTTCAGCTGTGAATAGATATTTCGTTAGACCTTTTCCACAGCCCACTACAGACCAGTGGGAGGAGCAGAGAAAATAAAATACAGAAATGCCCTCATCTATCATGAGAAATAACCAAAACTGTTTAAAAAGTCATTCCTTGAGGATTTGACTGAGAAAACAGGTTTTCAGGGCCTTTACAGTATGGTTAGGAGCATAAAGCTCCCGTGTTGACTCAGACCTTTAAAAAGGACATTTTGACTCATCATAGTAGGTAAAGCACATGTGTTATTAATATTGTTAACAATGGTTCAGTGAGCCAGCATGCACACTGCCAGGACCCTGAAACTGAAGCAGCTAAATGGAATTCAGCCATTGCTGATTTTAACATTTAAACCTGTGACAAAGGGACTTTCTCATAGACTGTATGAAATGATATCTAGAATAAATGTATTGCATTTTAAAGAAAAATTAACTTCAGTATTTTTTCAAAACTGAAAAATTTGTGATTGCATAATTTGCATTTCATTTTAGTGTGTACAAACTTTTACAAGCAATAGTGATGTGAATATTAACCAGGGGTGATGACTGACAAATAATAAAAGCAGTATAAACGACATTTGATTATAAGGACAATAGGTATGATGGAAAACACTGTGCGATTGTAATCACAGACAAACAGGGTCAGCAGGATGTTATGTTGTCAGGCGGTTTGGGCTTTCTGTCAAACTATTGTATCGTATTGTATGTTGTCTAATTCTGTTCTCAAATCTCTCTTGAAATATACACTGATCTCAGTGAGTCTACCTTTATTTACAGTAGTGTAAGAGGTATTCAGATACTGTATTTAAGTAAAAGCTGCCATACCACAACATAAAAATACTCTATTCAAAGTTTAAGTACAAAAAGTATCATCAACATAATGTAGTAAATATGTGTTGTATTATGTTATTGTATAATATATTACTGTATTATAAGTACTGATGAATTAATGTGAAATCAGCTTTTTAATGTTACAGTTGGTGGAGATTTGGCAAATTATGACCACTTTAGATGCAGTTTTGTGGTTTATTTTGTGAAAATATCAAGCAAGTACATAAGTGTCAAATTTAAAGTAACAATTTATTACAGCTTTGAATTCAAAGGAGTAAAAAAGTATTATGAAAGTAAAAGTATTTCCTACTGAAATGTAGTGAAGCACAGGCACAAAATTGTATCATGGATCTGTACTTACTTAAAAACAATACTTGTGTAGATGTACTTAGTTACATTCCCTCACTGCTCATTAAACAAAGGTGAA